>NC_083106.1:47539305-48170564 GCF_949774975.1 Lagenorhynchus albirostris
TTTTGTGTTTCTCTTCCTGTTTTTTGTTTCTTTGTATATACACACAGTATCAATTATGTCATGAATAATTGTGGATTAATATAATATCACTGGTTTTTCTGGTTACCACATAAACATGAAAAATTGTTAAGTAATAAAAATCTTAAGAAAATTTTCTCTTAATTATTGTGTCTTTTGATACTTCTTTAATACAGCTCTTTAATACTGGAAGGTGTTGAACCACAGAGTACTTGTGAATTAGAAGTGGATGCTGTAGCTGCTGATATCTTAAATCGGTTGGACATTGAAGGTATATACACAGTTATTGTTAATATATGTTTTTATTTTTAAAAATCCATGACCAAAGGTTGGAAAAAGTAGGGAAGAAAACGTTACTAGGGAAGTGAAGTTACTTAAAGAAGGAGGATGTAAAATGTTATGAAGATTTTTTTCTGTACCTCTGATGAGATAGTCATTATTTTTTCATTTATGCTTTCATTCATATGAGTTTGTTTGCATAGACATGAACCTAAAGTAAGTGTGACACTAAATAAATTAGCCATTATAAAAGAATTTACTATGCTCTGCCTTTTAGTTTTTTTATTTCCAGGTTATATACCAGGGAGGAGACTTTTAGGTCTGCTGGCTATAATCAAATTTTTGAATCTTATTCACTTGCTGTGTTTTTGGGAACTAGTAGGAAAACTAAAAAAGGAGTAATACAGTAAATATAGGTTGGGATAATTTGTCTGTTTTATTACACAAAGTAGGTAATTGTTTTTCTTAAAAGACAGTATTTTTTTTTAAGTATGGATTTCTTTTCTTTAAGCAAGTATTTTTCACTTTGACCCTTGTAATATTGAAGTATTATTATGATTACAGCTCAAATTGGTGGAAACCCTGGTCTACAGGCCATATGGGAAGATGAAAAGCAACGGCGAAGAAACAAAAATGAAACTTCTCAAATTAGTCAACCCGAATCACAAGGTATAAATGATTTTCTTTTAACTGGATATTTTAATGGAAAAGTTTAAGCCATTGAGTTTTTACTGTGACATTAGATTTTGCTTTTCAAACTACCTTTAAATTCTCTATATATATTTTCCCTATTCTCATTGCTCTGAACCATAATTCTGTACCTCCAAAGTGTCACTCATTGTCTCTCTTCGCATGAGAAATTGACATCTTCATTGGCCTTGGTTTTCACTGGTAGTACCTTTTTCTCCTTTTTCATTCTGTGGTATGTTTTAACCTCTTGTATTTCCAAATGAGCTATAGAATACTTAAAGAAGAGCATGAGTCCCAACTTAGAAACACTTCATTTAATTCATTATGCTTTGAAAATGTCACCCATGAAATTCTGCCCCCATGTTATTTTCTGGGTATGTCATATAAATTCTGACTTTGATTACCTTGTACATCTCTGAAGAAAATACTCATTTTATTTTTTACTAAACCCTGCTATATTCAAAAAGAATTTGAAGGGGCTTAATTAATGCCATGGATACAACAAAAATTTTTAAATAAAGGTAAAAGAATAGAAGACATAATTCAAAAGGCAAAGGTATTTGAAATACAGTAGTAAGCCTATACTGAAGTCCAATTAAAATTTGTATCATAATCTCTTGGACCCTAAAAATCCTTTGATAAGTTTTGAATGCCTTTAATTTCTTTTAAAATAGAAATATTTTATAAAGGGAAAATTTCTAGGTTCGGGGTGTATGATACATTTATAGGTAGAAAATAATGTTTTTCTCTTTTAGATTTAAGTTGTAGAACTTAATCTTAGACTGACTTTAAGTGCTTAATTTCATAGCTTCAGTAACAACCATTTCTCTTTTGTTTGATTTATAATAGGACTACTTTTATGTGGTGGTGTATGTGTCAAGGATAGGAAATTGCTACTATTTTAAAAGCTCTTCTAGGAAAAAGGAAAATATTTCATTTATTTGCTTTCTACATTTTTTAATGCACTTTTAAAATTCAAAGATCACAGGTTTGTGCCAGCAACAGAAAGTGAAAAAACATTTCAGAAGAGACTTCAGGAAATTCTCAAACAGAATGATTTCTCTGTGTAAGTGGTTATTTATTATAGATCTCAGAACTAATTTTATTGCTTTGATATATAGTTTGTTATAAAGGATATGTTTTAATTAAGCAGAACATTATCAGGATCTGTGGACTACAGCGATGGATCCCAGGAGTTCTCTGCTGAATTAACATTGCACTCTGAGGTTCTGTCTCCTGATATTCCTCACTGTACACCAGCTAATATGGTAGAAGTCCACAAAGACACAGAGTTGAGCAAAGGTGAGGTTTTCTTTCAAGTGTACAGAAAATACCATAACAGACATCCTGTGTATCTAGCACTGAGATATAAGTATTTGGTTGAGTTAGCTAATTTTTTTTTTTCCTGAGAAATAAACATCATTGATGTAGCAAAGACCTCTCTCCCATTCTTTTACCTTTTCTTCATCTCTAGAGGTAAGCACTATTCTGAAGTTGGTACAAACTGTTACAGTATATGATTTTGTGTTTTCTTGTATATGTATGTCCAAAACATATGCTATTATTTATTTTTTGTGGTACGCGGGCCTCTCACTGTTGTGGCCTCTCCCGTTGTGGAGCACAGGCTCCGGACGCGCAGGCTCAGTGGCCATGGCTCATTGGCCCAGCTGCTCTGCGGCATGTGGGATCTTCCCGGACCGGGGCACGAACCCGTGTCCCCTGCATCGGCAGGCGGACTCTCAACCACTGCGCCACCAGGGAAGCCCATATACTATTATTTTAGGTTTTAGATTTTACATAAATGGTGTCCTACTTGGCGTAGATTAAGTAACTTGCTTTTTTTCATTCAACGTTATGTTTTTTAACAACTTAATTAGAGTATAATTTATGTAACATAAAATTCACTCATTTTAAGTGTATAACTCAGTGATTTATAGTAAATTTACAGAGTTGTACTAACATCTCCGTAATTCAATTTTAGAATAGTTCCTTCTCCTCATAAGATTCTTTGTGTCCATTTGCAGTCACAGCTCCAACTCCAAGTAACCACTCATCTTCTTCCTTTTCTCTCAAGATTTGCCTTTTCTGGATATGTCATGTAAATGAAATCATACAAAATGTGATCTTTTGTGCCTTGCTTCTTTCACTTAGCATAATGTTTTCAGGCTCATCCATATTGGAGTATCTATCAGTATTTCATTCCATTTTATTGCCTAGTAGTAGTGCATTCTACTGATATATTTTATTGACTAATTCATCAGTTGAGGAAAATTTGAGTTGTTTTCACTTTTTGGCCCTTAAGAATAATGATGCTCTGAACATTTATGTCTTTGTATGGGTATATATTTTCATTTTTCTTGAGTAGATAACAAGGAAGAGAATTGCTGGATCGTTTGATAAATTTGTGTGTAATTTTTAATAAATTGCCAAACTGTTTTCCAAAGTGACTGCACTGTTTTACATTCCCACCAGCAGTATATGAGGGTTTCAGAAACCCCACGATCTCACTAACACTTGTTATTATCTGTCTTTTTTTATATAGCCATCCTAGTATGTGTGAAACGGCATCTCATTATGGTTTAATCATCATACCCCTCATTAATGATGTTGAGTATCTTTTGTGTCAGCAATAATAACTTTGGAATCTATCCTTGTTCTTACATGTTTCTAGGTCATTCATTTTAGCTGCTGATTAGCATTCTTTTGTAAGACTAAACAAGTGTTTCTGTTTTCTACAACTATTAGATGGTTTTCACTTTTGCACTGTTGTTAACAGTGTTATGTCTGTCACCTTGTGGCCATGTGCAAGAGTTTCTTTACAGAAGACATACAGAAGTGTAATTTGCCAGGTCTTAGGGTGTGTGTATTATACTCTACCTAGATAGCATCTATTCTAACAGGGTTTTTGTAATACAGTTAGCTTATACATGATTGGTAAATAAGAGAATAATTAAAGTTTTACTTAGAAGTCATGTTGTTTCGCATAAAATTTTTTTAGGCAAGAGGAGCCAGAATAGGAGGAGTAGAATTGCAGCCTTCAGTAGGAAAGGAAAAGCCCTCTTTTCACTGCTGCATTGGCAGCAGGGGCTCTTTTGACTGTATTAAACAACAGCTAGAAATGAGCACCTACACCCACCCAGGGCTTCCTCCTTCCCTAGAGTTGCATCCTAGTGTTGTGCCCTCTGTGACTCATGGCAGGTTTCACCCTCTCCTCAGTACTTTAATGGCAGCCTTCTGGCTCAGAGCTCTATTTCCATTTGCTTTGTCTTAGCATCTGCGAGCCCCATCCTAATCAAAATGTACCCAGAATTTCCATACTATTATTTTCTGTGCATTTTTAATATCTGCTATGACAGCCTCCAGCCACACTGAGCTGCCTGCCTGACTGAGCAGTTTATTTCCTCAGGTACCAATTATTGATTTTGTTAGTGTTCTCATTACAGAGTTGCATAAGTTTTGTCTTAGCCTTTTATTTTCCTTATAAGCTCAATTTTAGTGCTTAATTTTTCAGATTTTGAGGTATGTTAACAATAAAACTATCACATTTGGTAGTAAAGCCAGTATTTCACAGTTGCTCTATAAAATGTACCTAAGTTTATATTCCCACGATGTGTTAGAGCTTAAACTTCCCTACATCCTCAACAATATTTGATAGTGTAAGGTGTAAAAATTTTTTGCCATTCTCATTCTTTGAAATCTAAATCTCCTTAGTTTAATCTTCATTTCCTGATTACTAATAAGTTTGAGCATTTGGATCTCTTTATCTGAGAATTGCTTATTCATGTTCTTTGCTCGTTTTCTACTGGATCTGTACTCTTTTTCTTACTAATTTGTAGGAATTCTTCATATTTTCTGGATATCAAGCCTTTATCAGTTATATTTATTGTAGAGATATTTTCTCCTCATCTAGAATTACACTTTAAAGTCTCCACAAAATTTTTTTTAGCTTTTTTTTCGATTTTCTTCCCTTTTCTCTTTTTTAAAGTGTTTTACATGTCTTCAATTTTAACCTTAAATTTAACAGTTTTTTTCCTTTACTGTTTGGTTTTTGTGCCTGGTTTACAATTCCTTCCCTTTCTGGATGTAATGAAAGTTTTCATCCTTAAGGTTTATGTGTGCTTACAGATTGGTTTTTCACATGTAGGTCTTCAGTTCATTTGACATTTTACTTGTGTATATAGTAAGGATCTTATTGTTATTTATTTTTCTAGATATAAAGAGCTAGTGGTTCCAACATATTTATTGAAAAGTTTTTTTTTTCCACTGAATTCCCCAACCTCGGTTGTGTTCTCCCATGTTAATGTCATACTGTTGTAATTACTGTTGCTTCGTAAGTAATGATACATATCAGGAGCAGATCTTCCCTATTTAGCTTCAAAATTATCTTATTTACTCCTTTTTTTAATACATCTTTATTGGAGTATAATTGCTTTACCATGTTGTGTGAGTTTCTGCTGTACAACAAAGTGAATCAGTTATATGTATACATACATCCGCATAACCCCTCCCTCTTAAGCCTCCCTCCCTCCCACCCTTCCTATCGCACTCCTCTAGGTCATCACAAAGCACCAAGATGATATCCCTGTGCTATGCAGCAGCTTCCCACTAGCCATCTACAAAATTGTCGTATTTACTCTTGATCTTTAAAAAAAGCTTTCCCAGGGCTTCCCTGGTGGTGCAGTGGTTGAGAATCTGCCTGCTAATGCAAGGGACACGGGTTCGAGCCCTGGTCTGGGAGGATCCCACATGCCACAGAGCAACTAGGCCCGTGAGCTACAACTACTGAACCTGCGCGTCTGGAGCCTGTGCTCCGCAACTAGAGAGGCCGCGATGGTGAGAGGCCCGCACACTGCGATGAAGAGTGGCCAGAACTAGAGAAAGCCCTCGCACAGAAACGAAGACCCAACACAGCAAAAATAAATAAATTAATTAATAAACTCCTACCCCCAACATCTTATTAAAAAAAAAAAAGCTTTCCCATGTTAATTTTAAGATCAGATTGTTTTGTTTCTGGGAAGAACCCTGTTGAGATTTTATTGGAAATTTATTGAATTTATAGACCAATTTAGAAACATTTTAAATCTTTCTATATATCAAATTAGCTCATTTATGCACATGATATATTTCTCAGTTTATTTGGTCTTCTTTCATGTCTTTCAATAAAGTTCTGCAATTTTTCTGGTAAAATTATTTTATATCTTTTATTAGATATACTCCAGGTGCCTTATAAATGTTGCAGTTTTAAGTTTAGCTTTCAAAAATTACATCTTCTAATTGCTGGTGTTAGGAACTTCACTGACCTTGTGTGTCAGTCTTATATCCAGCAACTTTTATTAGTGCTAATAGTTAATATGTCTTTTTGATTGCATTTTCTGTGTATAGAGTCATCATCAGAAAATAATAATTGTATTACTTCCCTTCCCATCCTTATACTTTTTTAATGTTTTAATGCAGTGCTTAAGAACTTAACGATGATATTAAGTAGATATGGGAAAAAAACGTTTTTCCTGGCTTTAAAGTGAATGCTTTTATATTTCATCATTAAGTATGAAATTTACTACAGGATATTGGTAGATAAACTTTATAATCAGTTTATTATCTCTTGTTTCTTGCTTCTTAAGAAGTTTGGGGTTTTTTTTTTTGTTTTGTTTTTTTTGTGGGGGGAGGTACGCGGGTCTCTCACTGTTGTGGCCTCTCCCGTTGTGGAACACAGGCTTCGGACGCGCAGGCTCAGCGCCGTGGCTCACGGGCCCAGCTGCTTCGTGGCATGTGGGATCTTCTGGGACCGGGGCATGAACCCGTGTCCCCTGCATCGGTAGGCGGACTCTCAACCACTGCGCCACCAGGGAAGCCCGAAGTTTGGGTTTTTTGAAATCATGAATGGATATTAAATTTTACCAAATTTTTTTTTTGAAAATATTGACATAATCAGTTTTTCTCTTTTATTCTGTTAATATGGTAGTTAAGTTAATAATGTTAATGTATCTAATGTTAAACTATCCTTGCACTCCTGAAATAAATCCTTTGTTGTCATAATGTAGTGTGTTTTTTTAAATGTTGCTATATCTACTTTGGTAATATTTTGTTTAGAATTGTAACTTTTTTTTTTTTCAGTAATTGAGAAAGATTCATACTTTGTCCCCATTAAATGCATTGTGGAGCTTTTCATATTTTTCAACTCTCCTTTCAAGAATTTTTATTAGATTGATATAATCTAAATCTTAGAGATTTGATAGATCTCATCTGTAAAACCATCCAGAGTTATATAGATTTTTGTGGGTTGATTTTATGTGGCAGGGGTAGGGGGGGTGGGAAGTAAAGGGAGTGGATTTTAAGCTATTAATTCAACTTCCTTAATTGTTACAGGTCTACTCAAGTTTTCTGTTTCTGTTTGAATCAGTTTATATCATATTTTTCCTAAGAAATTATCCATTTAATCTGATTTTTCCACATTTGTGGTATAAAGTTGTTCATAGTATTACTTTAACGTGCCTCTTTTACCTTTGGCACTTCAACTTGTATTTCTAACATTGTTTATGCCTTCTCTCTATTTTGTTGTGATCATTCTTGCCAGTCTTGTCTATTTTGTTATTAGTGTGAGAACCATCTTTTGTTTTCACTGATCTCATTGTTTCGTTGTTTTGAGATGACCTATTTTCTGTGGTTTTTTTGTTCTTTCATTTTGACTAAACACTATTAGGCTTGCTATGTGTGTTAAAATATTTCTAGGATGTGTTAAAAATATTTCTTCCTGAAGCTTCTAACTCTCTTTTAAAAACTGTTGAAAAACACTTAGTTTTAAGTCTGAATATCAGAAGGAGAAAAATAGAACTGTTTCCAATTAGCTTTCTTTAAACTGCTTGCCATATTTTGCTATATAGTCTTTTTTTTTAAGATTATTGAGGTGTTTTAAAAATTATTTTTAGCTGCATTGGGTCTTTGTTGCTGCACGCGGGCTTTCTCTAGTTGTGTCGAGTGGGGGCTACTCTTCGTTGCGGTGCACGGGCTTCTCATTTTGGTGGCTTCTCTTATTGCGGAGCACGGGCTCTAGGCGCGTGGGCTTCAGTAGTTGTGGTACGTGTGCTCAGTAGTTGTGGCTTGTGGGCTCTAGAGCACAGTTCAGTAGTTGTGGCGCATGGGCTTAGTTGCTCCGCGGCATGTGGAATCTTCCCAGACCAGGGCTCAAACCCATGTCCTCTGCATTGGCAGGTGGATTCTTCACCACTGCGCCACCAGGGAAGTCCTATATAGTCTTCTTTTCCCCTACTATTATGTGCTTTTTATTCGCTCTCTCCCTTTGATTAGATTATGAGATTCATTTTATCTTCTAAAAATTATTTAATCCCTCTGTACATTAGACCTTCTATAAAAATCACATGGCAAAAGACTTACATTTTAAAATCATGAATTAAAAGATATGGAGAAATATAAAGTTAATGTAAAATGAATTATTTCAAAATAAACTATACAAAATTTTCTTTTCTTTCTTTTTTTTTTTTTTTTTTGTGGTACTCGGACCTCTCACTGTTGTGGCCTCTCCCATTGCGGAGCACAGGCTCGGGACCCGCAGGCTCAGCGGCCATGGCTCACGGGCCCAGCCGCTCCGTGGCATGTGGGATCTTCCCAGACCAGGACACGAACCCGTGTCCCCTGCATCGGCAGGCGGACTCTCAACCACTGCACCACCAGGGAAGCCCTATAGAATTTTATTATTTAAGTCGGACAACTTGTCTTTTCTGTTTGTTTTATAAATTTTATTTTATTTTTTGTAAGTGGTAACATTTTTATATTAAAAAAATGTTTTTTTGAAGTATTGTTGATTCCCTGTTGTGTACAATTTCTGCTGTACAGCAAAGTGACTCCATTATACATATATATATATTCTTTTTCATATTCTTTTCCATTATGTTTTATTACAGGATATTGAATATAGTTCCCTGTGCCATATCGTTGGACCTTGTTGTTTATCTATCCTATATATAATAGTTTGCATCTGCTAATCCCAAACTCTCAATCCTTCCCTTCTCCACTCCCCTCCCCTTTGGCAACCACAAGTCTCTGTGAGTCTGTTTCTGTTTTGTAGAGAAGTTCATTTGTGTCATATTTTAGATTCCACATATAAGTGATAACATGGTATTTGTCTTTCAAAGTCTTTCTGACTTACTTTGCTCAGTATGATAATCTCTATGTCCATCCATGTTGCTGAAAATGACCTTATTTCATTCTTTTTAATGGCTGAGTAGTATTCCATTGTATAAGTATACCACATCTTCTTTATCCATTCATCTATCAGTGGACATTTAGGTTGTTTCCATGTCTTGTCTGTTGTGAATAGTGCTTTTATGAACATAGGGGTGCATGTATCTTTTTGAATTATAGTTTTGTCTGGGTATATGCCCAAGAATGGCATTGCTGGATCCTAGGGCAACTCTGTTTTTAGTTTTTTGAGGACCTTCATACTGTTTTCTGTAGTGGCTGTACCAACTTACATTCCCACCAACAGTGTAGGAGGGTTCCCCTTTTCTACACACCCTCTCCAGCATTTGTTATTTGTAGTCTTTTTAATGATGGCTATTCTCACTGGTGTGAGGTTATACCTCATTGTAGTTTGATTTGCATTTCTCTAATAATTAGCAATGATGAGCATCTTTCATGCACCTAATGGCCACCTATATGTATTCTTTGGAGAAATGTCTGTTTAGGTCTTCTGCCCATTTTTCAATTGGGATGTTTGGTTTTTTGTTATTGAATTGTAGGAGCTGTTTGTATATTTTGGAAATTAAGCCCTTGTTGGTCACATGATTTGCAAATATTTTCTCCCATTCTGTGGGTTTGTTTATGGTTTCTTTTGCTGTGCAAAAGCTTATAAATTTGATTAGGACCCATTTGTTTATTTTTGTTTTTATTTCTGTTGCCTTGGGAGGCTGTCCTAAGAAAACATTGGTATAATTTATGTCAGAGAATGTTTTACCTATGTTCTCTTCTAGGAGTTTTATGATGTCTTATATTTAAATCTTCAAGCCATTTTGAGTTTATTTTTGTGCATGATCTGAGGATGTGTTCTAGTTTCATTGATTTACATGCTGCTGTCCAACTTTCCCAACACCACTTGCTGAAGAGATTGTCTTTTCCCCATTGTATATTCTTGCCTCCTTTGTTGAAGATTAACTGTCAATACATGTGTGGGTTTATTTCTGGGCTTTCTGTTCTGTTCCATTAATCTATATGTCTGTTTTTGTGCCAATACTATGCTGTTTTGAGTACTGTAATTTTGTAGTATTGTCAGAAGTCTGGAAGGGCTATGCCTCCTGCTTTGTTCTTTTTCCTCAGGATTGTTTTGGCAATTCTGGGTCTCTTATGATTCCATATAAATTTTAGGAATATTTATTCTAGTTCTGTGAAAAATGTCATGGGTATTTTGATGAGTATTGCCTTAAATCTGTATATTGCTTTGGGTAGTATAGCCATTTTAACAATATTAATTTTTCCAATCCAGGAGCATGGGATATCTTTCCATTTCTTTGAGTCATCTTCATTTCCTCTGTTAATGTTTTGTATCAATAGTTCTCAGCATATAAGTCTTTCACCTCCTTGGGGAGGTTTATTCGTAAGTATTTTAATTTTTTTGATGTGATTTTAAAAGGGATTGTTTGTTTACATTCCCTTTCCGGTATTTCATTGTTAGTGTAAAGAAATGCAACTAATTTCTGTATGTTAATCTTGTATCCTGCTACCTTGTATTCATTTATCAGTTCTAGTAGTTTTTATGTGGAGTCTTTAGGGTTTTTTATATATACTATCACGTCATCTGCATATAATGACAGTTTTACCTCTTCCCTACCAATTTGAATACCTTTTATTTCTTTTTCTTGTATGATTCCTGTTGCTAGGGCTTCCAATACTATGTTGAATAGAAATGTTGAGAGTGGGCATCCTTGTCTTGTTCCAGAGTTTAGCAGGAAGGCTTTCAGCTTTTCATCATTATTATATTGGCTGTGGGTTTGTCATAAATAGCTTTTGTTATGCTGAGGTATGTTCCCTCTATACCCACTTTTGTAAGAGTTTTTATCATGAATGGATGTTGAATTTTATCAGATACTTTTTCTGCATCTATTGAGATGATTATGTGGTTTTTGTCTTTTCGTTTGTTGATGTGGTGTATCACAATGATTGATTTGCATATGTCGAACCATCCTTTTGACCTTGGGATGAATCCAGCTTGGTCATGGTGTATGATCTTTTTTACGTGTTGTTGGATGCAGTTTGCTAATATTTTATTGAGAATTTTTGCATCTATATTCATCAAAGATATTGGCCTGTAATTTTCTTTTTTGGGTAGTGTCTTTGTCTAGTTTTGGTATCAGGGTAATGGTGGCTTCATAGAATGTCTTTGGGAGTATTCCTTTCTCTTCAATCTTTTGGAAGAGTTTGAGAAGGATTGGTATAAGTTCTTCTTTGTGCGTTTGGTAGAATTCACCTGTGAAACATCTGGTTCTGGACTTTTGTTTGCAGGGAGTTTTTTTTATTACAGATTCTGTTTCACTTCTAGTGATCAGATGATCTGTTCAAGTTATCTGTTTCTTCTTGTTTCAGTTTTGGAGGGCTGTATGTTTCTAGAAGGTTGTCCATTTCTTCTAGGTTGTGTAATTGTTCATAGTGTTGTCTTACGGTTTTTTGTATTTCTGCAGTATCAGTTGTGATTTCTCCTCTTTGATTTCTTATTTTGTTTATTTGGGTCTTCTCTCTTTTTTCTTGCTAAGCCTGGCCAGAGGTTTGTCAGTTTTGTTTATGCTTTCAAAGAATCAGCTCTTGGTTTTATTGATTTTTTTCTATTTTTTTAAATCTCTACTTTATTTATTTCCTCTCTGATCTTTATTATCTCCTTCCTTCTGCTGACTTTAGGTTTTGTTTGTTCTTCTTTTTCTAATTCTTCTAGGTGATGTGTTAGATTGTTTATTTGAGCTTTTTCTTTTTTCTTAAAGAAGTCCTGTATCACTATGCACTTCCCTCTAAGAACTCATTTTACAAATTTTAATGTACATTGATTTTTATCAGAGTAATATTACTGTCTGTACATACTAGGTAGGATTTAGAGACTAAAGAGATTGTAAATATTTAGTGATTCACAGTTTCAGGGTTTTTTGTTTTTGTTTTTTTAATTACTCTGTATGACTAGTTAGATATTCCTGTGGCTTTCATTAAGTTTTATTATGGTTTTATTTAGCATATGTCAGCAACACTTCAAAATTTTAAATAGGTTTACATTGTAATGTTTCCTAATTTATACAAATTCTAAACAGTAAATTTCAGATTTAGGTCATTTACTTTAATGTTTTTGTACTCTTTGTCCTCTTAAGGTCATATTAGACACAAAGTGGAGGAAGCTCTTATTAATGAAGAAGCAATTTTGAACCTCATGGAAAACAGTCAGACTTTTCAGCCTTTGACCCAAAGACTGAGTGAGTCACCAGCTTTCTGTAAGTAACAATTGTGCCATAAATTTTCAGTGTCTTATATCAACAAAAGTGCGTATGTCAGGCGGTATTTTTTTCTTTGATTTGAAGAGGTTAATATTGCATGTTTGATAAATTCTTAGTATAAAAATGAAATCTTGCATTATGAGATGTAGTAGCTTCTTTTTTGTTTTCTACACAGCTTTTTCTGAAAAATAGTTGTGTAAGAAAATAATTCTTTTTTTTTTTTTAACTTTGTTTGGAAGAGAACCATATTGTTTTAAGGGGAAATATGCTTAATTTGAATTAAAATTCTCCAAAGTTAAGAACATTAATAAAATACCATAATTGATTCTTTCTTGGTAAGTATCAGGAATTTCCCTGGACAATTCCTTTCGAGCTGTTAATTTTTGACTAGCATGTAGAACATGACAGTTATTTCTGAGTATCTTTGCATCTCCATAAATGCATTTTCATTAATATGGTAAACCATTTGCTAGATTTCATTTCAATAATTTAGTCTAAATTACTGACATTTTTCAGAAATTTATTTAAATTTTCTTTGCAAAAAGTGAGATATCATTGAACTTCATGCCTCTTGCTTTGCTTGGTATAGTGATTTTATGTTTCTTGCTCACTTTCCGTTTTTCCATTCTTACTGTATCAAATGAGGTATGGCATCAAATGTTATCCTACCTCTCTACAGTGTCTTCTCTCTGTTATTTACATTTTCATTTGAGTGGAAGATTAATTGAATGACTAGGGACAGTACCAAAATTATTGTACATAGTCATATTTCAAGAACATTTTCTATGGAGGTAGGTAGCTTTTTTCTTTTTTAAATGAATGACATGAAATACGTAGAAAGAAATGATCCAAAGACCACATTTAAAAACTAATTTGAAGTTTATAATCTAAAATGTTTTATTTCTCTGAGTAAATAGATATATATATACCTAAATTATATTTTAGTTATAAAAAACAAAAAAAGAAATTGAAAAAGAGAGACATATCCTTATTTCATTATATTAGGCAAATATAATGTATCACCAGCTGATATAATTCCACCTTGCATAAGGTTACAAAAAATGTAATCTCAGTGTTAGAGATCTGAGAGTCAAATATCTATAAATCATTTGCCAATGTTAACCATTTTTAAAGTATGAGGCAGGAAAAATTAACTGCAATTCTAGATTAAGAAATGGATTTTTGCCAAAATGGCTCTTATAAGCAAATATCTTCAATTTTGCCTTACAGTTGGTAGCCTTACAGTTGGTAGCATGATTGAACCAGTAGCATGATTGAACCAGTTTGTTTAATGTCAACAAAGAAAACCTGAAACTTAATAGTTTAGTAAATGGGGAATATATTATCTCATTTTACAGAGAAAAAGGTTGTGTACTAGATTAGAACAAACCTCCATCTTTATGATCTTTTTTTAAAAAATAATAGCTTTTATTGGGATATAATTCACATATTGTAAAACTCACCTTCTAACATGTACAGTTCAGTGGTTTTTAGCATTTCAGGTATTTATGCAACCATTTCCACTATGTAATTCCAGGACTTTTTTTTTTTTTTCCAGGACATTTTTATCACCCTAAAAAGAAATGCAATACCCATTTGTAGTCACTTCCCATTTTTCATTCCTCTCAGCCTCTGGCAACCTCTAATCTATTTTCTCTTTTGCTGGATTTACCTATTTTCGGCATTTCATATAAACAGAATTATATAACCTTTTGTTTCTGTATTCTTTCACTTAGCATAATGTTTTCAAGATTCATTCATGTTGAGGTATATGTCAGTATTGCATTCCTTTTTACTATTGAATAATGTTGCATCATATGGATATATACCATATTTCATTTTTCCATCTTTCAGTTGGTGGATATTTGGGTTGTTTCCACTTTTTTGGCCATTGGGGTAATGCTGCTATGATTATTCACGTATAGGTTTTTGTGTGGACATATGTTTTCACTTCTCTTGGATACATACCTAGGAATGGAATTACTGGGTCCTTTGGTAACTCTGTGTTTAGCATTTTGAGGAACTGCCAAACTTTTTTTCCCCAAAGCAACTGCACCACTGTACAATTCGACCAGCAGTGTATGAGGGCTCCAATTTCTTCACATCCTTGTCAACACTTGTTATTATCTGTTTTTGATTTTAGCAACCCTAGTGCATATGATGGTGATATTTCAGTGGTGGTCTTCAAGGTTTTTAAGTAATGTTATTAATCACTTTTAAAGCTCTCTCGTGTTTTGCAACTACAGGTTTTGTTTGACTGTCCTGTGAGCTAAATACAGCTTAAGAGAGGGATAAGGTGTTCACATTATCATTTTTAAGGCACTTCCTTAGCATTAATTCATATATTTATTATATATTTTATATTTAGTTTGCTCACTTGTGATTATATTTGGTTTAGTGCTCCTCAACCTTGCTTGTGCAGTAAGAGATTGAGCAACTTGTTAACGTGCAAATTCCTGGGCCCTACATCAGAAATTCTAATTCAGTAGGTGTGAGATGGTGTCTGGGAATTTTCTTTTTAAGGACACAAAATCATGTGTAATGCAGGTGGTCCAAATATTACACTTTAATGGAAGAATTACATCAATACATAAATCTTTGTACCAGCTGTATCCTTTCAGCATGTGCCAGCATCTGTGGTTCTTGTTATTTTATATATAATTGATCTGAATTATTGAATTATTTAGAAAATTTAAGTTGTTTGTTGGTGATGCTTCACTTGTTTTATAGTGGACAGTAGTCCTGATGAGGCTCTGGTACATCTTCTTGCTGGTTTGGAAAATGACGGATATCAGGGGGGAAGAAATAGGATGCCATCATCATGTCGTTCGTTTGGAAACAGTAAAAATCCTCAAAATAGTGATGATGAAGAAAATGAACCACAGATTGAAAAAGAAGAAATGGAGCTTAGTTTAGTAATGTCTCAGAGATGGGACAGCAATATTGAAGAACATTGTGCCAAAAAGAGGTAACTTTTTAGTTATTTCAGTTGCTTTACCTTTGGTCATTATCATTGTTCTTTAATCAGAAATTATTTCTTACTATTATTCATAATAAAAAATACCTAATAAACTAAATTGACTTCTTTGAAATCTCTTTTAAATAGTGTGTAAACTTTATATTCCAAGCAAAATAAAATTTTGGTACATTTAAAAAGATTAAACCTAACTTTATTTTTTTCTATTATTAACAAGATATAATTGATATACACCACTGTATGAATTTTCAATGTACAGCATAATGGTTTGATTTGCATATATTATGAAATAATTACAACAGGTTTAGTTAACATCCATCATCTCATATAATTACAATAAAAAGAAATGGGGGAAATTTTTTGTCTCCTTGTAATGAGAACTTTCATATATATCATACATACAGCATATATATACATACGTACATATGTATCATACAGCAGTGGTAACTATAGTCACCGTGTTGTACATTATATCCCTAGTACTTATTTGTCTTATAACAAAGTTTGTGTCTTTTGATTACCTTGCTCCAATTTGTGCTCTCCTCATAAACCTAACTTAGAAATCATCTGTCTATATATACAATAGTAATATATGGGTCATAAATGGGGCAAAATAGAAGTGCCTCCTTATCTCAGAACTTGAGGAAAAAAGAATGCCCTTTGAGAGTTAAACTCTTATGGGTCGGAGCAAAAAATATAGAGTCAGCTTGAAGACAAGGAATGGCTTCTAGGTCTGATTAGATCGAAGGAGTTAAATATTAATGAATGAATGAATGTCAGAAGCAGTAACTGATATTCTGTTCCATTTCTCAAAGAAAATGAGTAAGATGGCAGTGTGGTTTTCTTTTTTTCTTTCCTTTTTACATTTTAACCTTTTTTTTTAAGTATAGTTAATTTACAATGTTGTGTTAGTTTCAGATGTATAGCAGTGATTCAGTTTTTTATATATATATATTCTTTTTCAGATTCTTTTCCATTATAGATTATTATAAGATATTAAATATAGTTCCCTGTGCTATACAGTAGGCCCTTATTATTTATCTGTTTTACATAAAGTAGTATGTATATGTTAATCCGAAATTCCTAATCTCCCCTCCCCTCCACTGTCCCCTTTGGTAACCATAAGTTTGTTTTCTATGTCTGTGAGTCTTTCTGTTTTGTAAATAAATTCATTCGTATCATATTTTTAAAATTTATTTATTTATTTTGGCTGTGCTGGGTCTTAGTTGCGGCACGCAGGATCTTCGTTGTGACATGCAGGATCTTTAGTTGCAGCATACAGGGTCTTAGTTATGGCATGCAGACTTCTTAGTTATGGCATGTGGGATCTAGCTCCCTGACCAGGGATCAAACCTGGGCCCCCTGCATTTGGAGTGTGGCGTCTTACCCACTGGACCACCAGGGAAGTCCCCATTTGTATCATATTTTCGATTCCACATATAAGTGACATTATATGATATTTGTCTTTCTCTGTCTGACTTAGTCCATCCATGCTGCTGCAGATGGCATTATTTCATTCTTTTTTATGGCTGAGTAATATTCATATATATGTATACGTGTGTGTGTGTGTGTGTGTGTGTGTGTATATATATATATATATTTATTTATCCCACATCTTCTTTCCCCATTCATCTGTCGATTGACACTTAGGTGGCTTCCATGTCTTGGCTATTCTGAATAGTGCTGCTCTGAACATTGGGGTGCATGTATCTTTTTGAACTAGAGTTTTCTCCAGATATATGTCCAGGAGTGGGATTGCAGAATCATATGGTAGCTCTATTTTTAGTATCTTAAACCACTTCCATACTGTTCTCCATAGTGGCTGCACCAATCTACATTCCCACCAACAGTGTAGGAGGGTTCCTTTTTCTCCACACCCTCTGCAGCATTTATTATTTGTAGACTTTTTAATGATGGAAGTTCTGACTGCTGTGAAGTGATACCTTACTGTAGTTTCGATTTGGATTTCTCCAACAATTAGTGATATTTAGCATCTTTTCATGTGCCTGTTGGCCATCTGTATGTCTTCTTTGGAGAAATGTCTGTTTAGGTCTTCTGCCGATTGTTTGATTGGATTGTTTGGTTTTTAAAATTTCTTTTAAAACGTTTATTCCTTTTATTTTATTTTAAATTTTTTATTTATGGCTGCATTGGGTCCTCGTTGCTGCGTGTGGGCTTTCTCTAGTTGCGGTGAGTGAGGGCTACTGTTGTGTTGCGTAGGCGTCTCGTTGTGGTGGCTTTTCTTGTTGCAGAGCACGGGCTCTAGACGCGCAGGCTTCAGTAGTTGTGGCTCGCGGGCTCTAGAATGCAGGCTCAGTAGTTGTGACATGGGCTTAGTTACTCCATGGCACATGGGATATTCCTGGACCAGGGCTTGAACCTGTGTCCCCTGCATTGGCCGGCAGATGCTTAACCTACTGTACCACCAGGGAAGCCCTGTTTTTGTTTTTTTTTATATTAAGCTGCATGAGCTGTTCGTATTTTGGAAATTAAGCCCTTGTTGGTCGCATCATTTGCAGATATTTTCTCCCATTCCGTAGGTTGTCTTTTCATTTTGTTTGTGGTTTCCTTTGCTGTGCAAAAGCTTTTAAGTTTAGTTAGGTCCCATTTGTTTATTTTTGTTTTTATTTCTATTACTCTAGGAGATGGATCCAAAAAAATTTTGCTGCAATTTATGTCAAAGACTGTGCTATGTTTTCCTCTAGGAGTTTTATAGTATTCAGTCTCACATTCAGGTCTTTGATCCATTTTGAGTTTATTTTTGTAAATGGTGTAGAGAATGTTCTAATTTCATTCTTTTGCATGTAGCTGTCCAGTTTTCCCAGCACCACTTGTTGAAGAGACTGCCTTTTTCTCTGTTGTATATTCTTTTTTTTTTTTTTTTTTTGCGGTCCACGGACCTCTCACTGTTGTGGCCTCTCCCGTTGTGGAGCACAGGCTCCAGACGCGCAGGCTCAGCGGCCATGGCTCATGGGCCCAGCTGCTCCACGGCATGTGGGTTCTTCCCAGACCGGGGCACGAACCTGTGTCCCTTGCATCAGCCGGCGGACTCTCAACCACTGCGCCACCAGGGAAGTCTTCTGTTGTATATTCTTGCCTCCTGTGTTGTAGATTAATTGACCTTAAGTGCATGAGTGTATTTCTGGACTTTCTGTCCAGTACCATTGATCTGTGTGTGTGTTTTTGTGCCAGTACCATACTGTTTTGATTACTGTAGTTTTGTAGTATACTCTGAAGTAAGGGAGCCTGATTCCTCCAGCTCTGTTCTTCCTTCTCAAGATTGTTTGGCTATTTGGGGTCCTTTGTGTTTCCGTACAAATTTTAAAGTTTTTTGTTCCAGTTCTGTGAAAAATGTTATTGGTAATTTGGTAGGGATTGTATTGAATCTGTAGATTGTTTTGGGTAGTATGGTCATTTTTAACAACATTGATTCTGTCAATCCAAGAACACAGTGTATTTTTCCAGCTGTTTGTGTCATCTTCAGTTTCTTTCATCAGCATCATATTTTTTGGAGTACAGGTCTTTTGCCTCCTTATGTAGGTTTATTCCTAGGTATTTTATTCTTTTTGCTGTGCTGGTAAATGGGGTTGTTTCTTTAATTTCTCTTTCTGATCTTTTTTTAAAAATATATAAATTTATTTATTTAATTTATTTATTTTTGGGTCTTTGTTGCTGTGAGTGGGCTTTCTCTAGTTGTGGCAAGCGGGGGCTACTCTTTTTGCAGTGCGCAGACTTCTTATCGCGGTGGCTTCTCTTGTTGTGCAGCGCAGACTGTAGGCATGCGGGCTTCAGTAGTTGTGGCTCACGGGCTCCAGAGCACAAGCTCAGTAGTTGTGGTGCATGGGCTTAGTTGCTCTGCAGCATGTGGGATCTTCCCAGACCAGGGATCAAACCCGTGTCCCTTGCATTGTCAGGCGGATTCTTAACCACTGTGCCCCCAGGCAAGTCCTCTCTATCTGATCTTTCATTGTAAGCGTATAGAAATGCAACAGATTTCTGGTGTTAATTTTGTATCCTGCAACTTTACCAACTTCATTGTTGAGCTCTAGTAGTTTTTTGGTGGCGTCTTTTGGATTTTCTATGTATAGCATCGTGTCATCTGCAAACAGTGACAGTTTTACTTCTTTTCCAATTTGAATCCCTTTTTTTCTTTTTCTTCTCTGATTGCTGTGCTGGGACTTCCAAAACTATGTTGAATAAAAGTGGCAAGAGTGAGTATCCTTGTCTTGTTCCTGATCTTAGAGGAAATGCTTTCAGCTTTTAACCATTTAGTATGATGTTAGGTATGGGTTTGTTATATATGGCCTTTATTTTGTTGAGGTGTGTTCCGTCTATGCCAACTTTCTGGAGAGTTTTTATCATAAATGGATGTTGAATTTTATCAGAAGCTTTTCCTGCATCTATAGAGATGATCATATTTTTTGATCATGATCATGATTTTTATTCTTCAGTTGGTTAATGTGGTGTGTTACATTGATTGATTTGCATATATTGAAAAATGCTTGCATCCCTGGGGTAAATCCCACTTGATCATGGTGTATGGTATTTAATGTATTGTTGGAGTCAGCTTGCAAGTATTTTATTGAGGATTTTTGCACCTATGTTCATCAGTAATATTGGCCTATAATTTTCTTTTTATGTGATATCTTTGGTTTTTGTATCAGGGTGATGGTGGCCTCATAGAATGAGTGTGAAAGCATTCCTTCCTCTGCAGTTTTTTGGAGTAGTTTCAGAAGGGTGGGTGTTCACTCTTCTCTAAATATTAGGTAGAATTCACCAGTGAAGCCATCTGGTCCTGGACTTTTGTTTCTTGAGAGTTTTTAAATTACTGACTCAATTTCAATACTGGTAATTGGTCTGCTCATATTTTCTATTTCCATTTCTTTTTTAAAAAAAATATTTATTTATTTATTTAGTTGCGTCAGGTCCTAGTTGCGGCATGTGGGATCTAGTTCCATGACCAGGGATTGAACCTGGGCCCCCTGTGTGGGGAGTGTGGAGTCCCAGCCACTGGACCACCAGGGAAGTCTTTCCATTTCTTTTAAGTTGTCCATTTTATTGGCGAGTAGTTTCTTGTAGTAGTCTCTTATGATCCTTTGTATTTCTGTGGTGTCAGTTGTATCTTCTCATTTTTCATTTCTGATTTTATTGATTTGGGCCCTCTTCCTTTTTCTCTTGATGAATCTGGCTGAAGGTTTATCGATTTTGTTTATCTTTTCAAAGAACCAGCTTCTTAGTTTCATTGATCTTTTCTATTGTTTTTTTAGTCTCTATTTCCTTTATTTCTGCTCTGATCCTTATGATTTCTTTCCCTCTACTAACTTTGTGTTTTTTTTGTTCTTCTTTCTCTACTTAATTTAGGTGTAAGATTAGGTTGTTTATTTGAGATTTTTCTTGTTTCCTGGGGTAAGCTTGTATGGTTATCGTTATAAACTTCTATCTTAGAACTGCTTTTGCTGCATCCCATAAGTTTTGGATCGTAGTATTTGCATTTGACTTTAGATATTTTTAGATTTCCTCTTTGACTTATTCAGTGATTCATTAGTTGTTTAGTAGCATATTTTTTAGCCTCTGTATGTTTGTGGTTTTTGCAGTTTTTTTCTTGTAGTTGATTTCTAGCCTCATAGTGTTATGGTTGGGAAAGATGCTGGATATGATTTCAGTTTTCTCAGATTTACCAAGGCTTGCTTTGTGGTCCATTATGTGATATATCCTTGAAAATGTTCTATGTGCACTTGAGAAGAATGTGTGTTCTGTTGCTTTTGGATGGAGTGCCCTATATATATCAGTTAAGTGCATCTGGTCTAGTATGTCATTTAAGGCCTGTGTTTCCTTACTGGTTTTCTGTCTGGATGATCTGTCCATTGATGAAAGTGAGGTGTTAAAGTCCCCCACTATTATTCTGTTCCTGTCAATTTCTCCTTTTATGCCTGTTAACATTTGCTTTATATTTTGAGGTGCTCCTATGTTGGGTGCATATATATTTGTAATTGTTGTATCTTCTTGGATTGATCCTTTGATCATTATGTAGTGTCCTTCTTTGTCTCTTATAACATCTTTATTTTAAAGTCTATTTTGTCTGATGTAAGTATTGCGACTCTGGCTTTCCTTTGATTTCCATTTGTGTGGAATACCTCTTTCCATACCCTCACTTTCAGTCTGTATGTGTCTCTGGATCTGAAGTGAGTCTCCTGTAGGCATCATATATACAGGTCCTGTTTTTGTATCCATTCAGCCAGTCTGTGTCTTTTGGTTAGAGCATTTAGTCCGCTTTCATTTAAGGTATTCACTGATATATATGTTCTTATTGCCATTTTGTTAATTGTTTTGGATTTGTTTTTGTAGGTCTTTTTTTCCCCTTTCTTTTGTTCTCTTGTGATTTGATGACTGTCTTCAGTGTTACGTTTGGATTCTTTTTTCTTTTTTGTGTGTATATTATAATTTTTTTGTTTTGTGGTTACCATGAGGTTTTTGTATAGCAGTCTGTATACATACATGCTTATTTTGAGTTGCTGATCTCTTAATTTCAAATGCATTTTAGATACACTCTGTATTTGTACTCTCCTCCTGTCATGATTACTATTTTTGATATTATATTTTACATGTAATTGTTTTATGTATACCTTAACTGCTTATTGTGGATACAACTGATTTTACTACTTTTGTCTTTTAACCTCCCTACTAGCTTTGTGTGTGGATGATTTCCTATCTTTGTTGTATGTTTGCTTTTACCAGAGAGCTTTTCCATTTTGTCATTTTCTTTTTTCCAGTTGTAGCCTTTTCTGCCTAGAGAAGTTCCTTTAGCATTTGTTGTAAAGTTGGTTTGGTGGTGCTGAATTCTTCTGGCTTTTGTTTGTCTATAAAGCTTTTGATTTCTCCGTCAAATCAAAGAACTTTGCTGGGTAGAGTATTCTTGGGTGTAGGTTTTTCTCTTTCATCACTTTTAAGTATATTGTGCCACTTCCTTCTGGCCTGCAGAGTTTCTGCTGAAAAATCAGCTGATAGCCTTATGGGAGTACCCTTGTATGTTATTTGTTGCTTTTCCCTTGTTGTTTTTAATATTTTATCTTTAATTTTTGTCAGTTTGATTACTGTGTGTCTCAGTGTGTTCCTCCTTGGGTTAATCCTGTTCTCTTCAAATATTCTCTCATGCTCTTGCTTTCTGTCTTCTCCTTCTGGACCCCTATAATGCAAAAATTAGCACTCTTGATGTTGTCCTAGAGGTCTCTTAAACTGTCCTCATGTCTTTTTTTTTTTTCTTTTTTCTGTTCAGCAGCAGTGATTTCCAGTACTTTGTCTTCCAGTTCAGTGATCCATTTTTCTTCCTCATTTAGTCCACTGTTGATTCCTTCTTGTGTTTTTTTCTTTTCAGTTATTATATTCTTCAATTCTGTTTGATTGCTCTTTATATTTTCTAATTCTTTTTTAAAAACTTCTAATTTCTCATTATCTGCATCCATTCTTCTCCTGAGTTTTTTGATCATCTTTATGATCATTACTCTGAACTCTTCCTCAGGTAGACTGCCTATCTCCACGTCACTTAGTTCTTCTTCTGGGGTTTTATCTTTTTCCTTCATGTGAAACATATTCCTCTGTCTTCTCATTTTGTCTAAATTGCTATTTGTATTTTTATGTATGTGGTAGGTTAGTTACGTTTCTCAACCTTGGAGAAGTGGCCCCTATTGTAGGAGATGTTGTATGCATCCCAGCAGTGCACTCCCCTCTCATCACTCAAGGGCCCAGGTCCAGGTGGTCCCAGGGTAGTGTCTAGTCTGCATTTGCAGACTTGGTCTTGCTTGAAGTTTTCTTGCTTCTGGGGTCTGCCTCCCGGTGTGTGAGGCTGGTCTGGAGGCTTGTACAGGCTTCCTGTTGGGAGGGGCCAGTGCCTGCCCACTGGTGGTTGGAGCTCGGTCTTGACCCTCTGGTGGGCAGGGCTGTGTTTAGCGGCTCATCTAGAGGTGGCTGTGGGCTCAGGAAGTCCTTATGCAGCCTGTCTGCTGATGGATGGGGCTATGTCCCCACCCAGTTTGTTGTTCAGCCTGAGGCGTCCCAGCACTGGAACCTAAAGGCTATTGGGTGGGCCTAGGTCTTGGTGCCAAGATGTCAACCTCCAGGAGAGTTCACACAGATGAATGCGCCCCGATATGTCTGCCACCAGTGCCTGTGTCCCAGGGTGAGACACAGCTACCCCCTGCTTCCCCAGGAGACCCTCCCAGACCAGCAGGTAGGTCTGGCCCAGGCTCCTATCAAATTACTGTTTTTGCTCTTGGTCCCAGTGTGTGTGAGATTTTGTGTGCACTGTTTAAGACCGAAGTCTCTGTTTCTCCCAATCCTGCAGAGTCTCTGCAATCAAGCCCTGCTGGCCTTCAAAACCAAATGCTCTGGTGGCTCCTGTTTCCAATGCCAGACCTCTAGGCTGGGGGAGCTGACATGGGGCTCAAACCTCTCTAATATAATTATTCTCCAGTTTGTGGGTCCCCCACCCAAGCGGTATGGGACTTGATTATACTGCAAGTCTGCCCCTCATACGCAACTCACTGTGGTTCCTTCTTTATGTCTTTAGTTGTAGAAGATCTTTTCTGATGCGTTCCTGTCTTTTTCATCAATGATTTTTCTGCAGTTAGTTATGATTTTGGTATGCTCGTGAGAGGCGGTGAGCTTAGTGTCCTTCTACTCTGCCATCTTGGCCACTCTCCTTGGCAGTGTGTTTTTCTAAATCAGTTTCTTGTGAGCTTGATTGATTTGAGTCTGCCCCTGAGCTGTATGCTCTGTGTGTGGAAAAAAATTGGGCCTCTGAGCTTAAAACACTGAGTGTGCCTCTACTTCAAACTTCTGTAGGCAGTACTAAAACTTCTAAAGTCTGTTTTTGAAAGATGAATGAGATTAACCTATATATCATGTTTACACACATATGTATTACATATATAGTATTATAAGTATATATGTAATGTAGCTCTAGTTTCTCAACATTACGTAATATAAAAAAATAACTTTTCTGATACCATCTCCTGTTATCTGAGTTTATATCAGAACCCTCTCTTCTATATTTTCACAGTATGCTCCTACAAAGAATTCCATTTTTATTCTGTGAGTAGGAAATTCCAAACCTGTGAAATATTATTTCATACTTCCTTCCTAGTTTCACATACTGAGTTCCCTTTGCTGTCACAGTGTTAAATCGGTCAACGACTCAGCTCCTTGACCTTTGAAGACCTAATTTTACCTGAGCCAGACAGAATCAATGTTCTACTTCCTGATAGATTTGACCCTCAACAGTGTCATAAAAATTCCTTTTGCTGATATTTCCTAATCTGTTAAAAAAAAAAGGGGGGGGGTTGAAAGGCATACAATTTCTTGTAGCTATTCTATAAATATTTTTGTCAATTTTTTTCTGTATAAACTTTATAAATCTTTTTATGAAATATCCTGTTCAGAAATTCCTCAACCACAACAACATCTTTTGGAGCATAAGCAATCCTAAATGATAATAGACAGTGGTATAAAATGGCTTTATTCTTGTGTCTCTGGTTCTTATTTCTGTAATGACACCACTTTGCCTTCAACTTCTGGAAGTTTGTAACTTCAGTGTCATATTTAATTTGCTCTCCTTTACACCTCTATTAGTTGTTAAGCCTATCTAGTTTAAGCCTTCATTATTATTTATCTGGAATACTATGAAATCACTTTTTAACTGGTCTGCTTGCTTCTAGTTCTGCTCCCCTATAATAGGGGTGATACTTACGATTATTAAACACTTTGTGGGCACTTAGAGAAGCAGAGAATATCAAGACCCTTCATGAGTTCAAGTCGTGCTCTACTGCCTTTATATCCATTTTAAATATGGTTACTTAGAGAAATGTAATAATCATATTGAATCTTAATTTCAGCCAGATATTTAACAAAGTCTTACATAGCATCCTTGTGGATAAGGAGTATACGTGGTAATAGTGACTGATTAGGTAGGTTCACAGAGAACTTGCATGATTTTGCATTCAAAAACCACTTAAATGCTGCTGTGTGCCAAGTTTCATGCTAGATTGAATTCAGATTGTCAGAAACATTGGAGATTGGTAATTCATTGAATGACAAAATATAGATTCGAAAATATCTTGAAACTAAAAAGATGATGGCTAATAAAGTGTAGAGTCATAGGTTTTATGTTCAGTCAGTCAGCTTCACAAATATAGACTAGATAGACCTACGATTCATTCTGGGCTTAACAATTTCTGTGGGAAGGTCATAAGTTTTACTTTATTAAGAGCACAATAAATCTGTAGTGTTGTATGGTTGCCAAAACAGTGAATTTGATTATTGTCTACCAGCTGTACCTGGGGTAACATTTATTATTCTGACAGATTTTGGATTTTGTTAGTAAAATAATTATAGTATTTATTGATGTATTTAAATCTTGCTATAATAAATAGGATTGCTTCTTCTATATTTTAGCTAAATTTGTTGACTGTTTGATATTTTTATTTGATCATGTGGCATTTCATGATGCATTTTTCTTACTTCCATTTGTTTTTTTCTTCATTGTTCTTTCATTGTTTTGTTTTGATATTGTTCATTTGATTTTTACCTTCAACCTATTATTAGCATTTCTTCTATAGTTTCTTAGATTATACCTGGTTTAGCTATTTATACTTCCATGCCCATATTAAGTAGATACACATTCAAATATGTAACATTTTTATAAAATCACCATCTCCTTGTTCCCAGTGGTGCCAACATGTTTAAAATAATAGGCCTGGTTTATCCCATGATTAATTAATGCTTGTGTGTTCATTGACTGGACCAATTCTGTGAAAACCAACCCCAGGTTAACCTTGGAAAAACAATCCTGAACATTTTATAAATGTATATTAAAGAGAGATTGAATAATAGAAGTATATTGTCTAGAAGAGGAGTCATTTAATTCTATTGATACTTGTATATTGAATATTATATTCCTCCTGAGTACCATATTTTAAGAATACTGAAAAAGGAAAGGGAAAGAAGAGGAAGAAAACCAGAAGGATTTGTTAACACTGTCACTTTTAAAGAACAGGAGAAAGAATAGATAATGTTTGGTCTAATTAAAGAGGAACTATGGAACAAATGATAATGCCTTCAAATATTTTAAAGGTTATCATGTGGAACATGGCGTAGACCTTGCTACATATGGCTACATAGCACAAAGGCAGGAATGAAAGATTTTTGTGTAATATAGGAAGAAAATTACTAACAATTAGAGCCATTAATAACAGAAAAGATCACCCTGTGAGACAGCAAGCCCTTTATACTGAGAATATAAAAGTGGAGATTGTAGGGTCTGTTAAAAATAAGATTTTTGCATTGCTTAGAAAGCTAGACTAGATGACCTCTAATAACTCTTTCATCTCTTAAGAGTGATTTTAGGACAACTTGTGATTTGGGGAAGGCTTAATGGAAAAACTGTTCCATGTATAATAAAGCAATATTTTCAAATTTTCAAGACAAGTGAAAGAAAAAATTAGGTATGGATAGAAAGTAAGTTTGCCCATCCAGATAGAAGGGAAAGTATCAAGCTAGGATCTAGTGAAAAATTTAAATCAATATGACATGAAACTTAAGGAGAGTATCCATCTGGGTTTCACAGTCCATCTGCATTCCTCAGCAGCCCTACTTTATAGCCACTGCTGGGATTGACTCAACACCTGTACTGCTTCCTATCCTGTCTCTGATCCCTTTTATTTGCTCTTTCAGCCCTGACCTGAATACCCCCTTGCCTATCTTTTTGTTTATTTTTTCAATTAATAATGTAGTGATTGTGTATTTATAGACTTCTTAAAATATGCTAGGATGCCACCTTTTTAGAAATTACCAGGTTCTCACCCAAGCTGTTATGTGTATATCTAATGATAAGCTGAGGGGGAGACTATAAGGAAGAACATAATTAGATATGATAATCCAGGATATTGTGGAGCTATGAATACAGGAATGATGGTGTCTTCTAGCTCACATGAAATGGATTATACAGTCTACTTACAATAACTTTTGGTAGGGCATGATACCAAAGCAAAGTAAATCTGCTTTTCTTTTTTAAGTTATTTTCAGATCCTGTTTATTCAGTTTTACTATTATAGGATCAAATTAGGCAAATTGAGTCTGACATGCTTTTTTCTAAGGCTCATACTCACTGGTGAATCTTAATATTCTCTAGATCACTGTGCAGAAATACCCATAGAAGCTCAACAGAAGAAGATGATTCATCTTCAGAAGAAGAAATGGAATGGAGTAATAACAGTTTGCTTCTAGCCAATCTTTCTATACCTCAGTTAGATGGAACTGCAGATGAAAATAGTGGTAAGTAAAGTAGTCTACTGTATTTCATTATTTAGGGGCAGAAAATATATTTGATTTTGAAAAATATAATCACACTCTCTACATAGTTGGCTAAGTGAGGCTATGACAATACTGTTAGATTTTGTCCTTCTGCAGGATGAGTTATTTTGAGAGAATGTAGATATATGATTTTTTCTCATTTCTAAGAGTATAGCGTTTATTAATCACTGATTTAGAGCTTTATAAACTTTAATCAGTTTATTGTCATAACATTTAAGTAGCATAGGAAACTATAAGAAATATGCTCAGCTTATTTGAAGTGATAATGCAAAGACATGTTACTTTATGGAAAATTTTGAAGGTGACAGTATTTTTCCCCTTATTCTCCCAAAAGCCATGAATATTGATATCATCTATTTCTGATCAAAGAAATATGTGTTTAAAATAATGACTACTAATCAAATGTAACTGACTCTTGATTTTTTAGATTATGGTATTATCCTAATGATAGGAATGACCTTTTTGTTGAGATAACTGTTTTAAACATACGAATTTAATTTCATATAATTTCTTTCATGGTGATAGTATCATGGTATGGGAAAATATTTAAAAAATTAAAAGGGTGGAAGTGAAGTAAATTCTTTTTTCCCCCATTTCAGACAATCCACTGAACAATGAAAATTCTAGAACCCACTCTTCTGTGATTGCAACAAGCAAGCTATCAGTAAAACCTTCCATCTTTCACAAAGATGCTGCTACATTAGAACCCCCATCTTCCGCTAAGATTACCTTTCAGTGTAAACACACAAGTGCCCTTTCTTCCCATGTTTTGAACAAGGAAGACTTAATTGAAGACCTTTCACAGCCAAACAACCTAGAGAAAAGTCTAGATCATTCAGTTGCTTCTTTTGCAAATGAAAGCACTTACTCTATGAAATACCCTGGGTCTTTAAGCAGTACTGTCCATTCAGAAAACTCTCATAAAGAGAGTAGTAAGAAAGATGTCCTCCCAGTATCTTCCTGTGAAAGTAGTATTTTTGATTATGAAGAAGATATTCCATCTGTCACAAGACAAGTACCAAGTAGAAAGTATACAAACATTAGAAAAATTGATAAGGATGCCCCTTTTATACATATGAACCGTCACACTAACGAAAATACGTTGGGCAAAAATTCTTTCAACTTTTCTGACTTAAATCATTCAAAAAGTAAATTATCCTCTGAAGGAAATGAAAAAGGAAACAGTACAGCTCTGAATAGTTTATTCCCTTCGTCACTGACTGAAAATTGTGAATTGCTATCATGCTCAGGGGAGAATAGAACTATGGTGCATTCTCTTGATAGCATTGCTGATGAAAGTGGACTAAATAAACTTAAAATTAGATACGAAGAATTTCAAGAACATAAACCAGAAAAACCAAGCCTCAGCCAGCAAGCAGCACATTATATGTTTTTTCCCAGTGTTGTTCTTTCTAATTGTCTCAGTAGGCCACAAAAACTCTCTCCTGTCACATATAAACTACATCCTAGCAATAAACAGTCCCGGTTAAAAATGAATAAAAAGAAGCTTGTAAGTCATCGAGAGAATTCTGCCGGAACTACTGAGACTGGATCCTCAAAAGATAATTGTATACAAAATAATCCTTGTAATAGTAATTCTGAGAAGGATAACGTATTGGCCAGTGATTTAATTAAGGCCAGCCATGGAGCTTTTGAAAATAAAACATCTACAGACAGTTTTGTAGACTGTCACTTTGGAGAAGGAGCCTTAGAAACTGAGCAGTCCTTTGGATTGTATGGAAATAAATACACACTTAGAGCCAAACGCAAGGTAAATTATGAGAATGAAGATAGTGAGTCAAGTTTTATAACACACAACTCAAAAATTAGCCTACCTCATCCCATGGAAATTGGTGAAAGTTTAGATGGAACTCTCAAATCTCGAAAACGCAGAAAAATGTCTAAAAAGCTGCCCCCTGTCATCATAAAGTATATTATCATTAATAGATTTAGAGGAAGGAAAAATATGCTTGTAAAGCTAGGAAAAATAGACTCTAAAGAAAAACAAGTAATATTAACAGAAGAAAAAATGGAACTGTATAAAAAGCTTGCACCTTTGAAGGATTTTTGGCCAAAAGTTCCTGACTCCCCTGCAACCAAATATCCTATTTATCCACTAACACCAAAGAAAAGTCACAGAAGAAAATCAAAACATAAGTCTGCTAAGAAAAAAACTGGTAAGCAACAAAGGACAAACAGTGAAAATATTAAAAGAACTTTGTCTTTCAGGAAAAAACGGTCACATGCTATTCTTTCTCCTCCCTCACCATCTTATAATGCTGAAACCGAAGACTGTGACTTAAATTATAGTGATGTTATGTCTAAACTAGGTTTTCTTTCTGAGAGAAGCACAAGTCCCATAAACTCTTCTCCACCTCGCTGCTGGTCTCCCACAGATCCAAGAGCTGAAGAAATTATGGCTGCTGCCAATAAAGAAGCAATGCTTTTTAAGGGTCCTAATGCATATAATAGCAAGACTGTTAATTCCCGTATAGGAAAAAATAGTCGAGCAAGAACGCAGGTTAAGAAATCAAAAACAAAGCTTGTTAATCCCTCTGTAGTTACTAAGAAAAGGAACAAACGAAATCAGACAAATAAACTAGTAGATGATGGAAAAAAGAAACCAAAAGCAAAACAGAAACAAAAAGTAAATGAGAAAACTACACCAAGAAAGCACATAACACTAAAAGATGAAAAACTAACATCTCAAGCTGGTGCTGAAGTTAAGTTTGTGCTGAAACATCAGAATGTGTCTGAGGCCTCAAATAGTTCTGGAGGCTCTCAACTACTTTTTAAACAGAAAGATGTGTCACTAATGGGCTCTGCTATAGATCATCCCCTTTCTGCTCCTCTCCCCACTGGAATTCATGCACAACAGAATTTATCTGGCTGCTTTTCTTCTTTCCTAGAAAGCAAGAAGCCTGTAGATTTGCAAGCATTCCCCAGTCCACAAGATGATTTGCATTCATCAGTTGTTTGTAGTTCTTTGGGACCTGGAATCTCAAAAATTAATGTTCAGCGGTCTCATAATCAAAATGCTATGTTTACTCTAAAAGAATCAACCTTGATTCAAAAAAATGTATTTGACCTTTCAAACCATTTGTCTCAGGTAGCACAGAATACACAGATGTCTTCTGGTATCATGTCTCCAAAGATAGAAGAGAATGCAAATGTACAAAAAAACTATTTGTCATCTCTTGGAAAGTTAAACGACTATCGTAATTCCGTAGAATCAAAGCCAGACCAGACGTATGCCCCTAATTTTTTGCATTGCAAAGACAGTCAGCAGCAGATTGTGTGCATGGCAGAACAGTCAAAGCACAGTGAAATTTGTTCTCCAGGTAAAGCAGCTTCAGAGGAAAGTCAGATGCCTAATAATTGCTTTGTAACTTCCTTGAGAAGCCCAATCAAACAAATAACATGGGAGCAAAAACAAAGGGGCTTTATTTTAGATATGTCAAATTTTAAACCTGAAAGGGTAAAGCAAAGGTCATTGTCAGAAGCAATTTCACAAACCAAAGCACTTTCTCAGTGTAGAAATCGAAATATGTCAACACCTTCAACGTTTGGTGAAGGACAGTCTGGACTGGCAGTTCTAAAAGAATTGTTACAGAAAAGACAGCAGAAAGCACAGAATGCAAATAGTATGCAAGACCCATTATCTAATAAACAGCAACCAAACAAAAATATCTCTCATTCCCTTGAGCATAACAAATCAATTAAACGAACACGATCAGTAACATCTCCAAGAAAACCTCGAACTCCCAGAAGTACAAAACCTAAAGAAAAAATTCCCAAACTTCTTAAAGTAGACTCTCTAAATTTACCAGCCTCTGGCCAGTTGGATAACTCCCTATCGGATGATAGTCCCATCTTTTTTTCAGATCCAGGATTTGAAAGTTGTTATTCACTTGAAGATAGCTTGTCTCCTGAACATAATTATAATTTTGATATTAATACAATAGGTCAAACTGGATTTTGTAGCTTTTATTCTGGAAGTCAGTTTGTCCCAGCTGATCAGAATTTGCCTCAAAAGTTCCTGAGTGATGCAGTTCAGGATCTTTTCCCAGGACAAACTGTAGAAAAAACTGAATTTTTAAGTCATGATAACCAGAAGTGTGATGAAGACAAACATCATGCCTCAGACTCAACCTCATGGATTAGATCTGGTACTCTAAGTCCTGAATTATTTGAGAAATCATCCATAGATAGCAATGAGAATCATCGCCACAATCAGTGGAAAAATACCTTTCATCCTCTAACAACTCGGCCTAATTCAATAATGGAGTCTTTCTGTGTCCAGCAGTCAGAGGATTGTCTAAATGAAAAATCTAGATTGAATAGGAGTTCAGTAAGCAAAGAAGTGTTTCTTAGCCTCTCACAGCCAGGCAATTCAGACTGGATTCAAAGTCATACCAGAAAAGAAATGGGACAGTCTCTTGATGCAGTCAATACCTCTTTTACTACAATACTATCTTCCCCTGATGGTGAACTTGTAGATGCAGCCTCTGAAGATTTGGAATTGTATGTTTCAAGAAACAATGATATGTTGACACCAACTCCTGATAGTTCACCAAGGTCTACCAGCTCTCCCTCACAATCTAAAAATGGCAGTTTCACCCCTCGAACTGCTCACATTTTGAAACCACTTATGTCCCCACCAAGCAGGGAAGAAATTATGGCAACTTTGTTGGATCATGACCTTTCAGAAACTATTTACCAGGAACCATTTTGCAGTAATCCTTCTGATGTACCAGAAAAGCCCAGGTAATCAGAATTATTTTTTCCCCTTGGGTTGCTCTGAATAATTATAATGTATGTAACAACATTTGGTAGCTGACTGCTACTTTTTTGGCTGTGATATTGTATTTGTAAGTATATCATTGTGAAAACAATTTATAATTATGGACATATTAAGAAAATTCACTAACTAGCTGGACAGTTGCACCTAGAGAAATTTATTTAAGTTGATCAGTGTTGGTCTTGGATCTACTATTATGTTGCACTGCGTCAACATTAAGGATTAGAGGCTCACTATGACATGATGCCAAATTAAGAAGGATGTCATAATACTTAATACTTATAAAAGTATAATTATCATTTTAAAGATGGTATTTATTTCTAAAATGGTAAACTTTCATAATTTAAAAACTTCATTTTTAAAAAGTGTTTGAAAATAAGCATGCATATGTTTTAAATACTCCTATGATATATCTCTAAATGAAGATTATTTTAAGTTGTTTCTATTACATACCACTCTCTTTTCATGTTGCCAACATCTTCAATCATATTGTTACTATTGTTAGTTTGTATAGTTATTAGGGGTGCAATATGGATTTTGGTTCCCCTTATCTCTTCTTTCAAGAATCTTTTCAGAGAAGTGGTAAACAGAGACACACACACACACACACACACACACACACACACACACACACGTGCACACACACACACACACACACACACACACACACACAGCCAATAGCAAAATCTGAAGGAATCACAGCACTGGCCTATTTGTAAACCAGTAGTTAAGTAGGTATCCTGTCCTGCCTGCTTCATCAAGATATAGAACATATCTGATAAGAGCTCAGTTGGGGAACATGGCTTAATCCAGGAAGTTTAAGTGATGGCTTTTGGTCCTGCCCCCGTTTCTTTGATCCCTTTTCCTAATCAGTTGCAGAGAGAGGCAGTTCATTTCAGACATCCAGTCAGAAGCAGAGAAGAATGGCTAGGACTGCTGAGGCAGACCCTGCTTAGTCTAAATGATGGAAAGAGATATGAAGTGCCAACTAAGGCAAGAGGCCACCCTGCATGTATGCACTGACCTTGAGCACCACCATGCTCCTGACCCTAGTGAAAGAGACAGTGAGTGCTGGGCTTTTTACCCGAAGATTGGCAGTAATTTCTGCAGGAGTCCATTTAAGAAAGGGGTGAGAAAAAGTCATCAGAAATATAGAGTAGAAGAAGTTCCCTCCTCTGAGGACTTGAAGTAAAGGGCAGAAAATACCTCCCCCTACCTTACCCCCATACTTCCTAAAACATAGTTTTGCTGTTCTGTTTTGCCCAGTACCCACATGTGGCCTTTTAACATGAATGGAACTCTTTCTTTTTATTTCACTGCCAGAATATATGAATATATAATCCTTAGACATTAGTTTCCATTATTTTGGAGGCTTTGACTTTACCAGTAGTGATTATGGTATATTTTTTCATTGATCTATATTTTCTTCTCAGCCTTACACATCTTTTTAATTCCCAGTTAATTTATCATGTGCTAGTCATTTACTCTGTGTTGCTATTAGTTGTTGTCCAACTTTGACACTTGTTCTGCAGCTGAAATAAAAGGAGGATAGTCATGATATTTGAAAAACAATCTTTTTTTAAATTAAAAACTGTGTATTCACTGTAGAAAATTTAGGAAGTATAAAAGAAGAAATGAAAATTACACCATTTCTCTACCTAGTAACAGCCACTATTAATATTTTAATGTGTTTTCTTACTTTTTTAAAGTATAGCTTTTATTTTGTTTTATGAAATGTTCTTACTGTAGTCACAATATTGCATTGAAATTGATTCACTTACCATTATAATGTAAACATTTTCTAAATTTGAGTCTGTTGAAGCATCATTTTAATGGCTGCATAATACTCTATCATGTGATTATTACTGGACAGAAAGGTTGCTCTCTGTTTTGCTACTATACATAATTATGTGATTAGTATCTTCTTCATAAAGCATTTCTTCTATTTTGGAATTTTTACTTACAGCTCTTGAAGTAGGATTACTGAAAAATTTAAGGCTCTTCATATAAATTACAACATGAGCTGTAGCAATTAGCATGCTGCTGACAGTATTCAAGAAAGCTGAACCTACCACACCTCAGCAATTTTTGCTATTTTTTACTTCATTATGATCTCTGTATTAATATTAGAATTGGTTATAGTCACATGACATGTGTACTCATTTCCTTCAATAGCAATAATCCTGCTTCTAATTTTTCATAAAGCTGCAAGGTGGGTGTTGGGAAGGTGTTAGATCCTGATTATGGAGTTAAATAGTAGGGGCCAAAATCTTTCCATGTAAAGGGGAAAAGGAAATGTAACTCTGGTGCTGCTCCTTCAGCTTCAATCAGAAAACAAGAATTCAGTTCATTGAGTTTTATCTAGAGAATGACCTGGTCATTTGGGAAATCATGCCCTATGAGAAGTAACTGAAGAAACTAAGAACTATCTTCATATCCATGAAAGAGATACCATGAAGAAGAAAAAGTAGAGTTATTTTATGTTGCTGCAGAAGGCAGAAATAGTACCAATGGATATGTTAGAGAAGGAGAGAGGTTTAGCTTAATATTTATAATAACTATTGGAAACTAAACCATGTTACCTTTTAATTAGTGATTCCTCACATACACATACATTAGTAGCACTTAAAATTATGTGGGCTCTGCCAACTCCTAAGTTCTTATGTTAGTATTAAACCTTGTCATGTAAAGGGAAGAAAGAATTATGGTAGTTTACCTCAACTGTATATAATTTTTTGTAATATTTAAGGGAATTTGATAGGGTACAAAGATTTGTTTGAACTGACTGGCTTTGCTGAACTACTATGTACAGAGAGTAGAGAATGTAGAAAGAGGCTATAGATAAAATCCAGGGATATAGTCTCAGATGGTAAACTCTTCCACTGTTTTTATCCTAATGTGGTGACAGTGGAAAATTATTTAAGATCAGTAGAGGAAAGGAATCTGATGAGCTTGTACCATCTCCTTGAAGAAAAGAAGGCTTCATTGGACACTTCAGACAAAAACAAATACCTTCTTTCCCCGGTATTGATGATACCTTCCGAAGGAAGTTAATTTAGTAGTCATATACCTGTGAGGAAAAGCATATTGAGACTAAAGATAGAGTGTACCTGCATAAAATGTGTGTGTTGGAGGGGATGGGTAGGGTGTGGAAAGGGAAGAAAGGTGGCATTTTTAAGACTCCAAAAGGAACTTTTAAAAATATCTAGGTTAAGGAGCTAAATATTTTGGTAATTGCTCTTTGAGGCAAAACAGTTGTTCTAAAATATATTGTTTATAGGGAGATCGGTGGACGGCTTCTCATGGTAGAAACACGACTTCCAAATGATCTGGCTGAGTTTGAGGGAGACTTTTCCTTGGAAGGACTTCGTCTATGGAAAACAGCATTCTCAGCAATGACTCAAAATCCAAGACCTGGGTCACCCCCTCACAATGGCCAACCAATTGTCAATAAAGGGTCAAGTAATAGCCATAAAATGGTTGAAGATAAAAAAATTGTGATTATGCCTTGCAAATGTGCCCCAAGTCGACAGCTGGTTCAAGTATGGCTTCAAGCCAAAGAAGAATATGAACGTTCCAAGAAACTGTCTAAAAAGGAGCTAACTGGAGTTGTAAAATCTGATGACAACTTCAGCTCCTCAGTTAATCCAGATGACAAACCTGTAGTGCCTCCAAAAATGGATACAACTGCACATGTACTCCCCACTACAGCACATACCAAGGAAGATGTTGATAATTCTCAGATTGCTATACAAGCACCAACCACAGAATGCAGTCGAACTGCAAGTGAAAGTCAGACGCTGCCACCAGTTGCTTCTGCAGATGATGCTGAGAAAGAAGAGGATGATGATGATGACTATTGTGTTGGTTATAGCTCCCCTGATTCTCCAGTGATTCCCCCTTGGCAAGAAGCAACATCACCAGATTCCAAAACATTAAATGGAGGTGACAGACCCTCATCACTAGTAGAGGACCTACATTCTCTGACTATTGAGAACTTCTTAAAGCCTGTAAAAGATGGTATACAGAAAAGCCCCTGCAGTGAGCCTCAGGAACCTCTAGTGGTATCCCCAATTAATGTTAGGACAAGAACTGGGATATGTGAATCACTTTGCCTTCATAGTACACCAATCATACAGAGAAAACTTGCGGAAAGGCTTCCTGAGGCAACTGGCCTTAGCCCTTTGTCAACAGGTAAGTTTTACAAGTAACAGAAAGCCTCCATAAAGCTTTTCAATAGACTATGTAATGAAAATCAGATATTTTTAAATGAAATTTTAGCTCAGCTAATGAGAGATTATTGTTATTTTATCATGTCTTGGAAAGACATCATCACCTGGAAACTTTTTTATTTTTCTGCTGTGAAATATACTTACATCTACTTCCATCCTGTCTTCTTGCCTTCTCGGTAAAATATAGGAGCCCTCTCAGAAACCTTACCTTCTTCTCAACTTGATTTTTCCCATTGGCTTTGGTTTATACCCAAATCTCTCCCACCCTTTGAAATAGAAAAAAAAACAAACACCTGCCTTGACCTTACAGCTGCCGGCTTCTGGTCTTTTTTCTCTGCTTCTCTCCTTTAAAGCCAAATTTCTTAAAAGATTTCTCCAATTTGACAACTCTATTTCTTTACCTTCTACTCATTTCTCAACCCACTCCAAACTGGATTGTGCCCCCATCATCCCGCCAGTATGGCTTTTGTAAAGATTCTTTATAACCTTCAGGTAGCTAAAGCTAATGGATGTTTTTCAGTCTTCCTATCACATGCCCTCTAAGTAGCCATTGTCTTGCTGACCACACCTTCCTTCTTTGAGCTTCTTCTCCCCTTAGCTTTTCCCCTGCTCCTCTGTTTCTTCCTGCTTGCTTTCCTTTGAAGCTTATCTCACATTCTCAGTTATTATCTGAATATTGGAGTTTATTAAGGCTTAGCCTTAAGCTTTCTCTATGTTCTTTCCCTGTATGACCTAATTCCTGCCCACAGGATTACTATAGATAACACAAATTTAAATTTCCAGTTCAGAACCCTCTTTTAAGCTCCAGAACACTATATCCAGCTGCCTTTGGCATTTCTACTTGAATGCTCAAAGCCACCACAAGGTCAGTATTTTTTTAACTTAATTTGTGATCTCACTGCATTCATTCACCACCAACCACATAGCACACTTTATGCACACACATACATGCCCGCACATTGAAAACCATTGGTCCTCTTTCATTTTTCCTTATTTCAATGAATAGTACCACCATTTCTCTGTCACTGAGTTACACAGGTCAGAAACAAGAGATTTATTTATAATACTCACCTGATTGCCTCACTGCCCATCCTGTGGTTTCCACACTTCTTTGTTTCCTAAATTACCCAGATCTCTCTACCTCTGTCTCTGCCACTACGAAGCCCTCGTCTCTCACCTGGGCTTCTACCCTAGCTTTCTTATTCACCCTTAACCAGTCTCTAGGTTTTTTTGCTCAGTAATCAGGGAAAATCCACACTCTGTTCCTAGTTAATTCCTACTCTTTCTTATGATTTTAGCTCAAAAAAGCCTTCCTAATCTCCCTGGCTAAAAATTACCAATTATATTCCCCTTTGTTGTACTTACCCCAGTTATAATTTTATTTTTCTGTGTGTATTGATATTTGATGAATGTCTGATTTCCTCTCTAGACCCCACAAGGGTAGATACTGTCTTTTCCTCCTCATCATAAATACTTGATAAATCAGTGAATAAACGGATTAAGTGATTCCCTAGGATAATAACTTAGGTATAAAAATCAATAATTAAAATCTAAATGTTATTATTTAATACAAATTTTAAAAGTTAGTGTGGGGAACCCAGGTTTGAATTAGTTTCATTTTTAAATTATGAGGTCTTTGTGAGGAATTTATAGGACAGTACTCATGAACGGTACCTAAGAGTTTGGAAAAACAACAAGAAAACAAACAAAAAAACCCCACAGAAGCAGGCAATTTTGATATGCATGTTAAATATAAAATTTCTTTCTACAGAACCCAAAACCCAGAAATTGAGTCATAAGAAAGGAAGTAACACTGATGCTTTTAGAAGAGTACTCTTAACACAAGCAAAGGTAACTATGCTAAACATATTTAAAGATCAGTGGATAAGATCCATTCTTATTCTTAGATTTCAGTTAGATAATTGATAACTTTGTGTCTCACTTTTTTAATTTATTATATTTTTGCATCATTTTATTTACATATCTTTGAGACAACAAGAAATTGCCTAATTTTTTTAAAGTTTTTTTTGTTGTTGGGATCTAAAAGATTCTTATATGTAAATACAAATATTACAGAGAAAGTGAATATGATAGCCAAAATGTGGATTATGAGGATACAAATACATTAACTGATTACTGGCAAAATCAGAACAATCCAATGACAGCAGAGCTCAAGTAAGTGATTTTTGATCCCACCAAAAATATATCCTTTTTCTTGGTTTATTACTTTTTTCTCAAATATAACATTATTGATTTTTCAGTTCATTTTACTAAGTAGCAAAGGAAAGCAACATTATTTACTACTGAAACTCTGAAAAATCATAAGTGTCTTTATTCAAATACTAAAAATTGTGGTAATACTTAACCTAGAAATATATGGTTATGTGAAAAAAGTACACATTAGACATGTATCCTTAGAAATATATGATAGTGATCACTTCTGTATTGGTCACTTCTCATAAATATCATTAACTACATAAAATATATTTTAGTATTTTTATTTTGAGATTACAAATGCTTTTTAAAACTTTCATTTTTAAATCAGTATTATTGAATTACAAGTCATATATATTAAAAACAAGTACGAGTGTATTGTGAACATAAATCAACACTTTGGGGAAAATCGTTAATGGATGTGGAAATCAGAAAAAAATATTTTTTTAAAAAATAGATTCTATTCTTTCTAACCCCTTGAAAATTATTTATACTTTAGTTTATCTTTCAGATACATGTTGTATTAGGGTAAAATAAAAACCCACAATTTCAAATCTTCTTTAAACTTTAGCCAAACTAGTTGCAAATACATTGCTTGCTTGCTTGCTTGCTTGTCATACTTCCAAGAAAGGTCAAGATAAATGTCCTTGTGGTAAAATGTCAACTCTCTACAACACTATTATTTTCAATATTTTGGGTTTGTAAACTCAAAAATCAATTTATGGTTGGCTTACAGATTATATCAGATATTTCTACATATATATAGTTCTAGTATCTTGAATTACTAGCCTGAAAAAAATGCTAATAAAATACTTAAGTTTCTTCTTGGATGTAAAGAGATGATGCTAGTTTATCGTGTATTACTAAGTACATAAAGTATGTTGTCTAAGCAGAAATAAGTAATCAAAAAGAAAGGAAATAATTGCTCATTTATCTTTTTCTGGCTCTGTGTTTTTTTTAATAGAATCAATGTGCAGCAGTAAATACTCCAAAGAAAGACACTTCCCAGATTGATGGACCATCTTTAAACAATACTTATGGTTTCAAAGTCAGCATACAAAACTTACAGGAGGCAAAAGCTTTACATGAGGTAAAACGGTAACAGTAAGGACACATGCACTTTAACTCTTACATTTTATTCTATGGTACAAGTATAGAAATTTTTTATTGACAGAGGAATACATTGAATTCTATACCTGTTAATCTTTATTTCGTTCTTATTATCCTTTCTATTTTATATATTTATATAAAACAGAGAAACTTTAAAACTAGTCATCAGTTACTGAGACTGCTTTGTGGTTTCACAATTTTCACAAAGCTTATACCTGAAATTTTAAAAGAAGCTAAAATTAGAAAAGGTTTTTTAGCTATTGGAAACTCTGTATGTTACTCTGGGATTATATTATATCCCATCCCAAATGTGATGTCTACTTGTGTTTTCTATTTGGTTGGCTCAGTGGATTAGTGCTTGCTACATTTGTTCACATAATCTTTATAACCCAGTTACCTTCACAGCACAGACTGTATGCAAAGACTCAGAAGCTATCTTGTAAAAATGTACATTCTCACTGGAGAATATGTATGAATGGTTCACTGTAAATTTATGTGTATTAAAGAAAACACAACAGTAACATATGTGACTGGCAATGAGGTGAAAATTAGAATATATTTTATAGTTGTTTATACCTGTCCTGTCAGTATGGTAGCCACTAGCTATGTGGCTATTGAGAATTTTAAATTTGGCTTATACATCTAGGAATGGAATTTTAAATTTCGTTTAATTTTAACTAATTTGTTTCCATTAAAAATTTTGCAACCTCATTGAGATGTGCTATAAATGTAAAATGCATACTGCTTTCAAAGACTTAATAGGAAAATAGAATATAAAGTACCTTATCAGTAATTTTTTATATTGATTACATGTTGAAAGGGTAGTTTTTGATGTATTGGATTAAATGAAAATATTTTTAAATTAATTTAACCTATTTTTACCATTTTTTAATGTGACAACTAGAAAATTTTAAATTACGTATGTGACTTTCATGATATTTCTTTTGGTCAGTGCTGGTTTATACAGTCGTTTTATGTTTTTGCCCTTGTAGCAGAGAATTTGATTCTTTTGTTGGTTTTTTGGTCTCAAGTCAGTTCTGTCTTCTAAGAATTGGATGAATAGACTAAGAGGAAACTTTAAATATTGTCCTCATTTTTACCCTAAATTTGAACTAAGAATTGTACTTTTGAGAATTAGATTGGAACATAGTCTAACTCCCTAATTGTTTATTTGTACATTTTTTCATTCTACAGCATTCATTTAGTTCCTGTTTTATACCTGGCCTTGTACTCTCCCCTGAAGCCCAGATAAATTAAGTAACAAACTCAGGAATATTTATCTTATCAAGTACACACCCGAAATTCGAAATTTAAAATACTTTGTTAAAAAATATTTATTAAAGCAAATTTGATACACCTTAACAAAAAGACTTGTTACATTTGATTTTTCTGTTATTATTTGAAAAAAATATTTTTCTTCCAGTACTGTTATTTTATTCTACGTAAACCTGTTTCAGAATCCTGGGCCTTCTTGAAGTTAAAATCACTTCGGGGGTCCAGCAGGTTGCTCATAGCTTCCCATCACATGCTTCCTTCATCTCAAGGCACACTCCAAATAGCCACCTGGTGGTCAAATAGGGATTGAACCAAAAAAATATCTACTATACTCTATTCCGTTTTCTACAAAATTGTGCTCACAGCATTTTTTCCTGTTTCCCATTACCCTGGGCTAATCTCTCTCTCTCTCTTCTGCATATAAATACTCAATTCAGAAGAGAAAATTTGCAATTGTTGCCCTTTCTTTTTTTTTTCATCGTCTTTATTGGAGTATAATTGCTTTACAATGTTGTGTTAGTTTCTGTTGTATAAAAAAGTGAATCAGCTATATGCATATGTATATCCCCATATCCCCTCCCTCTTGCGTTTCCCTCCCACTCTCTTTATCCCACCCCTCTAGGTGGTTGCAAAGCAGAGCTAATCTCCCTGTGCTATGCAACTGCTTCCCACTAGCTATCTTTTACATTTCGTAGTGTATAGATGTCTTAGTTACTCTCTCACTTTGCCCCAGCTTACTTCCCCCTCCTTGTGTCCTGAAGTCCATTCTCTACATCTGTGTCTTGATTCTTGTCCTGCCCCTAGGTTCTTCAGAACCATTTTTTTTAAAAATTCCATATATATGTGTTAGCATACGGTATTTGTTTTTCTCTTTCTGACTTACTTCACTCTGTGTGACAGACTCTGGGTCCATCTACCTCATTACAAATAACTCAGTTTTGTTTCTTTTTATGGCTGAGTAATATTCCATTGTATATATGTGCCACATCTTCTTTATCCATTCATCTGTCAATGGACACTTAGGTTGCTTCCATGTCTTGGCTGTTGTAAATAGTGCTGCAGTGAACATTGTGGTACATGACTCTTTTTGAATTATGGTTTTCTCAGGGTATATGCCCAATAGTGGGATTGCTGGGTCATATGGTAGTTCTATTTTTAGGTTTTCTTTTAGTTGTTTTTTTTTGCGGTACACAGGCCTCTCACTGTTGTGGCCTCTCCCGTTGCGGAGCACAGGCTCCGGACGTGCAGGCTCAGCGGCCATGGCTCACGGGCCCAGCCACTCCGCAGCATGTGGGATCTTCCCGGACTGGGGCACAAACCCATGTCCCCTGCATCGGCAGGTGGACCCTCAACCACTGTACCACCAGGGAAGCCCTATTTTTAGTTTTTTCAGGAACCTCCATACTGTTCTCCATAGTGGTTGTATCAATTTACATTCCCACCAACAGTGCAAGAGGGTTCCCTTTTCTCCACACCCTGTCCAGCATTTATTGTTTGTAGAATTTTTGATGATGGCCATTCTGACCTGTGTGTGGTGATACCTCAATGTAGTTTTGATTTGCATTTCTCTAATGATTAGTGATATTGAGCATCTTTTCATGTGTTTGTTGGCAATCTGTATATCTTCTTTGGAGAAATGTCTATTTAGGTCTTCTGCCCATTTTTGGATTGGGTTGTTTGTTTCTTTGATATTGAGCTACATAAGCTGCTTGTATGCTTTGGAGATTAATCCTTTGTCAGTTGCTTCGTTTGCAAATATTTTCTCCCATTCTGAGGGTTGTCTTTTTTATGGTTTCCTTTGCTATGCAAAAGCTTTTAGTTTCATTAGGTCCCATTTGTTTATTTTTATTTCCATTTCTCTAGGAGGTGGGTCAAAAAGGATCTTGCTGTGATTTATGTCATAGAGTGTTCTGCCTGTTTTCCTCTAAGAGTTTTATAGTATCCTCTAAGAGTTTTATAGTATCTGGCCTTACATTTAGGTCTTTAATCCATTTTGAGTTTATTTTTGTGTATAGTGTTAGGAAGTGTTCTAATTTCATTCTTTTACATGTAGCTGTCCAGTTTTCCCAGCAGCACTTATTGAAGAGGATGTCTTTTCTCCATTGTATACTCTTGCCTCCTTTATCAAAGATAAGGTGATCATATGTGTGTGGGTTTATCTCTGGGCTTGCTATCCTGTTCCATTGATCTATATTTCTGTTTTTGTTCCAGTACTATACTGTCTTGATTACTGTAGCTTTGTAGTATAGTCTGAAGTCCAGGAGCCTGATTTCTCCAGGTCCGTTTTTCTTTCTCAAGATTGCTTTGGCTATTTGGGGTCTTTTGTGTTTCCATACAAATTGTGAAAGTTTTTGTTCTAGTTCTGTGAAAAATGCCAGTGGTAGTTTGATAGGGATTGCACTGAATCTGTAGATTGCTTTGGGTAGTAGAGTCATTTTCACAATGTTGATTCTTCCAATCCAGGAACACAGTGTATCTCTCCATCTGTTTGTATCATCTTTAATTTCTCTCATCATTGTCTTATAGTTTTCTGCATACAGGTCTTTTGTCTCCTTAGGTAAGTTTATTCCTAGGTATTTTTTTCTTTTTGTTGCAGTGGTAAATGGGAGTGTTTCCTTAATTTCTCTTTCAGATTTTTCATCATTAGTGTATAGGAATGCAAGAGATTTCTGTGCATTAATTTTGTATCCCGCTATTCTACCAAATTCATTGATTAGCTTTAGTAGTTTTCTGGTAGCATCTTTAGGATTCTCTATGTGTAGTATCATGTCATCTGCAAACAGTGACAGTTTTACTTCTTCTTTTCCAATTTGTATTCCTTTTATTTCTTTTTCTTCTCTGATTGCCCTGGCTACAACTTCCAAAACTATGTTGAATAATAGTCATGAGAGTGAGCAACCTTGCCTTGTTCTTGATCTTAGAGGAAATGGTTTCAGTTTTTCACCATTGAGAACGATGTTGGCTGTGGGTTTGTCATATATGGTCTTTATTATGTTGCAGTAGGTTCCCTCTACGCCTGCTTTCTGGAGAGTTTTTATCATAAACGGGTGTTGAATTTTGTCAGAAGCTTTTTCTGCATTGATTGAGATGGCCATATGGTTTTTCTCCTTCAGTTTGTTAATATGGTGTATCACATTGATTGATTTGCATATATTAAAGAATCCTTCATTCCTGGGATAAACCCCATTGATCATGGTGTATGATCCTTTTAATGTGCTGTTGGATTCTGTTTGCTAGTATTTTGTTGAGGATTTTTGCATCTTTGTTCATCAGAGATATTGTTGGCCTGTAGTTTTATTTTTCTGTGACATCTTTGTCTAGTTTTGGTATCAGGTTGATGGTGGCCTCGTAGAATGAGCCTGGGAATGTTCCTCCCTCTGCTATATTTTGGAAGGGTTTGAGAAGGATGGGTGTTAGCTCTTCTCTAAATGTTTGAGAGAATTTGCCTGTGAAGGTATCTGGTCCTGGGCTTTTGTTTGTTGGAAGATTTTTAATCACAGTTTCAATTTCAGTGCTTGTCATTTGTTAATATTTTCTATTTCTTCCCGGTTCAGTCTTGGAAGGTTGTGCTTTTCTACGAATTTGTCCATTTCTTCCAGGTTGTCCATTTTATTGGCCTATAGTTTCTTGTAGAAGTCTCTCATGATCCTTTGTACTTCTGCAGTGTAATTTGTTACCTCTCCTTTTTCATTTCTAATTCTATTGATCTGAGTCTTCTCGCTTTTTTTCTGGATGAGTCTGGCTAATGGTTTATCAACTTTGTTTATCTTCTCAAAGAACCAGCTTTTAGTTTTATTGATCTTTGCTGTTGTTTCCTTCATTTCTTTTTCATTTATTTCTTATTTCTGATCTAATCTTTATGATTTCTTTCCTTCTGCTAACTTTGGGGTTTTTTTGTTCTTCTTTCCCTAATTCCTCTAGGTGTAAGTTTAGATTGTTTATTTGAGATTTTTCTTGTTTCTTGAGGTAGCATTGTATGCTATAAACTTCCCTCTTAGAACTGCTTTTACTTCATCCCATAGGTTTTGGTTCGTTGTGCTTTCATTGTCATTTGTTTCTAGGTATTTTTTGATTTCTTCAGTGATCTCTTGGTTAATTAGTAGTGTATTGTTTAGCCTCCATGTGTTTGTATTTTTTTTACAGTTTTTTTCCTGTAACTGATATCTAGTCTCATAGCGTTGTGGTCAGAAAAGATACTTGATACAATTTCAGTTTTCTTAAATTTACCTAGGCTTGATTTGTGACCCAAGATATGGTCTATCCTGGAGAATGGTCAATGAGCACTTGATAAGAAAGTGTATTCTGTTGTTTTTGGTTGGAATGTCCTATAAATATCAGTTAAGTCCATCTTAATGTGTCATTTAAAACTTGTGTTTCCTCATTCATTGTCATTTTGGATGATCTGTCCGTTGGTGAAAGTGGGGTGTTAAAGTCCCCTACTATTTCGGTGTTACTGTCAATTTCCCCTTTTATGGCTGTTAGCATTGCCGTGTGTACTGAGGTGCTCCTATGTTGGGTGCATAAATATTTACAATTGTTATATCTTCTTCTTGTATTGATCCCTTGATCATTACATAGTGTCCTTCTTTGTCTCTTGTAGTAGTCTTTATTTTAAAGTCTATTTTGTCTGATATGAGAATTGCTACTCCAGCTTTCTTTTGATTTCCACTTGCATGGAATATCTTTTTCCGTCCCCTCACTTTCAGTCTGTATTTGTCCCTAGGTCTGAATTGGGTCTCTTGTAGACAGCATATGTACGGGTCTTGTTTCTGTATCCAGTCAGACAGTCTATGTCTTTTGGTTGTAGCATTTAATTCATTTACATTTAAGGTGATTATTGATATTTATGTTCCTATTACCATTTTCTTAATTGTTTTGGGTTTGTTTTTGCAGGTCTTTTCCTTGTCTTGTATTTCCTGCCCAGAGAAGTTCCTTTAGCATTTGCTGTAAAGCTGGTTTGGTGGTGAATTCTCTTAACTTTTGCTTTATCTTTAAAGGTTTTAATTTCTCCATTGAATCTGAATGGGATCCTTGCTGGGTAGAGTAACCTTGGTTGTAGGTTTTTCCCTTTCATCACTTTAAATATGTCCTGCTACTGCCTTCTGGCTTGCAGTGTTTCTGCTGAAAAATCAGCTGTTAACCTTATGGGGATTCCCTTGTATGTTATTTGTTGCTTTTCTCTTGCTGCTTTTAATATGTTTTCTTTGTATTTAATTTTTGAGAGTTTGATTAATATGTGTCTTGGCGTGTTTCTCTTTGGGTTTATCCTGTATGGGACTCTCTGTGCTTCCTGGACTTGACTATTTCGTTTCCCATGTTAGGGAAGTTTTCGACTATAATCTCTTCAAATATTTTCTCAGTCTCTTCCTTTTTCTCTTCTTCTGGGACCCCTATAATTCGAATGTTGGTGCATTTGATTTTGTCCCAGAGGTCTCTGAGATTGTCCTCAATTCTTTTCATCGTTTTTTCTTTATTCTGCTCTGCAGTAGTTATTTCCACTATTTTATCTTTCAGGTCACTTATCTGTTCTTCTGCCTCAGTTATTCTGCTGTTGATTCCTTTTACAGTATTTTTAATTTCAGTAACTGTGTTGCTCATCAGTTTTTGTTTGCTCTTTAGTTCTTCTAGGTCCTTTTTAAATGTTTCTTGTATTTTCTCCATTCTGTTTCTGAGATTTTGGATCATCTTTACTATCATTACTCTGAATTCTTTTTCAGGTAGGTTGCCTATTTCGTCTTCATTTATTTGGTCTTGTGGGTTTTACCTTGCTCCTTCGTCTGTAATGTATTTTTTTGTAGGGTTTTTTTTTTTTGATGGGTGGTACTGTATTTCTGTCTCACTGGTTGTTTGACCTGAGACGTCCAGCAGTGGAGTTTGCAGGCAGTTAGATAGAGTTGGGTTTTGGTGCTGAGATGAGGACCTACGGGAGGCCTCACTCCGATTGATATTCCCTGGGGTCTGAGGTTCTCTGTTAGTCCAGCAGTTTGGACTGGGAGTTCCCACCACAGGAACTCGGGCCCAACCTCCAGCCTGGGAACCAAGATCTCGCAAGCTTCATGGCACGGTTAAAAAAAAAGAGAGAGAGCGAGAGAAAAAGGAGCAGTACAATATCAAAGAATAAAAAAATAAAATTAGAAAGATAGAAAATACGTTAGGAAAAATAAAACTATAATTGAAAGAACTGCAACAAGGTAAAATAAAACCACAACAGAAAAAAGAAAGGGTGGGGGGAACAAGCCAAAAGGAGAGAACGATAACAAAGTATAAAGAATAAAATAAAATTAGAAAAATAAAAGATTTATTAGGAAAAATCAAAATATTAAAGAATCAACAACATTGAATCAACAAAGCAAAAGAAAACCCCAATCTAAAAGAGGAAAAAAGAAAAGAAAAAAAAAAGCCTTGGCTATGGGGGTGGAGTTTAGGTGGGGGGTGTAACTTAGGCAGAGGCAGGGTTTAGGGTGGGGCAGGACCTAGGTGGTTGGTGGGGGGGGGTGTGTGTTCAAGTGTGGGGCAGGGCCTCTCAGGGGGGGAGAGGCAGCACGTGGAAAGGAGGGCCTCTGGAGTGTGGAGTTCCAGAGTTTGGAGGTAGGGCCCTGAGTGAGGGTGTGTGGGTGAGGTTTAGGCCCAGGTATTGTGGTGGGTCTCTGAGTGTAGAGGTGGGGCCCTGGGTGGGGGTGTAGGGGCGGGGCTTGGGCTCCGCTTTGCAGGAGGGAGGCTTGGAGGGCACAGGAGCCCAACAGGCTCCCTGGTGCCTAAGTAGACAGGGAAAGCGCTGGCCCTGATCCCTTCCATTTCCTCGCACCACTCCCGCACCATCTCCCCCAGAGTATCCCCCATCACCGCTGGACCCCTAACCATGGGTGGGTCCCACTGGGTGTAGGAACTCCTGCCGTCCCCGAGCCACCCCTCAGCCGGTCCCAGAGGTCCAGCCTTTACTTTTGCTCCCCCTTTCCTCCCTCCCATTCCTTCTGGACCCGCATAGCTAGAGGGCACCTAGGTGGGCAGAGGATCAGGCCTGGGATCTCATCAGGTTCCTGGGGGTCCACGTGGGCAGGGGACGCCTGGCCATGCTCCCTTTTGATCCTCTGCCCTTCCAGTGGTCCCCCAATTTCCCGCTTCGGTCGTGGGATCCCTTCCCCTCCCCAGCCGCCCCTCAGGGGCAGCAGTCCTGGGCCACCTCCAGTTCTCCTCCCCCTTCACTCCCCCCATGCCCCACGTCCTACCCAGTCGGTGGGGGTTCCTCCCATCCCCTAGGTGTCTATAGTACCCCACTGGTGTCTGGTAGGTGCCCTAGCTTTGAGGAGATGTAAATCCACATTCTCCTATTATGCCATCTTGACTCTGCCCCCCTTGTCCCTTTCTTACCCATGTCTTTACTGATAACACTTAGTACATCTCTCTCTCCATCTCTTCATTCCATATGTTGGCTTAGAAAAAAATGCCCCTAAGAACACTAATGCATTTTATGTCGAGGAATAAAAAGGCAAAATTTGAGTGTGCAGTTTGGCCTGGTATATGAATAAGTCAACCTCCAAGACTCTTTTTGACCTGAAATTGTCTTCAGTCTTCTCCATAGTCTTTCCACGTGTTCACTGTTTCCTAATTAAAGTGGGTTTTTTTTTTGTTTTGTTTGGGTTTGGAGAGAGGTTTTCCATTTCACATTTTTGTACATGCTTATCATTTAAAAGAATAAATCCTGAAGAGTATATATTTAAAAGTAAAAGTTCTTTTCATTAGCTCCCCATTTTACTTGGTTTAATTTTTTTTTAATATTACTTGTTTTTTAAAAAAATAGAAACAGCAATATATATTTCTTAAGGAAAGTGGTGGATTTTTGGAAATTTGTTTTATTGTTCCATATGCCTTATACATGCATAATTAATGTTCTTATATTTTAAAAAGTACTTAATAACAAAGTTACTAATGAATGCATGGTAAAAAATTTAACATCATGACAAAAAGATTACCACAATGTTCATTGCAGCTCTATTTACAATAGCCAGGACATGGAAGCAATGTAAGTGTCTATCAACAGATGAATGGATAAAGAAGATGTGGCACATATATACAATGGAATATTACTCAGCCATATAAAGAAACAAAATTGAGTTATTTGTAGTGAGGTGGATGGACCTAGAGTCTGTCATACACAGTGAAGTAAGTCAGAAAGAGAAAAACAAATACCGTATGCTCACACATATATATGGAATCTAAAAAGGAAAAAACTGTCCTGAAGAACCTAGGGGCAGGACAGGAATAAAGACGCAGACATAGAGAATGGACTTGAGGACATGGGGCGGGGGAAGGGTAAGCTGGGACGAAGTGAGAGAGTGGCATGGACATATATACACTACCAAACGTAAAATAGATAGCTAGTGGGAAGCAGCTGCATAGCACAGGGAGATCAGCTTGGTGCTTTGTGACCACCTAGAGGGGTGGGATAGGGAGGATGGGAGGGAGACACAAGAGGGAGGAGATATGGGGATATATGTATATGTATAGCTGATTCACTTTGTTATAAAGCAGAAACTAACACACCATTGTAAAGCAATTATACTACAATAAAGATGTTATAAAAAAAAAGACAAAAAGATTTCCATTGAAAAGTAAGCTTCTCTCCCACCTGACTAAGCAGTCCACTTCCCCAAAAGCAATAAACAGTTTTATATTTTTTGTTTCTTTGCAGAGATTTTCTATGCATGTACTTAACATTTTTAACGTACATGGAAGCATACTACACTCATTCCATTTATCCGTGTATTATGGTGGTCTTTTCATTTTAGGACACGTAGATCTGGCTCATTCTTTTGAAAATTTTAAAGGCTACAGAGTTTTCCATTCTGTAGTTTTTATGGAAGCCACATAATTTATGTAACCAGTTCCCAACTGATAGACATTTAGGTTTTTAGTCTTTTTAACTTATAAAAAACTGAAAATATTATCATCTTTAGTGAACATCTTTGTGCATATATTTAGGCTACATATATGAATATATCTACAGGCTTATTCTCAAGAGTATAAATGCTAGATCAAAGGATATGTTTTTTTTTCTAATTGAAATATAGTTGATTTACAACATTATATTAGTTTCAGGTGTACAACATAGTGATTCAATTTTTTTTTTTTTTTTTTTTGCGGGCCCAGCCACTCCGTGGCATGTGTGATCTTCCCGGACCGGGGCACAAACCTATGTCCCCTGCATCGCCAGGCGGACTCTCAACCACTGTGCCACGAGGGAAGCCCAGCAATGCTTTTTAAACAACAGTATCTCTACGATTGTCTTAATCTTTTACTTGCCTCTGCAGATAACACTAATGCTTCATCAGTTCTAATGTAATGGACATAAGACATATCCAACACCTAAATTTCAAGAGCAAAGGAAAAAGTAATGAACTTCTGATGAAACCCAAGTGAAGAAAATACCCAAAACCTATGGGAAAGTTATGTAGAATGCAAACTCCTCTTACAGATAAGGTTATGCCATAATTTTGCAGCTGAAATGTTCAGGATCTTAATCTATTTTTGCGAAATAAAAGTGAAGTTGAGGGCTTCCCTGGTGGCGCAGTGGTTGAGAGTCCGCCTGGGGATGCAGGGAACACGGGTTCGTGCCCCGGTCCGGGAAGATCCCACATGCTGCGGAGCAGCTGGGCCCGTGAGCCATGACCGCTGAGCCTGCGCACCCGGAGCCTGTGCTCCACAACGGGAGAGGCCACAACAGTGAGAGGCCCGCGTACCGCAAAAAAAAAAAAAACAAAAAAAAAAGTTATTATAAAATAATGGCTGTATTTCCCTGTACTATACAAAATATCCTTGTTGCTTATTTATTTTATACATAGTGTTTTTTATCTCTTAATCCCCTGTCTGTATCTTGACCGTCTCCCCTTTTCTCTTCCCACTGGTAACCCCTAATTTGTTCTGTCCTTTTAAAATTTTGGTAGATATTTCTAAGTTGTCCTCCAAAGATATCTACCAAATTCTACTCCCATCACTAAGGAGAGCCTTGCATTTACATTTCTTCAACAGATGGCATGCAAGATAAATACAAAATATAAATCCTTTATTAAATTTATATGATCTGAGTAATTACCAGTAGTCTACTAATTTTTCATTGCCAGGTATATGTGTATTACTGGTACAATGATGGCTATAATTCTAGCTGTAATCATTAATCATCCAACATATATCTTGTTTTTCTTACCCAGAGTTTATTCTTACTCTGTCTTAGAAAGATAACAAAGGATTACAGTTAAGAAGAGTTTTTATTAGCATAGGAAAATAAGTGTAAAAAGCAAAATATTACATTTTTTGCATTATATGTCAAAGAGAAAATGTGCATAGGCAAAAAGCTGGCTATTGTGTAGTTGACACCATACAATTCTTATGATTTTTTTTTTCAGGAAAAACTGTAATGAAAAATCTGCCTAGTATGTACAAAACTCTAAATTTAAGTAGCCCTCAGGATTAATAGGTAGGAGTTTCAAACTAAAAAATATCTGTCTTTTCCGTTTAAAATATAGGTAAAACTATAATTAACTGGGTAGAAAGTAAAAGGTAAAATCAACAGACTTTGGTTTGAATGTACGACCACCTGGACTAGTCATTCTTTTTCTCAAATAGAAATTGCGAAAATTCAGAGGCACTGCATGTACTCTAGACAGATAGTTTTAAGTGTGTGTTGTCATTAAGAAATTACAGCGTAAGCAGATTTTCTAAAAGAAGAACGTGAATTGATTTAAGCTAATCTTAGAAGTAAAAATCTAGTTTTAATTTGTGGAGTGTTAAATCGTGAATGTGTCCTTTATAACCATTTTATTCTGTAATTTTACACATGTATTTCCTTAGAGTCTTAGTGAAACATACTTCTTTCGGCATGTCTCAAAAAAAATGTTTAAAAGTGTGATTTTTATTTCCTTTTATAGATACAAAATCTTACTCTAATCAGTGTGGAATTACATGCTCGAACTAGACGAGACTTAGAACCAGATCCTGAATTTGACCCAATCTGTGCTCTGTTCTACTGCATCTCATCTGACACTCCACTGCTGGATACAGACAAAACAGAACTCACAGGTGTAATAGTGATTGATAAAGACAAGACAGTCTCTAGTCAAGGTATTGTTCATTTTTATTAATTTTATACCTACCTACATTAGGATGAACCTTTTAATGGCACAGTTTCTTTGCTCAAGATCTAAACCAAGCAAGCATAAGGAACTCCTCTGTAAAATGTTTGCTGAGGTGGGAGTAGGAAATGTTGTCTATAGCTTTGTCCTAAATTCATTATTCTTGAATTATTGTTAGAAGTCAGAAACAATACAATATAAAGAGCTTAATAAAATTTCCAATTAGCATATCTAATTTGATCTAAATATTATTATATAAAATACTAATTGTTAATACTGAAGTCAAATAATTGTGTAGGTTGGGTGGACAGCCTTCCTTAAATATGCATGCTGGTATTTTGCTGCTAATACAGAGTTTCTCTTTACTTTAAGGAGTTAAGTTACTACTGTAAGTTAATGGTTTATAAAAGACTTAAGATATATTCTAATTTTGTTGATATCTCTTCCTAAATACATACACTTTTGGTTCAGAGGTTCTTCATATAGGATACCATGTAAGGCAGTTTATAAAATACCAGGTGTTCCTCTGCAATTTTAAATAGTAATATGTGAATTCAGTCAATTGAGGAGGAAGTCTTAACATATAACAAAACTGTACAGGAATTTGCAGTTTAATCAGTGATGTGCTTGAGCTGGCTTGTACCAGTTCACAAGCCAATTGCTAAATTTTCATGCATTTTTTGAACTAGTTGATGTCACATTGGTAGTTTCAAATTAGCCATGGTGGGAAGTTTTCACATCTTGGATATAGACAAGAAGTACAAATCAGGGCTTTTTTTTTTTTTTTTCCTGGAGAGGTGCTTATAAGCATTCTCCAGCATACCACTGAGTAAAATATTCTCCACTAAGCAAGCCTCTTCCTGTAGGAAGAAACAAAGTAATAATATTTCTTTTTGGGTGACACGTTATCTGGGGAATTTTGTGAATGTAGACTTTTCAGGAAAATAATTGAAAATATGAAATTTGAATTTTCAGTTACATGTACTAGAAAACCTTTAAGAAAATTTTCAAGAAACTGAGCTAATTACGTATTTACTTTGGGGAATGCTGTCTCATTTTAAAGTATTTCAGGTGCATAGTCTTACTCAAAAGTAAGGGATAATATTACTTAAACAATTATATGTAATAAATATTTTGTTTATTCTTAGATATCAGATATCAGACCCCATTGCTTATTAGATCTGGGATTACAGGACTAGAAGTTACCTATGCTGCTGATGAGAAGGCACTTTTTCAAGAAATTGCACATATAATAAAGAGGTATTGTTTTGTATTTTCTGATTTTTTTTCCAGTTTTTGTTCAGAGTCCTTTTGTGCTACTTTTGATTAATATAGGTGAAAGTTAAAAATAGGAAGTGATGGGCTTCCCTGATGGTGTGGTGGTTAGGAATCCGCCTGCCAGTGCAGGGGACACAGGTTCAAGCCCTGGTCTGGGAAGATCCCACATGATGCCGTGGAGCAACTAAGCCTGTGCGCCACAACTACTGAGCCTGCGCTCTAGAACCTGCGAGCCACAACTACTAAAGCCCATGTGCCACAACTACTGAAGCCCACACACCTAGATCCTGTGCTCCGCAATGAGAAGCCACCGCAAGGAGAAGCCCATGCACTGCGACGAAGAGTAGCCTCCACTCGCCGCAACTAGAGGAAGCCCACGTGCAGCAACAAAGACCCAACTCAGCCACAAATAAATAAATAAAAAAGAAAAAAATTATTAAAAAATTTTAAAAAATAGGAAGCGAATCCCTTCTTATGGCCCTTGAAAGAAAAGTTAGCCCGGAAAGGATTTTGCCCTCATCTCCAACCACCATCACCATTTCCAGCAGATTAGGAATAAGAAAAGGAGTATTCTACTCTCAGGATTTGGGGCCAGTGAAAGAGAAATATTAGCTTAGCCTCTAGCTTTCCCAGTTGGATTTTAGCATTTTTCTATGGTGGTGAAATAATGGGTAACTGTACTAAAGTTAAATTGTATTATTCATTAAATAGTCTTCTACCTTGGGAGCCAGCCACCATTTCAGTACCTCTTTTCTTTTTCTTTTTTTTTTTTTAAGAAAATTTTTTCTGAGTTTTAAACAAATCAGTATTTCCAAAAAACTTTGGAATGTAATTTGTTCATAAATTTAGGACTATCTGGTACATACTCTTTTGTGCACATAGTTTCTTGAAAATCTCTTTTGACCATTTGATAGTTGGCTTTGATGCTTGATAGTAGAATCTTGTCAAAATTTATGAAAGAGTTTTTAACCAAAAAAATTTTAATTTAAAAATTAAACAATTAAGTGGATCTCTTTTGCATTTTCTCAAGAGTATAACTCTTAGTAGCCATTGCCCATTGCTAGATTTAGGTTTTTAAATGCCTAAAGCAGGCTGGAAAATACTCTGGATCCTGATGTATGGATAAAAGCTGTCCTTGAGCGTGTTGTTACACCCAAGCCTTTCTGTTCTGCTTTTGTAGTCGAACTTTTTCCTATAAAACTGAGACGATATCCTGCATTAAAGATCAAGGTGGGGCTTCTCTGGTGGCGCAGTGGTTGAGAGTCCACCTGCCGATGCAGGGGACACGGGTTCGTGCCCCGGTCCGGGAAGATCCCACATGCTGCAGAGCGGCTGGGCCCGTGAGCCATGGCCGCTGAGCCTGCGCGTCCGGAGCCTGTGCTCCGCAACGGGAGAGGCCACAACAGTGAGAGGCCTGCGTACTGCAAAAAAAAAAAAAAAAAAAAAGGTCAAGGTGATGTTTTACTGATTCAACATCTGATTGCATCCCAGATGGGTTAACATAAACCATTTTGAAAATCAGAAAACCAGAAAACGTTTTCAGTGAAACAATATTAGATTAAATGTCAAAGCATAAAAAAAATGATATGCTGCTACCCACCACTCTAGGGAGGAAAAAAGAGGAATGTATTTTTACTATTTATTGCACTGGTGACTGGATGGATTCCCATCCATTTGAGTCTTGCCATTGTCAGTCCTATCTTTTATCTTCTCATAGAGATATCAACATGTCAGGTACTTTTAGTACCCCCACTGCAAGCAGCTTAGCAAAAGGAACACGTAAGAGTTTTAGGCAGATACCATTTTATGGGCCAGCACATATCCAGTAATGTCCCTGGGCTTTGTATGCTTGTCTTCTCCTTGTTAGGTTTATTCCCAGCAATAGGATTACCTGTGAACATTGAGAATCTTATCAATCATTTGCAAGTGTAGTAACTTTCTTAAATGTCCATAACATGAATTATACTGGTTGTTAAGAAAAATGCAGTAAACAAAATAAAACTAACTTCTGGTTCTTATTCAAAAGATGATATGGCTATTAGAAACAGAGAAAAATGCTTAAATATCAACATTTCAATTCTGTAATGTCCTTTATATATTAGTCCAAACAGCTCCCTAAAAGATTATTTCCTTCTTATACCTCATTTGTTGAGCACCTACTCTACACAGGTTTTGCTAAGAGCGTAGGCTTGGGAGTCAGCCAGCTCTGTCTTTTTGTCTTGAGCAAGTTACTTATCTCTCTAAACTTTGGTTTCCTCATCTATAAAAGGGGTAATAGATACGAGAATTAAGTGAGATAAAGCACATAAAACTCTTAGCCTGGTCAGTACTTAAATATTAACTCTATGTGTAAGGTACAGTTCTTAAGTGCTGAATATAAGATTGAATAAGATATAGATGCATATTCTCAAAGAGTTTTATTGTCTTTATTTTTCTGTTCTTAATATTTACCTGCTCAGGTGGCAAACACATAAGATAATGCAAAGCGATATTACACAAGTAAAACCAAATTCATTATCTTCTTGTCACAAACATTTTTCTCTTTCTGTATTTCCTTGAACTATTAATTTCACATTTCCCTGGACTCCCTAACTTAAATAATTTAAGTTTTGAGTCCTACCTTTTTTTCTTCTCTAATCCATGCATTACATCCTATCCATTTAACCTCAGAATTATCTTTCAAGATCATGCCTTCTCCCCTCCCCCTCCCCATGCCCATTGCCACTCCCCTAGTTAGAGCCCCCTCACCTCTCATCTGTACAGATGTTATTGGGTTATCTAAAATATTAATTGTAAAGCAGCTTTTTTCTGCCTAAGCAAATAAAATTATTTTCTTATTTGCTGCTTTTTCTGATGCTTCATCAGAAGCACAGTTTTGTTCTTCACTACTAATCCTATCTACCCAACCTTGTTCTTTCTATAACTTTTAGAAACCTGGTAGAGTGAATAAAATTTACAAAAATTGCAGAACAAGTCACCAAGATTTTGTTATTGTTACTGAATGTTTTCACAGAAGAAATACAGAATCCTTGGAACTTTGAACTTGAAAAAGATGTTTTATGAGCTTTGAGAGTCTTGTAAAACAAAACAGCCTCTAGGTCAAAAAATAAATATAATAGATCTGAAAAATACTGAAATGGCAGTTTTTCTAAAAGAACAAAATATTAATAACTCCATTAAGAGAAGCATTAAGGGTAGCTTTCTGTTTTTTCAGTGGTAATCTCTGAGCAGTAGTAGTTTATAAAATAGGTACTTGTTAATTGAGAAAAAAATACTTTCAAAACATTATCAGAAAATAATTGTACTTAATCACTCTATTAGTCAGTTACCACAACAGAGCAAGTAGCTGATTGGAATAATAATTCTTATAATAAGTAGATGTTTCATGAATCAAAAAAATTCAGTTGAAGAAGGTGGAAGAACTATTTAAGAGTCAACAGAAGGGCTCTGTAATCATCTGGCATCTTCTTCATGTTGTACCCATGTTTAGAAATGTATGTGATAGGTACTCCAGCAATCTTCCAAAGTCCTCTCTTAAGACCAAGGTTAACTGTGACCAAATTGTAATGCCTTTTCTAAATATTCTTAGTATTAATGCAGTCAGCTGCATGGGTTCTTTCATGTGTGTATGGGAATCCTTCAAATCTCCTTTCCCTAACGATCCTTAGAGTCACTTAACACTTCTGCCCCAGTTTCTCAAATTTAGATATTACATAGTTAGCTTTATAGGGAGATGCACTTGTCATTGCAGATCATCTTTGACTGCTCTGAGAAGAGTTTAACTTTAATGGAAGAGTTGATGAAGTTGCTATCAACAAAGATGTGTTGAGATATTGGATGTTATTTTAGAAGACTAATGAGCAGGAAGGGTGTTGGGAGACTTCTCTTTTCTTGAAGCCCTAGGACTTTTCTGGACTTCCTTTTTAAGAATTAATCTACCCTTTTAACCTCTGATCTCTGAGACTGAGCCTTTGCCTCATTGTTGCATATTGTCTTGCTTGCTTTTGCTTCTCCCCACTCTCTCGTGTTATAATCCTGCTCTTTGTTCCAGAATTACCAGCCACGTGGCACTTTCTACCAAGAAAACACTTTTATAGGTCGGTGAAAAGATGCATTTGGCTGTTCTGTTAAATTAATCATTTTTATTAAATTAAGTGGTTTTCTCAGAACAGTCTTTTTTATATAGAGGAAAGCACATGGATATATGTTATCTTTTTCTCCTGACAAGTTTGAAGGCTACTTTGTAAGTCTGTAGTATAACAATGGATCACAAGCAGATCACTGGATATTGAAATTTACGTTAGGGAATGTATTTTATAGGGCCTTTAAGGAATAGGAAAAATGAAAAGAATATTATTGCAGAAGTTTGAGTCTAGTTCTTTTGACATTAGCCACTTAAGTAAGGAGACATTTTTGTGACATTCTTATTTTTATTATCTAAGTAAAAACTAATGTCATTCAATACCCATTAAAAGAAATTAGCTATGAAAGTATGATAAAATATTAGCAAACCAGTTCTAAAAATAGATCTGGTCTTCCCATGATCCATTGTTACCACAGACTTGCTGAGTAGCCATATATTGCTTACATTAGTAAACTGGGGTAATCTATAACTGTAGACATCGGTGAAACTTAATAGTGTTAAGTGATGTAATATGGACAGGCTGCACATCCCATAATTCAGAGTGACTTTATAAGCAGTTATGTAAAACCCAGCTTTATAAATTTTTGTGATCTTTCACTCTACTTTTTTGGCTTTTATGAATAATGGTACAATAATCAGAGTAATTTGGAACTTCTAATTTGATAGCATTACAGTAGTTTTCACTCTCAAAAGTTCTCCACCTAAGACTGTAATCAGTTCTTCTCTTGCCCACACAATTTTCCCATTGAAGTAAATCTTCATGCTTATTTTCCTTTGTACTATAATCAGACATTTTTTTATGGTGGTCACGGTGGAAGTCCTCAGAAGAAGCACAAAGCAGCTCCTTCTAAGGTGGATGCAGATTGTCAGTCCAGTTCTACCAGTGCAACTGTGTGACCACAGTGAGCGTATTTTTCACCTAGTTTCTGATGTTTAGCTTCCCCACATTAATCTCACCCCTATTAACATTTAATTCTTCCATTAAACTGAGTCACCTTCCTTTTAAGTTTAGAGGACGAACTTATCATTACAGAGGCCTTACTTTATGTGAGGACCAAGTCTTTACTAAGAGGGAAAAGGAAGAAATTTTCATTTTTTTCCTCAGCATTACAACTTTAAGGACAGTAGAGGGAGAGGGGTAGAGAAGTGACAACAAAATGACCTGGGGGATCATTTTCAAAATACAGTATCCACACGTGCCCTCATACTTCACCCTGCCCCTACCCACGTTATATCTCAATTATACCCTCACTCATACACTTTACTGGTAATGCCTGCCTCCCACCCCAATTTTTAGCAGCCTCTTTGCCAAGTCATATCAAGTAAATACATAATCTAAGTAAAAACTACTTTTGCTTTTACAAAAGTAGCTTTGAACTAAGAACTTAACCACCCCACCCCTTCCTCTAAAGAAATTCTATAGGCACCACTATATTACCCTTTTCCACCTGAGAAACATTATAAAATGTAGATTTTTAATTTTGTAATTTATATCATAAAGAAGTAGTTCTTCTGCTTAAAGGTTCAAACGTGTGGTCCTTGTTTAATTTTTTCATTCCTTCTTTAGGTATGATCCTGATATTCTGCTAGGATATGAGATTCAGATGCATTCCTGGGGTTACCTCTTACAGAGGGCTGCTGCACTGAGTGTTGACTTATGCCAGATGATCTCTCGGGTGCCAGGTAGGAAGCACTATGAATGTTTTATTGTTAACTACAGGGCAAATTACAAATAAAGACAAGATTATTGTTTTAGCCTGATTTTTAATACTAAATTGTGTAAGTTCTAGATATACATAACTCCATTATAAACTTTAATCATACATATATCCCATTTTTATCCAGCTTTTTTTTTTTTTTTTGGCGGTATGCGGGCCTCTCACTGTTGTGGCCTCTTCTGCTGCGGAGCACAGGCTCCAGACGCGCAGGCTCAGCGGCCATGGCTCACGGGCCCAGCCGTTACGCGGCATGTGGGATATTTCCAGACCGGTGCATGAACCCGTGTCCCATGCATCGGCAGGCAGACTCTCAACCACTGCGCCACCAGGGAAGCCCTATCCAGCATTTTAACATAAATATTTTTCTGCATTATGAGATAGTCTTTATAATCATTATGAAGCACATAACATTTCTTTGACTTGATATACCATAATTTTATTTTATTTGTCTGGTTCTATGTTTTATCCATTTGGTGAGGAAGGAGGAGATGGTAGAGGAACACTAACTGTTTTTTTTATTTGGGTGTCAGGCTAAAAAATTACATGAATTTTGAAGGCTGTTCCCCAATAGTGTGATTCTAATTGAAGAGAGGGGCAGTAATAATATTCATACCAAAATTACTTTTTAAAGCATTTTTTAAATTATGTTTTGTTTATAGTTACTGAATTTTTAATAACTTTGTTTTAAAGGCCCCCCCCCCAAGTTGGACTAGGACAAAGTAGCATATACTTTGGGAGGCATAAAGATCAAATACAAAATTAGTAAAACCAATCAAGATACCTCCTGAAAGGGGTTATGAAGTCAATAAAATATCTAAAGTGTTGGTAAATGGAAAGGGAAAAGTTGAAGTTGAAGATTCAAGGACAGTAAATATTTTGAGCTTTGCAAAAGTTTAGAAAAAAAGGCAGAGCTGCTTTTAGTTTTTCATTGCATTAATTGTTTGTAGCTTCTCTGTCCCTTGAGTGATAGGAATAGTGATATATCTCAATTTTTTCAACATTTCATTGGGCATAGGTTTCTGAACATTCAGGATAGGTAGCATAGGTGTTCAGTGCACTTATTAATTAATTAATTGTAATGACTAAGGTATATGACTTCAGAATAATGAATGAAAGCTCCTGTCCTTTTAGAACACTGCTGAAACCTTTTTTATGAGGCAACATGGTGCAGTAGAAAGGGTATGCAGTAGAAAGGCATAGTAAAGAGCACCAATGGTAAAAAGCACACATTCTGGAGAAAGACCACCTGGGTTCAAATCCTGGCCAGCAGGATTCAGACATCCAACATCGATAAGTTAAGGTTTCTTAACTTATCGATACCTCAATTTGTTCATCTGTAGAATAGGGACGTAACAGAACTTATCTCATAGTGCTATAATAAAATACTTAGAACAGTGCCTGAGAACATAGTAAACATGTGTTTGTTAAATGAAAAAATGAAAGGAAAAACACAACACTTTTTTAAACTTTTTTTAAATTGATTTACAATATTGTGTTAGTTTCATACAGTATAGCACAGGGAATTATATCCATTATCTTGTAATAACCTATAATGGAATATAATCTGCAAAAATACTGAATCACTATGGTGTACACTTGAAAAAAATCTCTTAAACATTATGTTTTTAAAATAAAGAAGAGCAGTAGGTTTGTGTACATGGTCTTTGGAGTCAGGTAACCCAGGTTTAGAATACTGGTTTTGTTACTATTTGGCCTGGGACAAGATAAAACATTTCTGAGTAGAATGTACTACAGTGCAAAATAAAAATGATACTAACATAATAAAGTGGCTGTATTAAAATAAAATAAATAATGTTAGTAAAGTTCTTAGAACATAACAGACATTCAAATATGGTAAATATATTTATTATTCTAGAGCCTCTATCAACAACATTCATGTGTACCCAGTGTTATATAGGAGAAACAAATTTTAATTTCTAATTCTAGATAAAATCATCACTTAGAAACAAGACTCAGAACTCTGTTCACTGTAAGAGGAACTCTTCATCTAGTTCTCCATATGTAGTTAATAGAATTTCACCCTGAATATGAAAATCATTAATTAATGTCAACAAATTTTCAGAGATTTTTTTTTTTTAATTTAAGGACATATTTTATTTAACTGAATATATTCAGATATTATCATTTCAACATGTGACACAAGACTCATTTCTTGGTACCCGGGCCTCTCACTGTTGTGGCCTCCCCCGTTGCGGAGCACAGGCTCCGGACGCGCAGGCCCAGCGGCCATGGCTCATGGCCCCAGCCGCTCTGCGGCATGTGGGATCTTCCCGGACCGGGGCACGAACCCGTGTCCCCTGCATCAGCAGGCGGACTCTCAACCACTGTGCCACCAGGGAAGCCCCAGAGAATTGTTTAGGTTAAAAATTCTACCATTTTTTTCCCCAAGAAATGACCAGTTTAATAATAAATATTTTTCATCCAAACACCAAAGAAATGATGTGGTGTTAGGTATTCATAAAAATAGCACCAGGGCTTCCCTGGTGGTGCAGTGGTTAAGAATCCTCCTGCCAATGCAGGGGACACGGGTTTGAGCCCTGGTCCGGGAAGATCCCACATGCCGTGGAGCAACTAAACCTGTGCGCTACAACTACTGAGCCTGTGCTCTAGAGCCCGCGAGCCACAACTACTGAGCCCATGTGCCTAGAGCCCGTGCTCTGCAGCAAGAGAAGCCACCACAATGAGAAGCCCACGTACCACAACAAAGAGTAGCCCCCACTCACCACAGCTAGAGAAAGACCGTGTGCAGCAATGAAGACCCAATGCAGCCAAAAATAAATAAATTTATTTAAAAAACAAATAGCATCAGTAATTATCATATTTAAAGAGAAAAGCATTTAATTTTTTAAAAAGTGTGTGTACATATGTGTTTTTATTGTTAAAAAATATATACAGTTTTCAGATACATTTATTTCACAAAATTCTTTTATAACTTAAAGAGGAAAGAAAAATTGTTTTGTTAGTCAAAATAATGATTTTTCTCTTAAACCTAATACAAAATAAACTATGAATTACATTTAATCTTTAATCTTCATCTTGAATTTTTATTCTCATTTTCTTTTGCATGGTTTGCTTGGAAATTTGGTTTCTGTGAGTCCTGATGCAACCTATATTCATTTCTATAGATGACAAAGTTGAGAATAGATTTGCAGCCGAAAGAGATGACTATGGGTCGGATACAATGAGTGAGATAAATATTGTTGGCCGAATTACATTAAATCTTTGGAGAATCATGAGAAATGAGGTAAGGTACTTTATCTGAAATTTGGTTTGGAAATAAGCGATTAGATCAATATATAGTGATTTTAATCATTATAGAATATTAGTATAGCTTATGCTTATTTGTGAATTATTTTTATTATACTTAAGTAGAGTTTCAAAAATAAATACTACTTTCTAAAATGCAAAGCTATAGAAGTATTTAACTTTGTTATTGATGATTTTTTTCCCCTGTTTGTGTCTAAGCACAAATAGCAGTGGCTATAAAAGTCTACAGCTATCATAAAATGTTATCTTGTATGTATGGAATGTTGTATAATTTCATCATTTTTTGCTCTTAAATCATTTTTACACTCAAGGCCAGATAAACTCAGCTTGACCTTTTTGATTTATTACAGTAAGAAAAATTTAGTCTAGATATAGGAAAGAACTTTTTGAACTAGGGATATTTAAAACCTGGGTCAATTGGAAACACATTACTTGGAAATAGTTAATAGCAGCATCCAGTTGAGTCTTTGGGGGCCCAGGTAAGGATTTTTGGTAGTATGAAACTATCTTATTAATATGCAGTCACTCAGAGAAATAATTCTGTCACCAAAAATGTAAGAAAAAAGATACCTACAATAAATTGCTCTATTCTCAGATTTTGGACTTGTAATATCAGATAAAATGTTTAACTTTAAGAGAGAACTCTATTCTTCAACTACTTCCCTTTGAAAATACTTTCTCTTTCTATTATACACTCATTATCTGCTGTGATCTTTTCTGGCTCTTCTAGATTTATATAAAAATTTGAGTTTCCAAGCATGCCCTCTGCAATTCTTTTGGGACCAATCATGGAGTAATTCTTCCAGATAAGAAAATATGCTCTTTATATAAAATTTAGGTATTCCCATTTTTATTTTTATTTTCTCTCTGCACCATGAGCTTCAAGTTATGCTCACATTTTATCTAATTTGAAAATGTACCATACATGTATCTGCTTGAGGATAATTTTTATCCTATTGTTCTTAAAATATTGTCAGCACAAGAATCTTCCAACATGGGTTTGAACTACACAGATCCACTTATTGGTGGATTTTTTTTTTTTCTCTGATAAATACATACTACAGTACTACATGATCCACGGGTTGGTTGAATCTGCAATGCAGATTTGCATCTACAAAGAGCTAACTGTAAAGTTATACACAGATTTTCAACTGCATGGGGGTTGGTGCCCTAACCCCTGTGTTGTTCAAGCGTCCACTGTAATTCCTAGTGACACGGCATAGGATATGGAAGGTACAGAGATTGTGTGATGTATTTGGTTTGTATATTCCATTATGTATTTCAAACTTCAGTCTCCGATACTGCCTGAATGAACACATAAATTAAGTATATAAACACAAAATTAAATTATTGAGTCTTACTTAGTTTTAGGGATCTTTTCATTCCTGAAGATCCAAAGGGCAACTATAGCAATTATCAACTGTTAGCTTAAAAATCACAAATTAGAGAGTAAATATTTTTTCAGAGTTTAGGGCTTTCTTTAGTCCTTACTGGAAATTCTCTCTAATTCTAGACTACATATATACCATCTCTGATCTTTATTTGTATCTGTGCAGAACAACTGTGAAAAAGTTACGAGTCGGGTAATTTACACCACCACCACCACCACTTCCTAGATGTGCCATATTAGATTATCACTTTTTTCCTAACCCTAAGTACTCCTGGCAATTTGGAAATTTCCGTGAAATCCTGAATGAACTTGTGGGAAGTACTGTCTTTTATCTCTAGGTGGTATAGGATTTTAAGGGTTATGACTTTGGCCCTAAGAGTTTCTTCATATTAGAGGCCCTCAAACTATTTTTTCTGGATTTAAATAGTTCCAGAAACTCCTTTTTTATCTTTATTTCTCTTATCTGTATCTCCCTCATGACACTTAGCTGTTTCTAGCTCTTTGTTTTCTTAAATATTTATAGTTTGTTTTTAATGTTCCTTATTAAAAATAATTTATATTCACTCTAAAAATTGCAGAAGAGTATGTAAAATGAAAGTGAAATCCAACATCTCCACAACAGTTGCACCCCCCAGATACAATTTACAGTTGAATGGATACCTTTTTTTTAATGCTACTTTGGATTTTTAAATTTTTTAAATTTGTTTTTTAATATACTAGTTTTCACTCTCCTGCTTAACATAGAATTTCTGCTGTTCCCTCCAGACTTTGAATCCTCGGTAACAAAGTGCCTCTGAAATAGTGCTCATGATATAGTTGACTGCTTGAATGAAAGAATAAATGACTCTTCCCCAGAGGATTACATTTAGAGGCCTTCTGGATATCAACTTAATCCAGGCCTTACAAGAATTTGCAAACTAGGTTGGAAATATATCTGATTCAATTCAACAAATATTACGGAATGCCATCTCTAATGTACAGATTTGGGGCTCGGTTTAGATCAAATTAAGATTAAGGGTATAGCTGGTTCCTCCATTTTAGCAGGCAGATTATCTGGGTGCAGATGTTGTTAGGTGGGTAGCCGTGAGGATGAGAAGTTCTCTTCTGGTTGCTTCAGTTTCAAGAGCTTCAGGCTCTTTGGGTTTGAGGAGAGAAGAGTTATTTAGGAGAATTTGAGAGTGATTAAGAAAATATAGAAGCTAGGCATTGACAGCCCATTTGAGCTTTGCATCAGCAAATTAAAGAGATACCTGCCAGCTGTGTTCAAATTCACAGATATAAGTGCAGAGTAACAGAGGGTTAGATTTGAGCACAGCTCACAAGCAAAGGGTTGTGGCTTTACTAAAATTTAATTAATTAAAAGGAAGCAAGAGGGGGCAGGGAACTGAATGTTAGTGCAAGGTTGGGATTATAATGACTGACTGTGGAATTTGAGCTAGGTTAGGAGCAAAGAGGTCAGGGCACCAGGGGGAGTAACCCGGAAGGAGACGGTGGTTGGAGGATGGGTTACATGAGATTATGGAGAGGGTACAATTACTGGTAATCACAGGTCTTGGAGTATGATCGTCGGAGTGGCTAAGGTGATATGGAGGCACTGATGTGAATTACCTCTGAGACTTATTTTCTGGTAGTAGTGTGGAAGGGGGCAAGACCAGAGGTAGGAAACCAGTGAGAACATTATTGAAGTAGCTCAAATGAAAACTGACAGTGATATAGCGATTCACAAAACAATTTAGAGAGTAAATCCACAAGAATTGGATATACAAAAAGATGAAGAGGAGGAGGTGTCAAGAATGATTGTCAGGGTTCTGGCATAGATGATTTAAGATCATGTTTAGGTGGGAAAATGAAGATTAAGGATATAGAGCATGAGGTATCAGTCATATCCAGGTGAAAGATACTCAACAGACATTTCAATAGGGAAGTCTCAAATGTGGGGTAGAGTCTGGATTAGAGGTACAGTCTTGGAAGTCACATGAGAGTGTGGTTGAGCTCACCAAGAAGTGAATGGAGAGAGCGATCAGGATTGAGCCAAGCACAATGTTGTGAATGAAAATATTTTGAGGATCAGACAGAGGAATCAGATGCTACGAAGGAGTTGTCAGATAAGATAGTGAAGAACACTCCCAACAGAGTCACTAGGAAGGTCAGATGCTTCCACACAAGCATGTAGGCCTGCATCTCAGTTTGGAACACTGGAATCTGGTTCTAATATTCCCTATTACAGCATCAGTCTGTCAATAAGCATCTGTTAGGTAAAATAATACGCTCCCTTGTATTCATATTTTGTCTTATTTATAAGGCACTTTTATAGACTTGTCATTTTTGACTTCTGATACTCACAAACTTGCAGGATAAGTAAGACAAGAAAGTAGTGAGGTATTATTCAAGATGAGAAAACTGACACAGAAGTGACTTGCCTAAAAGCCTCATAGCTAGTATGGGGTTAAGAATCAGGATTGTGGGCATGCTCTCTGTCTTATTTTGTATATTTTATTTTAAGCATATATAAGGTAAAACGTGTAAAATAAAATATATAAAATAAGCTCTCTGAGAACAGAGAGCATGTTTAAAATGAGTATATGTCTGTGTATGTACGTATATACACACATATCCCATATATATTATATGGCTTTGATAGGGCATCTATCACTGACCCCATACGCATGTAAGAGCCAGATGAGACATAAATGATATATACATTTAGAGGAAACACTGTTGAGTCTTGGTGCAGAGTGAGGAGGGAGTGGGAAGGAAGTACAGAGATGTTCTTGCTGTCGAACACTCTAGAAAAGGAGATAGACCTGTCACCAATAATTGGTGTGTATTAGGGTGCAGAGTAAGCAGCTGAAACAAAAAATACCACATGGCAATGAAAAAGAATGAAATATTGCCACGTTGAACAATAGATGAATCTCAAACATAATGTTGACCAAAAGAAACCAGATAAATAATAGTACATATTAAATGTTTCCATTTATATGAAGTTTAAAAATAGGCAAGACTAATCTGTAACTTTGGTGAGTATTGAGTGGGAAAGGGCACAAGGGAGCCTTCCAGTGTCCTAAAAATTTCTTCATATGCATGGTGGTTACATGGATGTATACATAAAAATTCATGAGTTGTTCACTTTAAATTTGTGTATTTTTCTATAGAAAGTTTATGTCAACCAAAATTTTTAATTGAAGACGGGAAATGATGAACAACTGCAGGAATAAGGTGATAGAGGGTAATAGGGCACAGGTGCTTCCTTATGGTCTCCTTCCACTTTTCTCAGTTCCCTTGCACTAATTCTCTGATTGCCTCTCCCCATTCTGAATAATTTGTTTCTGAAGTGACTAACCATTGGGTACTGCACATTGACTCTGTGAATGGAAAAGTGTAACCATACCTCTATCCGCTGATTCCTTTATCAGTAAAATAAACGGCCAAGGACTATAACACTTTCTTCCTCTATCAGTTCTGACTTTGATCTACATAGTACATTTTTCCAATGTTTAACTTACTCAGATTGCCTTCTAAAACAAGTAACAAACTCCTAATTCATAGTTTTAGATTCACTGTCAACTTATGGAGTAAATCACTCTAAAGATTGGAACATTCTAAAGGTGGATCATCTTAATTTTAGAGTTCATGTTTCCTTCCTTTAATTTTACTCACAGCTGGGATTATAGGTGACCATTTTCATGCTTTTGTGACACTAAGAAGATCCAAAGTAGAGTGGGTGCTATAAGGTCATAATATTTTAGTCTTAATCCAATTTATGACATAGTTCTATTTGAAATAAAATCAACTCAGAACATAGGTCTGCCATCTGCCTCAGATATTGGGGACCAATTTCTAAAATTTAAGTTTAGTTTGAGATCACAGAATCCCCTAGTTAATCCTTATAGGTCAACTTACATGGCAAACTTCAAGTTTTCCCATAATGAGAGAGCTGCAGGACAACATGGTTATCTTTTCTGTAGAGATTTTTTTGATTGTTTTTAATGACGATATATACTCTAGCAGAAGTTTAGGTTTGGTCTGAAGTGCTATTCTCTTTATTAGGTAATCATGTAACTACCTGAGATCAGATATTTGGTTCAATTTTCTATGAAACTAAATAGAAAAAAATTTTAAACTAAATTAAAATATTCACTAGCATGTAGAAGAGTCATTCAAATATGGGAATTTTATAATAAAATGAGTTATTTATTTTTGAGAGAAGTACTCCAGGGCAATACTGATTTTTGTAAAAGAAATGGTAATTTACTTCCATTTACCCCCATAATGGGTTAGTACCTGTTTTATACTGGTGACTTTAGAATAGATAGCTTCATTCCAAAGTTTAAAAGTCCGTGTGTGTGTGTGTGTGTGTGTGTGTGTGTGTGTGTGTGTGTGTGTGTGTGTGTGTGTGTGTGTGTGTGTGTGTGTGTGTGTGTGTGTGTGTGTGTAAGTGTAAGTACATACACATACTCCGAAGTATGCCACATTCTGATGCTGTTGTTCTGGAGATTGATAGAAATTGTAGATAAAGAAGACCAGTTTTTTGGGGGTCACTGCACTGAGATGAGCTTAACATTCAATCCCTGTTTTGTACTTGCTGGATTGTAGAAGTGGAAAAGAATATATTTTAAAATTGTAATATACAAATGTGAAGTGCTGTTTGAACTATTCCTCAGAACCTCGAGCTGACCTAAGAATGGTGACTGCTGGTTCCTTAATTTCCATTTTACACTGAAATACCTGCCATTGTTTAGACTGCTTGTGTCTTGTAGGTATTTCTGAGAGATCATCTAGCTAGAGGTATGTTTTATGAATTTGGACACTTTTTCAGTATTCTTCTCCCAGTAACACAGCTTTCACCTACATATTTTGAAGATGGGAAACATGCTGTCATTTCTTTTTAATCTTTTGCTTTCGGAATGAAATTGACTCTATAATGTCCATATATCGGGTCTTAGTACTGATGTAATTTTTGGGAGCAGGATGAATGCCTGCCTTTAACTAGATAACTCATCCTCGAATCTGTGGGAGCCTGTTAATCAGCATGTCATCCAGGATCAAAAAGTAAGTACGGAAAGAACAAAAAATTAACTTGCTTGACAGTGCTTGTTTGTCAGTATTTGTATTGGCATAGAGTATAAACAGAAGTGATAAGAACTGGGATCTATAAAGTAAGTATTATATGAACAAGTTGAACCTCTTCAGGTCTGATTATTTTTCTAATTAAATATTAATTTATTACAAACATTTCTGTCCAGTAGGCTATATATACATAGTTTTAAATTAATTATGATTCAGTTGTAACACGAATCATTTTTACAAGTAGCTTTCATATCTACTATGAAAAGTTAGAAATAATATTTAGGATTTTTTAGAACCCATTTGCATGTAAGTATGAGCATTATTATAATGGAGTTTTCCTTTTCTTTCCTTAGGTGGCTCTAACTAACTACACCTTTGAAAATGTGAGCTTTCATGTTCTTCATCAGCGTTTTCCCCTCTTTACTTTTCGAGTCTTATCAGATTGGTTTGATAACAAGACAGATCTATACAGGTAATGTTTTATAACTCTGAAGAGGATAATATCTCTTTTTAAAAATCAGTATTGTTGGAGTATAATTTATATACAATAAAATGCACACGTTTAAAGTATATTGTGCAGTGACTTTGAAAAATGTATACACCCTGTAATCACTACCCCAATCAAGATAAAGAACATTTCTAACACCCAGAAAATTCCCTTATATAGCTTTGTAGTTAATCTACCTATTCCTTAACCACCCAGGTAAGTATGAATTGAATTTCTATTACTATAGATTAGTTTTGTCAGTTTTAGAACTTTGTATTATTAGAATTATTTACAGTCTACCGCTTTGTGTCTGTCTTCTTTCAAGAAACTCAGCATGTTTTTGAGATGCAACCACGTTGTTGCATGAACCAGAGTTTGTTCCTATTTTTATTACTAAATAATATTCAATCGTATGAGTATACTACAATTTATCCAGTCACCTGTTGATGGACAGTTGAGTTGTTTCTGGTTTGAAGCTATTATGTATTAAGCTGTATGCAGGGCTTTGTGTGAACATACATTTTCATTGAAGAAAGTGCTAAATCGTTTTCTTTGCAGTTCTTCTAGGGGAAGACTCCTGGCAAGAAATTCTCTCAGCCTTTATTTATCTGAAAATGTCTTTCTTTATCTCACCCTTATTTTTGAATATTTTCACTAATCCTGGGGTTGAGAATTATTTTTCTTTCACTGCTTTAAATTCCCTTTTCTCCTGGCCTTCATTATTTCTGATGAGAAATCAACATTTGTTCTCCTTTTTCCAGTGTATGCAATATATATATATATATATATATATTTTTTTTTTTTTTTTTTTTGGGCAAAGTCAGGCTTAATGAGTGGATGGCTGCTGCTGCTGTTTTTCTGTGTAAGACTTATAGTGGAGGCAGGGGAATTAACTCACTTTTCCTGGTCCAGAGTTAGTCTTTGAGAGTTCCTGCTCTCCCAGGCCTCGAAGATGAGGCTTTCTCAGCATTCCTGCTCTTCCCACAGTGGTGATAGACTTCTGCTTTGTATCACTGCCAGGTCCTGGCCCAAGCAGGTTTCCTGACTCTTCCACAGAGGAACATGGCTTATGCTTCTACTCCTTCCCCAGGAGTGGTGTTTCTTTGCCTGGAATCTATGATGGGAAAGTTTCCTGCCCCTTTCCCAGTGGTAGACAGCTACTGTTTGTTACTTGGTACAAGGCCCATGGTTTGAACAGGGGAGGTTTCCTGCCTTCCCTCGGGTGCAGCTTTTACTACTACCCCCTCCCAGCTGTAAACATCTTTTGCATCTCTTCTCTTCCCAGAGATAATGGATCTTTGCATAAACCCTAAGGATTGGAGAATTTCTTGCTGGTCCCACAGTAGCTCAAGGCTTTGCTTCATATAAGAGAAGGATTGGAAGAAGTTGCAGGGTTTTATTCCTGTGTGCACTGTCCTGCCCCCAGTCTTTCTTGTGAGCATTTGGTGGAGGCTCGTGGAAAAAGATTTCCCTGGTGTCTAGGGCTTCCAGTGATTCTAAATTGTCATGCTAGCCCATACGTGACCTTTAAGAATTTATTAACACATTAACAATTTCATTCTTACCTGCTTTTATGGCCGTTGCATCTCCCTCCTGTTCTCTGCCAAAGATGAAATAGGTTATATGTCCTATCTGTTCTTCTAAGGGTTTGTTACCTATGAAATTTATTTCACCTGATTTTTTTATAACCTCAACTTACTGATGATCTCAATAATCTCTATGTATATTATTCTATTTGACAGTGTCCCATAGACCCTTGAGGCTCTGTACATTTTTCTTCAGTCTTTTTTCTAACGACCTATCTTTAAGTTTACTAACTTTCTTCTGTCATTACCAACCTGCTGTTAAGAACAATCAATAGCAACTTCCCTGGCTGTCCATTGGTTAGGACTCTGCACTTCCTCTGCAGGGGGCACAGGTCTGATCCCTGGTCAGGGAACTAAGATCCCGCATGCCCCACAGTGCGGCCAAAAAAAAAAAAAAAAAAAAAAGAATAACCAATAAATTTTGTATTTCAGTTATTTTTAGTCCCAGAATTCTCATTTGGTTCTTTCTTTTGATAGTTTCCATATTTGGTGGATTTCTCCATTGGTTAACTCACTAAGATTACATTTTTCTTTTAACTTCTTGAATATCTTTTCTTTAGATTTTTGAACATACCTATATGTTATCTGTTACTATATCCAACACCTGGCCATCTCTGTATTAGTTTCTGTTGACTGCTATTTTTCTTAACTGTGGGTCATATTTTTTTGTTTCTTTGCATGATTATGTAATGGTATTGCTCATGTTCTGTTGTACAGATTCTGGATTTTATCTTCCTCTGAAGCATGTTTATTTTTGCCTAGTAGGCAATTCAGTGATTGGCTGATCACCTTGAACTTGTGCAAACCTGGTTTTTGTGCTTTGTCAAGGTGGATTTCTGAAAAGCCCGAAGTGTTTCCTAAGCCCCTCCAACTTGACAAGACTCAGTCTCCAGATTCTATGTGCATATTGTTAGTGCTTGGTTTTAGGTTGGTCTACAGTTGGCTTTACTCTGCCTTACTCCTAAGGCGTGGTTTTTCTGAGCTCTCAGCTGGATGCCCAGGTTGTTAATAAGGGGGTAATGAAGTCTCTCCACTCTGGCATGGCTAGACCTCCAACTGCAACACTAACTAACAAGCTCTGTTCCAAACTGAAGCCCAGAGCAGCTACTCTCTAGTAAGCCTCATGTGGTTTCCTCCTGCTCATTTTCAGCATAGCCCTGGGCCAGTTACTCACAGGGAGGCCCCACCTTACTTCTAAATGCTAAGCCTGCCCCTTGCACAGGTGCCCTGTCCCACAGACCCCAGCGGCAGCTGCCTGAACTCTGATCCCTGCCTCCTCAGCTTAGCAGTATAGCCAGCTCTGCTCAGACTTAGCGCATTGCACCGTGTTTAGAAAATTAGCTCCATGCAGGCTGGGGCTCACCTCATGAGTTTCCCTTCTCTCAGGGAGCATGGCCCTACATTACCTATTGTTCATTGCCCAAAAACGATTCCCTTGACTCTTTTATCCAGGAGGGCTAGTCTAGTACCAGTTACTCTACTGTAATCAGAACTGAAAGTTCCCACCTCTACTGTTCCTTAGGTTAAAGGTAAAATGGATAGTAATAAGCTTAGAAAATAGCTGTATAAAGAACATAGTCCTAAAATTAATGTATCTGATGTTTGAAATGAATGAAGCTCTGCTTATTGAATTGTAAGGCCATATGATGGTGAGGATAGGAAAGTCTAGCCTTAAAAACAATTTGATATATTTGGGGAAACTGCTTTCTGAGCACGTCAACTTATTCTCCAGTCTCTTTTAAGGAATCTCAAGGAAGTGAAGTTAAATCACAGAAAGCACTGAGCTTATGATCAAAGCCTTATAGAAACAGAAGCTTAGGAGAAGTTATATACCAATAAATAAAATGAAACTTGATATCAAAGTTAACGTTGAAAACTACATTTGGTGGTTTGTTTATATACCCTAGAATGTTCTAAATGTATATTTTGCTGCCTCTAATTAGGTATTATCTAGGATATGTATGTTTTTGCCAAGTGAAATCGAGAATTGGACTTAACATATTTAAAGGAACTGAATCCACACATAATGCATTATCTTAAGCTTTACATTTGGCTATATGTATTATTGAAGGATCACATGAATGATCTTAAAAAAATACATATTAAAATGTGATATGGGGGCTTCCCTGGTGGCGCAGTGGTTGAGAGTCCGCCTGCCGATGCAGGGGACACGGGTTCGTGCCCCAGTCCGGGAGGATCCCACATGCCGTGGAGCGGCTGGGCCCGTGAGCCATGGCCGCTGAGCCTGCGCGTCCGGAGCCTGTGCTCCGCAACTGGAGAGGCCACAACAGTGAGAGGCCCGCGTACCGCAAAAAATAATAATAATAATAAAAAATAAAATTATTTTCCTGATTTTTCTAAATCTTCACCAAATTACTCTGTTTCTTTCCATAAGACACCAGTGCATACTTTTTTTAAGACTGGTATTAACAGTGATAACCCAAAGCCTACATGTTTTTTAAAAGCCTTTAAATAGCATAATTATAATTGTATAATTATTGCATCATTAGCAGTGGCATCTAAGAGACAGTGTTAATTTTTTATAATAAAATAGAGTAAAATCAAGCAAAATGTTGAAAATAATTATCCTTAGTCTTACCACCTTATCACAAGCATTATTTTAAACTTTACATGTTTTCACTAGGTTTTATGCCCTTGAAATATCTGAAATTTTCTAATGTTTAACTCCTTAACGTACTTTGCTAAAGGCTCGATCATGACTCCCTCCGTAAATAACCTCACTTTTAATAGGTAGTTTTTGACATAATGAAAACAGTACTAGTTTCAAGTATACAAATTTTTCTCAAACATTCATAGCATGGATTCTCTTTTAACAGATGGAAAATGGTTGATCATTACATTAGCCGTGTCCGTGGAAATCTCCAAATGTTAGAACAGCTGGACCTGATTGGGAAAACCAGTGAAATGGCTAGACTTTTTGGCATTCAGTTTTTACATGTACTGACAAGGGGTTCACAGGTAGGAAGTCAATTTTCTTGCACACCTGAAAGTTCTATGTGAATGATATATGTACTTTTGAGATGTCTGAAGTGATTTGTTGTTTTTTTTTTAACTTTCTTTCTGGTACCAACTAATATATACATGTAGCTAGTTAATCAAATCTTATAATTTCATTTTCTGGAAAAGCTTTAATCCACTTAATAGCTCTGCTTTTTTTTTTTTAACTTTGTTACAGCTCCGCTTTTTATTTTTTCTCCACACCAACTTTTTGGCCACTGCTGAGTTTTGCATGATAATAAGAAAATAAATGGCTATGCCCTTGAGGATGGTATTATGTTCCTGAATACTGTCAGTGTGATTAGGGATGACTTGAAAGGCCACTCAGAACTGGGGATGCGGCAAAGAAAGTCTGCCTCTCTTTTGTTTTACATTCCTACTTTTGGCTGTTCCAACTCCCAGCAGATAACTTTAATATAAAAAAAAGGAGGAGGATTTGGGAATCAACATAAGTGGGCTGTATCACTTTTTTTTAATGTTAAAGAAAAATGGGAGCTTGGAAGCCATTTAACTCATCTCTTTCTAACTAGTTTCCCAAGGAAATAATGAAAGATTTTTGTTTAAATGCCTTGCTGAAAATGGTTTCATGCTTTTATTCCACAAATGTTTATTTGAATACTTCTAGTGTGTTAAATAAACACTGTGCTAGCCATCCAGGATACTACATTAAATCGCTTAGTTTCCTTAACCTCATAAAATCTTTTATTTTAATTATTTTAATTATTTTATATCTGTAACATTCCCCCAATCTACCAATTCAGTATATATAGCAAAACTAGAGCGCTAACTACTTTGGCATTACCTGTTGCTGTATTTAATTTTATTGGTATTATTAAATAGCTTATAAAGCTATTTATTTTACTTATTTATACTCCCACAAGTTTTAAAAACTATTTGATCTGGCTTATAATAAAAGGCAAAGATACTTTAAAACTACATGAGAATACTTCAGTGAACCCATGCTGGTTCTTGTGAGTGCTTTCTTTTTCTAAACTATAAACCGTCTGCTTTATAGCAGTTATTATAAACAATCAGTAATTGCTTGATTAATTTTTGTGAGGGACCAGTATTAACCTGACTACCTTTCAGTTTTGGAATCTTGTGTTCCTTCTTGGGAAATTGAGATAACATTTACCCATCTCAAGTGTCCTGACCCCCATTCTCTAATTTTCCCAAATTTGTCAAAGATTATTGGCCAACTTTTTAAATGAAATTGTCAAATTGTACAACTGTCTCTTCTACATCTGTTTATTATGATATTGCTATCTTTAAATATTAAAAGAAATCTAATTGTGTCTGTCTTTTCAAAAATAATTTATTGTGTAAGTTATCTGACGTATTTTGCAGTTTTTATAAAAGTTATGGGAATAGGAAAAGGACTTATGAAGGGTTCCCTTCTGATACCTGAAAGCCGATTAAATAACCAACATTATGTAACTGTGTTGTAAGAAAAGTCTTACAGCCGTATTTTGAAGAGTAAAACATCCCCCAAATGATTTTCACATATTCAAAAGACCAGTATATTTGTATTTAAGTTTCTTCTTCTCTCCCTACTTCTACCTCTCTGCCTGCAGTACCGTGTGGAATCAATGATGTTGCGTATTGCTAAACCAATGAACTATATTCCTGTGACACCTAGTGTACAGCAAAGATCCCAGATGAGAGCTCCACAGTGTGTTCCTCTAATTATGGAGCCTGAATCTCGTTTCTATAGCAACTCTGTTCTCGTTTTGGATTTCCAGTCACTGTATCCTTCTATTGTGATTGCATACAACTACTGTTTCTCCACCTGCCTTGGCCATGTGGAAAACTTGGGGAAGTAAGTTTTTTTTCATATTTACAATTACTTTGTTGTACTTTGTATTTCTTACTAAAATTAGACTTTCTTTGAGTGCCTCTTTGCACATGAGACTGCCCTTACGAGCAAGATGAATGGGCTGTAGCACATCTAGTCCGCTCTTTGTAGTTACCTTACTAATTAATTAACATGGATCACCATATGACTGATTGAGCATCATGGATGAATAACTCATATGAAGAAGACTGTGAATACGATCAGCCAATTTATCTGTTCCATCTTTGTGTATATCTATGGTCTCTTTTTAAATAAGAGTTATATTTAATTTGTTGGTATAAATCACTTTTCAGTGGAACAGTTTGAGGATTATGGTCTTATAACTTCGGCTATGACCTCCTCTTGACTTTCCTTAGAAATAGTTCGTTTTCTAAAAAAAAGTTAAATTGCCAAATGTTACATTTTATTTTTTCATGTCAACCAAATTTTTTCTCATAAGAAATATACAGTCTTCCTTTATAATGATTTCTGTGTATTTAAAACCAAGTGTTATAGTTTTAGTCTGAAGTATATTCACTCCTTATAGAAAGCTTTTATGGAAATTGTATTGGTAATTCTGTCTTTTTAGTAAGAACAGGAATTTGGAAAAGTTAGTTGCAGTCTTTTTACTTAAGGCTTAAATTTTTCTTCAGGGAACTTAGTGTAAGGTAGTCATATGTTGAGCTGAAATTTGGTATTTTAGTATAGATTTTTCCCATGTACTTTAGGATAGTGCTATTTAAGAAATGTTTCTAATATTTGAAAAACTGCTTTTTGGTAACTAAACATATTACTAAGTATATTAATTCATGTTTAGATGTTTAAAAATGAGTTTCCAATAGAATTAGAAAGATTCCTAAAATTGCCTAGAATCTCTGTTCTATGATTTGAGAAAGTATTTGCTTAATTTTTTTTTTTCTTAACAGGTATGATGAGTTCAAATTTGGCTGTACCTCTCTAAGAGTACCTCCAGATTTACTTTACCAAATTAGGCATGATATCACAGTGTCCCCCAATGGAATAGCTTTTGTCAAGGTAATACTCTTTTAGAAATGAAAGGTATCAACTGTGGCTTAACCTTTGGAGAGCTGATCGTTTAGATGTTGTTGGCATATAATACCAAAAAAAAAAAAAGTTTGCTTCAATATCTTATCTCAGAAAGTCAAAGATATAGGGAATCTTCCAAGAAATTTTTTAAATCATTTAAAAAAAATAGTAATCTTGTTCTGCATGAATTTAGGTTTAAAATCTTTTAATTATAAGATTTTAGCTTTTAATGAACTATTGCAAGAAATAAATGTGCCTATATACCTTCTGCCCTTTATTAGAATCTGGCAGGCTTAAGTAGCTATTTTATGATCACAACAATGTTAACTTATAAAGATTAAAATTGCCTTAATGTGTATACTTTACTAATTGTTTTATATACTTTAAATTAAGACTGCCTTAGAAATAATGATATTCTAATGTATTTATTGATTGTATTTTTTAAGAAGATACCCAAACTAATAACAGAGTCCCTTTTTTCTCTCCTTTGTCTCCCCTCAAAAGAAACTAAAAAAGCCTCATAAATGAATAAAGACAAATAGGAAGAGATCTAGGAGAAGATTATATTGCCTCTCATATGCCAACTTCATTCCTTTCTTTTCTATTTCCTTAGCAGTGAGTCTGTACTAGAATCGTGGGATGGTAGGGTGGTTGGTGGTGGTAGCATGGACCCCGCTAGCCCTCAAATTCATTCTGGTGTACTTAGCAAAAGTATCATCGTTCTCTACCAGTAAGAGGATGCTGTGTTTAAAGAGTACTATAAAATTAGCCATTTAGATATGAGGAAAATTTTTACCAAGTGAGTTCATGATATATTACATTTTGGAAAATATTACATTTTAACATAATAACATATATTATGTCTTAATATAAACATTATGGCTGCTTCAGAAGGTACACAGAATGAATTAGAGGTTACAATATGTTTTCATTGTCACATATCTAGCAGCTTATTATTTTATCTCCCTTTAACAGCATTTTAAGAACTTGCATCTACATTTTGACCCAATGTGTAAAGCTTAATGAAAACTAGATTTTTTAATATTCAGGAGTGTGATTATCCTATTCCTGAGGTTTTAATTGTTCAGTCCAACATGCATTACCTTGCACGTGTCTGTGAATCATCTTCAGAGTTAATACTGTTTTGTGGTTTTCATTCCTAGTGGAGTTCTCATAAATTCTCCCTAGTCTTGATTAATACAAATGATTTTTTTTTTTTTGGCATCAACAAATTTTATCACCTCACTATTCATCCCCTCTTCCAGATTGCTAATAAATATAGGCCGGAGGGGATGGCTTAGTGGTCTAAGCATCAGATTTGAAATACCTAGAGTCCCTGGAACTGCAGGTTTGAATGTCAGCAGAGTCAACCCAGCTCTTCATTCTTCCAAGGTAGATAAATGGAGTTCCATGCAGATTACTGTGTGGGGTCATTAGGATGAGATCTTTAAAAACTGAGGTTTGTTATGAGTGATACAAATCCCGTGTGTCTTTCTGAAAGAGTGGGGGTTTGGATCAGAGTTTTAACAAAATTTCCCTCTGAACTCATTATATGGTCTCTTATGTACTAGTTGGCATCCTCCTCCCTGGAGGTCTCTGAACTCACATAGTAGTGCTACATTAGATTTATAAACATTACAGGAACGTTTTAGGAGAAAAGTCCTCTTCAAAAGAAAGAAAATGTGATGATTTTATATTGATGGCCACTCGTCCTGTGGCCACGCTATTGTTCGTATGTTTCAATTCATGACAGTTGGCCATTGTTATACTTTGTGCTTCCTTCTTAATTGTCTAAATCTATAATGTTTAAGGGATTTAAACATTCTTTTTTTCCTTTATGATAGCCTTCAGTAAGAAAGGGTGTGCTACCAAGAATGCTCGAAGAGATTCTGAAGACTAGACTGATGGTGAAGCAGTCGATGAAGGCTTACAAGCAAGACAGAGCCCTTTCACGAATGCTCGATGCACGTCAGCTAGGACTTAAGCTGATAGCAAATGTCACATTTGGCTACACAGCTGCTAATTTTTCTGGGAGGATGCCATGCATTGAGGTAAGTGATAAAAGTCTATAGTTTTTTTCAAAAGAGACTAAAGCAGCATTAAATGAATGCCTATTCATTAAACCATTTTGTTTTGAAACTTTAGACAAAATGGGTTCATTTCCATAACATAGGATCAGTTTTTCTCAAACCAGGACTTATATATTGATATATACATATTCTTAGGAATTTGTGCGTTTTCTCTGAGGACTCTCTGTGTTTTGTTCAATGATAATTTTAGAAATTAGCATACACATATTTCTGCATAATCTGGATGACCCTATTGTAACCAATTACTGACATGAGATTTCAGTGCCGCCTTTACAGCATTGTTTACAGTAACATTGGTACTAAATAATTCCTTTTAATGTGTTGATAGAGGTCTGATGATAGTTCAGTTGTCTTCTCCAAATGTCAGAATAAAAGCAATCATTCCATATTTACTAGTGTACCAGTAGATACAAAGCAGAACCTTTCTTTTGCAGTGGTAGTTGCAATTAAAAGACACTTTTCATTAAACAAGACTGATTTCTTGTTATTTACTAAATTAGGGTGTTAATTTGACATGAATACAGTATAGTATGACAGAGTAATATAATAATTTACTAATGGTTGGGAAAGGAACAGAGTAAGCTTGTTTGCTTGATGATCTTTTCATGCCAGATGAAGGCTAGAGCATTGTGGTATACCATATTTGCAGTAGTTCAATAAGGGAAAAGCAGTGGAAGAATCAAGTTCCCACAGAGCTCACAGTAGGCAAAGTAAACTCCAAAAACCTGTGCAAGGGACTTCCGGTTTCATGTCCAACATGTAAGAAACTGCAAGTCTCTACTCTGTCCTCACACTAAGTAAGCTGAACAGACAGAAAAATCAACAACTCTTCTTAGATCTGTCAGAGAGGTGAAGTCACAGGGTAAACTGCTGCCCCCAAAACTGAAGAGACCAAAAAGTGTATACAGAGAGTCACAACTTACCAGAGCAGAAATCAAGAGCACAGATCTCTGTGAGAACCAGTGCCATGGTAGGGAAAACCGAACTATAAATGATGAATCGCTGGAGGCTCAGGGTGGACAAATCTGAGTGATAAAAACTCCAAAGGACCCAGTCATCAGGGTCCCCACACTTTTGTGAATTTTACCTCTAGGAGCTCAACCAGGTTCTAACAGGGAATATCAGAAAAAAAATTCCCTTGTGCTTCTGGCACAGAGAGAGGAAAAGAACCATTTTGAAATACACCAGAGCATTCCGTTTTTAACAGAGTCTGCCCTCAGGAGAAACTATTTAACCAGAGCTTAACCTGATGGAGTTTTATCAGAGCCTAACTGACCTGGAGAAAGGGAAATATCCAGCTCCAACTGCTGTAGCCTTCTACATGGAAAAAAAATACTGCAGCCCACTCTAGTCATCCTGTCCCACCAAAGTGGGGTGAAAAACTGAAAATCACATGTGAAGTCTACAGTCCAGAGGCACAGGTTCACTGAAAGACTGAGACCTACTCGTAGGACTAAGGAGCCCTTCCCCTCCCCCAACACCTTACCACCACATTACTAAAGGCCTATTTATAGCAGTTCCGTTTACCCAATACATCATGTCTGGCTATCAAAAAAAAATTGCAAGACTTACTAAAAGCCAAAAAACAGTTTGAAGAGACAGAGAAAGCATCAGAACCAGACTCAGATAAGGCAGGGATGTTGGAGTTTGTCAGACTGCAAATCTAAAACTATGATTAGGATGCTAAGAGCTCCCTCCAATAGCTAAAGTAGACAGCATGCAAGAACAGATGGGCAGTGTAAGCAGAGAGGTGGAAATTCTAAGAAAGAACCAAAAAGAAGTGCTGGAAATCAAAAATCCTGTAACAGAAATCAAGAATGCCTCTGACTACTATGCTGAACATGGCTAAGAAAAGAATGTCAGAGCTTGAGGAAATCTTAGTAGAAACTGCTAAAACTGAAAAACAAAGAGAAAAAAAGACTGAAAAAAGAGATATCCTAAAACTGGGACAACTACAGAAGGTGTAACATACATGTAATAGGAATTCCAGAAGAAGAGAGAAAGGAACAGAAGACATACTGAAACAATACTGAAACAATAATGACTGAGAATTTCCCCAAATTAACGTCAGGCACCAAACCACAGATCCAGGAAGTTCAGAGAACACCAAACAGAATAAATGCCCAAAAAACTAAACCTAGGGACATCATTTTCTAGGTTTCTAGATACTGCAGAAAATCAACACTAAATTAAAAATCCTGAAAGAAGCCAGAGGGAAAAAACACCTTGCTTATAGAGAAGCAAAGGTAAGAATTATATCCAACTTTTCCTTAGAAACCACGCAAGCAAGAAGAAAATGGAGTAAACTATTTAAAGTGTTAAGAGATAAAACTCTTCAACTAGAAATCTGTACCCTACAAAATTATCATTCAAAAGTGAAGGAGAAATTAAGATTTTCCTCAAAAATTGAGGGAATCTGTTGGCAGTAGACCTGCCTTGCAAGAAATGCTAAAAGAAACTCTCCAGTGAGAAGGAAAATGATAATAGGTCAGAAACCTATATCAATACAAAAGAATGGAAGAGCATCAGAGAAGGAATAAGTAAAGGTAAAATAAACACTTTTATTTTTCTTATTCTTAATTGATCTAACAATTAACAATTTGTTCAAAATAATAATAGCAACAGTGTATTTGATTATGTTTATATACATGTATATATAAGTAAAATGAATAACAAATGGTACAAGGAATGGGAGGAAGGGATTAGGATTATTTTATTATAAAGTACCCACACTACCTATGAAGTGGTATAGTGTTTTGAAAGTGGTATATTTTAAGTAAATATAAATATTGCAAAATTTGGGGCAACCACTATAAAAAGTTAAAAAAAATACAACTAATGTGTAAGAAGGAGAGAAAAAAGAATCATATAAAACAGTCAAAACCACAAAAGGCAGTAAGAGTGGAAAATAAAAATAGGAACAAAAACAAAGGCAACACATAGAAAATAAAATCAGGAAGGACATAGTTGAACAACATAATCAACTGGATATAATGGACATTTATAGACTACTTCATCCAACAACAGCTGAATACATATTCTTCTCAAGCTCACATGGAACATGCACCAAGATAGACCACATTCTGGGCCATAAAGCACTTTAACAACTTTAAAAGAATAAATCATACAATATCTGCTTTCAGATCACAATGGAATTAAACTAGAAATCAGTAACAGAAAGATAGCTGGAAAATCCCCCAAATACTTAAAGATTAAGCAGCATATTTCTAAATAACACATGGGTCGAAGAAAAAAAATCTCAAGAGAAGTTTTTAAATATTTTGAACTAAATGAAAATGAAAACACAGCTTATCACAATTTGTGGAAGTCAGCAAAAACAGTACTTAGGAAATTTATAGATTGAATGCATATATTAGTGGGAAAAAGACCTAAAAACAATCATCAAGTAAGCTTTTACCTTAGGAAACCAGAAAAAGAACAAATTAAATCCAAAGCAAGCAGAAGAAAAGAAGTAATAAAAATTACAGCAGAAATCAGTGAAATTGATTTTCTCAATTGATTTCATGTTTTCAAAGAACCCCAAAGCTGGTCTTTTGAAAAGATCAATAAAATCAATAAATCTCTAGCCAGCCTAACTAGGAAAAGAAAAAAAAAGAAAAGAGTACACAAATTGCAAATATCAGAAACAAAAGAGGGGATATCACTTCAGTTTCCATGGACATTAAAAGGATAATAAAAGAATATTATGCACACAAATTTGATAACCTAGATGGAGTGAACCAATTACTTGAAAGACATAATCTGCCAAAACTTGTACAAGAAGAAATAGGCAGTCTGAGTAGGCCTATATCAAAGAAATTGAATCATTAATTAATAGCCTTCTAAAACAGAAAGCATCAGACCCAGATGGGTTCACTGCTAAATTCTACCAAACATTTATGGAAGAATTATACCATCTCTCTACAGTCTCTTTCAGAAGATGCAAGCAGAAGGAGTACTTTCTAACTCATTCTAATTACCCTAATACCAAAACCAGACAAAGATATTATAAGAAAACTACATATCAATGTCTCTCATGAACATAGATGTAAAAATCCTCAATGAATATTAGCAAATCAGATCCAAAAATGTATAAAAACAGTTGTACACCACAACCAAGTGAGATTTATTCCAAGTATGCAAGGTTGGTTCAACACTGAAAAACCAGCTGAGAGCCATCATATCACATTCAGGTTAAGTAAGAAAAATCACATGATCATGTTAACATACAGAAAAGGCACTTAACAAAACCCAAAACCCATTCATGATACAAACTCACAGGAGACTAGGAATAGAGGAGAACTTTGTCAGTCTGATGGAGAATATCCACCAAAAAACCTACGGCTCACGTTATACTTAACTATGAGAAACTTGAAGCTTTCTCACTAAGGTCAAGAACAAGACAAGGATGTCCCAACTCATCACTGTTTTTCACCATCATACTAGAAGTCCTGGCTAATGCAATAAAACAGGCAAAAGGAAATAAAAGGTATGCAGATTGGGAGACTTCCCTGGCGGTCCAGTGGTTAAGACTCCACAATTGCAATGTAGGGGGTGCAAGTTCGATCCTTGGTTGGGGCACTATGATCCCACGTGCTGTGCCATGCGGCCAATACAATAAATAATAAACCTTTAAAAAAAAAGGTATGCAGATTGGAAAGGAAGGTAAAACTGTCTTTGTTTCCAGATGACATAATCCTCTATGTAGAAAATCCCAAAAAAATGATGCACAAAAAAACCCTCCTGGAACTAATAAGCGATCATGTAGCAGAGCTGCAGGATACAAGGTTAATACACAGTGTATACCAGCAATGAACAAGTGGAATTTGAAATTAAAAACACAATACCATTTATATTAGCACCCCCCAAAATGAAATACTTCGGTATAAACCTAACAAAATATGTACCAGATCTATATGAGGAAAATCCCGAAACACTGATGAAAGAAATCAAAGAACTAAATAAATGGAAAGATATTCCACGTTCATGGTTAAGATGACTCAGTATTGTCAAGATGTTAGTTCATCCCAAATTGACATACAGATTCAATGCAATCACAGTCAAAATCCCAGCAAGTTATTTTTTTGATATTGACAGACTGATTCTAAAGTTTACATGAATGGGAATTCCCTGGTGGCCTAGTGGTTAGGATTTGGGGCTTTCACTGCTGTAGCCTGGGTTCAATCCCTGGTTGGGGAACTGAGATCCCACAAGCTACTCGGCCAAAAAAAAAAAGTTTACATGAAGAGGTAAAAGACTCAAGAATAGCCAACATAGTATTACAGAAGAATAAAGTCAGAGGACTGACTTACTGTAAAGCTACAGTAGTCAAGGCAGTGCAGTATTGGCAAAAGAATAGACAAGCAGATCAATGGAACAGAATAGAGATTCCAAAAATAGACCCACATAAATATAGTCAACTGATCTTTATCAGAGGAGCAAAGGCAATACAGTAGAGCAAAGACAGTGTTTTCAACAAATGGCGCTGGAATAACTGGACATCCACATGCAAAAAAACATGAATCTAGGGCTTCCCTAGTGGTGCAGTGGTTGGGAGTCCATCTGCTGATGCAGGGGACACGAGTTCGTGCCCCGGTCCGGGAAGATCCCACATCCCTCATGGGCCCGTGAGCCATGGCCGCTGAGCCTGCGCGTCTGGAGCCTGCGCTCCACAACAGGAGAGGCCACAGCAGTGAGAGGCCCGCGTACCGCCAAAAAAATATATATATGTGTGTGTGTGTGTGTGTGTGTGTGTGTGTATATATATTGTGTGTGTGTATGTATGTGTATATATATATATATCCTAACCTTAGAATAAGAATTTGGGGGTTTTGATCTGGCAGTAGAAGTTGAGGAGTGGAGTTCTGCCAGGAAGTACGCTACTACCTAACATGTTGAAAACTGAATGCCAAGCAACATCTGCCTCCTTGACCCTGGACTTTTCAGATATTCTGAGGTTAATGACTGCAAGCTTGCATTTGGCCCTTCTTTACATGCCAACATCACAATTTAATAATGTTAACTTATTTATGAACTCATTAGTGGAAAAAGCTGTCAGCATCACAGAAAGGGTCTCTCGTGAACATGTCACAAGTTAGCTCCAGTGGAGTCAAAATGGAAGCTACTGTCTTTAAAGGCAAATAGACTACTGACTATGGCCGTGTGCTTTCCTTCAATGAACACACAATCAAAAATATTTGACAGTACCACCAAGATCACATAAAATATGCTAGATCTAGACTATCAAAGAGAAGGACAAGACTTTGTAAGCAAGAATTCCTGTAAGAATGCAGAGAATGAGTAATGTAGCTAATAGTTGTAGGTTAATGTCTCTGTCTCAGCTCAACACTGTCACCGATGTGTTTATTCCATAAATTAAAAATTTTATGTCTTCACATTTTTCTCCTAAACTATTTACTGTTCATGATAAAGCTGTATATACACATACATGTATATCTGACAACTTTCAACTGGCTGTTCATTGTCTCTTTTTCTTTCTTTTTTTGTGAGATATAATTGATATAACACATTATATTAGTTTCAAATATACAACATAATGATTCAATATTTGTAATATTGCAAAATGATCAATATCATTTAGACCACAATAAGTCTAGTTAACATCCCTCACCACACATAGTTAAAATTTTTTTCTTGTGATGAGAGCTTTTAAGATCTACTCTCTTAGCAACTTTAAAATGTACAATATTATTATTAACTATAGTCACCATGCTGTACCTTACATCTCTAAGACTTACTGTATAACTGGAAGTTGGTACCTTTGACCACCTTCACCCATTTCCGCCCCCCTCCCCCCCGCCACCTCCTGCTTCTGGCAACCACCAGTCTGTTCTCTGTATCTATGAGTTCAGTGGGGTTTGGGGTTTTTTTTGTTTTAGATTCCACGTATAAGTGAGATCATAAAGTATTTGTCTTTCTCTGTCTTACTTCACTAAGCATAATACTCTCAGCGTCCATTCATGTTGTTGCAAACGGCAAGATTACCTTCTTTTGTATGGCTAAATAATATTTCATTGTATATGAACCCCATTTTCTTTATCCATTCATCCATCAGTGGACACTTAGCTTGTTTCCATGTCTTGGCTATTATAAATAATGCTGCAGTGAACATGGGGATACAAATATCTTTTCCAGTTAGTGTTTTTGTTTCCTTCAGATAAATACCCAGAAGTGGAATTGCTGGATTATATGTTGTTCTACTTTTAATTTTTTGAGGAACCTCCATACTGTTCTCCATAATGGCTGCACCAATTTACATTCCCACCAACAGTGCAGGAGTGGTTCCCTTCTCTCCACATCCTTACCAACATTCTTTTCAGAGAACTTTTACTTTAAATATTTTTCTTATTATGACTTTTCAGGATCCCAACCATTGCCTGAATTGTGAAATCAATTAATTTCCTCTTTTTAAATCCAGTCTCTTGGCCCTGTAATGTTTTTCAAATTAGGAACTATGACACAAAGTAGCAGAATCAGTTTTAATGTAATTGCCACTCCTTCTCTCCCACTGTCCCCCACCCCACCACCCCCCCCGTGCTCCTCCCTCTCATGCCTCTAAGTCCTTCATACTGCATGGACTTCAGGGCCAGCTGCAAAATAGTTCTGACTCTTCCAGATATAGCTTAAATGGGTCAGACTAGACAGCAGGAGGCAGACATTTAGGACCAGTATATGTGTGTATTTGTATGTGTATATCTCAAAAGCATATTGGACTCTAACACTCTATGGCTCACCCATTTAGCTATTTGCTGTCACATATTTTTATCTTGTGTGAAAGTAGCAAAAGATGACAGATTGAATATTTTATTCAAACTTGAATTTCAATTAGGTGACCTGATTTTTTTTTTAATGTATTAGGCTATAGTTCATATTCTCAAGGTTTTCTAATGCACTAAAGGTCTCAACAGGATTCATGATCTTAATTTAAAACCCAAATTAAGTTTCTGCTGTCAGTGTTTTATTTATTCCTTTGTTCATACACTTAATATTTCCTGTGTAAATGACTTTAAACAGCCTTTTAAAATAAGTATTATTCAATCCTGCATTTAGTTCAGATAATTCAAACTTTACAGTAAAAGGGGAAAGATCATTATAAATACTGTTTGCGTCTTAACACAAAAGAAAAAGTGCATAATTCTTATTTTAAAACTTTAAAAAGTAATGTTCCATTTATGCTGAATGGCAGTTTCCCCAACCCTTAGCTTTAGTGAGTTTGATCAATGAAGCAGCAGTGCTATACTAGTCTCCTTAGGTTCTTTAACTATGAAATATAATTGGCCTGCTTCTCATATTTGTCAAGATCCACCATCTTCTTGTTTTGTCAACTTATGCCATGATCACTGTTAAAACTCAATCACCAATGAAAGAACTTAGACATATATCTGCCTACTTGATTTAAATTGAACCCTTGTAATATATTTTCTATCATATAATTATGCATTTTTCCTTGTATCAATATTTAGTGTCATCTAAAAAATATGTATAACCGATCACTGAGATATAGGTTCAGCATAAGCTTTACTGATACTGAAAAAAATGATCATAACACTCCAACAGAAAAATTTTGAAAGACACACATGCACATACATAGTGTAATTTCCTGCTTAGTTGGTTATAAAGGCATTTTAGAAAGTCCTTGAATAAATAAGGCTTTTTCTTCTAGGATCAAATGTAGCTCTGTATATAGTGCAGTCCATTGTACTCACTGATACACTCACAGGCAAGTCTGTATATTGATTGGTTTCTTTTAAATTATTCATTCATCTCATTTTCTTCTTGAGTACTTGTAGAAAGAATGATGGCACTGGTGATTTTTGTTTTTTTTAATGTTCTTTTCTCCTTGTTTCATTTTTAGAAATATTTAATAATTAAAGTTAAGTATTATATATTAAAGTCTGTTGTCTTATACTAAACTACATTAAGAAATTATTTTCAATGTGTTTGTACCAACAGGTTGGTGATAGTATTGTTCACAAAGCCAGAGAAACCTTGGAACAAGCTATTAAACTGGTGAATGATACCAAGAAATGGGGTGCTAGGGTTGTATATGGTGATACTGACAGGTAATGAACTTTCTGTTTTGTAGTTGTCTTCTTGCATCTCCTCAGATACTCATTTCAGTGTGTGGAATGGCTTAAGGGTAATCCTTCCTAAAAATAGAGTTCTACCTAAGTTCTTTTCAGTCCTTATGATCTTGTGATTGGAGTTAACACAGGGCCTGATTTACCAGATATGATCTTAAGAGACAGAAAATGTATATGACCTGAGCCACAGAGTGCGAAAATTCCCAAGGCATCCCTCCAGGTAGCCAAGTAGATAGGGATCTGTAAAACCTGCATACACAGGAGTCTAATCTGTTTAAAGAAACAGCTTTTAATGTGAAGAATCCCTCAGATAGCTGCAGCTCTCTGAATTTAAATATATATCTTAAAATAATCAAACTGTTTTTGAACCACAGTTGCCAAAGATGTGAGTGGTTAACTTTTCACTGGGCCCCAAAATCTGTTGACCTTCTTCTATAAACAGTGCAGATTCCAGATACATTTTCCATTTGATTCCAGAGGCTCACAGACTTCCTGAAGCCCATCATCCTGAAGCCCATTCTATCCAAAGGATAGAACTGCCTTTGAATCCTGAATAACCTCAGCCTGCTTGCTTGCTTTGATATTTTTCAGGGCCCAGTTATTTATGTAACATCTTATTTATACGACTTACTAAAATTTTTCTACAATATAGGTATTATGCAAATTTCTTAGAGTCTGAAATTTTTTTCATATTGAACGCTTAGAGTCACAGTGCGATCATTCTAAGAGCACTTGCCTCAGGAGCTCTGATCACTTTACAGTGCAGTGGAGCAAGCAGAGATAATGCTTCTAATCACTAAAAATAGCTTCTAGGTAATCTTTAAACAGCATTTAATCTTCTCCAGTTTTTTAATGCATATACAATCAGCATAATCATATTAATGCTGAATGAGACCTTTCCTCCTATAGCAGCTGTTTCATTATCAGCAGGTGGGGATAGTTTCAAGTTATCCAGGCCCCAGTTATCCATAGTCTCCTACTGTTCCCCGTCAAAAGCCACTCCTCACTTTGACTTTGGGTATTTCACTGCTCTGTAAAACCACTTCTGCTGAATAGTCTAGCAAAATAAAAATTACTGGAACATAGTTTTTCACCTTGTTAGCAGAGCTCCTCACAAAATATTTAGGGAAGAGGAGAAAGTTAAACTTTAAATTGTTGAGTTTAATTCAGGGTTTAAACACATCAGTAGTTGACAACACGCACCCAGAAGCAGAAGTTGGCATGATTCTGACTGTAAGATTTTTAGGCATTCAAACAAACCAAAAAACACAGAATGTCAGAGCTGGAAGAGGACTTTTTTTTTTTTTTTTTTTTTTTGCGGTATGCGGGCCTCTCACTGTTGTGGCCTCTCCCGTTGCGGAGCACAGGCTCCGGACGCGCAGGCTCAGCGGCCATGGCTCACGGGCCCAGCCGCTCTGCGGCATGTGGGATCTTCCCAGACTGGGGCACAAACCCGTGTCCCTTGCATCAGCAGGCGGACTCTCAACCACTGCGCCACCAGGGAAGCCCTGGAAGAGGACTTTTAGGTCAGGAGTTTTCATGACCTAAAAGGGTCGGGAGAAAACCCTAGGGGCACATTCTCAGATGCTACTTAAGAGCAGATTCCCCTGGAATAAGAAATTTGTCTAAGATTGCCCAACTAGTTAGCAGTGGAGCCACAAATTGGTATGTCTCTACATAAGACATCACAGGTTTTTATTATTCTAATCAAAAGTGTAGGAACTTCCCTGGTAGTCCAGTGGTTAAGACTCTGCACTCCCAATGCAGGGGGCACAGGTTTGATCCCTGGTTGGGGAGCTAAGATCCCATGTGCCACACAGCACAGGATAGATGGATGGATGGATGGATGGATAGATAGATAGAAAGAAAGGGAGGGAGGGAGAGGGAGAGAGAGAGAGAGAAAAGAAGAAAAAGAAAGAAAGAAATTGTATTTGCAGATTTGCAGTATCTTTTTTTTTTTTTTTGGCTGCACTGCCCGACTTGTGGGATATTAGTTCCCCGGCCAGGGATCCAACCCGGGCCCTGGGCGGTGAGAGCGCCGAGTCCTAACCACTGGACCGCCAGGGAATTCCCTGCAGTATCATTAGAGCTTTTGACTACCATTCACCATCTGATTCATTCAACAAATGTTTACTGAAATACACTGTATGAGGGCAGTTCACTCTAGGGCATGCATTCTCAATGGTAATAATACTGCCCAGTAGTGCACAAGTTGGTCCTCGAGGAGCAAAGAAGTACAGTGGGTTTTGGCCCCACAAAGCTCAACCCTACCCAACAACATTTTAATCCTTAGTAATTACTTTCTCTTGTTAAATTTACTTTTAACTTTTTTGGGGGGAGGACAATAATGATAACATACTGAGAAGCACTGCTCTAGGGATAATAAATGTATGCTTGGTGGAGGGAAAGAGTTCTTAACCAAGAGTGAGATCTGGATTCTTTTTAGCTGTGCTCCTAGCTGATTGCATGGCCATCAACAAAGTCGCTTAGGGCTTCCCTGGTGGCGCAGTGGTTGAGAGTCTGCCTGCCGATGCAGGGGACACGGGTTCGTGCCCCGGTCCGGGAAGATTCCACATGCCGCGGAGTGGCTGGGCCCGTGAGCCATGGCCGCTGAGCCTGCGCGTCCGGAGCCTGTGCTCCGCAACAGGAGAGGCCGCAACAGTGGGAGGCCCGCGTACCGCAAAAAAAAAAAAAAAAAAAAAAAGTCACTTAGCCTCCCTGAGGCTGTCATCAGAATGATGGAAATCTGATACATGATGAAGAATGACCATTGCCTCCCTCTAGTTTCAGGACTGCTGACTTTATGAATCTTGGAGTCTAGCTAAGGGAGATTGGTTAACAAAGCATCAAAATTACTCTGTTAGAAGGGTGTTTCTCTCTCTAGAGCAGTTATGCATTATTGTCCATTTAGACGGTATAAATGTAAACACCCTATCTTTATATTGTAGTGGTTCAAACAATTATTCTGTATAATAGTGGTTATCAATAATATTTATCCAAAAAATAATAATACTTATCCCACCCTAGTGGCATAGACCTACTCCCATCAGTTATTGAAGCTCTCTGTAGTAGTGATTCTTAGGCAGGGTAGGGAAGGACGTTTGACAACACACATACTGCCGGGGCAGCAGAAGGGTGGTGGGGAACTAGAACAAAAATCTCTTGGGAAATTCATCTGAGTATAATTGAGAAAAGCCTCCTAGGTGATTCTAATATCCTCGCTTAACTCCCCACCCCATGTGAAATGAAAATCACTGCTTTAAATGTGATCTATCAACCAAAGATAAACATTATTTAACTACATTTAACTACATTAAAAGCACCAGTAACAGACAAATAGAAACTTTTTTTTTTTTTGGCTGTGCCACACAGCTTGCAGGATCTTAATTCCCGGACCAGGGACTGAACCCACTCCCTTGGCAGTGAAAGCATGGAGTCCTAACCAACTGGACCACGAGGGAATTCCCTAGAAACTTATAAAACAGTCTTTCTCTTCGTAGGCTGGTCACCTACATTCTGTTAAGTGACCCAAAACTTCCATTAATCCTGGTCAGCTCTCTTGAAGCTTAGCTCCAACTAAAACTAGCCAAAACAACACAGATGAACTCAAGTAAAACCCCTAACACTACTAGGTAAAATCTCAAATATATACCCTATAATAACTTTTAAGGTGTAAAGTATGTGTTCCTTTAATTTTTTATCAACTTTATCAAGGTATAATTTTTAACAAAAAAGTACATAGTTCAATATACAAAATGTATAGACCCATGTAATCAGCTGCCACCCCAGTCAAGATATAGAATATTTCTATCACTGTAGAAAGTTCTGCCATGCTCCTTTGCAGTCAGTCACTCACTTTCATCCCCTACCCCCAGGCAACCACTTACCTGATTTCTATTACCATAGCTTAGTTTCTCTGTTCTAGAGCTTTATAGAAATGTGTGTAGAAGCACTTCAATTCATTATTGCATCTGAACATTTTAAGCATAATAATCTTTGTTTTTTAAGTTTGGCATTTACATCTAAAGTTAAACATACCCCCTTAGCATGACTCAACAATCCTAATCCTTGGTATTTACCTAAGAGAAATGAAAACTTAGGTCCACACAAAGACTTGATGCACCTCTTCATTGCAGTTTTATTCTGATAGTCCAAAACTGCAAACAGTCCAAATGTTCATCAGCAGATGAATGGATGAACAAATGTAGCATATCCATACAATGGAGTACTATTCAGCAATAAAAAGGAACCAGTTACTGCTACTTTAGCAACATGGGTGTATCTCAAAAATATGCTGAGTGAAAGAAGCCAGACATAAGTATGTACTGTATATTATATAAAATTCTTGAAAGACAAAACTAATCTATAGTAATTGAAAGCTGGTCATGTGTTGCTGGGAGTGGAGTGGAGAATTATTGCAAAGGAGTACAAGGGAACTTTATGGGGTCATGAAAATGTCCCTATATCTTGATTCCGGTGGTAGTTACACAAATATATTAATTTTCTAGGGCTGTCACAGATTTGGTGGCTTAAGCACAGAAATTTATTTTCTCACAGTTCTGGAGGTTTGAAGTCCAAGATCAAGGCGTTAGCTTGATTAGCTGTGCTCACATGATCTTTCTTCTGTTCATGTACATTCTTGGTGTTTCTTTGTGTAATTTCCTCTTATAAAGACACCAGATTAGGCTCACCCTAACCACCTAAATTAGAGCATCATTTTAACTTAATCATTTCTTTAAAGGCCCTATCTCCAAATACAGTCACATTCACAATGGGGGTTAAGGTTTTCAGCGTATGAATTTAAGGGGCACAGTTCAGCCCATAGCAAGCCTATACGTTTGTCAACATTCATGGAACTGTACACTTAGAATGTATTCATTTTATTATATGCAAATAATATCTCAATGAAGTTGATTCTTTAAATAATCTTTCAAAAGGAAATTTTGTAATAATCTGTTTTTTTTAAAGGCTATACTGGTATAATGAGCATCAGATGGGCCTAGAAAGAAAATATTATAAAAAGCTTTAGGTGGTTCAGAATATAGCCTAGCTTAAAAGTATAATTAGCTATCTAAGGCCTATTTGTTGTGCGTTATGTTAAAATTAATTCAGATTGATAAATTTTTATTTTCAAGGCCTTAAGTAATATTAAATAAATACTCCTTAAGCTTTTCAGATCAAACTCTAACACAAGTACTATCTGCAATATTGGCAGAGAAAGAGCTTTTCAAAAAAAACCATCCAAATGAGACTGAAAGTCCAATATAAAAGCATTTAAGAAATAATAAGATTGGTTTATGTGGCTCCAAGAATCTTAAAGTCCGTGTTTCAAGATAGTATTCATTTCTACTATTTAATGTCTTTCCACTAAAGTTATAAATGAAGATCAGCTTTATAATCTCTATTCCTTAAGTATATTTATTCACCATTACTTCTTTTGGTCTCAGATTGTGGTATATACTGAAATGTAAAGTGCTATTACAAAGTTAGCTGGATTATATTAGGAAAAAATGCCCAGTACTTTTATCAGTTATTTTTTAGTATTTTTCATATTAGATTTTTTTTAATCCGTATTAGAAATCCTTCCCTCTTGACCTGCATATACTGATGGTAGGATTGTATGTCAGAAATATCTTTCTGGACTTCAGTTTCACATTATCTTTCAAAAAATATTTTAGTATATACCACTTATCTAGAAATTCCTCTTCTAGGAATTTATTCTAAGGACATAGCTTGCCAAGTTATTATTATATATTAAATATTAGAAAAAAAATTTAATGACTTAGATTTCCAGTGGTAGGGGTTTGGTTAAATTACACTATATCCATACATTGAAATACAGTACAACTGTTAAAATAATGTAAAAGAAGTGACATGGGAAAATGTTCACAATATACCATTAAATGAAAGGAGAAAGTTATCAAACTGTATGATCTGTGATCCCAAATGAGAAAAGATTTACAGATGTACACAAAAGCCTTCTAGTATCTTTTTTCTGAATGGTGAGATTATAAATGGCTGTTTTCTTTGTGCCTTTTTGTGTTTTCTAACTGTTCTTCAATGAACATATTTTACAAAATATACATGTGTTCTTTTCTAAGTTGGGTGGTTCTGGAAGGAAATTCCCTCCCATATCACAAGTAAATTTTCCATTTCTTTATAGTCATCATCTTTTATTTTGTGACTGACATAATTGTGTGTCATGGAAAGCTGTAAATGTATAGGAATGACCCAAGACCTTCTTGCCAGCTGCGACAGCTGTTCTGTGTGTAGCTAAACTAGAAACATTAGATGTCTTAAAGATCTGTAACAAGATATACCGTGAGCACACAGGAAAGTGTGACAAAACAAGAAAACTCAGGTTGGGAGCAACTTAATAAGGAAGAGTAAGGGGGAAAAAAAGGTTTTCCTTGGTTTTACAGTATTATCCAGGAAAGTTACTATTGATGAGATTTTTTTTTGTTACAATGCCTTCCTCATTACCCTACTTTATTTTTAATCCTCTTAGTATGTTTGTGCTACTGAAAGGAGCCACTAAGGAGCAGTCTTTTAAGATTGGTCAGGAAATTGCTGAAGCTGTAACTGCTACCAATCCTAAACCAGTGAAATTGAAGTTTGAAAAGGTAAGAGAAATGTAATACTACTAACCACATATAAAATTCATATACCTTCTGTAGATTTCTGACTTTTTCAATACATTTTCAGATTTTATAATGGTATATGGGTCTGTGAAAGTGTTAAAGTATTTTTCCCTTATTTTTGTATAATTTTCTCAATTTTTTTTGTAATGTCTTATATAAAGAAATGAAAAGACTATTCCAGTTAACTATCGCTGTGTAACCCCAAACTTAATGGTGTAAAACAAGCACCATTTTATTGAGCTTACAGATTTTTATGGGTCAGGAATTCATGAAGGGTGCAGCTGGGATGGCATGTCTCTGCTCCACAACGTTTAGGTCCTTAGCTGACAGCTAAGGACTGAAATCACCTGAAGCTTGCTCACTCTCATGTCTGGGGGTTGATGCTGGCTGCCATTTGGGACACCAGGTGGGGCTGTGAGCTGGAACACCTACACTTGGCCTTTCCCTGGGGCTACTTGTTCTTCCTCACAGCATGATAGCTGAGTTCTAGGAATGAACATCCCAAAGAGAACCAGATGAAAGCCATTTTGCTTTTTATGACCTAGTCTTAAAATCATATAGCATCATAGCCTGTCTAGATTTGAGAGGGAACATAGGTCCCCATCTCTTAATGGGAAAAATGTCAGAGTCACACTGTGAGAAGGGTATGTGGGATAGAAGATATTATTTCTTTGGAGAATGCAGTCTGCCACAGGACCTTCGACTATTTTCACTTTACTTTGGATATGAAATATGCATTTAGTTCTTTCTGTATAAAACGTACTGAGCTAGGAGAGGTGTGGAATGCAAAGAAGCATGAGACACAGTCCTGCCCTCTAAGAGCCAATAATCTAAAAGGAAAGATTAGAAATGTATGTAAATGATCTTTCATTGTAAACTTAGGAAGCAGTCTCCCTAAGCACTGTAGGAGTGCAAAGAAAAGGTATTATGTCCTCCTAGGCTGGATGGGGAGACTCCATGTAGGAGGTATACATTGCATTCTGTCTCAGAAAATGGTTAGAATTTCAATAGGCAGCCACGGTGCTGCAGTCATTCTGCACAGAAGAAAGTGGTATATAGAAGGATATGGAGTAGGAAACGCACAACATGGGAATACAGAGTAGCAGGAGAGAAGTCTGGAAAAATAAAGTTAAGACCAGATTATAGAGTGTCTTGAATACCAAGCTAAAGTGTTTAAACTTTATTCAGGAAAGTTTATCAAACAAAAGCATGACAGAGCTTTTTGGGGAGGACTGGCCTCACAGTGGTGTGGAGATGGATTGGAAAGAGAAGAATCTCAAGACAGGATGCCTTTTGCAACCTGTATGTCCTGAAGTAGTGAGATAAACTAGCTAAAATAAACAATTCAAGAGAAAATGGAAAGAAGGATGGGCAGGAGTTAAAAGTGGTTGATTTAGGAGAGCAGGTGTGGAAAAGATAAAAAAGGGAGAAGAGAATCAAACATGACTCCCAAATGTTTATCATGCACCTACTCTGAAGCAAGAATTGTGCTAGAAGAGATTCAGAGAGGACTTGGATACGGTATCTGCCCTGAAGAGTGAGCATTCTAATTGCAGGGAGAGAGGGAAGAAAAATTAGAAAACAGAGCGATGATGAGCGCTATTCTAGAAGTATGTGTGTGATGCTGTGGACACTCAACCTATCTGGCAAAGTGAAGAGCATGGTGTCCTTAGAAAATAACACCAGACGTGAAAATTTACCTGAGATAGATCACAGGCCTAAACATAAAAGCAAAAACTGCAAAACTTCTCAAAGAAAACAGACATTTGTTAAGAATCGTGATGCATATGTTCATGAGTATCAGTCTGTAGTTTTTTTGGTTTTTTTCTTGTATTGTCTTTGTCTGGTTTGGGGACAGGAAAAAAAAATCTGACCTCATAAAATGAGTTGGAAGTGTTTCCTGTTCTACTTTCTGAAAGAAAAAGTGTGTAAAATTTTTTCTTAAATGATTGATAAAATTCATCAGTGAAGCAATCTAGTCCTGAAATTTTATGGCGGGGAAGGCATTTTCAATTACAAATTAAATATCTTTAATATATATTATTCAGGTTTTCTTCTCATGTCAGTTTTAAAACTTGTGATTGTCAAGGAATTTGTCCATTTCTCCTAAGTTGTCAAATTTATTGGCATGAACTATTTATACTTCCTTATTGTGATTTTGATATCTGTAAAATCTTTAGTAACATCCCTTTCACTTTTGATAATTTGTTTTTCCATTTTTTTCCCCCTTGATCATTCTAGCTAGTGGTTTATCCATTTACAGAACTTTCTGAAGAACTGTATAATTAATTTCCACTCTTTATTATCTCCTTCCTTACACTTAACTTTGGGTTTAGTTTGCTTCTCTTTTCCTGTCTTAATTTAGAAACTTGAATTATTGATTTTAAACAAAAAATTTTAATATAAGCGTTTCACAGTAACAAATTTCTCTCAAAACACTACTTTAGTTTCAAATTTGGTATCTTGTGCTTTTATTATTATTCATTTACTTCAGTGATAATGACCTGTAGGTTATTTAGAAGTGTGTTAAGTTCCAAATTTTTAAGGATATTCCAGACATCTTTTTGTTATTAATTTTAATTCCATTGTGGTCAAAGAACATAGTCTATATAATTTCAATGCTTTTAAGTTTGTTACAGTTCGTTGTTTGGTCTAGCACATGGTCTCTTAGTGAATGTTCCCATATGACCTTGAAAATCCCTGTGTATTCTGGTTATTGGGTGGAATGTTCTATAATGTCACTTAGGTTAACTGATAGCGTTGTTGAAGCCAACAACAATCTTACTGATTCTCTGTCAATTTCTAGAAGAGAGGTGCTAAAGTCTCCAAGTATAATCATAGATTTGCCTGTTTCCTCCTTTTAGTTCTGCCAGTTTCTATTTCATGCATTTTGAAGTTTTCTTATTAGGTGCATATACATTTATGGTTATGTATCTTCTTGACAAATTGATACTTTTATCTTTGATAATATTCCTTATCTGGAAATCTACTTTTTCTGATATTAATATAGCCACAACAGCTTTGTTTTGATTAGTATTAACAAGTGTATCTTTTTTCTAACCTTTCTATGTCCTTATATTTAAAGTGGATTTCTAGTAGAAAGCATATTGTTGTATCTTTTTGATGGGATCTAATCTGATCATTTCTGCCTTTTACAAGTTACATTTTTTACACCAATTTTTACACTTTCTACACCATTTTTACACTTTTTACACCACTTACATTTAGTGTGATTACTGATACAGCTTTGGGGCAGAGGAAAGGACCAATGTGGTAATATAAAAAGGGGTGGGGACACACACCCATTCATCCAGGAATTCCAATTCAAGGTATTTATCCTGCAGATTTATCCATGCACGGTTGTTCACTGGAACACTATTTGTAACTCCAAAAGATTGGAAACATCCTAAATAACCCATAGTAGGTAACTGGTTACAAAAATTATTATACCCTCATAAAGTGGACTGCTATGTAGCTACAAAACAAAATGAGCTTTCTTGTACAGGATGGAATGCTCTCCAAGATAAGTTATTAAATGAAATAAGCAAAGTACAGAGTGATGTGGAAGGTAAGCTACCCTTATAAGTACATGTACTTAGATAGAATACTTCTGGAAGAATATACAGGAAATCAATAACAGGATGCCTCTGTGGAGGGGAAGGTAGACTTTTCATTGTATATTCTCTTATAACTTTTTAATTTGTACCATATAGTAGGTGTTACTTAAAGTCATTTTTTAAATTGTTTGAAAAGATATGATTGAAGACTTTGAGAGAGCAGTATCAGCTGAGGAAGGAGCAAAATTGATAGTGCAAGTAAAGGAGTGGGTGTGTGGTGAGGAAGTAGAACAACTCACTTTGTGTGTTTTTACCTGCAAGTGTTGTCTCATTTTGTATTATGAATTCGTTGGGCCCTAAGCCACGTTTAGAATTTTTTATAATTGACATCTGGTTAAAGAGAGAAAAAGGCATATAAAAATAAGATATTCATGGTTGGAAAAAAATGGTTATTGATAGATATTTTATTAATTTCGTCACAGGTATATTTGCCCTGTGTCTTACAAACAAAAAAGAGGTATGTGGGTTACATGTATGAAACATTGGATCAAAAGGACCCAGTATTTGATGCAAAAGGAATAGAAACAGTCAGAAGAGACTCCTGCCCTGCTGTTTCTAAGGTAAGTTTTATCTATCTTGTTGTCATCTTTAAGAAATAAGTGGCTAGGACTTCCCTGCTGGCACAGTGGTTAAGAATCCACCTGCCAATGCAGGGGACATGGGTTTGAGCCCTGGTCTGGGAAGATCCCACGTGCCGCGGAGCAACTAAGCCCGTGCGCCACAACTACTGAGCCTGCGTTCTAGAGCCTGCGAGCCACAACTACTGAGCCCACATGCCACAACTACTGAAGCCCATGCTCCCTAGAGCCCATGTGCCACAACTACTGAGCCTGCATGCTCTAGGACCCCGCATGCCGCAACTCCCAAGCCTGCGTGCTGCAGCTGCTTTAGCCCATGCACCTAGAGCCCATGCTCCGCAACAAGAGAAGCCACTGCAATGAGAAGCTTGCAATGAGTAGCCCCCGTTCGCCGCAACTAGAGAAAAGCCCACACGCAGCAACGAAGACCCAATGCAGCCAAAAAAAATAATAATAATTTTAAAAAAGAAATAAGTGGCTAAAGAATCCGGTACAAATCCTTAAGTACATATCTAGGTGGAGGAACTTTATAGCCTATATGACTATGTATAACTATAAGAGGAACTGTATGACTTTTTGAGAACTTCATTTCTAATGAAAACAACTTATTTAAGTCCTTAGTTTCTGACTTCTCCCACACCTTACCTTTTATCACAATTGCTAAAAAACAACACTTGAACTTGATAAGAATTTCCTGTCTAATCACCTAGAGATGATATATGGCAACACCCAAAAGCTATGGAGCAGGATAAAGAAGGGAAACTGAACAGAGAAATTTCATAAGTAATGTAATCCATCCTAGATTAACTGAAATTCTGTTTACTTGGGTTACCAAATACAAGTTAGGGAGATTTCTGAACAATGGTAATATAAATTACCTAAATTTCTCAACCATAGTATCTCATATTTATTTTTTCTTTATTCAGGCCCAGATTCCTTCTATAACAAACCAAAAATAAATGGTATAAATGGAATGGCACTCTATACACTGAGTTTTACGAGAGCATTAAAAGCATAATAGATTGATAGCAACCTATTATGTCACATATAATATTATGTAAATTTGAGATATTTTTTAATACTAGTTTCTGGAAAAGATATCCAGTGCATTCTTCCTCTGAGGGAAGAATGGTGCCTTGGCTAAGTTAGCAACTTCTTGTATAAATATGTATGGATTCCAGTACTCAGAATAAGATACAGAGCTTTCACCTGGAACTAATTTAAATTCATTCCACTGCATAAATCTACTGCATGTCAGTCATTTTCTAGTAGAGATACTCCAGCACAGAAAATTCTATCACAGTATATATTTACTGACACTATAAAAAGGCAAAAAGACTGACTTTATTTCACTGCTTGGTGATGTTTAACTTTATTTCACTGCTTGGTTATGTTTAAACTTCTCTCTGTCCACCTGAATCCAGCCCTTTCTATAATAGGGTTAATACATGAAATGATGTCTGGCTTTTTGTGCCTGGAGTGTTCTTGGCTATTTAAGACAACTTAAATGTTTCGTGTTGCTCATCACACACAGCAAATGTTTCATCTGCATGTCATCCCGATATGATTTTCCTCAAACTACATAATACTCTATTTTTAGAAATCACAAGTTAAATAAAGTCTCCAAAATATTTTCCAGTTTCAATAATTTTTATTATCTAGTCATTGTAAATAGCAGATTGTTCAGACAGATCAGCAAGTTTCAGTAATTAACGTAATTGAAAGTATAACAGCAATGATGAAATATATTGGGGGATATTTTTTCCTTATGAGCATATCCATTTTTTTTTAAAGATACTTGAGCGTTCTCTGAAGCTGCTATTTGAAACAAGAGATGTAAGTTTAATTAAACAGTATGTTCAACGACAATGTATGAAGCTTCTGGAAGGAAAGGCCAGCATACAAGATTTTATCTTTGCAAAGGAATACAGAGGAAGTGCCTCTTACAAACCTGGCGCGTGTGTGCCAGCCCTGGAACTTACAAGGTAATGATGTGCACAACAGCACAACCCCCAATACCTAGTAAGTGTAGTCCTGGGATTTGGAATGGTTTGGAGTAGATTAATAGACACCCAGTCTGCAGGCACAGATACACAATTGTCTATTCCCCTGCCCACGTGAAGCCTTACTAAAGTGAGTGGGTGACCCCCATACGTTGCAAGTTCTAAAGAAGAAGAAAGAGCTCCTCTTCTGGCCTTCCCTGCAGAAACTAAATTTAGTGAAATTGTAATCTGATACAGAGCTGGAATTGATTGTTTTTCCCATATCAGAATCACTAGGTAGTCCTTAATTTTCATTTACCAAAGCACTGAGATGGTATCATTCTAGAATCAGATCACCTAATCAGCTAAATTTTATCCTCCATTATTAGATTTACAATAGTTAATTCTTAGTCTTAGGGGATAGAAAACAATTTAAGGTAGTTGATATCTGCCAACTCATATTGTTCTCCATGTAACAGTAATTTACAGAGTAAGTTTTATTAAACTCTCACAGCATATCCACTTGGTGCCAACTAAGTGAAGTGTATACAGTTGTCAAAAAAGTTACTTGAAGGTTCCCCTTGTTGATTTCTCATGGTTTCATTATTGTTTAATTCTCATTTAATTTTCTGGAAAGATGCCTTCCATGACAGTCTTTGAGTGACTATTTTATTTGGATTTAAATAGGAAAATGCTTACGTATGATCGGCGCTCTGAGCCTCGAGTTGGGGAACGAGTGCCATATGTCATCATTTATGGAACCCCTGGAGTACCACTTATCCAGCTGGTAAGGCGCCCAGTGGAAGTCCTGCAGGACCCGACTCTGAGACTGAATGCCACTTACTATATCACCAAGCAAATCCTTCCACCCCTGGCAAGAATCTTCTCACTTATTGGTATTGATGTCTTCAACTGGTATCATGAATTACCAAGGGTAAGCCTACTAAATAGTACCTGTGCTGTGACTCTAAAGAGAGAATTCACTTACAATTTTCAGTAGAGCTAAAGATTTTATTTACATGCTATCAGAGCAAAGCAAATGCTTTATTATCCTATACCAACAAAGGTGCTACATTTTTCTGGTTTAGTTTTCTACAAACACCTTCCCAGCTTCTGTCAGATTGGCCAAATTATAGAAGATTAAATCCAAAACTACATCAATGGTAAACACTTAACTATAAAATAACTCAAAGCAGCTAATAAAAATTAAACAAAGGAGGGGCTTCCCTGGTGGTGCAGTGGTTGAGAGTCCACCTGCCAATGCAGGGGACGCAGGTTTGTGCCCCGGTCCGGGAAGATCCCACATGCTGCGGAGCAGCTGGGCCCGTGAGCTATGGCTGCTGAGCCTGCGTGTCCGGAGCCTGTGCTCCGCAACAGGAGAGGCCACAACAGTGAGAGGCCCGCGTACCACAAAAAAAAAAAAAAAAAAATTGAACAAAGGAGAGCAGAAAAATCCCTTCAAAATGGGTGTTTAAGAAATGTATAGGATGTAGTAGCTAGACATATTCCTGCAGAAACCAGACTAAGGAAATAATGTTAAAATAGCACTTTACTAAAGTAAAACATGCAATGTGGAATCTTACCAAAGGGAGTTTTGCTTGAACTCTTTTTTTCTTAGTTTACCCATTAGAAGCCTGAAGGAACGATTTGTGGTTCTGTAATAATCTGGGATACATTACTCTAGGAGAGTAGCAGTTGTTATCTGATGTTTAGAATTAGATCTGCTGTCATTTGCTCAGACTATGAAAGGCTGAGGGTATGCAGGAAAACTGATAAAAGTTGATAATTAAATTATTTTTACTTTCTCAGTGAGCACTTAAGGCCTCAAGGAAAAGAATAAGCTGGGAAACTGAGGTTGAAGCTGTGCTTCAGAGAATCTGTGCTGGCCAACATCTGTAATGCTGTGTCCTGGCTCTATGCCACAAAGCTATTACTATTTTTCATTTCATCACCAGCAAGAATGTTAAAACAATGGCATTTATAAAAGGCTGACCTAATAACTTTTATGCAGAGTGACTTATAAGACAGCAAGGGAGTACACCAAGGGTATGATTGTAAGATGATGTTATTTCAGTGTGAAAAAGAGTATCAGAAGACATCTCTGAATCCAGTATTACTTCAAATGAGGAATGATTAGGGAACATGTATCTAATTTCATTTGAAATGTTCCAGGTTTACTTTTACTTGAATTTTGCACCTTTCTGCCTAACAAGTTATTTTTAACCTTCCACTTACCTTGCTGCCATGGCCCAAATTGCGCAGCCTTAAACAGTATCTACTCTTAACCTGGATTTCTTCCTCTGTCCTCTGTGATCTCCACTGCCCCCATATGATCTCATACATCTACATATCTCAACCAGAAAACTGAGTGACAGGGATTTCCCTGGTGGCGCAGTGGTTGAGAATCCGCCTGCCAATGCACGGGACGTGGGTTTGATCCCTGGTCCGGGAAGATCCCACATGCTGCGGAGCAACCAAGCCCATGCACCACAACTACTGAAGCCTGAGCACCTAGAGCCTGTGCTCCACAACAAGAGAAGCCACCGCAGTAAGAAGCCCACGCACTGCAACGAAGAGTAGCCCCCGCTCACCACAACTAGAGAAAGCCCGTGCGCAGCAACAAAGACACAACACAGCCAAAAATAAATAAATTAAAAAAAAAAAAAAAACCGAGTGACAAGAGACTATTTTTCTTTTTTATTGAAGTATAATTGACATACAATCTGGTATTAGTTTCAAGTGTACGACATAGTGGTTTGACATTTATATACATTGAGATGATCACCATGATAAAGTCTAGTTATCTGTTACCATTTAAATTTATTATAATATTAGTGACTATATTTCCTATTCTGTATATTATATCCCAATGACTTACTTATTTTATAACTGGAAGTTTGTGCCTCTTGAGACTTTTTTTTCCCCAAAAAACGAAAACAAAACAATATTATCTGATGATATTAAAGTGTAAAGGAACGACTTTGTTCTCTTCTATAGCCCCATTGTCTAGAACAGTGCCTGACATATAGTAGCTATTCAGTATTTGTTGAACAAATGAAATAATGCCTTAGTAAACCTGTAATTAGCATGAGAATAGCCACTCTGCTATGAAGCTGGCTCAGACTTATTTCTGAATTGATATTTTTCTGAACTGTTGTTTTTATAGATCCAGAAAGCCACCAGCTCCTCTCGAAGTGAACCTGAAGGGCGGAAAGGCACTATCTCACAATACTTTACTACCTTACACTGCCCAGTGTGTGATGACCTGACTCAGCACGGCATCTGTAGTAACTGTCGCAGCCAACCTCAGCATGTTGCAGTCATACTTAACCAAGAAATTCGAGAGTTGGAACGTCAGCAGGAGCAACTTGTAAAGGTACAACCTTGTTCAAAAGACCCAGAATCCCAAGCAATCTGATTCTTCAGGGAAATGTAGTCAACTCTTGAGGGAGGTGTAGTGTAAGGTGTGAAACTCTAGTGTGAAAGTGGAATAAGGATTCTAAGTTAATAAACTTCCTAAAAATATCATAATTGAACTAAACTATTAAAAATGGCTAAATTTGTTTTATAATTTAGTTTTTGTTTTTATAGAATAGTGTATTATGTTTATTAGAACCATAGAACTACAATGTCCAGCCACCCAATTTCTTTTATAATAGTATTTCTAAAAAAGAAAGAAAAGTACTAATGGCTTTGTCTACCATATCTACTTACCATTCTCATAAAAATCTGGTTTTCCTAGAGAATTGCTAGTAAACTTGGAAGGTTTGCAATTCTGAGAGTCAAGATAGAAAATTAACAGTTAACATGATTTAATCTTCTATCTGCCAGAGGCTGGCTGTTCTAGGCCCTCTTACAGATGAGTAAACTGACACAGAGGGATTAAGTAATTTGCCCCATGTTCCACTGGTAATAAGCAGCCGAGACGGGATACAGACATAAAATACAGACATAAAATGCAGAGGTAATTTTTCAAATGTGGAATTCCAGCAGAAATAAACAATAGGAATCTCTTGAAATAAGTTAGAAAATTAAATCTAAAGGAAAAAATATTATAGCACATTTTTTTAAAGTAGTATATTTCTTGAAGGACTGATTATATCTTCTTATAGCATCATGTTTCAAGTTGCAATTTTAGCTTTCAGGCGAGAGAATAACAATTTTGAGGTGGAGTTTGTTTGTTTTGTCTTTAGAAGAGCAATATATAAGGTTATTATTGGAGTGTTTTAAAACCAACCAGATAATTGAAAGGCAGTGTGATATAGTGGAAAATGAATCAAGCTGATAGTAAGAACATCAGGATTCCAGTCTGGACTTCATAGTACTGGCCATGTCCTCTGGCCCCAGTTTTCTCAGAATGTGGGTTGATGCTCTTTCCTAGGTCCTATCTAGCTCTATCATTGTGAATTCTAAACGACCACTCCTGGCAGCTCGTCTGTTCATATGCCTAATGTAATCCAACCACCGATGTAAAGGCCAGGTTCTACACCATGCCCCTCAAGGTAAAAAGGCTTCTGAACCAAGTCAGAGTATCCACAACCTCGTAGGAGGACAACCTAGCTGCCACACAGTTGAAAAGGGAGAGAAACCATCTCTTGAGAGACTAGGCTCTTAGAATAGAAGGATGATTAAGGACTGGTAAAGTAGACACTGTTTCTTCTGCACCATTCTAGCTGCTATTCTGCACTGGCAGAAAACTCTTAAGTTGTATAGTGTATAGCCAGTCATCCAGAATGCATTAAACAGATTTCATTAAGGACAGTAAGATCTCAAGGTATGATTATTTTGATGCAACCACAGAAGCCTAGCTTACTGAAATGATAAAGTGGCTTTTCCCTCTCCTAAATAGTTGTTAAGTACGCTCACTTTCTCCTTCCCTTATGTTACCATCCTAGTCCAACCACCATTATCTCTCCCCAGACTCCTGCAACAGCCTCCTACCCTGATCCCCCGCCATCCTGTCCATTCTCAACACTAGCTCGAGCTTCCCCACCGAAGAGAAAGTGAGCCCAGTGAGGGCAGAGGCCCTGCCCTTCCCTTGCTGAGTTGGCTGTGCCTAGCACGGAGTCCAGCCCATGGTGGGTCGTACACATGTATTAAATGAAGAAACAGCTTCTTGCTGAATGCACAGTTAAAGCAGCAGTAAGTCATTGGAGTGATTGCCAAGCAATTTGCAGCCACTCTGTCCCAGTTTTTGTACCACTTTGTACTAGTGGTTCTGGTTAGTACAACCACTAGTCACTGGGTGACCCCAGCTTCTGTTTTTTTTAGGTTACTACCCCAATGGCAGCAACCAGCCCTCATAGAAAATTCCCTAGTTGGCATCTAGTACAAGGTGCAAACATGGGCAGGACCTCCAGAGCTCCACTGACGTCAGAGGCTGTGAGTGGCCTTTTCCCTGGACCTTACTGTCTTCTGTCCCCAGCAACATGCACTATGCTAGTTGGTGCCATCAATTTAACCACAACCTTCCTTCAATATTAGGTCTTATTTCTTATAAAAATGCAGTTTTAAAAGTAACGCTGTTTAAAATAAGGATGGTTCATCATCTTTAAAGGGATATTTTAACTTTAGGATTGTTTTTTTCCTAAGAGGATTAAAATATGTGTCTCCTGTGCACTAAATAATCTGTAGGAATTTTCATAAAGCAGAAATTACAGGAGATAAAATGAGAAATTGTCAGAAACATTAGTAATAGATTTGATACACCTCTCAGCCCAAGACCAGTCAAGTGATCAGAAATCAGTACAATTATTAAAGATCTACACAACATTATAAGATAGACCTTATCCAACATTAGAGACTACACCTTCCTTTCAACTGTTTATGGAATGTTAAAAAATTGAACATATTTTAGTCTATAAAGAAAACCTTAATAAACTTCAGAAAGTTGAAATATTACAAGCATTTTATCAATACAATTCTATAAAGCTAGTAAGTTAATTATAAACTCAGAAAACAAAATGATCCTTCTACTTGGAAATTTTAACACTCCCTGTTAAACAAACAACACATATAAATTCTAGACAACCATAGCAGATCTCAAAGAAAAATTCATCAACTTAAACACTTTTAATAAAAAATGAACTTACGCATCTGACTGAAAATTTTTTAAAAAACAAGAAAGTAAGCCAAAGGATAGCAAAAAGAATCATTAAATATGAAAGCAGTTTTTGTTTTACGTTTGCTAAAATGTAAGTTTCCAGGTTGTGGTGTTTAAAGTTTTAAACGTAAGCTGCTCGGGGTTTAAATCACCAGTAAAGGATCTTGAAACTAAACATTGAGTTAAATTTAGTGAGGCAAGTAATTCCATCCTGGTTTATTTATCAGGCAAGCACAGCAAGTGCATAAATATTTATCAGTTTGTCCTGGCACCTGAACGTAGCTGCAGTACATAGAGCTGCAGTGCAGACATTCCATATTTGGGAGTAGGTTTGAGTCTCTTGGCAGAGATCTAATTAGTGAAAGTCTTCAAAGTAGAACAGCAGCACACTTACTCTTCAAGAGAGCATGCTGAAGCACAGGGCTCTCAGTAGTTTGCTTGTGGCAGTATCATAATACTGGTACAGTAACCAGCGTGCTCAGAAAAATGGGCCTTTCAATTGACTGGAAGATACTGGCGCAAAGAACAAAAATTGTTTGCCCTGTGAGACCTTTAAAACAGAAGCTGTTAGATACAGATCAGAGAATTAAGTGGAGCAGATCTGATTTCTCTCTTAAAAGGTTAGTATGGTAGCTGCTATTTGCTATCCCTTTTTTTAATCACTTGGATACACTATTCACATAAAAAATCAGCATATATTTTCTTGACCCTTGGGGCCCTCACTAGTAGCCTTTAACGTTTTTCATGTTTTATCAATTTTTTAAACTGTATGTATAACTTCAGACTTTACATATTAAAATCTGATCACTGGGTAAGACATTATAATGCTTCTCTTTAAAAATTGCCTTATGATTTATTATTTTCCTTTAGATCAGATCTCATTATACATTAGAATCACCTGAGAACCCTAAAATGTACAGATTCTTAGGCTCTTATGCCCACAGATCCTGATTCATTGGTCTGGGATGGGGCTGAGGCATTAGTCTATTTTTAGGCTCATGTACATAAGCCAGGGTTGAAACTACTGGTCTGCACTACTACTTTCAAATTCACATGCTTTGATTTTTTTTTTCCATACTGGCATTTTCTCTTCTGAAATAAGAAAGTGGGTAACATTTTTATGATTGGCATACAAAATGTTTAATATAAGTAACTTGAAAGAATAGTGTACATAAGCGCATTTAAGAGACAGTCTTTGAATGGTAATTGGGTAGCCTATTATGTGTATGTTAATATAATAGGATTCTACCATAAATGAAAGTTGATCTTTGGGATGAAATGAATCCTTAGGGAATTTTGTGCTCTGTGGTTTGTGAAATAATATCCTTTAGAAATGTGTCAACTTAGGGTTGCCTATGCTTCAAAGAAATGAAAATTAGTGAAACTTTCTGTAATATGTGCCATATGTCTGCCTGTAATCTGTGGTGGGTCATAAAGGAGGGATTATAAAAGTTTGTTGTTTATACATCTAGATAGAAACTTTCCTATCATTTGATGTACTCCTCTTGTACTTTCAGATATGCAAGAACTGTACAGGTTGCCTTGATCGACATATCCCGTGTGTTTCTCTGAACTGCCCAGTACTTTACAAACTCTCCCGAGTAAATAGAGAATTATCCAAGGCACCATATCTCCGGCAATTACTAGACCAGTTTTAAATTGTCAATATCACAGAATTCCAGGTGCTATTTTTTTCAGTGTTTACCACTAAACTGTTGTGCATGGTGCTTTTTCAACTTTCATCGAGTCAAGTGTGTTCATTGTCTGTCTATTATCTGAAGACTATGAAGACTTTTATGCTGAGTTAAAAATTGTACTTGTTGATCTCTGAATAGCTCACTTCTTACAGTGTACAAACCCCTCATCCTTTTGCCTTTTCAACATTGTTTTATAATGCAGGTGTCGAATTTGCTACGGTATGCATAACATCTTGTAAATCCATTTGAGTAGATCATGTTTACTTCCCTGTGGAAGGAGCACTGAAAACCTCTTTAAAAAACATTCGTGTTTTCCTTGACCTGTCTGTATCAAGACGTGTTATATCCACTCACTTCATAATTGACTGCGAAATATTTTGTAAATACACTTTTTTACTTTTCAAACTAAGTAAAATAATGTGCAATGAATTTTATACAAATGATTTTCAAGTTGTTTGGTATATTTCCTCTAGGTTTTGCTTGACTCAGAGTAGAGTTGTTATTTTGATCAAACTGTGCAAACAATAGTACCATGTGTAGCATTTTGAAACTTATTTTCTAAAACCGCTGTCTTGCTTTAGCTATTAATGGGGCATTGTGAGGAACTGTGCAAAGACTTTTTTGTTACAAACCTGTGGGCCTGTTGCAATACTTTAAAAATAAAAAAATTTTATTCCATTTTTGCTTGTTTTGTATAGACATTTCTATTGCTTCTAAATATGCTTAAAATATTTTCTTTCCTTATGTACTGTACAGTTAATCTTATTTGCCATCATCTTGAACACAAAATGTGTATTTAGAATATTTGTATAACTGTATAAAATAAAAAAGGAATTATGTGGTCAGTGCATTGTTTTCTAAACTGGAAATCATTGTTTTAAACGTTAATAATGGAAACCATATTAAAACTGAATAAACTACGAAATACAGCAGTGTGGTTTTATCTTGCTGTAAATAGAATGATCTTCTGTTTTATAAGCCTACATTAGTTACATCCTCCCTACCCTCTCTGAATTTTAATGAGGTAAATTTAACTCGTTATATACTAATTGATGTTGCAATTCCCTAACCAAAACTTTAAGATTTTTTTTTAAACGGGAGCAAGTAGTCTAGGAAACGTTTAGCTCTCATCCATGTTCATATTCATTTAGATAATACTTAATTTTGAAGCCAAGACTTTACAACGGGAAAGCGAAAATTTTCTTAGTACTTTTTTAAAACTTAATGCCAGGACTTCCCTGGTGGCACAGTAGTTAAGAATCTGCCTGCCAAAGCAGGAGACGGCACAGTAGTTAAGAATCTGCCTGCCAAAGCAGGAGACACGGATTCAAGCCCTCGTCCGGGAAGATCCCACATGCTATGGAGCAACTAAACCTGCGTGCCACAACTACTGAAGCCCATGCACCTAGAGCCTGTGCTCCGCAACAAGAGAAGCCACCACAATGAGAAGCCCACACACAGCAACTAGAGAAAGCCTGCACACAGCAACGAAGACCCAACGCAGCCAAAAATAAATATTTATATTTAAAAAACAGTTAATGCCAATATTTTCAATAGAAAAAAATTAACTTTAAGATAGAAAGCTCATCTGGTTATGCACCAGAAGTAGGTCTAGGTACTGCCGAATTCAGTACTTCCAAATATTGGGATTTGTTTTCTGAAAATTATATGGTAAATATGTAATCAAAGAGATATAAATCATGGCTGCACATTATTTCTCCTAAGCCCTGTGGAGACATCATAAATCGGCACTTCTGTGGATCTTTTTTTGTTTGGGAGTCTAGAGCTAGTCCTTAGAATTAGAATTTTCTTACCCTTGCATGGGTGGCCATTGATGAACTTATCTATTACTTTCCCTTTTCTAAGTTGTGTTATCAGGACTTACACTTATATTATCTTTCTCATCAATGTAGCTAGACACAATATTCTCAACAGAATAATCATTCTTAACCTCTTTATAATTGGACATAGCCAAACTAGCAAATGGTTATTCAATACTAGTGCCCAAAACAAGCTCAAAACTAGTTTTAAGCACTTAGCATATCTCTGGTTCCCTTTTGTGCAGGGAAATGCCTCCCTTCTAACTCTGTCCTCAGAGTCTGTAGCCTAACTGCCTTTTAATGAGATGCATCTGCTGTTTCAGTAACTGTCACCAGTGAGGGTGCTGAAACATGGACCTATTTTACCAAAAAATATTTTATAAAAAGCTTCAGTATACTTTCATAATTATTTCCCCTCCCTTTTAGAACAGCTATTAATAAAGTTTTGTGTTTCACCCAGACCAGAAAAAAAAAAAGTTCATTTTCTGAGTAATGCTAAAGAAATAATCTGATTAAACATTCCCTTAAGGTTAAAACATCATTTTCTCTCATTCTGACCACTTCCCACCAACGTGTTTCCCTAGGTGTGAAGTATTAACAAAAACTACTTACAACTCTAGCTCCCCTCTTCACTCCCACAGAGGTCCCAGTGAACAGTGGAAAAAAGGCAAATGCTGAGCCATGTAATACTAATTCTACATGAACTTCAATTTTCTAATAGTGTCTGTGAAGAAGGCCAAAACATTGGGGAAAAACATTAAAATGTGAACAGAAGAGCAGTTATAAAGAATTCTTAGAGGAGGTAGTCCTGTGAGGGCTGGAGAGTCTGTATTCAGCCCTGCCAGTTGTCACAGGACATGCCCTCACTAGTCTCAGAAGAAGCATGTTCCCTGCCATCAAGAATGCTGCCCTTCCAGAGCTGTATTTTATACTAGTAGAATCTTGCTGCTGAATAATCTTCACCTTTCCATCTACTCCCCGTTGTTTTCATAATAGCTGAAGCACAGGGGGCTTCCCTGGTGGCGCAGTGGTTAAGAATCTGCCTGCCAATGCAGGGGACACGGGTTCGAGCCCTGGTCCAGGACGATCCCACATGCCACGGAGCAACTGAGCCTATGCGCCACAACTACTGAGCCTGCGCTGTAGAGCCCGCGAGCCACAGCTTCTGAAGCCCATGAGCCTAGAGCCCGTGCTCCACAACAAGAGAAGCCACCACAATGAGAAGCCCACACACCACAACGAAGATTAGCCCCTGCTCGCCGCAACTAGAGAAAACCCGCGCGCAGCAACAAAGACCCAACATAGCCAAAAATAATAAATTTATTTTTAAAAAATAGCTGAGCACATGGATATTCCTTAAACACCTATCAGATAAGATTTAAACTGATTTCTCAGCTTGAGAAAGGTATTTCTTAAAATACACATTTGATTTTATAAAGTAAAAATAAACCTGGCTATAAATGACATTACTAGCACTCTGCCAAGAAAAGGGGGAAAAGAAGGGAAGGCAGCAGTGCACAAGCAGCTATTTTCAGGCTGGATATGTCCTGATCTCTCTCAATGAGACCTGCACCTCTTGGGAGGACAGTCTGCCAATTGCACTCTACTCATTGTCACCCCCCTAAATACCCATCTCTCCCCTGATGTGAGGAGACATGTTACCTTTAAACATTTTTGGTTTTATAAAAGTGAATGAATTCTGATACCATTAATGCTCTGGAGTTCTGCTTAATAAGTAGCTTTATGTAAGAAAATAGTCATGGATTGTTTCTAGCATTTGGGATCTGAGGAGGAAGTCTAAGATACAGCACTAAACCCACAGCATCTGTCTCATTTCCTCACCCTCATAACTCTGTTTTGTCACTCTGGCCAGCTCCAAGAGTGGCTTACAAAGAAAAATATCTTGTAGAGGAACTTTCAGATTTGTAAAATCAGGTTTCCGTATATATGTGGGGAGAAAATGTGACCAGGGAGACAAATCAAAATACCATCTTAGTGCCTGGGAGTCTCTTACTGACTTACTTCTTGTTGGAGGGAAGGACAGGGAGGTTGGGGGTAAATAATAGGTTAAGAGTAAGGAAACCCTGTGCCCTGGGTTTCATATGATTGTTCATGGTAATGCAGCCCTGCAGCCCTTTGGAAAAGCAACTAATTTGGTCACAGATACTAAGAAGTTTAAAAATAGTCATATTCTTTGAAAACTGAGGATAATGCCACCTGCCCTAATAGAGGCTTTATGAATGGGAATGTGGCGAATGCAAAATAGTTACACAAAGTATTAGTCATTCAATAAATATTTAATGAGCATTTAAGATATGCCCCGCATTTTGCTCATCCAGAGAAACAAAGGTAATCCCCTGTCCTCATGTATATCACAGTCTATTAGTAAAGACAGATAATTGACATTGGTTTCAAGATGATAAAGATTTTTTGCCTCTTCCTCCTCCATCAGATAAACCCAAAAATAAAAAAGAGAATGCCAGAATTGATCACTGTTAGAGAACTTCAGGAAGGCTTAGCAATGTAAGACCACAGGTGGGAACTGAATATTTAAAAGGAGCGGTTAGTCTAGTAGACCAGCACTAGCCCCAGGACCAGGCTTCACCCACTAGTGGGCAGGCACCAGCCCTACCTGGGGTCTCCTGGACCCTGACTCTGCTGACCCCTGAGACAGCACTAGCCCCAGGGCCCCCTGGGGTTCCACAGCCAGCCACCTCATGACCCAACCCTGGCAACTAGCAGGCAGTAGCCTGTGCACAAGGCAGGGCCTGGCAACCAACTGGACCAGGGGCCAACCAAGCCTACTAGACTGCTCACACCAGTCAGCCTGCCACAACAGAAGGAGCCACACAGCCAACAGAGGAGGCATCCCTAGAGCATACAGATCTGGTGATGAGAGGGGAGTACACTGCTGGGATACACAGGACATCGCCTGCAAAAGGCCACTTCTCCAAGGTCAGGAAATGAAGCCAACCTACCAGATACATAGAAATTTAAGTTAGGGAAAATGAGGTGATAGAGGAACATATTTCAAACGAAGGAACAAGATAAACTCCAGAAGAAGAATTAAGTGAAGTGGATACAGGCAGTCTATCCAAGAAAGAATTCAGGGTAATAATCATAAAGATGATCAAAGAACTTGGGAGAAGAATGGATGCACAGAGCAAGAAGTTAGAAGTTTACAACAAAGAGTTAGAAAATATAAAGAACTACCTACCAGAGATGAAGAATACAATAACTAAAATGAAAAACACTAGTAGGAATCAACAGTAGATCAAATGACACAGAGGAATGAATCAGCTAGCTGACAGAGTAGTGGAAATCACTGATGCTGAACAGAAAAAAAAAAATAATTAAAAGAAATGAGAAGAGTTTAAGAGACCTCTGGGACAACATTACGTGGCACTAATATTCACATTATAGGGAGATTCCAGAGGGAGAACAGAGAGAGAAAGAAGCTGAGAAAAAATTTGAAGACACAACAGCTGAAAACTTGCCTAACCTGGGAAAGGAAAAAGACATTCAAGTCTGGGAAGCACAGAGAGTCCTAAACAGAATTAACCCAAAGAGAACCACACCAAGACACACTGTAATTAAAAACGGCAAAAATTAAAGATAAAGAGAGAATATTAAAAGCAGAAAGGGAAAAGCAAGAAGTTAATACTGGGAACTCCCATAACGCTATCAGCTGGCTTTTCAGCAAAAACTCTGCAGGCCAGAAGGGAGTGGCATGATATATTTAAAGTGATGAAAGGGAAAAGCCTACAACCAAGAATACCCAGCAAGGCTCTTGTTCAGATTTGATGGATAAATCAAAAGTTTTATAGACAAGCAAAAGCTAAAAGAGTTCAGCACCACCACAGCAGCACTACAAGGAATATTAAAGGAACTTCTCTAAGCAAAAAGAAATGACCACAACTAAAAACTTGGAACTTATGAAAGGAAAAGGCTCATCAGTAAAGCCAAATATACAGTAAAGGTAGTAAATCATCGACATACAAAGCTACTAGGAAGGTTACATTACAAAAGTAAAATCATCTATATCCACAATGAGCAGTTAAGGGATGCACAAAATAATTAGATGTAAAATAATGACATCAAAAACAATAACTGTGAGAGTACAAATGCATGGTTGTTAAAACGCATTTCAAATTAAGAGATAAGCAACTTAAAACAATCGTACACATATACATACTCTCTCTCTCTCTCTCTCTCTCACATACACACACACACACCCCCCTACCTCATGGTAACCACAAACCAAAAAAATCTATAAAAGATACACAAAACAGAGAAAGGAATTACAATCTAACACTAAAGATAGTCATCAAATCACAAGAGAACAAAAGAAGAAAAATAAAGACCTACAAAAACAACCCCAAAACAATGAACAAAATAGCAATAAGAGCATAATCAATAATCATCATAAATGTAAACTGACTAAATGCCCCAATCAAAAGACACAGAGTGGCTAAATGGATACAAAAACAAGACCTGTATATGCTGCCTACAAAAGATTCACTTCATATCTTAAAGACACACAAAGACTGTAAGTGAGGGGATAGAAAAAGGTGTTCTATGCAAATGGAAATCAAAAAAAGCTTGAATAACAATATCTATATCAGAAAAAATAGACTTTAAAACAGACTTCTACAAGAGACAAAGAAGGACTTTACATGTGATCAAGGGATCAATTCAAGAAGATATAACAATTGTAAATATATATACACCCACAACTTCCCTGGTGGCGCAGTAGTTAAGAATCCGCCTGCCGGGCTTCCCTGGTGGCGCAGTGGTTGGGAGTCCACCTGCCGATGCAGGGGACATGGGTTCGTGCCCTGGTCTGGGAGGATCCCACATGCCGCGGAGCGGCTGGGCCCGTGAGCCATGGCTGCTGAGCCTGTGTGTCCGGAGCCTGTGCTCCGCAGCGGGAGAGGCCACAGCAGTGGGAGGCCCACGTACCACAAAAAAAAAAAAAAAGAATCCGCCTGCCAATGACGGCAACACGGATTCGAGCCCTGGTCCAGGAAGATCCCACATGCTGCAGAGCAACTAAGCCCATGGGCCATAACTACTAAGCCTGCGCTCTAGAGCCTGTGAGCCACAACTAGTGAAGGCTGCACGCCCTACAACCTGTGTGCCACTACTACTGAGCCCACGCACCACAACTACTGAAGCCCGTGTGCCTAGAGCCCATGCACTGCAACAAGAGAAGCCACCTCAATGAGAAGCCCATGCACCAAAACGAAGAGTAGCCCCTGCTCACTGCAACTAGAGAAAAGCCCGCACAGAGCAACAAAGACCCAACACAGCCAAAATAAATAAAATAATATATATATATATATATATATATATATATATATATATATATATATACACCCAACATAGGAGCACTTAAATACATAAAGCAAATATTAATGGACATAAGGGGAGAAATTGACAGTAACGCAACAGTAGCAGGGGACTTTTAATACCCCACTTACATTAATGAACAGATCATCCAGACAAAAAAATCACTAAGGAAACATTGGCCTCAAATGACGCATTATATCAGGAACACTTAGCAGATACAGATAGAAGATTCCATCCAAAAGCAGCAGACTACACATTCTTTTCAAATGCACATGGAACGTTCTCCAGGATAGATCACATGCTAGGCCACAGAACAAACCTTACTAAATTTGAGAAAACTGAAATCATATCAAGGATTTTTTGTGACCACAACACTATGAGACTAAAAAAACAACTACAAGAAAAAAACTACAAAAAACCCACAAATAGGTGGAGGCTAAACAATATGCTACTAAACAACTAATGAATCACTGAAGAAATCAAACAGGAAATAGAAAAATACCTGGAGATAAATGAAAACAAAAACAAAATGATCCAAAATCTATGGGACACAGCAAAAGCAGTTCAAAAAGAGAGGTTTACAGCAATACAAGCTTACCTAAGGAAACAAGAAAAATCTCAAATAAACAACCTAAACTTACACCTAAAGGAACTAGAAAAAGAAGAATACCCAAAATTGATAGAAGAAAAGAAAGCATAAAGATCAGAGCAGAAATAAATGAAATAGAGACTAGAAAACAATAGAAAAAAATCAATGAAACTAAAAGCTGAAACTAAGGGCCTACTGTATAGCATAGGGAACTCTGCTCAATATTCTGTAATAACCTAAATGGGAAAAGAACTTGAAAAAGAATGGATACATGTATATGTATAACTGAAACACTTTGCTGTACACCTGAAACTAACACAGCATTGTTATCAACTATACTCCAACATAAAATTAAAAAAATTTTTTAAAGAAAGAAATGAAATAGAGACTAAAAAAATAGAAAAAAAAATCAATGAAACTAAGAGCTGGTTCTTTGAAAAGGCAAACAAAAGTAATAAACCTTTAGCCACACTCATCAAGAAAAAAAAGAGGGCCCAAATCAATAAAATCAGAAATGAAAAAGGAGAAGTTACAATGGACATCACAGAAAGACAAAGGATCATTAAGAGACTACTACAAACAACTATCTGCCAAAAAATGGGCAACCTACAATAAATGGACAAATTCCTAGAAACAAATAATCTCCCAACAGTGAACCACCAGGAAGAAACAGAAAATACTGAACAAATTACCACTAACAAAACTGAATCAGTAATTTAACAAAAAAAGAAAAACCCTACAAACAAAAGTTCAGGACCAGATGGCTTCACTGGTGAATTCTACCAAACATGTAGAGAAGAGTTAATACCTACACTTCTCATACTATTCCAAAAAATTTCAGAGGAAGGTGTGCTTTCAAACTCATTCTATTAGGCTCCCATCACCCTGATAGCAAAACCAGACAAAGATATCACACAAAAAGAAAATTACAGGCTAATGTCAACGACAAAAAAATGCAAAAGTCCTCAACAAAATTTGAGCAAACTGAATTCAACAATACATTAAAATGATTATACACCACGACAAGTGGGATTTATCCCAGAGATGCAAAGATTTTTCAATATCCGCAAATCAATCAGTGTGATAAACCATATCAACAAATTGAAGGATAAAAACCATATGATCGGGACTTCCCTGGCAGTCCAGTGGTTAAAACTTCGCCTTCCAATGCAGGGGGTGTGGGTTCGATCCCTGGTCAAGTAGCTAAGATCCCACATGCCTCATGGCCAAAAAACCAAAACATAAAAAAAACCAATATTGTAGAAGCAATGTTGTAACAAAATAAAGAAGCAATACTGTAACAAATTCAATAAAGACTTTAAAAATATTCACATCAAAAACAAAAAAATTTTTTTAAAAAACCCAAAACACCATATGATCATCTCAACAGATGCAGAAAAAGCTTCTGACAAAATTCAACACCCATTTATGATTAAAAAAAAAAGCCCTCCATAAAGAGGGCATAGAGGGAACATACCTCAACATAATAAAGGCCAGATATGAGAAATCTACAGCCAGCATCATACGCAATGGGAAAAAGTTGAAAGCAATTTCCTCTAAAATCAGAAACAGGACAAGGATGTCCAGTCTTGCCACTTTTATTCAACATAGTTTTGGAAGTCCTAACCACAGCAGAGAAGAGAAAGAAATAAAAGGAATCCAAATTGGAAAAGAAGAAGTAAAACTGTCACTGTGTGCAGATGACACAATACTATACACAGAAAATCCTAAAGACACTACCAGAAAACTACTAGAGCTCATCAATGAATCTGGTAAAGTTGCAGGATACAAAACTAATACACAGAAATCTGTTGCATTTCTATACACTAACAATGAAAGATCAGAAATTCAAGAAACAACCCCATTTACCATCACAGCAAAAAGAATAAGACACCTAGGAATAAACCTACCTAAGGAGGCAAAAGACCTGTACTCCAAAAACTGTAAGATGCTGATGAAAGAAACTGAAGATGACATGAACAGATGGAAAGATATACCATGTTCTTGGATTGGAAGAATCAATAGTGTCAAAACGACTATACTTCCCAAGGCAATCTAATTCAATGCAATCCCTATCAAATTACCAATGGCATTTTTCAAAGAACTAGAACAAAAAAAATTTTTATTTGTATGGAGACACAAAAGGCCCCAAATAGCCAAAGCAATCCTGAGAAAGAAAAACAGAGCTGGAGAAATCAGGCTCCCTGACTTCAGACTCTACTACAAAGCTATAGTTATCAAAACAGTATGGTACTGGCACAAAAACAGAAATTGATTAACAGAACAGGGCAGAAAGCCCAGAAATAAACCCATGCACCTATGGTCAATTAATCTATGACAAAGTAGGCAAGACTATACAATGGAGGAAAGACAGGCTCTTCAATGAATGGTGCTGGGAAAACTGGACAGCTACATGTAAAAAAATGATATTAGAACACTCTTTAACACCATACACAAAAATAAACTCAAAACGGATTAAAGACCTAAATGTAAGACTGGATACTATAAAACTCTTAGAGGAAAACACAGGCAGAACACTCTCTGACATAAATCACAGCAATATCTTTTTTGATCTGTCTCCCAGAGTAATGGAAATAAAAACAAATGGGGCCTAATTAAACTCAAAAGCTTTTGCACAGCAAAAGAAACCATAAACAAAATCAAAAAACAACACACAGGGGGCTTCCCTGGTGGCGCAGTGGTTGAGAATCTGCCTGCCAATGCAGGGGACACGGGTTCGAGCCCTGGTCTGGGAAGATCCCACATGCCGCGGAGCAACTGGGCCTGTGAGCCACAATTACTGAGCCTGCGCGTCTGGAGCCTGTGCTCCGCAACAAGAGAGGCCGCCACAGTGAGAGGCCCGCGCACCGCGATGAAGAGTGGCCCCCGCTTGCCACAACTAGAGAAAGCCCTCGCACAGAAACGAAGACCCAACACAGCCATAAATAAATAAATAAATATAATCAAAGAAAAAAAACAAAACAAACAAAAAAAAAACACACAGAATGGGAGAAAATATTTGCAAGCAATGCAACCAACAAGGGATTAATCTCCAAAATTTACAAAGAGCTCATGTGGCTTAATATCATAAAAACAATCCAATCAAAAAATGGGCAGAAGACCTAAATAGACATTTCTCCAAAGAAGACATACAGATGACCAAGGGTGAATGAAAAGATGTTCAACATCACTAATTATAAGAAAAATGCAAATCAAAACTACAATGAGATATCACCTCACACTGGTTAGAATGGCCATCATCAAAAAATCTACAAACAAAAAATGCTGGAGAGGGTGTGGAGAAAAGAGAACTCTCCTATACTGTTGGTGGGAATGTAAATTGGTACAGCCACTATGGAGAACAGTACAGAGGTTCCTTGAAAAACTTAAAACAGAGCTATCATATGATTCTGCAATCCCACTCCTAGGCATATATGCAGAGAAAAACATGGTCTGAAAGGATACATGCACCCCAGTGTTCATTGCAGCACTGTTTACAATAGCCAAGACAAGGAAACAACCTAAACGTCCATCGACAGAGGAGTGGATAAAGATGATGTGGTATATATATACAATGGAATATTACTCAGCCATTAAAAAGAATGAAATAATGCCATTTGCAGCAACATGGATGGACCTAGAGATCGTCATACTGAGTGAAGTAAGTCAGACAGAGGAAGACAAATATCATGTGATATCGCTTATATGAGGAATCTAGAAAACAATGATACAAATGAACTTATTTACAAAACAGAAACAGACTCACAGACTTAAAGAATGAACTTATGGTTACCAGGGAGGAAGGGGTGGGGGGATGGGATAGTTAGGGAGCTTGGGATTGACATGTACACACTGCTATATTTAAAATGGATAACCATAAAGGAGGCAAGAATATACAGTGGAGAAAAGATAGCCTCTTCAATAAGTGGTGCTGGGAAAACTGGACAGGTATATGTAAAAGTATGAAATTAGAACACTCCCTAACACCATACACAAAAATAAGCTCAAAATGGATTAAAGACCTAAATGTAAGGCCAGACACTATCAAACTCTTAGAGGAAAACATAGGCAGAACACTCTGTGACATAAATCACAGCAAGATCCTTTTTGACCCACCTCCTAGAGAAATGGAAATAAAAACAAAAATAAACAAATGGGACCTAATGAAACTTCAAAGCTTTTGCACAGCAAAGGAAACCATAAACAAGACCAAATGACAACCCTCAGAATGGGAGAAAATATTTGCAAATGAAGCAACTGACAAAGGATTAATCTCCAAAATTTACAAGCAGCTCATGCAGCTCAATATCAAAAAGACAAACAACCCAATCCAAAAATGGGCAGAAGACCTAAATAGACATTTCTCCAAAGAAGATATACAGATTGCCAACAAACACATGAAAGAATGCTCAACATCATTAATCATTAGAGAAATGCAAATCAAAACTACAATGAGATATCATCTCACACCAGTTAGAATGGCCATCATCAAAAAATCTACAAACAGGGCTTCCCTGGTGGCGCAGTGGTTGAGAGTCCGCCTGCCGATGCAGGGGACACGGGTTCGTGCCCTGGTCCGGGAAGATCCCACATACCGCGGAGCGGCTGGGCGCGTGAGCCATGGCCGCTGAGCCTACGCATCCGGAGCCTGTGCTCCGCAACGGGAGAGGCCACAACAGTGAGAGACCCGCGTACCGAAAAAAAAAAAAAAAAAAAATCTACAAACAATAAATGCTGGAGAGGGTGTGGAGAAAAGGGAACCCTCTTGACTGTTGGTGGGAATGTAAATTGATACAGCCACTATGGAGAACAGTATGGAGGTTCCTTAAAAATCTAAAAATAGAACTACCATACGACCCAGCAATCCCACCACTGGGCATATACCCTGAGAAAACCATAATTCAAAAAGACTCATGTACCACAATGTTCACTGCAGCACTATTTACAATAGCTAGAACATGGAAACAACCTAAGTGTGCATCAACAGATGAATGGATAAAAAAGATGTGGCACATATACACAATGGACTATTACTCAGTCATAAAAAGAAACGAAAATTGAGTTTTTTGTAGTGAGGTGGATGGACCTAGAGTCTGTCATACACAGTGAAGTAAGTCAGAAAGAGAAAAACAAATATTGTACGCTAACACATACATATGGAATCTAAGGGAAAAAAAGGTCATGAAGAACCTAGGGGCAAGATGGGAACAAAGACACAGACCTACTAGAGAATGGACTTGAGGATATGGGGAGGGAGAAGGGTAAGCTGTGACAAAGTGAGAGAGTGGCATGGACATATATACACTACCAAACGTAAAATAGATAGCTAGTGGGAAGCAGCCGCATGGCACAGGGAGATCAGCTCGGTGCTTTGTGACCACCTAGAGGGGTGGGATAGGGAGGGTGGGAGGGAGGGAGACGCAAGAGGGAAGAGATATGGGAACATATGTATAACTGATTCACTTTGTTATAAAGCAGAAACTAACACACCATTGTAAAGCAATTATACTCCAATAAAGATGTTAAAAAATAAAATAAAATAAAATGGATAACCAACAAGGACCTACTGTATAGCACAGGGAACTCTGCTCGATATTATGTAACAACCTAAATGAGAAAAGAATTTGGAAAAGAATAGATACATGTATATGTATAACTGAATCACTTTGCTGTATACCTAAAACTAACACAATATTGTTAATCAACTATACTTCAACATAAAATAAAAAGTTAGGGCTTCCCTGGTGGCGCAGTGGTTAAGAGTCCGCCTGCCGATGCAGAGGACACAGGTTCGTGCCCCGGTCCGGGAAGATCCCACATGCCGCGGAGTGGCTAGGCCCGTGAGCCATGGCCCCTGAGCCTGCGCGTCCGGAGCCTGTGCTCTGCAATGGGAGAGGCCACAACAGTGAGAGGCCCGCGTACCGCAAAAAAATAAATAAATAAATAAAAAGTTTAAAAAATGACCATCTCAACAGATGCAAAAAAAGCTGCTGACAAAATTCAACACCCATTTATGATAAAAATTCTCCAGAAAGTGGGCATAGAGGGAACCTACCTCAACATAATAAAGGCCAGATATGATAAACCTACAGCCAGCATCATACGCCATGGGGAAAAGCTGAAAGCATTTCCTCTAAGATCAGGAACAAGACAAGGATATCCACTGTCACCACTTTTATTTAACATAGTTTTGGAAGTCCTGACCACAGCAATCAGAGAAGAAAAAGAAATAAAAGGCATCTAAATCAGAAAGGAAGAAGTAAAACTGCACTGTGTGTAGATGACATGATACGTAGAAAATCCTAAAGATGCTACCAGAAAACTACTAGAGTTCATCATAAAATTCAGTAAAGTTTCAGGATACAAAAATCAATATACAGAAAAACTGCTGTGTTTCTAGACACTAAAAACAAACAGAAAGTGAAATTAAGACAACAGTCCTTTTTATAATTTACAATTGCATCAAAAAGAATAAATAAATAAATAATAAATTTAACCAAGGAGGTAAAAGCCCTATACAGTGAAAACTGTAAGACACACACTGATAAAAGAAATTGAAAACACAAATAAATGGAAAGATATTCCATGCTCATGGATTGAAATAATTAATATTGTTAGAATGTCCATACTGCTCAAAGAAATCTACAGATTCAATGCAGTCCTGATCAAAATTCCAATGGTATTTTTCACAGAAACAGAATAAACAATTTAAAAATTTGTATGGAAGCACAAAAACCCCAGGTAGCCAAAGCCATTTTGAGAAAGAAGAACAAAGCTGGAGGCATCATGCATCCTGGTTTCAAACTATATAGAGAGCTACAGTAATCAAAACAGTATGGTGTTGGGTGGGGGAGATACATAGATCAATGAAACCTACAGAGAGCCCAGAAATAAACCCACACATATATGATCAATTAATTTACAACAGAGGAGTCAAGAGGATACAATGGGAAAAGGATAGTCTCTTCAATAAATGGTGTTGGGAAAACTGGATAGCCACCTGCAAAAGAATGAAACTGGACCACTATTTTACACCATACACAAAAATTAACTCAAAATGGATTAAAGACTTGAATGTAAAACGTTAAACCATAAAAATCATAGAAGAAAACAGGCAGTAAGCATCCTGACATCTGTCTTGGCTATGATTTTCTGGATTTGACACCAAAAGCAAAGGCAACAAAAGCAAAAATAAACAAATGGGACAATATCAAAAAGTTTCTGCACAGCAAAGGAAACCATCAACAAAACAAAATGGCAACCTACCAAATGGGAGAAACTGTTTAATATCCAAAATATATAAAGAACTCACATAAATAAACAGGAAAATAAGGCAATCTGACCTAAAAACAGGCAGGGGATGGGAATAGACATTTTTCCAGAGAAGACATACAGATTGCCTACAGTTATTTGAAAAGGTGCTCAGCATCATTATTCATCAGGAAAATGCAAATCAAAATCAAAGAGAGATCACCTCACAGTGTTAGAATGGCTATTATCAAAAAGGTATGAAATAACAAGTATAAGCAAAGATGTAGAGAAAACGGAACACTTGTACACTGTTGATGGAATTGTAAATTGGTGCAGCCACTATGGTGAACAGTATGGAGTGTCTTCAAATAGAATACAACTATCATATGATCCAGCAATTTCACTTCTGGGTATTTTTCAAAGAAAATTAAATCACTTTCTTGAAAAGATATATGCATGTCTATGTTCATTGCAGCATTACATACAACAACCGAGACATGGAAACAACCTAAGTGTCTATCAACAGATGAATGGATAAAGAAAATGTGATATGTATGTACGTGTATGTGTGTGTATGTGTGTATGTGTGTGTGTGTGTATGTATGTGTATATATGGTGGAATATCAATCATAAAAAAGAAAATCCTGCCATTTGCAACTACGTGAATGGACCTTACAATATTATGCTAAGTGAACTAACTCAGAGAAAGACAAATACTGTATAATATCACTTTTATGTGGAATCTAAAAAAAAAAAAGCTGAACTCATAGATACATAGAACAGATTGGTGATTGCCAGAGGTGGGGGATGAGGAGTAGGCAAAATGGGCAAAGGGGGTCAAAAGGTAAAAACTTCCAGTTATAAAATAAATAAGTCCTGGGGATATAAAATACAGCATGGTGACTGTAGTTAACAGTAGTGTACTGAGCACAGCAAAGGAAACCATAAACAAAATGAAAAGACAACTCACAGAATGGGAGAAAAGATTTGCAAACAAAGGGACCAATAAAGGATTAATCTCCAAAATATACAAACAGCTCACGCAACTCTATGTCAAAAGAAAACAACCCAATCAAAAAATGGGCAGAAAATCTAAACAGATATTTCTCCAAAGACAACATACAGATGGCCAAAAAGCTCATGAAAAGATGCTCAACATCACCAGTTATCAGAGAAATGCAAATTAAAACTACATTGGGGTATCACCTCACACCAGTCAGGACGGCCATCATCAAAAAATCTACAAACAGGGCTTCCCTGGTGGCGCAGTGGTTGAGAGTCCACCTGCCAATGCAGGGGACACGGGTTCGTGCCCTGGTCTGGGAGGATCCTACATGCCGCGGAGCGGCTAGGCCATGGCCATAAGCCATGGCCACTGGGCCTGCGCATCCGGAGCCTTTGCTCTGCAACGGGAGAGGGCACAACAGTGAGAGGCCCGCGTACCGCAAAAAAAAAAAAAAATCTACAAACAATAAATGCTGGAGAGGATGTGGAGAAAAGGGAACCCTCCTATACTGCTGGTGGGAATGTAAATTCGTAAAACCACTATGAAGAATAGTATGGAGGTTCCTTAAAAACTAAAAACAGAACTACTGTATGACTGAGCAATCCCACTCCTGGGCACATATACAGAGAAAATCCCAATTCGAAAAGATACAAGCACCCCAGTGTTCACTGCAGCACTATTTACAATAGCCAAGACATGGAAGCAACCTAAATGTCCATCAACAGAGGAATGGATGAAGAAGATGTGGTACTTATATACAATGGACTATTGCTCAGCCATAAAAAAGAATGAAATAATGCCACTCTCAGGCCTAATCAAGTTCATGGAAGATGAAATGGGCATGTAACAATAAACCAAGCCCCTGCTTCTTCATGGAAAACACTGGGGACCCTTGGACATTGCGGTCAGTTATGCTTGAAATCCTATCATATCTGGCCCAATGCCAAGTCTTCTAGAGGATTTTATTTATGAGGAGCCAGAAAAGGCCAAGCTTTGCCCACAGTCCCTGGCACGAGGCAAAGGTACAAGAGGATCCCTGCACAGAGTGAAGTGCATAGTTGTAAACTAGGTCACTGAAAGCAGAGATCGTAGTAGTCAAATAAGGACACCAGGAATGTCCCTTATAACTACTCCCATAAGACAAGGGAGAATGAATGTGATCATTTAGTTTCTCTCAGCTTAAACATCCCACCTTAAAAAATATCCTTTCCCAAGACTCCAGTGAAGTATGAAGGGGGTGGGGAAGTTGCTGTATACCTGAATCATGATCCAAGTTAGAAGTATTTAACCAAATTATCACCATAGTTGTTTTAAACAAGTTAAAAAATAGGCAGTCTTTCAGCTGCTAGGTGCTGCACAGAAGGGAAGCAAGGAGAGGCATCCCAGTTTCTGCCTGATGTGCAATTTTTAAAATCTCCTTTCCATTCTGAAACAGACATATCTGTAATCCTCTTAATTAGGGAAGTATCATTCCAATAAAATATTAACTAAAATATGCAGCTAGTAATAGCTTCTTTGGTGGACTTTTAACAATTAGGTCATAAACTTCTTAAGAGGAACTGAAGGACCAAAAATGCTAGATGTCATCAAAGATATTAGACGTCATTTCTAAAATATCTATGTGAAGTGAAAATGAAATACTATTCACATTTTAGGGACCAATACACTATATCACATACATTTTGGAGCACTCACAAGCCAAAATCTAGAAATATTCTTGACTAATTTCTGGAGAGATGCCAAACTCACTTTTAAACATCCATGAAATGAAATGAGACACAAATCTTATCTTAAAGCAGTATTAGTATTTACTTACATCAATATTTTACTCAAACAAGCTTTTACATTGTACAAAGCCACGTAAACAGTGAACAGGCTTAAATCCGGATGTAGTAAATCTACAAGATCATCACCCCTACTCCATTAAGCCCCCCAAACCAAAACTGACTGGCAAAAACCTCTCTAGAAGGCCAACCTCCAAAAGGTCCAGGTTTGGTTTTGTTTTGGGCAGAATTTCAAACAATATTGGTTACTCCCTTTAACTGACCAAGCACTAGCAGAGGTAACAGGAAATAGGAGAGAGATCTTCTTCTCCATTTTTCCTTCAGAGAAAGCACACAGAATTTCAAGCATCCATAAAAGAAGCATGACGTAACCAAGCTGTAAATTAGCCTTTAAAAACCACCGTTAACTAGCAGAAGTTCCAGTTCTTTGCATTGATAAAAGCAGTGGTTCTCAACCTCTACTGCACATTACATTACCGGGGGTACTTCCAAAAACATCAATACTCAGGCTCCACTTCAGAGCAATTAAATTCTTATTTAAGTGAAAATGCTGGCATCAGTAGTTTTTAAACACTCCTAGGTGATTCTAACAGCAGTTACGTTTAAAAACCACTGGAGCAAAGACTCATCACTAGACCAGGGAACAAGAATACATGCTGCAATCACGTTTTTCCCTCAGGCCATTTTTCCTCCTAGAGCTTATGGGTTCTGGAGGGTGTAGCAGCAAAATGTCACTTTGCCCTGCTTCTCTATGACTAAGCTCTTCTCATATCACAGTCAGGAGACACCCCCCCCCGCCCCCCACCTCTGGCCACTGAGATAAACCCAAGGTAACAGGGTCATCTAACTGGTTCTGATCTCAAAAACAATAAATTTCAAGCATCTTGAACATCTCCCATAAGCCTGACTCCCTAACAAAGCAATTCTATCCCTGGTTTTTGCTGCACTGATATCTGAAGACTTGTCATGACCTTTGTGAATAAGATAATCATGTGGGAGAGTTACTGCTTTTCCATTATGAACAGACTAACGCAAACTTGGAAACCTTGATAGGTATTGCTTTTTTCCTTTAAATACTTGTGTTTCTGTTTAGCAAGCCAGTCCTTCTCTTGCTCTCTTGCAGGTAAACTTTTCCTTTCGTAAATGCTTCTGTCTCTGAGTTTATTCAACAAGGGTAAAGGCCCAAAGAGAATGTGGACCCAGAACTGGGTATCTCCTCCTAAGGGCAAAAAGTTCTCTGCAATTAAGTGAAAGAGCTGAGGAATGAGAATCGGCTCAGTTAACCCACAGGTGTTCCGAGGTGTGACCCAAGATCCAATTCAACCATAAATGCCGCCTTTGGCTGCTCTGAACAAATGCCGGGGCTGGTGTCAGACTCCTCTGCTGCAGCCTTCCTCAGCCGGTTTTCACTATATTTAACCTCAACTGCACTGCACTGTGCTAAAGAATTTTCATAAAACTCTAAATCAAGAATCACTCCAAAGATTACATGTAAAAATACTGGAAATGAACAGACACAAACATGCACCAAGGAAACAAGAGCTTGGTTACTTTACTGACTTTTCTGGAACTAGGTAAAACCTATTTCAATAGGCTTTACTGACTCTTCAGCTCACAGAAAGACTGTCATGGCAAATCTTAGTTGAAATAGTAAAGTATAAGCTTGATGAAGGCAAGACTCTCATCTGGCTTGTCCTCTGCTATATTCCCGGGGCTGATACTGAGCATGGTAAATGCTCAGTAGATTATCCGTTAAATGACTGAAATGTTTAGACTTGGAAATCTTTCTGGTTCACAGAGATTAGAGCTTTAATAATATCTCGTGACAACTGGAAATCCTCTTGTATCTCACTCAAGTACAAATGCTACCTTATTAAGAGAGAGCTTTTTTCCTTGATTGAAATCAAACAGTTCACTACTAACCTTGCCTAATAAGCTCTTCAAAATAAATCTGCCATTCAGTGTGACTTTGTTTTTCCAATTTTTGATTCAAAACATGAACAAGACCATCATACCCAGGGCCTAACAATTTGAATTCCATTCGAGCATCCGCTAGCAAATATCCATTAAGCCCAGCACCACCCCAGGTACAGAGCAGACAGGGGAACTTCCTTTTTGGTTGTCACAGCTCCTGACTCAGAGCAGCGGGGGGAGGAATGTCGAGATGGCCACTCTCTGGATGGGGGCGACAGGCACTGATCCAAGGGGGGCCCATTAACAGGCTGATCAGCAACTCCTGAGGCCAGGCTCTGCCCAGTAAGGGCAATGGCCGCTACTCAAGTCATTCAGACAGGTTCCTTCTGGAATTTGGACTAGAGATATACAGAGGATGGGCCAAAGGAAGGAGGAACAGGGAGAAGTTCCACAGAGAGGCAGAGCTGCTTTGAGAAACAAGCAGAGAGCAAGCAGCCTGGCCACAGCCCTGGACCCACCCCAGCCCATGGTTCCCTGACCACACCACCATCTGGTTCCACGGTGGTCAGAGGGGTATCTGTGTTTATAAACAAAGGAGAACATGACACAAGACCAGCCATTTAGGAGAAAACTGGGATCAAAACTCCAAAACACATGATAATGATACTTGGTACTCCAAGGACAGGAGAGGAAGTTCATTAATACTTAGTCTACAGTGCCTAGCATAAAGTAAGCTCTCAATCATTTGCTCAGTGACTGAACAAAGACTGGAAGCAGAGATAACAAAACTTTGAGGTAGATACCTGACATATGAGTTCATTTATTCAGTATGTGGGTGATACTAAGCTGATTATAATGGGCCAAAAGTCTGCCTAGAGTTTGAAGCAATACTAATGAAAGTGTTTCTCCTCTTCCTATAACTGGTCTCTTCTGGAAGAAGTGCATTAGGATAATATCTAAGCAGAATAATAAAAATAAAGCACCCCCCAAAATTAAAAATAGAATCATTATACGATTCAACAATTTCACTTGTGGGAATATACCTAAAAGAATTAAAAGCAGAGACTCGAGGACCTACTGCATAGCACAGGGAACTGTACTCAAAATTTTGTAATAACCTATAAGGAAAAAGAATCTAAAAAAGAACATATGTATATGTATATATATATGAATAACTGTGCTGTGCACCTGAAACACATTTTAAATCAACTATACTTCAATTAAAAAAAACTTTTTAGAAAAGCAGACACTCTAAAAGATATTTGTACATCAACGTTCATAGCAGCATTAATCACAACTGCCAAAAGGTGGAAGCAAAGCAAGTATCCATCAACAGATAAATGGATAAACAACATATGCATACAATGGAATATTATTTATTCTTACAAAGTTAATTCTGACACATGCTACAACACAAATGAACCCTGAAGACGTTATGCTAAGTAAAACAAGCTGGTCATGAAAGGACAAATACTGTTTGAATCCACTTATATGAGGTACTTAAGAACAGTCAAATTTACAGAGACCGAAAATAGAATGATGGTTGTCAGGGGCTGAAAGGAGGGTAGAATGGGGAGTTATTGTGCAATGGATTGAGAGTTTCAGTTTTGCAAGATGACAAATGTTCTGCAGATGATGGCAGTGATTGTAGCACAATAATGAGAATGTATTTAATGACACTGAACTTACAAATGGTTAAAATGATAAATTTTATGTTATGTGTATTTTATCACGACTAAAAAGAATTTTTTTTTAAAAAAGAAAGGACCTTATTAATCTCAACAAATGGTTCAGAAGCTAGAAAGCCCAACCTCTTAAGCTATTCATGTCATCTTACAACTTCAAAACATTTCTCCAGGCCATCCATTAACTAACATAACCAAATGCATCAAAGGTGAGCTGCAATAATTTAGAGGCCAGAAACTAAGACATTCTGCAATTAAAAATATAAGTCAAGGGGCTTCCCTGGTGGCGCAGGGGTTAAGAATCCACCTGCCAATGCAGGGGACACGGGTTCGATCCCCGGTCCAGGAAGATCCCACATGCCGCGGAGCAGCTAAGCCCACGCGCCACAACTACTGAACCTGCGCTTTAGAGCCTGCAAGCCACAACTACTGAGCCCATAAGCCGCAATTACTGAAGCCCCCGTACCTAGAGCCCATGCTCTGCAACAAGAGAAGCTACTGCAATGAGAATTCCGCACACTGCAACTAAGAGTGGCCCCCACTCACTACAAGTAGAGAAAGCTCGCGTGCAGCAATGAAGACCCAACGCAGTCAAAAATAGATAAATTAAAATGTATATATATATATAAGTCAAAAGGAAGACATGAAACAATATGCAAGAATTAATAGCCACAGTGCAAGAACCTAAGGGATCCTCTCTAAAAGAATTCAAAGAGGGGCTTCCCTGATGGCGCAGTGGTTGAGAGTCCGCCTGCTGATGCAGGGGACACGGGTTCGTGCCCCGGTCCAGGAGGATCCCACATGCCGCGGAGCAACTGGGCCCGTGAGCCATGGCCGCTGAGCCTGCACGTCCGGAGCCTGTGCTCCGCAACGGGAGAGGCCACAACAGGGAGAGGCCACAACAGTGAGAGGCCCACGTACTGCAAAAAAAAAAAAAGAAAAAAAGAATTCAAAGAAATAAATAGGGCAGAAATAGAGGACAAGAAAAGACATAATTACGATAACCACAGAAAAATGTTGGAAAATAATTCTCTTTGACTGTAAAAATTCAGTGCTATACAATTTTAAATCATTAAATATGAAACTACTTAAACCTAAATAATAATCCAACTCAAGTTCAACCTAGTTCAAATGCCAACTGGCCAAAGTGCATTAAAGGAAAGAGCTTAAATACTCCTTCTGATAACCAAGGTCACCAGCCTTGGTTTGCTTCTTTTATACACAAGGAAAACCAAAACCTTCTCTTTTAGATCACCAGGTCTTTCTTAAATGCCACAATTTATACTACACCATTTGACAAGGTATCTATCACAACCTTTGTGACCCCAGATAGTAGTTAATTAATCTCTAGACAACAGGAAATAAAGACTTCCTGGAAATATCTGTGTGATTACTTGTTTGATACCTTGCTTCTCCAACTGGACCTGTGCTATCCAATATGGCAGCCACCAACCCAAGTAGATACTGGACAGTACAGCATTAGAGGTAAGTTCCCTGAAGGCAGGAAACTTCTGACCTTTTCACCAGCGCACACTTAGCACCTCCCACAGAAACTGCCAAATAGGAGGCATTCAATAAACATGTGAAGTAAATATTCAACAGCTAATGTGGTAAATGGAGAGGACTGAAGAGAACTCAGAATAGTGTGTGTAAGAGGAGGGAGTTCGTGGGGACTGCAGAATCCCAGAGATCTAGGGTCAGATTTAGAAAAGCTAAAACAGGAGGAGGAACCAAGATGGCGGGGTAGAAGGGCGTGCTCTCACTCCCTCTTGCGAGAACACCAGAATCACAACTAGCTGCTGGACAATCATCAACAGGAAAACACTGGAACTCACCAAAAAAAGATACCCCACATCCAAAGACAAAGGAGAAGCCACAATGAGACGGAAGGAGGGGCGCAATCACAGCAAAATCAAATCCCATAACTGCTGGGTGGGTGACTCACAGACTGGCGAACACTTAAACTACAGAAGTCCACCCACTGGAGTGAAGGTTCTGAGCCCCACGTCAGGCTTCCCAACCTGGGGATCCAGCAACGGGAGGAGGAATTCTTAGAGAATCAGACTTTGAAGGCTAGTGGGAATTGACTGCAGGACTTCGACAGGACTGGGGGAAACAGACACTCCACTCTTGGAGGGCACACACAAAGTAGTGTGCACATTGGGACCCAGGGTAAGGGGCAGTGACCCTGGGGGAGATTGAACCAGACCTACCTGCTAGTGTTGGAGGGTCTCCTGCAGAGGCGGGAGGTGGCTCTGTTTCACCGTGGGGACAAGGACACTGGCAGCAGAAGTTCTGGGAAGTACTCCTTGGCATGAGCCCTCCCAGAGCTTGTCATTAGCCCCACCAAAGAGCCCAGGTAGTCTCCAGTGTTGGGTTGCCTCAGGCCAAACTACCAACAGGGAGGGAACCCAGCCCCACCCATCAGCAGACAAGTGGATTAAAGTTTTACTGAGCTCTGCCCACCAGAGCAACAGTCAGCTCTACCCACCACCAGTCCCTCCCATCAGGAGACTTGCACAAGCCTCTTAGATAGCCTCATCCACCAGAGGGCAGACAGCAGAAGCAAGAACTACAATACTGCAGCCTGTGGAACAAAAACCACATTCACAGAAAGACAGACAAGATGAAAAGGCAGAGGGCTATGTACCAGATGAAGGAACAAGATAAAACCCCAGGAAAACAACTAAATGAAGTGGAGATAGGCAACCTTCCAGAAAAAGAATTCAGAATAATGATAGTGAAGATGATCCAGGACCTCAGAAAAACAATGGAGGCAAGATTGAGAAGATGCAAGAAATGTTTAACAAAGACCTAGAAGAATTAAAGAACAAACAAACAGAGATGAACAATACAATAACTGAAATGAAAAATACACTAGAAGGAATCAATAGCAGAAAAACTGAGGCAGAAGAACGGGTAAGTGACCTGGAAGACAGAATGGTGGAATTCACTGCTGTGGAACAGACTAAAGAAAAAAGAATGAAAAGAAATGAAGACCTCTGGGACAACATTAAATGCAACAACATTTGCATTATAGGGGTCCCAGAAGGAGAAAAGAGAGAGAAAGGACCAGAGAAAATATCTGAAGAGATTATAGTCGAAAACTTCCCTCACATGGGAAAGGAAATAGCCACCCAAGTCCAGGAAGCACAGCAAGTCCCATACAGGATAAACCCAAGGAGAAACACGCCGAGACACACAGTAATGAAACTGGCAAAAGTTAAAGATAAAGAAAAATTATTGAAAGCAGCAAGGGAAAAATGACAACATACAAGGGAACTCCCATAAGGTTAACAGCTGATTTCTAGGCAGAAACTCTACAAGCCAGAAGGGAGTGGCATGATATACTTAAAGTGATGAAAGGGAAAAACAAGGGACAACCAAGTTTACTCTACCCGGTAAGGATCTCATTCAGGATCTCATTCAGATTCAATGGAGAAATCAAAAGCTTTACAGACAAGCAAAAGCTAAGAGAATTCAGCACCACCAAACCAGCTCTACAACAAATGCTAAAGGAACTTCTCTAAGTGGGAAACACAAGAGAAGAAAAGGACCTACAAAAACAAACCCAAAACAATTAAGAAAATGGTCACAGGAACATACATATCGATAATTACCTTAAACGTGAATGGATTAAATGCTCCAACCAAAAGACACAGGCTTGCTGAATGGATACAAAAACAAGACCCATATATATGCTGTCTACAAGAGACCCACTTCAGACGTAGGGACACATACAGACTGAAAGTGAGGGGATGGAAAAAGATATTCCATACAAATGGAAATCAAAAGAAAGCTGGAGTAGCAATACTCATATCAGATAAAACAGATTTTAAAGAATGTTACAAGAGACAAGGAAGGACACTACATAATGATCAAGGGATCAATCGAAGAAGAAGATATAACCATTATAAATATATATGCAACCAACATAGGAGCACCTCAATACATAAGGCAACTGCTAACAGCTATAAAAGAGGAAATCGACAGTAAGACAATAATAGTGGGGGACTTTTAACACCTCACTTACACCAATGGACAGATCATCCAAAATGAAAATAAATAAGGAAACAGAAGCTTTAAATGACACAATAGACCAGATAAATTTAATTGATATTTATAGGACATTCCATCCAAAAACAGCAGATTACACTTTCTTCTCAAGTGCGCACAGAACATTCTCCAGGATAGATCACATCTTGGGTCACAAATCAAGCCTCGGTAAATTTAAGAAAACTGAAATCATATCAAGCATCTTTTCTGACCACAACACTATGAGATTAGAAATGAATTACAGGGAAAAAAACATAACAAACACATGGAGGCTAAACAATACGTTACTAAATAACCAAGAGATCACTAAAAAAGTCAGAGGAAATCAAAAAATACCTACAGACAAATGACAATGAAAACATGACGATCCAAAACCTATGGGATGCAGCAAAAGCAGTTCTAAGAGGGAAGTTTATAGCTATACAAGCCTACCTCAAGAAACAAGAAACATCTGAAGTAAAATATCTAACCTTACACCTAAAGGAACTAGAGAAAGAAGAACAAACAAAACCCGAAGTTAGCAGAAGGAGAGAAATCATAAAGATCAGAGCAGAAATAAATGAAATAGAAACAAAGAAAACAATAGCAAAGATCAATAAAACTAAAACCTGGTTCTTTGAGAAGATAAACGAAATTGATAAACCATTAGCCAGACTCATCAAGAAAACGAGGGAGTGGACTCAAATCAATAAAATTAGAAATGAAAAAGAAGTTACAACAGACACCCCAGAAATACAAAGCATCCTAAGAGACTACTACAAGCAACTCTATGCCAATAAATTGGACAACCTGGAAGAAATGGACAAATTCTTAGAAAGGTATAACCTTCCAAGACTGAACCAGGAAGAAACAGAAAACATGAACAGACCAATCACAAGTAATGATGTTGGAACTGTGATTAAAATTTTTCCAAAAAACAAAAGTACAGGACCAGATGGCTTCACAGGTGAATTCTATCTAACCTTTAGAGAAGCGCTAACACCCATCCTTCTCAAACTCTTCAAAAAAATTGCAGAGGGAGGAACACTCCCCAACTCATTCTACGAGGCCACCATCACCCTGATACCAAAACCAGACAAGGATGTCACAAAGAAAGAAAACTACAGGCCAATATCACTGATGAATATAGATGCAAAAATCCTCAACAAAATACTAGCAAACAGAATTCAACAACATATTAAAAGGATCATACACCATGATCAAGTGGGATTTATCCCAGGGATGCAAGGATTCTTCAATATATGCAAATCAATCAATGTGATACACCATATTAAAAAATTGAAGAATAAAAACCATATGATCATCTCAATAGAGGCAGAAAAAGCTTTTGACAAAATTCAACACCCATTTATGATAAAAACTCTCCAGAAAGTGGGCATAGAGGGAACCTACCTCAACATAATAAAGGCCATATACGACAAACCCACAGCAAACATCATTTGCAATGGTGAAAAACTGAAAGCATTTCTTCTAAGATCAGGTACAAGACAAGGATGTCCACTCTCACCACTATCATTCAACATAGTTTTGGAAGTCCTAGCCACAGACAAGTCTTTTGTCATTTACAGAGAGTTCTGGGTGTACTCTGATGCAAAAATATTCCTACAAAAGGGTTTCATCTTCAAGGAATTCATGGAAAAGACTCTGAGAAGTACAGGTTTCTGGTAACTGACTATACTGCTGAACTGAATGAATTATGCATTTTCAGAACTCTAATGGAAAACTGATGAATTCAGAAAAGTGCTAACAAAAGATCAAGATGAAAAAAAAACTGATTACATGTGACTGAGTGAACTGATGAGGATGATTATAATTTTTGTGACTTTCTGTTTGAATAAAAAAAAAAATCCCACAAGGACTCAAGAGGCAAAAAATATACAAACCAATTTTCAATGCAAAGTAAAGGAGCTGTTACAGTGGAGGATTACTGGACTGAATGTTAATATTATGACACAGTATGAGTGTGTTTCATGTTTGCCAATTGCAATCATTTTTGCTTTTGTTGTGGTCATCCATTTAAAAAAAAGAAAAGAAAAGAAAAGCTAAAACAAAACAAATGAAATTCCCAAAAGTAGCAAAGAACTTGACACTCCCAAAAAGTGGACCTTGCTACCCAAAGTGTGGTCAATCCAAGGGCCAACAGCACCTAGGAGCTTCTTAGAAATGCAGAATCTCAGTCCTACCCCAGTCCAACTGAATTAGAATCTGTATTTTAACAAGCAATTCTAATGCACATTAAAGTATGAGAAGCACTAGTCTAGTTCTCTACCCTTCCACATTGAGCAAGTAACCCTCTCTCAGCAAATTTGAAAAAAACACTATATACAACTGCATGTAAGTCTACAGTAATCTTCATAAAAATTTCAATTAAAAACGAAAAACAGGGCTTCCCTAGTGGCGCAGTGGTTGAGAGTCCGCCTGCCGATGCAGGGGACACGGGGTTTGTGCCCGAGTCTAGGAAGATCCCACATGCCGCGGAGCGGCTGGGCCCGTGAGCCATGGCCAGTGAGCTTGCGCGTCCGGAGCCTGTGCTCCGCAACAGGAGAGGCCACAACAGTGAGAGGCCCGCGTACCACAAAAAAAAAAAAAAAAAAAATTCTGGGACTTCCCTGGTGGTCCAATGGGAAAGACTCTGCGCTCCCAATGAAGGCAGCCAGGTTCAATTCCTAGTCAGGGAACTAGATTCCACATGCATGCCGCAACTAAAGATCCTGCATGCTGCAACAAAGTTTCCACATGCCACAACTAAGAGCCAGCGCAGCCAAAATAAATAAATAATTTTTTTTTTTTTTAAAAAAGAACATTTCTAACAAACTTTGAATCATACGGGAAGCTTTTCTGTATCCCTTCCCTATCACCTCTACCTCCACAGCATCCCCATAGTATGAACAAAACAAGGGCACTTAAACACAAATACAGGGCATCCCAGAAGAATATATCTACTTCCACTAAGAATTTTAAGCTCTATTTTAGTAATAACTTTTTAAGCAGCAGGACTGAAAGTGGTACATTGCTATGGTAAAACAAAAGTTCTGGTTATGAGAAAGCTATCCTGACTATTCAGTAAATCCACCTGAAACAAAATCATTTTACATGTAATCTGGGTCTCACACATTTTTTAGGAATGTGTTGCTACACTGTTTTTGTTTTTAATAAACTACAATTCTTCAAACTAAAAAGCAGTCCACCAAATGTAGTATCAATATAATGTGGACACAAAATTCAAGTTGTTTCTGATACCGTATCTGGTAGAAAGAAACTTTTTTTTACCCCTTTACCCTTGACTTAGGAAATTAAGTTGATCAGAAATGTAAGAACTCTCCAGGTGTTTAGGATTATGATTACTTATATTTGTCCCTTATATTTTTAGGTATTTCCATAATCTTCTATCATGACCTTTCTTTATACCTTCATTACTTGTATAATAAAAACTGATTTTTAAAAAAGATTTTCCTTTAAAAAATAATAGTAATTGAAAAATGCTCTCAAAGTGTTCTTGGACTTTACTATGAAAATACAATTAAACTGAAACTTACCTATTTCCCTCATATTATGCTGCATTTGAACGGGTTTTAAAAAGCACAGTGGTAAAGGACACAAAATAAAATCTCAAGAAAAAAAAGCCTAACTCCGAGTTAGGTTTATTGGCCTGGTCTATGGAGCACTTTCCATTCCCTCACTAGGACATTCAGTGGGCTGTATCTATAATCACTTTCAATGACTGCTGAAGGTCTTTCTTCCCCCCAGCTCAAACTTTCTAGCTCTCTTGAGTTTTGCAGGTACCTGAGTATAGCAGACACACTCCAGGGTGACCCCCAATAATCAGATACATCTCTATACTAGCTTCTCCCCTTGAGTTTGGGCAGATCTGCGACTTCCTTCTAGCCAACCCAATATGGCAAAGGTGACAGGATGTCACTCCTGTGATTACATTATATTATAAAAGACACCAGCTTAGCCGGCTCTGGTAAGAGATTCTCCCACTGGCTGAAGAAACAAGCTGCCATACTTTTGAGAGGATCTAAGAGAGGGCCACACAGCAAGGGTCTGTGGGAGGTTCTAACAATCGAGAATGGTGCCTGCTGACAGCCAGCAAAAAACGGAGACCTCAATCCACCACATCAAGGAACTGAATACTGTCAAAAACTACACGGCCCTGGAAGGGAAGCCCAAGCTCCACAAAGAAGCACAACTCTTCCAACAGCCTGACTGCAGCCCTGTGAAACCGTGAGTGACAGTGACACCGTGCCCAAACTCCTGACTCAAGGAAACTATGAGGTTAAAGAAACAAAAACTCCGCTGTTTTAAGCTGTTAAATTTGTGGTAATTTGTTACTCAGCAATAGAAAATTTTGGTATTGGTTATCTGTGTATCAGCAGACACTTACTTAACTAAGAACTTAGTATTAGGATGAATGCTAATTCCTGAATTGTAATAAGTCTTATCCTTCCAATATGGAAATAGATTATTAAACTTTAACAATGCCTATAATCTCATCTGGCCATTCACATTTTGGTTTGTGGAATTCTAATGCATTTTTCATGGATTTCCAAATTTTCTGCCATGTTCTTATTAACTTCTTTCCCTGAGTTGCCTTTTTACCCTTTAAATGTAGATGCTGCAGGTAGAATCCCTATTCCAGCAAGCCGCGCAGATGCCAAACAGTTGCTGCTGCCTAAATTCCAACAACCTGAGAAGAGCAGTAAATGGAGCAGAGATAATCTCCAAGTTCTAGCTAAGAGAAAAATACAGTATAAAAAGAGCAAGAATAGGGTTTTCACTGCTAATTTCTTCACCAGCCCTCTCCAAAACTGTCAGATTGTTAATATGAACCAATAATGGACAGTGGTCAAGAAAGGTAGTTTTCCACTTAAAACAAAGGCAAATTTATAGAAATTAGATAAAAAGTAGACATACTGCAACCAAGTAGAAATTAGATATTTTTCAGCCTAAAATGTGCTAAAAAGAAGTGAATAAAATCTGTCGTCAATGCCAGTCATTTATCAAAGGATAGCCCACTTGCCATACTCATGATCCCCGACTCTTAGGCTCCCAAGCCACTTTCTAATCATTACTTTGGTTTCCCAGGTATTTCAAACTAGGCAAAGAGGAAGCCCAGAGGGCTTCAAGCATTGTATCCAGAGTATTGTATCCACCTGGGGGATACAAGTATTCCAATCCTTGGAAAAGACTGTGTCTCACTGTAAGTTAAACTAGCAACCTAATCTACAGCGCGTACAACATGATTACCAACCGGACTTAATGAGGAGCAATTCCTGGAACAGCAAGGCTCATACCCACACTGTGTTACTGAGCTAGGGAAAGGACCTCAAGAGACCCTGTCCACAGCCCTACTACTAACATAGTAACCCTGAAACAGCTTTAAAAATCGGAACAAGGCATCTCCAAATCCTGTTTGAACATAATTAGAGAAAATAAGCATATAAAAATAACTTCTTTTTAAAATGTCTGTAAAAATAGTATAATCTCCATAATTGAATGAATTACTATAGTCACTGAAACTAAGACACTGATTGTAAAATGCAGCACTACTTTATAGAAGTATATAGGAAAAAACCGTCAATTGAGTTTTGCCACAATGTTAAATGATCATTGATTTCAACACATATTCTGATTTCAGAGATGTTAAAAATGTGAAAAAAGGTGCATCTCAGAATTGATGAAATACAGTACTAAAAATGTATTCTTCAGACAATTATTCAAATAAAGTATTAAACACTGAGTCTCTTAAATTGACACTATTCATAGTCAGTAGCACATTCTTAAAGCTATCAATTTTTTTCACTTCTCATCTGAAATGAAGAATGGGGTGACACATATTGATCTCTAGCAGGTATCTTGCACAAACTTTAAAAATTATGGATTCCCAGTTTGAAAGTCATCGCATTTTCATTAGAGAATCACAGATCGGGGATGAGATAAACGAGACCTATATAAGTTAAATGACTGAGTACAGGGCCAGAAGACTAGTGAGCAGCAGTGGAGGCCTGAAGCCAGGTCTGTGCCTGTTCTGTGTTCTCTTCACAGAAATCAGAAATCATATGAGTAATTAGCATTTTCTGGTCCAACACTACAGACACAGGGAAACAGTAAAAATCTCTGTCCATTTTAAAAGATGCTCTTTTATGAAATGATTCTCCTCAACTTCCCTGGCAGAATACTGACGACGGATAATTTGTTCAGCTAACCAATTCAACTACTAAACAGTTTCATTCTATCTGAATGGCACCCAGCTTCTCAAAAACAAATGCCTTCTCTGCACACTCTGAGACCAGAAAATATTGCCTAATCAGCCACATGCCACCAAACGCTAGCCTCACAACAGGATCCAGCTGTATGAGATCATTGGTTCTTTACGAAAGGCTCTGGGAATGACAAAACATTTCAAAACCTTTTAGCATTTGCTATACTTGGACCTAGAAATTTTGACCCCCAAAGCTTGTTGAAAATCTGTTATGCTTTGCTCTGACTGGCCTCTTTAGAACTGGTGATTATTCAGGGAAGTCAGTAAATAATTCATCTTCTCTAGCCCTTAGTCCCTTTTGTCCTGGTTTCTTGCAAGGTGATTCACAGGGGACTTGCCCATATTAACCAGAGAGGACTCAAACGTTAACGCATTTGAGTGGGATTGGTTGGAGACGTCAGCTGTGGGCTCCATCAAAATATACCTAGATGTCTCTATTACAGAATTCCTCATTGTATCATTCATTTCGATCACTTCAAAGTCCATTTCATTCCATTTTTCTGCATCTTCTTCTTCATTCTCTTCCTCATAGTCATTTAGCCCAGAGCTAGAGAGCAAAGTTTTCTGGTCCTCGCTTTTACTGTGTTCTTTATGCTGACGACTGATAGGCAAGGTGGCTAATTTATACAGCACAGGAAATAAAACAGCAGTGGCTACTGATGACCCCAAACAGGTGTACAAAACTACAGGCAAGTCAGGGTATTTTCCTTGAAGAATTCCAATTACTGCAGGAATAGCCATTTCTCCCAGGGCAGCACCGACTACAAAAAATGCTGCAGCTTTCCCATGGATGGTCGTGTACTGCTCAATCCAAGACACACCACTGGGAAATGTGGTTGCCATTGAGGCACCATACACTGAAGTTGCTATCCAGAGACAAACTCGGCTCTTGTCGAAAAGCACCAGAAATAAAGATGAAGCCAGGCTGCCAATGTTGCTCAACACAATCATGGTTCCAGGTTGTAAGCATGTAGCAAAAAAGATTGCCATACCCCTGCAGGCTGCAAAGGTCCCCCAGAAGATGGAGTTCAACCCAGCCGCTTCACTTTCTTTCATGCCAGCATGGGTGGTTGCAAAGGAGAAAACGTAAGAGCCATATGTTACCTCGGCTCCAACATAAAAAAAGAAGAACAGAAAAAGGAGACAAAGAAGGGCATTGTGATATTTAGCTCTTCGAAACCTCTGAGTAGATACTTTTGCTTTATCCTGCCTTGAGCTTTTCTTTACAAACAGAGCGAAAAAAAAGAGAGAAACTACAAAAATATAAGTACCGATAACAGCGTAAGCCCACAGTAAATTCATATCGTCAGGTATTCGAAGTAGAGATTCTGAGTCAGCTTCAGATGACTGGTTGAGGGCAGAATGGTTAAAGTCAGCCTCTGTGTGGTTTTCAGCAGACACCATCCTGCCCAATGCCAATTTAGCCAGCAGGGGAGCCAAAAAGGCACCCAAGGCAAAACTGAAGTGTAAGGCCTGCATATGGGGGGCTCCTTTGTCCCCCCAAATAGCCAAGATTAGGACGTTACCACCTACCAATGAAAGATGGGGAGAATGATTTAATCATAGTAACTTAGTAAAAGAAAGTTCAAAATAGATGAGTCTATTCTACATGGCACAAGGATTATAATATTCTAAGTTATCAACTGTTGCAACTAAGTCAATTCTATGATCAAGAAACTCTAACTCACCAATACCACCAGCGAACTCTAAGCACTGGAACATCACACACTCACAAATGGGATTCTACAAGCTAATAAACCACTATTTCCTAGAGCCAAGTACATTAGCCCAAGGCTTTTTATAATATAGTTCTAATACCAGGGATAGGAGGGGTGGGGGTAGGGAAGGATATTTATATAGTTATTTTTAAACATTTTAAATATATATTATCATCAGATAGTGGCCAAATTACCAAATTTTTCTGTACCTGCAATCGGTAGCCACTTGAAGAAAATTATTTATGTATATGGCAGATGCAAAACACATGTTCAGGAACCTGAACATTACAGGATTCTGCTGTGCCCATTGCAGGAAACAAGGAACACAGACACCTTCTAACACACTCAGTTACACTGTCTATGTATCTACATGGTGAAAGGCAAGAAGCCTCAAGTCTTGTGTTTTCTCTCTTTCTTTTTAATATATTTGCAGATAAACATACATTTCCACACAATTCCATCCTGTAATTTCACAACCAAATTAAGCCCCAAGTAAAAAAATATTTCCCCAACCTATCAAATAATAGGAAGGGGGGAGAACGTTGGTTTCAGGGGTGAACAAATGTCACATATGTTATTTAGTAGGTTTTAAAAGACATGAAGATACATGGAGAGGATCTCCTGCAGGAGGGCAGGAACTTTTGAGAGAATAGGAAAAGAAGGGAAATAATACACAGCACAGGTTTCTCTTAGTTCAAAAGGCAGAGTGCATTTTAAATTGGAGAGCTGCTTCTATGTTTCCTCAGCCAAATAATGGTTCCAAACTTGGTTTGTTCTATTAACCCGTCAATTCCTGCCATATTACAATGATAAAGTTCTATCCCGAAATGAAAACCTGCTCATCTGCACTGTGATTACCCACATGGGGGCCCCTTCCCTGTTTGGATACTGTAAATCAACAATCTCTCAAAGAACAAAATTCTCTGAATTCACTCTGTGGTTGGCTGCTCAAAAATGGGCACCCTACTTGGCAAGAAGAGTAGTTGCCAGAAAGGCGGTTCTGACCTGGAGACCCCATGACCAACTCAGTAGGTCAGTGTCATTTTAGGGGACACTGCAAGTGACAATTTAATATCATATGCTCTACTTTTTCGAGTAGAAAGTCCCTACTCCCAGAGTTGACAATGAAGGGCTCACTGACCTGTATCCAGGATGCCAACTGAAACACCAAAGATGGACATCATGACAATCAGTAACACCGCGGCCTTACAAAATGGAACAAGATAAAGACCAATCGTGGTAGCGAACATTGACATCCCTGAGAAGAAAAGTAAAAGTCAGCTATAAAAAACACTATTTATGGGAAAGGGTTATGGATCAAGGCAACATCATAAAAACTCCCAAAAATGTAAAAACAGGTCAAATTAAAATTGAGTAATAATGAGTAGATGAGAGGTTTAGCTTCTACTAACAGTTATTTCATTTAAAAGCTTTTATCATCTTTATGGACTATAAAATATATGTTATTCTACTATAAATACATTTCTAGTACTGCTAATAATCAAACCATACATTATACCACAAGGCAAAGTTTTATAGCAAAACAGAGCTCAAAAATTATTCATTTAAATGTTTCATATTTAACAACCTAAAGAGATGTTTAGATATGAGGTAAAAAATAAAAAAGACAAAAATTAAATGCAATTACTATAGTAGTTCATAGTAGAAATGTATTAAACAAATTTGGGGAATAGGGAAGGAAATATAAGAAGTATACTCTTTCGACACACTATGGAAATCAGAGAGATTATTTACTCATTCATCAACAATGGTAAATTATCTCCTTACGTCCAAAGCAGTTTTATCACATTAATCCAGATTTTCTTTAAACGTGTCAATTTATCCAAAAAAAGAGTAAGTTAAAAGCTTTGCCATCTATTTTGAGAGTGAGGTAGAGAGGCCTGGGGTAATCATTAACATGGGGCAGCTGGGACAAAAATTGAGCCTTCATCATTTCACCCACCATCCCCTCCCACCTCATTCTCAGTCCAGGGTCTAATGTGGGGAGGTTCAAGGACTTTATTCTGATCTATGGCCCCAGGAGATCTGCCCTGAACCCTGACAATCAGAGCTCTTTGGACAACTTGTATGTTATCCAGTGGTGGTGCCTAAACTACAATGAAGGTCGGGAAGGCTAAGGATCGCTAACACACTCCAGGGCTAATCTAAATTTCCAGAGGGGTTTAGACCGGATTCCCAGTAACTGCCAAGATGAAAGCAGGCACCAGGGAAACCTGACTTCCACTGAGGATACCTAAACACTACCCTTAAGTTGTCAACCATTCTGCAAGCCAGTATGTTTCATATTTATAAACAAACTGTAAATTCCTCGAAAGTCACAAAGAAGCGAAAATTGTTGTTTACTTACCCAAAAGAAGAAAATGATTCATAATGTCAAAAAGAACTCCACCAATCACAGAGCCACCCAAATATCCAAAGGCACGGCCCACAAAAATCAGAGAAAGACTGCTGATACTGCGGTTCACATTTGCTGCCAAATCTTGAAACGTGGGTCCCAGTATAGCGACACTCATTCCCTAAAATTTAGAAAGACAGAAGTTTTCATTTACAATCACTAAAATAATGTCTATCCAGGTGGTAGCTGTTTTTCAGTATTAAAAAGGGAGGAGGGGATTTCAATGTAATGTAGGAGATTAAGCCCCACAGTAAAATTCATAATGAAAATACTAGTACTAGTAGAGCTATAGACTCCTATTTCTGGTGTGCCAAGTCCTAGTGCTTTTCTAGTTTTGACAACTCTCGATTTTTACAAAATTCTTTAATTCTTTTGGCTCTTTGCTGCAATTCTGTTTCCTTTTTGAACAATACCAGAAAAAAACTACAGTATTTGTATTAACAGTAAAATGTAACATTAAAAAATTTATGAAATAGTTTTGAATAGTCTGAAATATACTGCACGCACAAATAACACCAGAATTTTGAGGTTAAAAATTTAAGTTAACAAACCATCAAAATATTATCCCCATTTTTTGATGTTGTTAAAACAGCAATATTTCTGGATGTACATGGGGTCCTTCCTCTGAACTACACATATAAAACATGTAAGAGATAAACAATTTGAATGTTTCTAAATCTACATTTTTCTTCAAAGAAAACCAAAGCCTCAGGAGTACTGTCTGTAAGGCTTCCTTAGAGAATATTACATATGCGTGTATGCAATGACTTTAAAAATAAAATTTTACTCAAAGACATGTAACTTCAGCAAAAATTAGGGGCTGCAGTTGGCTTTCACAGGAAATTCGCTGGACACACAAAAAATGTTTCCAATCGGTCTACATTTCAAGAATAAGTGATTCTAATTGCACGAATTTGCTCTAAACGCTTGGGTGTAGCCCCTCTCCAGGCCTGAGCAGTCCCCAGCTACGAGCAAGCTTGGGCACAGGTGCAGAGTAAGTGCCTAGTACAGGAAGGGAAGGCTGCGCCCCAGCTGTAACCAAATTAGTTCCCGCCTGCAAAGCACTTAAAAGGACCTGGCACATCATCTGCAGTGACGTTTCTTCGAATACAAATACTCTAAGAATCAAGCGTGGCTCAAAGGAAGAGACACTAAGTGGTCACAGGTGACTCTGCTCAGAGGACTCACCCTCCCAACTCCCCAGGATCCCAATATTTAAGACAAGTGACCACAGGGCGGCCAAAGGGGTTGGCAAAAGGCCAAACTAGCCTTGCAGTTTTGTCTTAGAAAAACACTGAAGGACCTGAAATTTTGTTTTACATAAAACTGTAGGCAGAATAAAAGACATTCCTGGCTCAACCACTTAACCAGCTGTGTGGTCCGAAAAAAAGTCACTTTCCCTCTCTGGGTCTATTTCCCCACCTGCAAAAATAAGGGGTGAATTTGGTCAGCCGAGGAAGAGAAAAAACCAGTAGAGCAACTTTGCGCAATAATTTGGGGGTTGGGTGAACGCAGGAGGCGGGGGGGGGGGCTTCGGGGGAGGCTATAAACCTGTCAACCCCTCTTGCATCCCCCCGACCCCACGGAGGAGAGGTAGAAAGGTTTGCTGGTGCTGGAAAATATTTTACGAAAATCGGTTTCACACTTGACAATAGCCCTCTAAGATTATAATTGTGCCCATTTTTCAGATTATGAAACTGAGGCCCCGGCAGATTAAGGAGCCCAAGGACACCCAGTCTGCAAGCGGCGGAAACGAGACAGGAGCTCGGAAGGCCGCGCTCCCTACAGGACTTCTGCTCACGCCTCGGCCTGGGAGGGTTCCAGCCCCGGCTCTCACCAGCCCCAGGAAGGCGGCACACAGGAGGACGGTGATGAACCAGCGCAGCACGCTCCCAGCCCGGCCGCTCCGCCGGGAGCCCGCCACCGCCTCCGGCTCATTCTCCGCTGGGGCTTCGGCCGGGAAAAGCCGCTGCCCGGCAGCCTGGGCCCCGGCCCCACAGGGTTCCAGTTCCAGCTCCAGCTTGGAGGCTCGCGAGCAGCGGTCTTGCTGCCGTCCGGCTTCTCAGAGGAGTCTCGAGAACTCCAAGCCCTGCCCCGGCCCCGCGCCTCCAGAGCCGGCGGTCTCGGCTGGCGCCACCTCCCCGGGGGAGGCCCTAGTCCGGGCCGAGGACTAGAACTTCTGAACGCGCCGGGTGTAGCCGGCAGCGGAGGCGCGCCCTCGCACACGCAGGGCGCCTGCCCGGGTCACGTGGCGGAAATGTGGCCTCCAGCCAACCACGGCCTTGCCTCAAACCGGAAGTTGATAGGGTTGCCCAGGACACTGGACGCCGCGCTCGGGCCTCAGCATCACACTTAGCTGAGCTCACAGAGGCCCTGTGGGCGGGCGCCGCGCGGCGGAGCGAGCTGAAGCCGCAGCCTGGGACCCGACGAATCAGGAGGGAAGATGCAGCCAAGCCGTCAGGAGGAAGTGCTGGCCAAGAAATACAAGGTATGGCTTCGCTCCCTCTCCCCGGGTCTCCTGGGGGATAAAGGGAACCCCAAGGTCTGTCCTTAATACAGCTTTCTAAAATCCCTGCCCTAGTTCCTTTAAGGTCTGTCGTCTATTGATCTGCAGTTCATCTGTTACTCCACAGCATTTGTTGAACCACATATGTAAGCTTTCACGTGTATGAGCTCAATTGATCCTCATAACAACACTCTAAATTACGTGTTATCCTGATTTTAAGATAGGAGGATTGAGTCATAGAAACTAGCAACTTGCCCAAAGTCAGTCAGCGAATCAGTGGACACAATAGCTCAAGAAATCTGGAGCCAAAACTGCGGTTTCAAGCACACTCTCACCCCCAGTCCCTTCAAATAATTCCATTGTTGTAAGGAAGTGGAGCAGGGCTTTGATTTGCAGAATGCCTGAATAAGGTTATGCCAGTGGGGGCTTCTCTGGTGGCTCGGTGGTTAAGAATCCATCTGCCAGTGCAGGGGACACAGGTTCAAGCCCTGGTTCGGGAAGATTCCACATTCACCGGAGCAACTAAGCCCGTGCGCCACAACTACTGAACCTGTGCTCTAGAGCCCGTGAGCCACAACTACCGAGCCCACGTGCTGCAGCTACTGAAGCCGGCGCGCCTAGAGCCCGTGCTCCACAACAAGAGAAGCCACCGCGATGAGAAGCCCGCGCACCGTAAGGAAGAGTAGCCCCTGCTCGCCGCAACTAGAGAAAGCCCGCACGCAGCAACAAAGACCCAAAACAGCCAAAAATAAAAATTAATTATTTTTAAAAAGTTATGCCAGTGGATGAAGGAAAGGCCTTGTTTTGTGTATCCTACTCTAGCTTTTTGTTTCCTTTTGCTCTTTGACCAAACAGACCACGGCCTCAAAATGTGTAAATATTTTTTTCTCGTTTATCTGAAATGTTCTTTTCCACCTGATTACTCTCCAGCTCACCCACTTAAGCTCCAGATTATACACACCTGAGTCTTATCATCATTTCCCTTGCAACCCATCTCTCCAGCCCCATCCATTTGGTCATTAATCACGTCCCAGTTTACCCCAGAAAGTACAGGTGTTATGATTTAAGAGAACCTGTTTTAGTTTTTCAGAGTCAGGGAATGTCTCTGAGAAAAGTGTAATGTGATTGAAACAAAAGGCATATACATATGTTAAAGAGAATAGAATATGATATGGGAGAAGTAAGTTAGGTCCAAATTGTTAAGGGCAAATAATTCTTCTGCCTCGATCTCTTTCTCCTCTCCTTCTGGGACTCTGATGACTTGTATGTTAGACCTTTTGATATTATTACAGAGATCCTTGATGCTCATATGTTCTCTTTTTCTTTTCTAGTTGTTTTTTCCCCTCTCTGCTCTTCAGTTTAGATCATCTCTGTTGATGTCTCTATCTTCAAGTGCACTGCCTCTTTCCTCATCTCCATTCTGCTGTATCCACTGAATTTGTTTATTTCGGTTATTGTACTTTTCAGTTCAAAATTTCCACCTGGTTCTTTTTCATTGTTTCTTCTTCTCTGCTGAAGATGCCTTTCTTTACATTTATCTTTACCTCCTGGAACATGTAATAGCTGCTTTAAATTCTAGGAAAATGCCAACATCTGTGTTATCTCAGGGTTTGTGTTTGTTGCTTGTCATTTCCCTTGGGATTTGGTCACATTTTCCTGTTTCTTTGTATGACAGGTAATTTTCTATTGTATCCTGGACATTGTGACAGTTACATTACGCAGACTCTGGGTCCTGTTAAAATCCTCCTCTGGAGAATGTTCATTTAAGCAGGCAATCAACCTGATTGAGTTCAGGCTGCAAGTTTCGTATCGCCTTCTGTGGATGATGGTTCCAATCTCAGTTCAGTTATCAAAGCCTGTGCTGTGCTGTGCTGTGCTGTGCTGCTCTGGGCCAGTCCTGAACATGCACCACTCAGGCGTTCATCTGAGACTTGGGCAATGGTTTAACACTCAAATCAGTTGTCAAAGCTGTTGCTATGCTGCTTCGGGTGTCTGTCACACACAGGGGCAAACCCAAGGGGCTTGCGTGGTTCATACACAAAATTTTAGTGATCACCTTCTCTAGCTCTCCCCTCCCCACCTCCCCACTCGCTTTCCAACCCAGAGCGTCTCCATTTCTCAGTTCCTTGAACAAGGAAGATGGGGTTTCTATCATTCTATCTCATTGCCTTGAAGGGTTTTTTTTTCTAAGTTTTGATTCCCCTCCTTTGTTCACTTTTCAGAGTCCTCAGGTACTTGCTCTTTGTATTTCATCGTGAGTGGTTAGTTGTCATCAGTGGGAGAGGGGCTGGAGCAGGCTTATGATAACACCGAACCAGAACTATCCCTGCCTATCTTTGAAGAGTCAGCTGAGGTGTTACTTCCTCTAGGAAGCCTCTTCTGACCCTCCTCTCAGTCTCGGGACTATTTTAGTTTCCCTCCTTTGTGCATAATTCTCATAGGCCACCAGCTACTACCTATAGAATTTTCCTATTTATGTGTCAGCTTCCCTTTTATACCAAGAGTGCCTGAAGGAAGGTACTGTGTCTTATTTATCCTCAAGCATAGTGCCTGGCACACAGTTTGTCTTCAGTAAATGTTCGTTGAATGTAGTAGACTTTTTCTGAACAACCTAACCAAAAATCTGAATTCCTATGTAGCTATGCTACTCCTAAATGTTCTCACACATTCTAGCTTGTGTTATAGTTATTTCAACACTTCTCTTTAGTTCCCTAGGAGATTGTAAGCTCAATGAGATGGAAACCATGGATCTCATGTCTCTATCTCCCCTGTGGCATTGTATTAGATACTTAAAATATTACATAATTGAATTGAGGTTCAGTTAACTAATTTTAAATGTTTTAATTCACCCTGATTAAACATCAAAAAATTTTTTTTCTCTAGATGGAAAGATCTACTTTCTGATTCTCCCCACTTCACTCCTGAAAGCAGCAGGATACTTTTTCCACTTGCCTCCAGAGGTCACTCACCACCTTTTTTTAAAAAGGGGTGATTAAAATAGGGCATTGCTTCACGCAGCTTTCTCTTTAGACCGTTTTTGAGAATAAATCTTTTTGTGTGAGACAATTCAAGAGAAATAAAAATGTTGATGGGCCATTCTTTAAATAAATATAGTTTTATTGATTCCCTTGAAAAAATGGATATTCTACAATATATATGACAATTTATCTTTGAAGAAAATATCTGGGTCTTAGTGGCTAATATGGTACTACCTTGTCATATTTATGAAATGGCAACAGGGAGGCAGGTTTTTCAACTTAAAATTTTACTTTGGACGAGAATGAGAAGTTAGATGGATTATGTTTAGGGACTGCATATCACTGTTAGGACCAATTTAATCTTTATTCTCTGGAGGGACCATCCTTTTTACTTATCAGTAAATGTCTCATTAGTGCTTAAAGTGCATCATGAAAGACTAGGTGTCATCATAACTATTTCTATCAGTATACTAAACGATCATTCTTTAACCTCATCTCTAAAAGCCCAGTCTATCAAAACCAACTCTCACAAAGGTTTAATTTCAGTAAGATAACTCTCATGTTTGTGCTATGTATTCTGAAAAGTGAGAAATAATATTGAAAGTATCTAACATTGGTGTCTGTTTGATGGAATTAACTTTTTATCTTATTAAAAATAAAAAATTACTGTTTTTTCATGAAATTTCCTTATAAAAATATAAACTTAAAATTTCCTTTAACTGGATTCATTGTAACATTTGGGGCTGCAGGACTCTGAATCTACCATCATAATGGTCTCCTAGGCTGTATTGGTCAGATAAAATCTTTGCTGTACTGTACCATTATTAGCCAAAATCAATATATCAAGAGAATAAAAACAAAGCAACCAAAAGTGAGACTTTTGCTACTGTAGACTCTGCACAGAAAAATAGAATAACATTTCTTAAGGTACTAAGGGCTTCAGAAGCAATTAGGGTCATCTGCATCAAAAAAGAAAGCCACTTTAGGGCTTTAGGTACTTTGTAAGGGATATGATCTCCATCTGTACAAAGAAGAGGCCACTTATCCCGAGCTGTACACTGCTCTGCCCTGGAACAAAGGAAAAACTGGAAATTACAGATGGCTTTTAGCATTCTTGTTTAATCACTGCCATCTGATACCACATTTGATACTACCTGCTTGGAAAAAGTCCAAAACCTTTGCAGAATTCCCCACAATGACAATGACTGTTGTGTTGCTGGACTAGGAACAAATACTAGTAACAGTATTTCTTTTTAAGTTGCGAGCAAACTGTATAAAATCCCACCTGTTCATTTATTTAGTCATTAAATAGCTATTAAACATCTAGCATGTGCCAGGCATTGTTCTAACAGTGAAAAAACAGACAAAAATTCCTGCCCTCATAGACAAGGTAGACAGTGAACAAATACATTTGTAATGTTATGTCAGATTGTGATAAATACTCTAAAGAAAAATAAAGCAGGAAAGGGGGATAAGAGTGATGGGAGGGGGTTATTTTAAGTTAAGGTAGTGTTGGGGAGGGCTCTGTGAGTGATGTTTGAACAGAACCCTAACTGAAATGAGGGAACCGAAGGGCAGGAAGAGCAGTCCAGAGAGAACAACAGGTGCAAGGATCCATTAACAGGAGTGAGCTTGGTGTGTTGGAGAAATAAGAAAGGCTGAGATCAGGCAGTGTTCCTGACTGGGTATGCCTTATGTTAAGGACTTTCTGGGTATGTTAGAAGAATACACTAGAGGCGGGCAGGATGGAGAGTAGAGAGAACAGAGATCTAATTAGGAGGTTATTTGATTAGGTCAGATTTGTGTAGGTGGTGAGAGTGTTCATATTTGGGAACTATATTGAAGATAAAAATAATAGTATTTGCCAATGAACTGGGTGTATGAGAGAAGGAATATAAAAAATGACTTCAGGGACTTCCCTGGCGGTCCAGTGGTTAGGACTCCCCACTTCCACTGCAGGGGGCACGGGTTCGATCCCTGGTTGGGGCACTAAGATCCCACATGTCACACAGTGCAGCCAAAAAATTAAACAAAAAAAATGACTTCAAGGATTTTGACCTATGTCAAAGAAACCCAGAGCTGGACAGTAGTTAAGGCTATAAAAACAGATTTTACTCAGGAACTAATATAATAAAGGAAAAGAGACCTCAGTATAGAACTGGGCTGAATTCTGAATACAACAAGGAAAAGTGGGACTTTATAGCCAAGGATCCTGGTTGAGGGCAGGGGGAAAGATCAGTGGATAGAAAATTATTAAGAGGGAACAGAGTAAGGGGGTTTCTGGCTAAACCAGCCTAGCAGGAGTCTTGCGGAAGGCAGGCCAGGCTGATCCGGCATCACCAGGGGGATGTTGGGGATGAGCAACCCAATCAGATATCAGAGTGCTCAGCTATCTAGGGTGGGGGCTCTGGCTAAACCACTTTAGCAGGATTCTTGCTGAAACTGGGTGATGCAAATGGTAGTCCACAGTTGAGGCCTTGTTGGGAAAAGGATTCAGGAGAGACTGTTATCTAAGCAACTGGTAAACAGTGCTCCTCTTTATTCAGGTGGAAAAGATTGTGGAAGGAGCATGAGCGCTGCTGGGAAATGGAAGAAAATCAAGAATTCAGGTTGAATGTGTTAAGATTATGATATTTATTAGACAATTAAATGAAGGCATCAAGTGGGCAGCTGGATATTCAGTTCAGTGGAAGGATCAGAACAGTAGATATAAACTGGGTGTTATCAGCGTGTAGATGGTATTTAATACTGTGTAACTGGGTGAGATCACCTAAATTGTGAGTATAGACAGAAGAGGGCCAGGGAGTAAGCCCTGAGGGCATCCCACATGTAAAGGTAGGAAGGATGAGGAATATCCTGCAAAGGAGACTAAAATAAGAAGGAAATCAAGAATGTATGGTTTTAGAGGCCAAGTAAACAAGAAGGCGTGTGATCAGCTGTGATCAGTGGAGAATACACTGGATTTATAGAATCACACACATGTTCTTAAATAATTATGTAACTTTCCTCAGCCTCACTTTCCAAGTAGGTAAGTCTGGAAAACCAAACTGAGGACTCTATCTTTTGAATTTAGGAAGCTACTACAGGTTTTTGAGTAGTAAAGAGTATCAAGATGAAAGCAGAGGATTAAGAACATTAGCAGGCAGTAGTGGCCAGTTGCATTGGAGCAGGAAAAACTAGAGAATGCGAAATGATTTTAGTAGTTTTATTACGTCGTTCAGCAAAGAGATAATTGTCTTTGTGCCAGAGTGGCTTGGTGAGAGTGGAAGTGTGGGTATGGAGGCGATAACTCCCATGACCTTTCTGTTTTGTCTGTTTTCTTCTGTATGTACATGTTCCATGGCAGTACCAGAATTTCTATATAAGAGGGCATAAGATGGCAAGCTGGTTGGAATGTGGGGAGAATTAGGGGACTTGTATTCAAGATAAATCATTTTTACTTCGGTTGTATCTTTATTTAGAGTGGCTGAGCGTAAGGAGCTAATGGAGATCTTGAGTAGGCCGAACCACTCCCCTATTCCACCACAAGCCACCCCTGAGTAAAGGCTCAAACGATGTGAAACTATGGCCAAAAGGACTTAGATCTAGCTTTCAGGCCACTTCAAAGAGAGAAACTATGTACAGCGGAAAATGTTCACCCAACCCAGCTCTTTATGAGGAGGCTGGGCAAGGGTCAGCTCAGTTGTCCATTAGCTTGAGACAGAAATGATTCTTATCTCTTGTCTCAGTGGTGGCTAGACCTATTGGGAGTTCAGTGAAGGGGAGCTGAAGTAGTCAGAATCCATGAGAGTGGGTCAGACTGAGTCATTAAGCAAAGGGGCCTGGTGATGAATAGGAGCTGAAATAATGAGCTAAAATAAAGGGGTTGAGAAGCCACAAGAATGAGGAGTTAAGGCAAGGACATGGACCTAGCATGCCAAAATGGCATGTTCATCAAGCCAAACTTACATCTGGTTTACGTAATGTCAGTTACCACAAATAGTTTATTATATTACTGTGTTTCTTGACAATTAGGGATCGTTAGCTGTATAATCAAAAGAATTACTCAAAAATGGTTTATTGGATCTCTCTGATTAGGTTTTCAAATGATTCCTGGCTTCTTTGATGATAATTTCATAAAGAAGTAAAAGTAATCTGCTGTGGACTAAATTGTGTTTCTCCCAAAGTTCATATGTTGACGCCCTAACCCCCAGTGTGATAGTATTTGGAGGTAGACCCTTTAGGAGGTAATTAGGTTTAGATGAGGTCACGAGGGTAGAGCCCGCATGATGGGATTAGTGTTCTTTTAGGAAGAGGAACAGACACCAGAGCACACTCGCTCTCTTTCTGCCATGTGAGGTCACAGAGAGAGGAGGGCAAGCATCTGAAAGCCAGGAAGAGAGCCCTCACCAGGGAAGTGAATCAATCAGAACTCTGATCTTACTTCCCAGCCTCCAGGACTGTGAAAAGTAAATTCCTGTTGTTTAAGCCACCCATTCTAAGGCATTTTGTTACGGCAGCCTGAGCCGACTAGGATAGAATCCATCACAGTATTGTTTTGTGTTTTTAATGCAGTCATGCATTAAACTCTTCATGATAATAGCTGAGTTAATCTTTAAAACTGCATATTTTCTCTTATACGCAACTATTTTAAATGTAGACTGTGATTATTAAACCTAAAAAAGCCCTGTTTGTTTAATAGTATTATTAACCTGTTAAAATTATATTGATGTTGCCATTTAGAGATGGTGAAAAGAGAGAATGATGAATAAGTGAGATAGATCAGCTACTCAGGCTAGACCCCAAGGTCAAGTCTCTTCAGAGCTCAACTTTCCAAGGTTAGGAACTCAATTATTAGTTCATCTAGAACTGATCAGTTCCCAGAAAACTAACTGATATGAGCAGACCACAAGATGAAAATTTACAAACAGAGTGATCTGCTCTATATCTAGTATTCCCTAGATCTAGGCACTCCTCCCCAGTGAGCAGGACCAGTCTGGAAGTCAAATGATAGATTAAACAAGGGTCAACAAACTAAAGCCCACAGGCCATATCTGGATACATTCTGTTTTTGTAAATAAAGATTTATTAGAACACAGCCACGCATATTCATTTACACATTATCTATGGCTAATTTTGCACTACAGTGACAGTTGAGCAGTTGTGACAGAGACCTCATGGACCGCAAAGTCTGAAGTATTTACCGCCTGGCCCTTTACAGAAAAAGTTTCATGACCACTATATTTGAAGGTTCTCTATTAAAGTAAAAAATTAAGCAGAAGGAATTATATATGTCCTTAAAACTGTAGAATCAGATAAACTGTCCTTTCCCACTGTCAGGTTAATTTGGGGGCTATATTAGCAAAATCAGAACCCTAGAAGTGCTGGGCATATACTGACAAATGCTTACCATCTAATGCTCTTTTAAAAAATATCCTTGACTTCTGAATTACAGTCTTCCCATCAGTTTATCTCTCATTGTTATGATTTCTAAATTTCTGTCTTTCCTTTTAGGGAGATGACCTAGCCTGTGTGAAGATTTAGATAGCACCTACTTTTATTATCAGCAGTATCTTTATAAATCATTACTTTAGTATGTTATTTTCTCAGAAGATTTCCACAGATAGCTACCTCTGTCCATTTAAAGTTGGTTCTTATTAGTTTCAAAATGTGAATTTCCCCCTTCCATTTTCGGGGTGACATTTTCTGACTTTGTCCACAAATTCTTAGAGTGTGTTGCATCTGTAGCTGTCAGATCAAGGGTGACCCACAACATGCACTGACCATCTCCGTTTCTCAATATTGAATCATAAAAGGAAGTTTTTTCCTGCTGGTCAGAAAGGTTCAAATGAGCAATTATTGGTAGCTTTTAGCATCCTGTCAGCTGGTTATCGATTGATTGCCTCTTAGCACCATATCCACCCTTAAGTACCTGCTCTGCAATAATGGATTGGACCATTAAGCATTTCTCTTTTATAGTGGGCACAGTGCTGAAATTCTCAGTAAAGGGCGCTGGAGGGACATTGTAGGAGGAAAGGGGCTTCTCCTTTGTTTTTTTGCTGCTATCATTTTCATTATTGCTGTCGTCACTGGTAGAGTATCATCATTATTACTGTAGCAACTGGGAGATACAACGTATAGCCATTTTTTAAAATAAATTTATTTATTTATTCATTTTTGGCTGTGTTGGGTCTTCGTTGCTGCCTGTGGGTTTTCTCTAGTTGTGGCAAGCAGGGGCTACGCTTCGTTGCGTTGCGCGGGCTTCTCACTGCGTTGGCTTCTCTTGTGGAGCATGGGCTCTAGGCACACGGGCTCTAGAGCGCAGGCTCAGTAGTTGTGGCTCACGGGCCCAGTTGCTCCGCGGCATGTGGGATCCTCCCAGACCAGGGCTCGAACCCATGTCCCCTGCATTGGCAGGCAGATTCTCAACCACTGTGCCACCAGGGAAGCCCCCTTACACTATTTTTAAAGTGTGGTATTCATTTTTTTTTCCACTATGGAGTTGTAGAAGTTTCTTATATAAAAATTTGGATATTAACCCCTTGTCACATATATGGTTTGCAAATATTTTCTCCCATTCCATAGGTTACCTTTTCACTGCGATGATTGTTTCCTTTGCTGTGCGGAAGCTTTTTAGTTTGATGTAGTTGCACTTATTTTTGTTCTTGTTGCCTGTGCTTTTGGTGTTATATCCATGAAATCATTGCCAAGACAAATGTCATGAAGCTTACCACATTTTGCAATCATTTGTGCTATTCTGAAAGAAACAATAAAACCATCTTTCCGGTTTAGGAAAAATTTGTTAAACATTCCAGTAAATAGTAAGACGGTTTTCAGACTTTTCAGAATGCTTTATCTCACAAGAATGCTATTATCGTTGCCAACTTTTCACCATGTTTCCTTGTAAAGTGGTCACTTAATCTTGATGGTTTCATTGCTTCATTAGGGAAAAACATGTTAACAAAATGGGCATATGGCAACCGTTCATTTGTGGGCAAAGATGTAAAACCCAACTTGAAATATTCAACTGAATATTGATAATTTTTCTCTATAATTAATGAAATGACTAAATAAGTATATTCTTGTAGATCAAATTGCTGTGAATGCCACATTACAAATACAGACCTAAGCTGTATTAGATGAGTATCGACTACTCAAATACCACGAGTGGCATTCCCTTGATGATTTTCCAAAATGGAGACCCACTCATGGTAGAGTTCAAACTAAAACAAAATGCAGGCTTCCCTTGAGTTACATGATAGTTTATGTTTTTGGAAAATTTGGTGTTTATTGGAACTATGCAAAAAAATTTATGTTTATATGTACAAGAGGTTTAGAGTCTAGGCTCAGATAATTAAAAGCAAGCTTTTTTCACTCAATGAATATTTAACAGGACATTCAAAAGTTGGACAGTGTGTGGGACTATCCCATCCCACACATTGTAGGATGTCTAGCATCTCTGACCCCTGCCCACTAAAGGCTAGTAGCAACTCCCAGTTACTATGACACCCTCACAGATTTCCAGAGTACCCTCTGGGTGCAATAAGACTTCAACTGAAAACTACTCATGTAAACTGTCTGCCTCAAAGCTTCGCAAATAGTATTCTCTGAAATGGCCAGGGGCAACAGAAGTTGGTGACATTTCTGTTGTATGCTATAAGGATTCTAGATAAAGGTATTCTTTTACAAGATGCTTCATAGTAAAAGTTCACATGTGGTAAGAAATTCAGGGGTACTACCTTTGTTCGTAAGCTTCAAAGCATTTAAAAATTTATAGGCATACAGTGATAAAGGATTGTCATTGCTATGTGGCAGAGCTTCCCTTACCAATGAAAGTTGCTTGCTCTCTAGTATCTAAAGAGACTAGTCTTTGTCTAAAAACTGTGATAATGTCACCTGGGACAGATGCCTCATAAGAAATGCCATTCTCCTTAAGGCCCATGACAACCATTACCATTCTCTATTGCCGCTAGGCCCATAACAAAGACCAAATCTCAACATGATTCAGGGGGACAGGTACACACTGTGATCCAGGAGGACATAGCTTGCACACCAAAAGAACTGCAATACTTCATTAATATATATTAGCAGAAACCTGGTGAGTGTGTAGGAGTAGATGCTCAGGGTATTAGAGCAAGGAGAGCAGAATATAACATTAGATCCAGCTGAATTCATTGATATGGGTACACTTTACTGGATATTGTGAATTCAAAGGGTTAGATCGTGCAGCTGGAGTTGGCTGTAACAGCTTACTTGGATGACTAAAATTTGGAGGCAGTGGTGGTCTACAGTTAATGAGGATGAGATGCTAGAGCTTTCTTGGCATGATGTAGCGGAGGGAATCCAAAGGTTGGCCTCAGTCTTCTTTCATAGCAAACTTCAATCCTCAAAGATTCTGAAGCAATGCCTACAAGATCTCAAAGGAAAGAAGGCATGAGCCAAACTCTCTGTCAGGTATAGAAGCAAAAGACAAATAGTCTGAACATGAAAGGACACAGGGAATGTTATTTCCTTGACCCTGTTGGAGAAATCTGTTAGAAGATTCAGCCAACCAAGAGATGAGTGGAAAAACAACTGCAAAGGGATTGGCAATGATTACTGACATGAACTGTACGACTAGGACAAATGTGGGGATTTTGGTGACAGAACAGAATATAAATGTTGTTAGCCCTGATAATGTAGAAATTATATCAAAAATTAGTTATATCATTAAATTAGTTATATCACTAATGAAAGGTGGGAAGCAAAGGGTGGAGAGGGGTAGAAGTATACTGATTTCTTCATCTTCCATAACTAGGGGTCAAAGTTATCACTTAATGCTAGTAATTCAAGTAGTAGAGTTATAAGTATTCTTTTGAACAATGCAGAGTAAACACTAAGAGAGCGATCACCTACTAAAAAAAGTTGATGGAGAAAAGGGTGGGGACAAGGAGGAAAAGGGTATTTATTAATTTTGTCTTTGTTCATAGTAGAAAATTATTAGACACTGTCAGATGAGGAGGGAGAAGATGGATTGTTCAGTGAGTAATGTCTAGTATCAAATTGGATAAACATTAAAGAAGTAGATTCCTACTTCATATCATACCTCAAAATAAATCATAGAGTTTAGAGATTTAATGTAAAAATGAAACCATAAAGATATTAGAAGGGATTTTAAGAATATAGTTACATAATAGGGTAGGCCTTTCTAAACATATAAGCAATGAGGGAGTCTATAAAAGTGAAAACTTTCGTTTAAAAAAAAAATCAATGTAAAAAGACAAACTGGGGACATTTTTACCAACACTTTAATTAGAGTCTCACATGATATATGAAGAGCGCTCACAAACCAGTAAGAAAAAGATAAACCCCCCAACAGAAAAATAGAGAAAGGATAAGAATAGATAATACCCCAAAGAAGAAATGCCATGGCTGAGAAGTTTATGAAAAAATATTTACACTAATTAGTCATAAAAAATGCAAATGTAGACAAATATTGTATGATTCCACTGTATGAAGCACCTAGCATGGTCAATTCATAGAGACAGAAAGTAGAATGGTGGTTGTCAGGGACTAAGGGGAGGGAGGAGTGGGGAGTTAGTGTTTAATGGGTACAGAGTTTCAGTTTAGGATGATGGAAGCATTCAGGAGATGGATGGTAGTGACGGTTGCCCAGTAGTGTGAATGTACTTAATGCCACAATACACGTTAAAATGGTCCAAATGGTAAATTTTATGTTATGTAGATTTTACCACAGTTGAAAAGACTCCTGAGGATTTTAAAGAAGGACTCTTGTATTTAAGGATTTAGGTTCATCTGTAGGAGACTGTGAGAAGAGAACTTTAAACCCTGAAAGTAAGTCTGATACTATGATATTTCTTTGATTGAGTCATACCTCTAGAAACTTTGTTTTCTGTATACAGTAGAATTCTATTTTTTTCCTATAAAAATTACTTCCTCAAGAGAGTAAATTTTAGAGACTGGTTCAAGATGGCAGAGTAAAAGGATGTGCGCTCACTCCCTCTTGGGAGAGCACTGGAATCACAACTAATTGCTGAACAGTCGACAGGAAGACACTGGAACTCACCAAAAAAGATACCCCACAACCAAAGACAAGGGAGAAGCCACAATGAGACAGTAGGAAGGGCACAATCACAATAAAATCAAATCCCATAACTGCTGGGTGGGTGACTCACAGACTGGAGAACACATACCACAGAAGTCCACCCACTGGAGTGAAGGTTCTAAGCCCCACATCAGGCTTCCCAACCTGGGGGTCCAGCAACGGGAGGAGGAATTCCTAGAGAATCAGACTTTGAAGGCTAGCGGGATCTGATTGCAGGACTTCGACAGGACTGGGGGAAACAGAGACTCCACTCTTGGAGGGCACACACAAAGTAGTGTGTGCATCGGGACCCGGGGAAAGAGCAGTGACCCTGGGAGAGACTGAACCAGACCTACCTGCTAGTGTTGGAGCGTCTCCTGCAGAGGCAGGGTGTGGCTCACTTCGGGGACAAGGACACTGGCAGCAGAAGTTCTGGGAAGTACTCCTTGGCGTGAGCCCTCCCAGAGTCCACCATTAGCCCCACCAAAGGGCCTGGAGGCTCCAGTGCTCGGTCACCTCAGGTCAAACAACCAACAGGGAGGGAACCCAGCCCCACCCATCAGCAGACAAGTGGATTGAAGTTTTACTGAGTTCTGCCCACAGAGCAACAGTCAGCTGTACCCACCACCAGTCCCTCCCATCAGGAAGCTTGCACAAGCCTCTTAGATAGCCTCATCCACCAGAGGGCAGACAGCAGAAACAAGAAGAACTACAGTCCTGCAGCCTGTGGAACAAAAACCACATTCACAGAAAGATAGACAACATGAAAAGGCAGAGGACGTTGTACCGCATGAAGGAACAAGATAAAACCCCAGGAAAACAACTAAATGAAGTGGAGATAGGCAACCTTCCAGAAAAAGAATTCAGAATAATGATAGTGAAGATGATCCAGGACCTCAGAAAAACAATGGAGGCAAGATTGAGAAGATGCAAGAAATGTTTAACAAAGACCTAGAAGAATTAAAGAACAAACAAACAGAGATGAACAATACAATAACTGAAATGAAAACTACACTAGAAGGAATCAATAGCAGAAAAACTGAGGCAGAAGAACGGATAAGTGACCTGGAAGACAGAATGGTGGAATTCACTGCCGCAGAACAGAATAAAGAAAAAAGAACAAAAAGAAATGAAAACAGCCTAAGAGACGTCTGGGACAACATTAAATGCACCAACATTCGCATTTTAGGGGTCCGAGAAGGAGAAGAGAGAGAGGAAGGACCCAAGAAAATACTTGAAAGATTACAGTCAAAAACTTCCCAAACATGGGAAAGGAAATAGCCACCCAAGTCCAGGAAGCGCAGAGAGTCCCAGGCAGGATAAACCCAAGGAGAAACATGCCGAGACACACAGTAATCAAATTGACAAAAATTAAAGACAAATTATTGAAAGCAACAAGGGAAAAACAACAAATAACATACAAGGGAACTCCCATAAGGTTAACAGCAGATTTCTCAGCAGAAACTCTACAAGCCAGAAGGGAGTGGCATAATATATTTAAAGTGATGAAAGGGAAGAACCTACAACCAAGATTACTCTACCCAGCAAAGATCTCATTCAGATTCAATGGAGAAATCAAAAGCTTTACAGACAAGCAAAAGCTAAGAGAATTCAGCACCACCAAACCAGCTCTACAACAAATGCTAAACGAACTTCTCTAAGTGGGAAACACAAGAGAAGAAAAGGACCTACAAAAACAAACCCATAGCAATTAAGAAAATGGTAATAGGAACATACATATCAATAATTACCTTAAATGTGAATGGATTAAATGCTCCAACCAAAAGAGACAGCTGGCTGAATGGATACAAAAATAAGACCGTATATATATATGCTGTCTACAGGAGACCCACTTCAGACCTAGGGACACATACAGACTGAAAGTAAGGGGACAGAAAAAGATATTCCACGCAAATGTAAATCAAAAGAAAGCTGGGGTAGCAATACTCATATCAGATAAAATAGGCTTTAAAATAAAGAATGTTACAAGAGACAAGGAAGGACACTACATAATGATCAAGGGATCAATCGAAGAAGATATAACAATTATAAATACATATGCACCCAACATAGGAGCACCTCAATACATAAGGCAACTGCTAACACCTATAAAAGAGGATGAATATAGACACAAAAATCCTAAACAAAATACTAGGAAACAGAATCCAACAGCACATTAAAAGGATCATACACCATGATCAAGTGTGATTTATCCCAGGGATGCAAGGATTCTTCAATATATGCAAATCAATCAATGTGATACACCATATTAACAAATCGAAGAATAAAAACCATATGATCATCTCAATAGATGCAGAGAAAGCTTTTGACAAAATTCAACACCCATTTATGATAAAAACTCTCCAGAAAGTGGGCATAGCGGGAACCTACCTCAACATAATAAAGGCCATATACGACAAACCCACAGCAAAAATCGTTCTCAATGGTGAAAAACTGAAAGCATTTCCTCTAAGATCAGGAACAAGACAAGGATGTCCACTCTTGCCACTATTATTCAACATAGTTTTAAAGGCATTCAAATTGGAAAAAAAGAAGTAAAACTGTCACTGTTTGCAGATGACATGATACTCTACACAGAGAATCTTAAAGACGCCACCAGAAAACTACTAGAGCTAATCAATGAATTTGGTACAGGTGCAGGATACAAAATTAATGCACAGAAATCTCTTGCACTCCTATACACTAACAACAAAAGATCAGAAAGAAATTAAGGAAACACTCCCATTTACCATTCCAACAAAAAGAATAAAATACCTAGGAATAAACCTACCTAAGGAGGTAAAAGACCTGTACTCAGAAAACTATAAGACACTGGTGAAAGAAATCAAAGATGACACAAACAGATGGAGAGATATACCATGTTCTTGGATTGGAAGAATCAATATTGTGAAAATGAGTATACTACCCAAAGAAATATACAAATTCAATGCAATCCCTGTCAAATACCAGCGGCATTTTTTACAGAACTAGAACAAAAAATCTTAAAATTTGTATGAAGACACAAAAGACCCCGAATAGCCAAAGCAGTCTTGAGGGAAAAAACTGGAGTTGGAGGAATCAGACTCCCTGACTTCAGACTATACTACAAAGCTACAGTAATCAAGACAATATGGTACTGGCACAAAACAGAACTATAGGTCAATGGAACAGGATAGAAAGCCCAGAGATAGACCCACGCACCTATGGTCAACTAATCTATGACAAAGGAGGCAAGGATATACAATGGAGAAAAGACAGTTTCTTCAATAAGTGGTGTTGGGAAAACTGGACAGCTACATGTAAAAGAATGAAATTAGGACGCTCCCTAACACCATACACAAAAATAAACTCCAAATGGATTAAAGACCTAAGTGTAAGACCGGACACTATAAAACTCTTAGAGGAAAAAAAAAAAAAACTCTTAGAGGAAAACATAGGAAGAACACTCTTTGACATAAATCACAGCAAGATCTTTTTTGATCCACTTCCTAGATAATGGAAATAAAAATAAACAAATGGGGCCTAGTGAAACTTAAAAGCCTTTGCAAAGCAAAGTACAAACAAGATGAAAAGACAACCCTCAGAATGGGAGAAAATATTTGCAAACGAGTCAACAGACAAAGGATTAATCTCCAAAATATACAAACAGCTTATGCAGCTCAATATTTAAAAATCAAACAACCCAGTCAAAAAATGGGCAGAAGGGGCTTCCCTGGTGGCACAGTGATTGACAGTCCACCTGCTGATGCAGGAGACACGGGTTCGTGCCCCGGTCCGGGAAGATCCCACATCCCACATGCCGCAGAGCGGCTAGGTCCGTGAACCATGGCCGCTGAGCCTGTGCGTCCGGAGCCTGTGCTCCACAACAGGAGAGGCCACAACAGTGAGAGGCCCGCGTACCACAAGAAAAAAAAAAAATGGGCAGAAGACCTAAATAGACATTTCTCCAAGAAGACATACAGATGGCCAAGAAGCACATGAAAAGCTACTCAACATCACTAATTATTAGAGAAATGCAAATCAAAACTACAACGAGGTATCACCTCACACCAGTTAGAATGGGCATCATCAAAAAATCTACAAACAACAAATCCTGGAGAGGGTGTGGAGAAAAGGGAACCCTCTTGCACTGTTGGTGGGAATGTAAATTGATACAGCCACTATGGAGAACAGTATGGAGGTTCCTTAAAAAACTAAAGATAGAATTACCATATGACCCAGCAATCCCACTACTGGGCATATACCCAGAGAAAACCATAATTCAAAAAGACTCATGTACCACAATGTTCACTGCAGCACTATTTACAATAGCCAGGTCATGGAAGCAACCTAAATGCCCATCAACAGATGAATGGATAAAGAAGATGTGGTACATATATACAGTGGAATATTACTCAGCCATAAAAAGGAATGAAATTGGGTCATTTATTGAGATGTGGATGGATCTAGAGACTGTCATACAGAGTGAAGTAAGTCAGAAAGAGAAAAACAAATATCGTATGCTAACACACATATGTGGAGCCTAGAAAAATGGTACAGATGAACCTGTTTGCAGGGCAGAAATAGAGACACAGATGTAGCAAACAAACGTATGGACACCAAGGGGGGAAAGTGGGGGTGGTGGTGGGATGAATTGGGCAATTGGGATTGACATGTATACACTGATGTGTATAAAATGCATGACTAATAAGAACCTGCTGTATAAAAAAATAAAATAAAATTTAAAAAAGAATTGCTCAACTATGGAATGAGTTTACTTTGCGAAGTAAGCAATCGTCTATCATTTTAATTTAACAAAAAAAACGAGTGAATTTTATCCTGCTTAGGATCAGTAACAATTTGTCATATCCATTCTCTTCCATTTCCCTCAAAAGCCCTCCTATGGCCTGTACGTCTGGTACCTATTTACAGGCATATAAATAATTAATATATTCAATGCATATTGCAAATTTCATGTTTGATGTATAATATCTATTTAGCACCATTAAACATCAATAGTGATTTGCTTTGTAGTTAGGTCTCATCAAATAATAAACATCTTCTGACTGCAGCCAGTTTTTCTCCAAGTGAGGAATCCACAATAGCAGGGGATTTTTTAAAAAGTTCCAGCCTGGCTCTTGATCATCCCCTGAAATTTTCAGTGACTAGGAGATCACTTAGTACCAGCTGAATTTAATCAGTTTAATCAGTGTAAGTAAAAGAAGCAATAATGTAAGTAAACTGCAAAAAAAAAAGTATCAAATATAAATAGTTTTTGGACTATCCGGTGCTTTTGGTTTATTTCTATCTGTGTTCTTTGCCGTAGAGAAATAACAATACCCAAACACACTTGAAATACATATAGGAAGCTTTAAAAGCACACAGCTTATTTCTCTTTTATTCAACATAGACTGTTTCCTTTTCTTTAGTAGTTTTTCCTTCCCCCTTCTCCCCAGGGAATTTCATAAATATAATCACAAAGCCTTATAGAAATTTGCTAAAAGTTTTTTATTGTATTTACTGAGAACATCACATTGTTCCACAGTAAAATGATCTTATCCTCCAAATGATTACAAAGCACTTTTCATTAAAAAGGTTTTGGTTATCTATATTAAATTGCACATTATAAAAAAATCAGTTATAAATCATACTCTTTAAAAAGAAACATAAGGCAAGTACTAAAATACTGCACACTGATCAAACCCAGCATAATCATTTCACATAGTGATCTATATTTAAACAACTACTGTGCCAAAAATGGCATCCTGTGTAGGTAGGTAGAGAAGCAGACTCACACTGCAGTGTGCAGCGTGCACTTGGAACAAGTTGCTTTTGATGTCTAAAATAAAACATGTTTTTCTAACTTTGAAAATATGCAAGATAATTTAAAAATTACTTTTCAGGTAAACATTAAAATAAAACAAGTTGACGTAAAAAATATCATGTTATACTAGGAGATAGTTAAAATATCCAAGCTCTCTCTCAGTAATACTGCAGGGTTCAGTTTGTCATAGCTATAACTTTCAGGCTAAAATAAACTGGTAGGAGAACAAAATGACAAAATGCAAATTTATCAAGCACTGGGCAATGCCTTTATAATCTTACATTTCTCAAACCACAATATTTTAACAATTACATGAGAAGTTATTACTAAAGGGATATTTCATCTCTAGTGTAATTTTTTTTTAATTTTATTGGAGTATAGTTGATTTACGATGTTGTGTTAGTTCCTGCTGTACAGCAAAGTAAATCAGTTATACATATACATATATCCACTCTTTTTTTTTAGACTCTTTTCCCATAGAGGTCATTACAGAGTATTGAGTTCCCTGTGCTGTACAGTAGGTCCTTATTAGTTATCTATTTTATATATAGTGTGATATGTCAATCCCAATCTCCCAATTTATCTTCCCCCTGTAACTTCAGATTAACAAGCCCCCGTTCTCCCTTCCACATACAACTAATGTTAACAGTAGAATGGAATTATCATTAGTTAACACAGAATCCAGTACATTCCAGTAGATTCTAAATGTCTGGTTTTCCTAATTAGGAAAATGATAGTGTTATTTTCCTAATTTATATTTTTAAAATCTTCACAAAATAGAGTTAAGGCAAAGTCTACAAAGACAGCAAGGTTAAATAAAAACCTGTGGTCCCCACTTCCTGTGAATACTACTTACAGGTACATTAGGATTCAGAGACCCACGTGGAATTTGGGGTAGAGTTTTAGGTGCGTGTCACACAGTCAGCCACGACCATGATGCTGAGAGCCCTTGATAATCATAGGTCTGAGATTTGCTGACACTGATCCAGACACAGTCCTTTCTAATTTCTTTATGTTAAATCTGAAAGATGAACAGTGATACTTTCAGTGTCATTTTTTTAAAAAAGTAACTCATTGTCCAAGTTTTAAGATTGATGACTCCCAAAACTCTAATCTTAGCCTGAAAAATAGCTTAAAATATCTACTTAAACAAGCTCAATAGAAAGCTATTTTGTATATATAGCTATAGGTATAATAAAATATACATAACATTTTTTCACATACCCTCCGAGTCACAGAATACTTTGAATAGCTAACTATGCTAGAAACATTGACCAGGGATTTTTCTTTAAAGGCATTACGTTGGGGGGCTGTGTTCATCATTAAGTTTTCATTTGGTGATCATTTTCTGACTTTCATAGTGAACGCCTTCTGTGTTAACAAAAATTGCATACCTCTAAGTAGATTTTGAACTCAGTAATTGTTTTATAGGAGGTTTTTCTCCTCAGACATATAAACAAAATGCAACATGCATAGTACTGCTAGATCTACACATTTCTTATTGACATATATATTTAAAAAGAAAAAATAATTTTGCAAGGAACATGAAATTTAGCACCAATCTTGATCTGATCTTTCTCTGGTAGGAAAAAAAGGCACCAAATACAGTCAGTTCATAGCCTCAGGTCAAAATGCAGCACTCTTGATAACAAACCCTGGGTCCCTGAAATAATATTCCAATATAGGCTAAATTACGAAAGATATGTTGACCCATTACTGTCTAGCATTTTAGAACATACTATAGAAGATTACATTTGGTGAAGATAACAGTAGAAAAGGTTTATGTGTTTACACACATATTTAACAAATGGACTCTTCTAATAACTGACAGATACTGAAAAGTATTATCTGATGAAGAATAAAAGTCATGTATCAGAGGCTCCAAAATAGTGTCACAGATCTAATTTGATTTCTAAATGTTGTTTTATATTGATAGTGATATCACATACATGCTTAGTGACATTCAACTCCAAAATACTCTTCTTACAGCACCCATATAGAAAGGCTAGAAACATCTTTAGATTGGGAACTTGTGGGTTAACTCCTACACTATTGCCACACTCAACGGTAGCATTTTCAAAAACTCCAGCAAGACAAAAATTCATTGCCATGGTCCCTGTTCCACTAGGAAAGGGGTGCCTCTTACAGGAGTTGTTTAACATGTAAGCTGTAAGGTTAAGGCACAAGCATACAATCTTTTGTCAGTGATCATCCATCTTCCTGCCAAAGAAAACACAGATGAAAACGACCTCATCGTCAAGCTGCCAGTGTAATTTGAAAAGCCACTGGTGAAGCATATTAGTAAGTGTTCATTATTGTATATAGATTATAAATTTCTTCACTTTTTTCCTTTTTCAGATTATCCACAGGCCACAATAGTTAATATTCCATTTTTGTTCCTTTTAAATCCATTTATCAGAAAAAAACACTTAAATTTTATCGATATTTCGACCCCCTTAACAACTTGTATTCCCTTGCCTTTTAATCCCAGAATCACCATTAACTCACTGACTAAGCAAGAATTAAGCTGGATTTTTAGTCAGACACTGAAAGCTGAGGTAGGTGGACCGCCATGATCAAGTGAGTGTCATGATAAAGCACTTAGAAAGGTTTTATTTCATTCCCACTGTCTTTCCAACATACTAATAAAAGATTGAAATCTTGTTTCATAAATGAGGTAGCCTATTTTATATCTGTCAAAAAAAATAGTACCATGGAGAATTTCCTTGAATGTATAGAGGCCAAGATGATTAATGTTTACTTTAAAAAAAATTAATAATTTTTTTTTTGTGGCCGTGCCAGGTGGCATGCGCAATCTTAGTTTCCTGACCAGGGATCGAACCCACGCCCCCTGCATTGGTGTGCAGAGTCTTAACCACCGGACCGCCAGGGAAGTCCCCCAAAACTAATTTTTAAAAGGACAAGCTAAATAAACTACTGTGTCCCAAATATCAAGGTTTGGGTGATTCAAAGATGTGACAGTGAATTGTTTCATGGGTCATAAGGAGTTATCTGATAAAATCCGTATTTATCAGGAATTATGATTCTAAGTTATGTGCAGGTTTCATATTTAGCTATGGGCATTTGGCCCTTTATTCTTGAAAATTGTAGCCTATCACTTGTAGTATATTTATAAAACAAAGCATTAGTCTCTGCCAATAAAGTGATAAAATATGGCTGCGGCTATCCCATTACAGTGAACCTGCGAGCTGTGTGTGCCTGTTGTCCACATTATTCTTTGCTCCTTCTTTGCCAGCTACAATGAAGTTTTCAGTTAGAAATTTCCCGCAGAGTTTTAAATACTTATATAAATTATTCACATATTTAAAAACTACGGACTTAATTAGCTTATACTTTTCACTTGTATCTCTAGACTCTGGGAAGTTACTCTTAATACCTTTCACCATAAAGTGTAACCCAGCCTAAGGCAGGTTCATTAGGAACTGCATCCCAGAGGCCCCCTACATTCTAAGGCATCCTCCATGATGTGCTTTCAGGACTATGATTTAGCAAAACTTTAATGGAATATGAAAATCAAAGTTAAAAAGTGAGCTCTCTGAAAATATTTATATTAAGAACTTGACAGTCTTTTCTCTCAAAGTATTTACCTTAAACATTTAAAGTTTTATATGTTAGCACAAAAGATGACAATTATATGAAACTTATTACCCGTCCCAGTTTTAATCATGTAATTAAAATTTTTTTCGGTGTTATCATTAGAACTCTAAGTTGAAAGCTAAGAGCAAGCCATTCTCCAGGTTACACAAAATTGGATGGAGTTCCATCCTCTGAAATCACAGGGACTGGTAAGCAGTGCAGCTAAGCAACCAGTAGCACTAAGCAAGGATATTAATGGACTTTTCAGCAGGTTTTTGAAGGATGTGGGGAAGTAAAGGGAAAAATGATAAAGATAATATAAAAAGAGGCATACTAAAGGGTCTGAAAGTTTACCATCACCAGGAAGTCCTCAGAGGCACCCATGCTATAGGTTGCCTACCTCAAATCTCATACCACATTTTCTATTCAGTCTTATTTAACATCAAGAGTTATCTGGACATGGGACAGCTTACAAATAATAATAGCACAAATTAGAATGTTCTTAAGTGCAGTTAAAAGGAGTATAATTACCAGAAGTAAACATGTTTACTTTACAACCAAGTGTACATTGACTTTAAAAGTGGGAAGTTGAAGCTAATAGAATTAAAGTATTTTTTTTTCCATACTTGGGCAGAGCCCATGGGTCTGCAAACATGTATAAACAGATAATGCATGATCATGAAATGCAAATGAAGTCCTGTTTCTATTTATGAATAGAATTTGAAGCTTAATGCAAGCACTATGCAGTTTTCAGTGTAAATTACACATCTTGTAGTAGGGCTATAGACGAAGCATTACAACCATGATCAAAGAGATTTATAAATTTTGAATACAGTATCAATAATCTGGGTGGTTTATTATTACTTAAATGGATGCATCCCAGCAATGTCTACTGCAATAAAATTTAACCAGAATGTTTCTGTAAGATCCTTGGGCATCTGTTACGATACCCAATCCAGCCTTTCTGTAAAGTTGCTCCTCTTCTTATGCTATTGTTGGCCTCAAATGCCAGAACCTTTTAAATTTGAGTTCGCTTAGTCCTATCAGAATTAGGAGGATGAGATGAGAAAGTAGAGTTCTGTATCTATTCCTTTTTGGGGGTGGGGAGTGGGCAAGGAATAGCAACTTTATTCAGAAAGCCAGCCGAACAAGAAGACGGTGGACTTGTGTCCCGAAAACCATTGCACCTGAGTTAGAATTCAGGCTTCTTTTATACTAAAAGGGGAGGGAGTAAAGTCAAACATTTCCTGGTTCTGTTCAGCCTCAGGAGGGGATGTGTTAATTTCTTCCTCCCTGCAGTCATTCACAGGTGGGCCTGGTCAGGATGTTTCCTGTGAGCTAAACAAAGGTATTTTATTTTATTTTTATTTTATTTTTTTTTACAAAAAACTTTTATTGTATTTGAATTATAACGTTGTGTGAATTTCTGCTGTACAGCAAAGTGACAGTTTGTATCTATTCTTTTAAACAAGTGTCTTGGATTGAACAAAAAAAAATGTAGGCCCATCAGGTCACTTTACTGCAACAGTAACACTCTGTTCAGAAATTAGAAAGGATTTACTTTGAAAGATTAAAGTAATATTTCTTGGTCTAAAACAAATCTTTGTGAATATTAATATTTTTTATTTTCTCAGTATATATTTTAGATGTTTATAACTATTTGTACCAAACATATTACTAAATATGCATTTTATGGAATTTAGCATCTTACCTTTCATACTTTTTAACTTTTTATTATTACAGCACAGAACTCCCCATAAGAGTCTATGTTAGTGGAGCCTTTTCAGTGTTGTAGATCCTGTTTGATTCATTCCATTAGACTGAAAACTAACATATGTATAATATTATACACAAACACAATATTCTGAGATCTAAGTTTTATTATAAATACTTGTCATGTTGCTCTTTTATCATGGAAAATAAGCAAGATCAAGTCTTTGAGTTTCAGATTATTACTTTTCTTCCCCTAAAATCAGCAACATTTTGAAAGGAAAAACATTTTGGAGGTCTTTACAAAATAAATTTTCTATTTTAGATCTACTCTTTCTGTAAAATTGGGAGGTAGTCAGGAGTTAGTGCTGAAACTGTAGGAAAAATAAAAATAATGGCAGGTTCGATGATTGTACTTAGTTGTATGGTTTTGCTAATTTCAAAAGCACTGATAATAATGAGGAAATAATGTTTTATATAACTGGGCATGAATAAATGAAGAAACTAATAATGTATTACATTATCATTTCTAAGTCATTTTGTAAAAGCTTAAATAAAATAAGAACATCAAAGGGCAGCATGGTCAAAATATATATATATATATATTTTAATGCAACAGAACCTTCCAAAAAACAAATTATCTAAGTCCCCTGAATATGAAATGTGGAAGAATTGGAAGTAGTAAGTTACAGAGTATATCCAAGATCAAAATTATTTAAAGTTCTGTTAGAAATAAATTCCGTATTTAGTATTTACACTTTGAACCTTCAAGGTTGCAGATGAGAAAGCTGATACTAAAAGGAAAAGTTACTGGGTTTTCTAGATGTTTAGTTAACAGCCTCACTTTGCTCCTCCCCCTGCCTGCCCTCCTTTCCCATCAACAACTGCAAATCCATACGCTTTCCAGGCATCTCCATCCTCAGCTAGAGACAGGAATGGAAGGACTTTGCCTTTCACAAACGATCGAAGCTGAAAAGAGAAGTAGGGAGATAATAGGTTTCATTTCTCTCAGCACAGAGACTTTAGAAACAGGTGAATCCTGGAGGTGCTTTATAAAAACAGCATTTTCCCAGGTGAACAAGCTACATTTGAGGAAGATCTAAAATACATATGTATTTAGGATTTAAATATGCTTTGTACATTATTAACTTAAAGACCTAAATAAGAAAGAAAAATGTACTAAAATATAATTTCAGGACTGAGGGACGTGTTCTGATGTTTTTTAGATGAATATGGGTCATGTCATGACTTCGGTTTTAATTTTAAGTCTTTAAAACTCAAATAGCCTTCTTATATTTGTCTGTGTATAAAAATATTTTTAAAAATACAGGCAATGTTAAAGGGGAACACAATAGGATAAGTACATATGAACGCAAAGTTTTGTCAGAAAGTTTTACCGATTTGAGCAATTCTTTCTATCAGAAATAGATATTTTCTTCACAAATGTTTTTTTCCCATTTGTGCCTAAAACTGCAACTTGATAACATGCACTAGGACCTGATATTTAAACAAAGTCTTACTGAGCAACAAATCAGAAGTCAGAAAAATTCTAAGTTAAAATGCCAGAATATCTTTCAATTCTTCTATTTTACTTTATTGTTACAATTTAAACAAATTCAGAAATCTGGGGTGTTTCTGGCTACTTGAGTAAAACACACTGCAAATCCAAAGGGGAAAAATGTAAATGGAAGAAATGTCTGATTTCTGAACTGTTCTGCCCTTATGAACATGATCCTGTTCATCTCACACCTCGATTCTGAACACCTTGTCAGTACCTGCTCCAAAAAGGTCCCTTGACACTGGAGCAAGTCAGAATAACTTACTTTCAAAGCTTATTTAAGAGCAGGGGAGCAATTTTAACTAGACTTGAGATTTAAGTAGATCTGATATTATCTAGAATCCAGGCTTAAATTTTGTTTCCAAATAGCAGAAGAAATTAAAGATACCAAAACTAAAAACGCCAAGTGAGACAAACAATATTTCCAGTCCTAACCAAACTGCAACCCTTTCAATACAGCTTGAGGTATTTTTAAATATTTGTATAAGCTAAATAGTGCTCACAGTTTCTGAAGTTACTTTTTACTGAGATAGCTTCATATTCTCATAATATTTGACTTTCAGACAGGTTTTCTTGTACATGAAATTGAGTCTGAGTCTCCGGCCTCAGACTCATGGAAATATTGGACAGCTTTTCAGTGGCAGAAAATGATTCTTGTAGTAATAAGGTTCTATTTCCCAATTATTGTGCTATTCCTAGGATGTGATTAAAAAAATAAGAAATTTGCAATTCATATAAAAGGAAAACTTGCTTAAACTTCTAAAAGCAAGTCCAGTCTGGTGGAGGTATATAAGACATTAAATAACAGAGTCAGATTCCTTCTTAAAGATTCCAGATGAGCTTGACAACAGAGAGTTCTGGTTCTCCAACATTTTCTCCATCTTTTCTCCTCCAGTGGTTTTATTGATCTCTCTTTGCTTCTTACTATGGATCCATGGGATAAAACAAAGGACAGCACCTCCAATAAGGGGAGGGATTCCAGCGAGGTAGAATGCCACATCATAGGAGCCCAGCTTGTCACGGAGTAACCCTGGGAAGGGAAAAAACTGTCACCAAGAGAGAACAAGTATGGCTCTTGGGGTCTCAGATTAGTCACTCTGGTGGCCTACTGCCAACCTAGTATCTTTATCTCAGCAGGATAGTTCAAACATCTCAGATATCAGACATTTTTAAGGAAATGGGTCTGAAATATAAACCTTTTCTGATATGAGGAAGGAAAAGATCTCATTTCTTTAATCTTGTTGCAAGTCTGTGACAGGCCTTTGAGTTTTCCTACCAAGATATTACACGGAAAAAATATTTTCAACCAAGCTTTGGCTTTCTCAAAACCCTTCAGAGGCCATTTGGGATATTCTGACACATGGTGTAAAGGTCCTGTTTTAGCTGAAGGTGGACGGACCGTCAAGCTGAAACTTCTCTCATACACACAGACCTCAAAATGTCTACGTTTTAAACCTTTCTTGGGCCTGTTTATGAAATAACATGAAACTACTTAAAAGTATAATCCAAAATCATGAAAAATTATAAGTCTAAGAGTCAGGATGAAAAAACTAGGTTGTTAAATACATTTTGGAAAGAAACTAAGGTTTGTCAGCACATGGGAGGAAAATATAAGAATATATGTGTGGTGCTCTAATAGATCCTAGGGCTCTGCTTCTAAAAACTGTCAGAATACTCCTTATTTCTAATTTCTCTAACCAAATCCAGATTTTAAAAGTTATCTTAGTGTTTTAAACTTTTACTATATAACCTAAGTTATCTGAAATGTTCTAGGAACACATTGTACTGAATATCTGACTCTGCTAAGTAAACAGCTGAGGATTTGTTCAGGTAAGTACCAACATCAAAAAAAAAAAAAAAAAAAAGAAAAAGGTGTACAGTCATTCCAAATAGAAACCTAAAATATACAACATATCTAAATATATGCTTTTCCTATCCCCTGAATCAGAACATTCCACATATAACTGAACCTTTCATCCTTATGAACATAAATTAATATGTTTGTTTGTAATACTATGATCCCTCAGAACCTCCTGCTGTTCTGCCTGCTTTGAAAGTTTCCTGTTAACTCCTTCATTCTTGATCTGTTATAGTCACTTCTAGTAGCAAACACCGTTTCTACGAAAGTGCTGCTTGTAATTTGCTGTGGACTTGGAAACCCTAACAAACTAAGCTTGTAAGATGTAAAAATAGTGTATTACCTGGGGGAGAGGGGAAGGACTGGAGGGTTTTCCCTAAAAGGAGACTGTGATCTTGAGAACTTATCTTTTATTTGGTCTGCTCAGTAGTGGTTCTGCTTGCTTGATACATGACTAGATTCCCAACTGGCAAATTTGCTGATATGTGTGGTTCTGAATATGAGAATGAATTGAACTGAACTTTCACTGAGCCACTCAGATACCAGACACAGATGACAGTACATACATTTAAATTTTATAATAATTTTAGCAAATCTTATCATAATTTACAGTGGCACCCAACTAATACTGAACGTGAAACATCTTTATACTATCATTCAGGAGATTTCTAAAGGTGAAATTCACATAACATAAAATTAACCATTTTAATGGCATTTAGTATACTAACAATGTTGTACAACCACCACCTCTCTCTAGTTCCAAAATATTTTCATCACACCAAAAGAAAACTCCACACCCATTATGCAGTTACTCCCTAATCCCCCATCCCTCCAGCCCCTGGCAACCACCAGTCTGCTCTCTGTCTCTATGGATTTACCTATTCTGGATATTTCACAGAAACAGAATCATATAATATGGGACCTTTTGTATTTGGCTTCTTTCACTCAGCACATGTTTGAAGTTCATCTGCCTGGTAGCATGTATCAGTACAGCACTTCATTCTTTTTTATGGCTGAATAATACTCCGCTGTATGGATATACCACATTGTGTTTATCCATTCATCTGCTGACGGACATTTGGGTTGTTTCTACTAAGTGTTATTTTTCATTAACTACTTCTCAGGGGGCTATGATCTCTTACACAAAGCATACATATTTAGAAATCTTTCAGAATCTTCACCTCTTCCTAAAAAGAAATCATACTGCTATTCCTCCAAAACACATACTAAGTGAAATATAGGAACTCTGAAAGCTCAAAGTCCAGAACATAACTGCTACACATTTCACTGAGAGTTTCAGATATCAATAAGAATAAGAGGACTCATCGGCAAATTTTTCCAACATGCCATCTACAGCTGGTCTTATTAAAAATGTTATAGATAAGGCACATACAAAGCAAGACACCAGAAACCAATAAATCATAATATATTTAACATATAAGTGAGACTTAGGACCTACAGTAGAAAATGCTATGAATTAATATAATTTACCTGCAATGGGTGGGCCCACAGTCATGGGTATAGACATGAATCCGAGTAGAAATCCAATTGCTTGTGAGACATCCTGGGCACCAACTAACTCAAAGGCAATGGGGGCCATAATGGAAATGAAGCATCCATCGAAGAGACCCATGATGAGACAGACAGCAATGAGGGCCCCAAAGAGGCTGCACAGGGGAATCATCATGGACATCAGACCAATGAAGAAAAAGGACAGTACCTAGGACAGACACCACAATGTCAACTCTGCTCTCGGGAAAAGTGAACATCACTATTACTGAGCAACAGGCTTAGGACTTTTAAGTGGTTACTGGTCAGTCGCCTCCTCAGCCCAGTTCGCCTTGATTTTATATACATAACCAACTCCCATAATCATCTCCCCCAAGTTCCCCCAGCACTTTCTCAATATTTCCATTAAGGGACAAGAAGAAAGTAAGGATTTTTTTAAAATAAATTTATTTATTTTATTTTTGGCTGCATTGGTCTTCACTGCTGCACGGGCTTTCTCTAGTAGCAGCGAGCGGGGGCTACTCTTCATTGCGGAGCGTGGGCTTCTCATGCAGTGGCTTCTTTTGTTGCAGAGCACGGGCTCTAGGTGCGCAGGCTTCAGTAGTTGTGGCATGCAGGCTCAGTAGTTGTGGCTCATGGGTCTCTAGAGTGCAGGCTCAGTAGTTGTGGTGCACGGGCTCAGCTGCTCCATGGCATGTGGGATCTTCCCGGACCAGAGCTCGAACCCGTGTCCCCCTCATTGGCAGGCGGATTCTTAACCACTGTGCCACCAGGGAAGCCCAAAAGTAAGATTTTTTATATACTTACTTTTCTTTCCAGGCTGAAAGCTCTTTGAGATCAGAATCCGTACAAAAGTCATCTTTGAACTACATATTATAAGGTTTAAGGATCTTGAACCTGGGCACTGCTCAATACATATTTGTTCTTTGAATTTCAGCTCAAATTCACTCATCAAACATGATTTAAAAATTTTACCCTTGAAATTATATGCACTTTACTGGTATTAGTCCTCTGCATAATGAAAATATGCCAGCCAGATCTGTCCTTCACATCACAGAGCTTCCAGTTTGGAGAATACAGAGATGTAAGTTTTAGATATTTAAATAATCAATTTAGAATATAGTGCCTGCTGATATTCCAGACATGGTGAGCATAGGTAGATCAAGTGAGAGAGATTAAAATAAGTAACTATGATTTGATATTCTATAAATGTGTACTGAATTTTGATTATTCCAATTCCAATTAAATTTTGACTGTCAGAGGAAATATATGATGCATAATATGCAGTGAAAACAGTGAACACATTCTGCTATAACATCCTAAGAACTAATTTATATAATCCAGTTTTATTTACAGTGTAAATCAATGACTATTATTGCCGAAGAATATTTTCAAACATTGTCTTTTGATGCTAAGTCATAGATATACCCTATTTAAGCACCCCAGAGTTAAGGCTGAGAAATATTTTGCACCACAGAACACTTTCATTTTAGCGTTAGAGTAATTAATAGAATCAAACACTTGATTTTCCCTGCCATTTGGTAGCTACTGTGCTATGTTCTGTGTACGGTGCTATGTGAATAACACCTGGTTCCTACCCTTGGGTTGTGGGGAGATGACCATGTAAATAAATAAATGCACATGAAGTGTTCTAGATGTTGCTGTTGTATATTCAAAGTATGGTGGGTACAAAAAAGGAAGGAGTGGCCAATTCAATAGCTTTTTTAGGCAAAGAACTAATTAAAATTGGATCATTCACTCATTAGTGGAAGAAATGTTTTAAAAAGAATCAGCTTTTTAAAAAAGTGTTCATATAATAGCAACTATTATTTATTTAATGTTTATGAAATGCCAGGCGTTTTTCTAAGGACTTTAGATCGTGATTCTCATAACAGTTTTATGAGATGGGTACTAATGTTTTCCCCATTTTACAGATGAAGAGAATGATGCTGAGAGGTTTAGTAACCCTGGATGGAGCCAGCCTGGAACCTATGGTCTGCCTGGGCAGTAGGTAGCAGGGAACGATGGAACAATTTCTAGAGGGTACCCTCCGATGACAGTGGGGCTGGGGAGGAAGGGAGAGGCCACATAAAGCAGCCATCTGGATCACCGTCTTCATCTGCTCTGTTTTTCCCAGGACCCACTAGGCACGTCTGTGGCATACCAAGCTTGACTGCACGCCTCAGGGCAGCCCCTCACAACCTTAGTGCACATCAAGATCACCTGAGGAACAGGGATCTGGGAACGGTGATTTTCACAAGCTCCCCAGGTGACTCTGACACGAGTTGTCCACTGACCCCACAGTAAGAAACACACTGTTGAAAGAGGTTTTAAACTCCAAGTTGGTTGCTTTTTGACAACAACATATTATACAGCTGAATCAATTTTTCTTCTTCATTATTAAAATACAGCTTTGTGGTAGAATTATGATTAGTTTAAGACTCTGAGTCGGCTGTTTGAAAAGTAAGTCTGGCACTTCACATTTTCTAAAGAACATAATCTCCCATATTCCGATTTTCTATGTTCTACTTAAACATCTTTTTCTCCAATCCAATTTCCCTCAAAGCGTAAGCATAATTTCTTAGTGGTGGGTAATTACTGGGTTTGCAGCCTATAGACTGGAAAGAACTAATAAGGCTCAGAGGGACAGACCGGGCTCTAGCTCTCTGTGACCTTGATAAAAAGACTCCCTGATGCTGCCCATCTACACAAAAAGAGACTTAAAGCTAAATCAGAATGTAGAAAGTGGGTTGAAACTAGCAAGTAAGTAAAGATTTGAGTTATTTTTATTGAAAAACTAATAAAGACAAATCCTAATATTATTAATTAGATACATTTTTACTCTATCTACAAACACAAAAGAAGATAAATACTTGAATCTTAGAAAGGTATCTATCATTACAAATTCCAGAGAACCTGGAGTAAAATGTGAGGACATCACGGGGCCAGGTGGAATGGGTTTAACTGGTAAAGCCACATACCAAATATTCCCAACCACACAACTGTAATTCTACTAGGTGAGCTTTCAATGTGCTTCCTATTCTTTTACTGTTTTGTTCAGAACAAATCTCTTCCAAGGTAAGACAACCAGAGTGACTGTTGAAAGCTTAGCCCAAAGTCATTTTTGCTCAATAAACAAATGTTTTCTTGGACCAGTTTATGTAACATGAGACTGAGGCACTTATGTTAGTTATCCTGATCTTTCTATCCATTTTTGGCCCCTTCAACTTTTTGTTCTTTGGTCAGTTTTGTAAGAAATCATATAAGAGGGGCTTCCCTGGTGGTGCAGTGGTTAAGAATCCGCCTGCCAATGCAGGGGACACGGGTTCGAGCCCTGGTCCGGGAACATCCCACATGCCGCGAAGCAACTAAGCCCATGTGCCACAACTACCAAGCCTGCACTCCACAGCCCATGAGCCACACCTACTGAGCCCAAGTGCCACAACTACTGCAGCCCACCCACCTAGAGGCCGTGCTCTGCAACAAGAGAAGACACCGCAATAAGAAGCCTGCGCACCGCCAACAAAGAGTAGCCCCCACTCGCTGCAACTAAAGAAAGCCTGTGGGCAGCAACGAAGACCCAACACTGCCAAAAATTAATTAATTAATTATTTTAAAAAAGGATTGCTAGTGTATACACACACAATGGATTTTGTAAAAAAAAAGAAATCATATAAGAGTTTCAAATTTATTATTATATATTTTGAGCATATTACTTCTTAATACTTTACCTGACTGCAAGTTCTCCTTTTCTCAATTCAAATTATGTTAATTTATATTCTTTTTCAAATATTTAAAACTGTTAAATTTTAATAACAATTGTTAAATAAAAATTATTAGTTGTTATTTAAAAGTAAAATTTCTTGTTTTTTCTTTAAGAATTGAATTTATAGAAATTTACACATTTATTCTTTAGCATTTCTCAGAAAATACCTAGCTACTTCTGCCTTATTTGTAGCTATAGTAGTGAGAAACACTGCTCTTTCTCAGCAGATATAACTACCCCAAATGTAGCTAAAATTAGGAGGTAAGCAGGCCAAGCCGGTGAGGACATACATACTCCCCACATGCAGGGACATCTGAGCCACAAGGAGCACAGGCCAAGGTTTATTTAGCACACTGCGTGTAGGAGGTTCATCACTTCCCCAAACATCTACTGATCTATAGATACTAGGCCGCAGTTTGAAAGGTGAATAAATTTAGTGTTACATACAATCTTTTTTTCCGCCCCAAACGCAGTAGCTCTGGTTAGATTTAAATAAGAGATTCAAAGGTTCCTAATCCTCTTATAGGTTCTGGCACTGACATTTAATAAGGCATTGACTGTTGAGATGTCTTCCTTGCTTTTGTTTCTTAAAACCATACAAGGAAATATCTCCTGTCATAATTTAACAGGCTCTAGAAGAATAACGCCCCGCTTAAGTTAGTTTATGTACCTAAGAACAAACAAAAAAAATGGGGGTTTTTTTGCTATTACCGTTACCATTTCTGTCACAAAGAGAGCATTTTTAGAGAACTGTCAGGGGAAGTTTTGCTCAGGAATCTAAGTATATGACCGAAGAGGAAAAATGAGCTGCACCTGAATAGCAGAAGGCACTTTCGGAGGCGGGCACACAATTGGCCACAGTTAGAATCAAGGGTTGCTCCTATAAATTTATTCACTATAAAGTTTCCAGACTTTCAGAGCCTCTGGCTAGGAACCCAGTAGTTGGCAGCAGAGATCTGCAGGTCCATCACACTTAAGGGAAGTGTTTAGGGCACAGCCAAGTGGCTGGCTTCTTCTAAAGCACACAGTTCTCTGGAAGTGCTTCACAGGGAGTCTGTTCAACTTTCACCACGGCACGTGAGTACCACCATTTCTGCCTGGAGGGGGAACTGGCCCCAGTGCCACAGCCCAGGCAAGAACAGAGAATCATCGTCTGTTTCCTTACTCAGGCCGGGGAACTACTAAATATTTGAATACCATTTGGGAAATAGTTTATGTTTGGTAAAGCATGTACCTTTATCCCAATGTATCTTCAGGAAAACATAAAATGCTAAAAGGGAACAAAAAGCAACAATAACAGCAACAACAAAAAAAAGAAAACTGGACAACACTGATCAGTTCATTCTACTTCAACCAGAAGAGGAAGCTTACACAGGAAGTTGGATCCAAAAGTGATTAATTTTTCTAAATTACAAAAAAAGTTTCTGAATTTCAAAAGTAACTCATGAATACATTCTTGAAAAATTTCAAACCTTAGAAAAATATATAAAATAACATATGAAACTCTCCCTTCAACCCCCTCCCACCCTCAACCCATTCCCACTTTCCTCGTCAGGAATAACCGCTCAACAATTTGGTGAGCCTCCTAGACCTCTTCTGTGTACACACATGTTGTTTGGGTTTGTCTGCTTTACATACATGGATATGACGTCCACACTTCAGTATGTCCATGGCACAGAGAAATCTGACACGATGGGAAAGTGATCTAAACCCAAAGTTTTTGATTCTGTCATTAGAGTTACAACTTCCAAACCTTTGAAAAACACTTTCACACTTTTACAACAGTTACATATTAAACACACAAATTTGCAGTAATTTAATGGTGACTAGAAAAACAGGTCTGTGAAGTTAAGAAAGATGGCTGAGAAGATGCCAGGACATAGCCTTTCCTCCCCTAATAAAGCACTCCAGGAACCCTTGCAAAGATTTTCTTTAACCATCATTATTCATCATTAATGCAGTTCGGTCATCTCTTTGCTCGGCATTTAGAATTGTTAGGCTGAAAATACCTGGAACCCAGGACCCTGATGGAAGTTTAAATTCAGAACTCTTAAGCAGAAGTGTAAGATATATTCCTAAACTCTGTTACCTATAAGCAAAGATCCCCAAATCAGGATAACCAAGGTCTCCTTCTTGATACCTGTTCCAAACCAGGATCTGCCTCAGTATTTAATAGAATACTAAAACAATAAAAGCAAGGATCTATTAATGATCCGCTCTGGGCCGGCACTTTAAATAAGCTGTCACGGGGACTTCCCTGGTGGCACAGTGGTTAAGAATCTGCCTGCCAGCACAGGGGATACGGGTTCGAGCCCTGGTCCGGGAAGATCCCACATGCCGTGGAGCAACTAAGCCTGTGCGCCACAACTACCAAGCCTGCGCTCTAGAGCCCGTGAGCCACACCTACTGAGCCCGCGAGCCACACTTACTGAGCCCGCAAGCCACAACTACTGAAGCCCGTGTGCCTAGAGCCCGTGCTCCACAACAAGAGAAGCCACCGCAATGAGAAGCCTGTGCACCACAACGAAGAGTAGCCCCCACTCGCCACAACTAGAGAAAGCCTGTGTACAGCAACGAAGACCCAACAGCCAAAAATAAAATAAAATGAATAAATTTATATAAATAAATAAATAAGCAAGCAAGCTGTCACCATGAGTCCTCACACAGCCCTCTGCCGGATCTAGAGACAAGTCATATCACACTCCAGAGCCTGTGCTTTTCTACTCTGCGGCCTCCCAAACCCCAAAAGTAGAACATGTGGGAGGCTGTGAAGTGTGTTCTGGGCCCGGAGGCTACTCAGAACCCGTGTGATGCGGACAGAGAGGGAGGGGAACTGCCGTGGCCCCACCAAGCTGAGCTGTTAACAGATGAAAGCAAGGAGCAGGCACATCTGAGAAAACACAGCACCAACAAAAGGCAGGAGAGGAAGATAAGCAGCAGAAGCCTTCCAACCCTTAAAGGCCGCCAAAGGGCGGACAGCCAGGCAGGGAGACAGGGAGAGAAGGAAGAATAAGCAAACAGGCAGAGATGGAGTTGGTCGCAGCAGAGAAGAAAGAGCCAAGAATCAAAACCCACACTGAATGTTTGGGAGTCGGGGCAAGGAAGCCAGGAAAAAGAAGGGACAGAGCGGGGTGGTGAGCCCAGCCGCCTGTGTGGGGTAGGCCTGCGTTGGCCCCTGTGCTGTCAGTGGCTCCCAGCAGCACAGGACACACCGAAGGCCGCCTTTCTCCTCCACGGGCCTCCTCGGGCTGGACTGCAGTCATCTCGCCTGTGACTCAGCCCGCACTACCAGGTGCTACACACACTGCACATGTGGATGAAAAAAATCAGATGCGACCTAAAAGAAACCAGGCTGTGACTAACCTTTCATCCAAAACGAAATTACTGATTCTTAACGCACTGCCGTGTAACTGCAGACCAAACATGGGACAAGCTAGGAAAGGCTATATTTTCTTTCATAAATCACATGAAATACTAACGTATGTGCCCCCAATATGTTGTTAGTGACCCGACTGCCCTGCCTGTAGGGGGAAACTTTCTAAAGTTATAGTTGTTCCGGAGTAAAGTGCTGATGTATAAAACACACCATGACTTCATCCATCACAGCGCCTTAGTCTGGGCCCCAATCGCCTCGACCCGGGACACTGTATTGGCCTCCTAACTGGTCTCCCTCCCTCCAGCACTCCTGCTTCCCTCCCAGTAATAAAGCCTCCACACACAGAGCGACCACAGCGACTAAAATGTAAAATCACGTCATTGCCCAACAAAGACCTACTATGCTTCAAGTAAAATGTCTGCATCAGGGATTTCAAGGCCCTGTTTCATCTGGGCCCTCCTCTTCCCAGGCCACTCTCCCTGTCTTCTTGAGTTCCCATTCACTCCCAGCTTCCTCCTGCCTCAAGTCTTGCTCCAGGAACTCAGGGACCACGTCTGTCTTGTTTGTATCACCCCTACCAGGGTCTGGGCTGGTGCTTGGGGCACAATGGGCACTCCTTTTTTATTTTAATAAATGAAAGGAAGCCAAAAGTCTGTAATACAACCAATTTCCATTAGAGGGCTCCCTTGACACTTGAGAACAAGACAATGTTCTGCTAAGTGTTCGACAGGGATATCCGCAGTTGGGTATTAATAAAAGGGGGAATGATCCTAACACAGTGAATATTTTTAGATGTAGCACTCTACTAGCTGTCTGCACTTCCTTCTAGCCGTGTGACCAGACTCCTTCCTGCAGCTCTCTGCCTGGCCCTATACACAAACACCCACAGTGAGGTAGCTTCTCTGTTCTTCCGTGTTGGCATCCAAACAGCGACGGTACCTTCCTCAAAGGGCTGGGCAAGGAGGAAAGAAGATACTGTACGTACAGCATTCAGTTCATCGTCTGGCACATGGAAGTGCTCAGTAAATGGGGATGGCTATTATTTCAAATCAATTAAAGGCAATTTATCTGTAATAAATGTCTTTTCCAACTATGTCCTTCGCCCAAGTTCTACCTTTCCTTCAAGGCCCTGCTCAGATACTGCCCCTCATCTCTACAGTGAACGGACGTGCGCAATCCCCAGTCCCCAGCCCCCATTTTGTCTCTCCTTTACCTTCCTTCCACAGCCAGGCCCTTGACAAAGTTGCCTGTATTTCCATTTAATCAGCTGATCACGATCAGTCTTTTGCACCTGCCACTCCACTGAAACTCCCCTCTGTTGCTAACTCCAGTGAAAACCTGTTAGTCTTTAACGTGCCTGCCCTCTCACTAGTTACTGACACTGCTGACCACTCCTGCCCCTGGAAAGACTATGTGCCTCGCTTTTTTCCTACCAGGCTGGCCACTCCCTTTCAGTGTCCCCTGCACACGCGCTACTCACCCCATACAAGCCCATGAATGCCGAAGTCCCACAGGTCTCTTAGCCACGCTCTCCCACGAGCTCCAAACTCAACTTGGCTTTCCCACAAGCACTACAAACCTAACATGGCAAAAACAAACTCATCATCTTACTCTGTTCTACTGAATTACTGATCTTGATAAAACAGCAAAACCTTCCACTGTTACCTGAGCCACAAATCTCAGACCCAGCTTAGGCGGCTCCACTGAATTCTCATTTCCTGTATCCCTGTTTTACTCCCTGTTTGATCCCAACATCTCTGCCCTGGTTCCTCCTGCCTAGACTATTTCAATATTCTCCAACTAGTCCCTGTGCCTCCGCTTTTTAAAAAAAATAATAACAATAGCTTTACTGAAATATAAATTCACACACCAAAGAATTCACCCACCCATTTAAAGTGCACAATTCACCGCGGGTTTTGGTTTAACAACAAGATTGTACAACCATCACTACTGCCTAGTTTTAGGATATTTACAACACCCCAAAAGAAACCCCATACCCAGGAGCAGTCACTCCCCATACCCTCCTTCCCCCAGCCACTAGCAACCACTAGGCTGCACTCTCTGTCTCAGGATCCGCCTATTCTGGACACTTCATATAAAGGGAACCACATGATATGTGGCCTTTTGTGACTGTCTGAACTCTTGCCCTTCCTCCTCTGTATTCCACCCTTCACAGTCACTAGGTTAAGCTTTATAAAATACAACTCATGTCGGGCTTCCCTGGTGGCGCAGTGGTTGAGAGTCCGCCTGCCGATGCAGGGGACACGGGTTCGTGCCCTGGTCCGGGAAGATCCCACATGCTGCAGAGCGGCTGGGCCCGTGAGCCATGGCCACTGAGCCTGAGCGTCTGGAGCCTGTGCTCCGCAACGGGAGAGGCCACAACAGTGAGAGGCCCGTGTACCACCAAAAAAGAAAAAAAAAAAAAAAATACAACTCATGTCATGTCACTCCCGTGCTTAAAATCCTTAATGGCTCCTGGTAGATTTCAGGATAGAGTTCGGCCTCTTCTGTGCTCATAAAGGCCGTTCCCAACTTGACTCCTGCCTATCCCTCAGCCAATCAATCTACTATTCTCTCTTTAGTCCATTCAAACATTGTTTCCCAGACCTAACATCTCTTTGCCCATGTGGCTTCCTCTGCTTGCAACAAACACCCTTTTCTGTCTTCCTTATCTATTTAACTATTGCTCACCTCTTAACACTCCACCAGCCCAGGAAGCCTGCTCAAACCTCCTCTAGTGATTTAGATGCTCTGTGCCTATGTTTCTATGGCACCCATCTAGCATACCATTATTCCACTGTGCTGCAGCACTGCTTTATCTCTCTTCCCCGGAGACCATTAACTACTGAGCACACAGACCATACTTCATCTGTACCGTTTAGCACAGCGTCTGGCACGGAGGAGTCACTTAAATACTTGTCAAATAAGTGTCGACGTGATCTTGGAACAGCACACCCCACAATACCCAGGAGGCGATCTGCAGTAAAGAAACTCAGAAGACACGCACACCCCTGAATTTCACAGGGTATTGCAAAAGGCACGTGACTATGAGAACTATGCCAAAAATAAATCATTCTTAGAAAAAACAATGGGCAAACACCATTTTGGTTTGGTGGAGTTCCATGACAAGACAAAGATTGTTGTTTGTTCGCCAATTTCTCATGTTGAAAACCCAAAACTCATAACTGATTTTGCCCTTGAAAAACTGCTTGTAAAAGTTAGGTTCTAGAAAGTATTTCTCGTTTTTACAGAAGAATTTAAGCAAATAAGTACATATAATGAGCCATTAGGTGGTAAGGATAAATTTGCTGGAGGAAAAAAGGCTTATTCAGAAAGTACCTGTAGATAAACTTTCTTCACACCAGGCACATAATCTGCGATCCGGCCGAAGAGCAGCCGTCCAACTCCTGAAGTGATGCCGATGCACATGAGAACCACCTCTTTATTTTTCTCATCTTGAAACCTTTCATTCACATGTTTCATCTGTAGACCAAAGAGAAAGAAGCCACACTGAACATGGTAGGAAAACTGGACACGTTTTGAAGCTTTGTACAAATGCCTTTGTGTCTCTACCATGTTATGGACTCTCATCCCCTTCCAAATTCAAATATTTATAAAATTTGTTCTGTAAAAAAAAAATTTATAAAATTTTTCATGAGAACACATGAAGAAAAGCTAACATGGTTTAGCTTGTTTATAAATAAGAATTTTTATAAGAAGGTTTAAAAAAAATTTTAATAAAAAGTAACCAGCACACCCTTTATCAGTTACCACTGGGCCATGAGCTAAAGGAAGAGACCTTTGAACACACCGTGCCACCTTGCCCTCACAAGGTCACCCGAGGATCCAGCCATCATCTGCTCCCCTGAAAGGTAGTTTAAGGCTCAATTCTGGAGTTTCCTCTCTTCTAGGAGGCCCTGAACCAAACTGAAATAAGTTATACTGGAGCTTACAGGATGAAAGCATAAGGTTCTCTGCCTGAGGATTTGCCTATTTGTGTGGCATTAGAACAGATAAAAATAGAGTCAGTTTAACAGAAAGAAGAAAGGCCTGGAGAGAGAATGTTTGCATTTAAGTCCTGGTTCCATTCCTTGCTAGCCTTGTGACCTTGGGTAAGTTGTTAATCTCTAGGGCCTCAGTCTCCTTGTCTGTAAATTGGAGACAGCAACAGTACTTCAAGAGGGTGTTTGTGAGGATTAAATATCTCTGTAAAGAACTTAGTGCCTGACACACAGTTAATAGTGATATTAATTTTAGCCTTTTTTTTTTTAAAGGACCTTTTCCCTCAATTTACAGTCTACTTAGAATAGTGACTGCAAATCTACAACCCAACAATGTTTTAAAAGGAGTGTGACTAGCAGGTGTTATAATGGGTGACAAAACCTGCGGCTCAGCACCCACTGCCTAACACAAGCTTTGCTCCCACGGCCCCTAAGTTCCACGCTTTCCACCTCTTGCTCAGCGCTTCCACTTTCTCAGTGATCACCTATCTGTGCTCACAGCAAGAAGAAAAAGCAGGTCTGTACTCCCACTGCTTTCTCTGAAATCACTGAGCTATCATAACAAACAGTTGTTTCAAACAGACTCACTGTCCCCTACACCAAACGCTGGCCTGAATTCTGAAAGCCTGCAAAGCAAATTTGCCGGAAAGCGCGATGGCCCAGCTGGTACCCTGCCGCACTCACCCCCTCATAGCCTGCCTCCCTCCGTTTCAGTTACCACCACTACTGCTGGCCCAGCTACCCAGGTTTAGACACTGGACAACCATCCTAGATTATCCCCTCCCTCCCTTCAGATCCAGCAGTCATCACCCAGTTCTGATGATTTTACCTCCTAAATCTCTCAGACACTCTTCCTTTGGTCCATGTCCCCCCCAGTGTTTGAGTCTGGGTTATCACTCCTCACCTGGACCCCTACAACAGCCTTTAACGTGCTTCATGCTACAGCCCCCAACTCCTGAATCTCTAACCTGCATTCTCTGAGACCACATGATTAAGTTCAAAATTAAAAATAACACTGCTCTGCTATGACCCCACAGCCTTCAGGGTAAAGCTCAAACTCCTGGTTTGACCAATAAAGCCTCCCTACTTTGCTGCGGAGCCTCACCATGTCAGCACTGTGCTGTCCAGTACGGTAGGTGCTAGCCACGTGTGGGCTATCCAGCACTTGAAATGTGGTTAGTTTGAACTGAGATGTGCTTTAAGTGTAAAAAGCAAAAAAAAAATTTTAGAAAACTTAGTGGGAAAAAAAAACACAAAAAATATCTCAATAATTTTAAAATACCGATTCCATGTTAGAATAACAGTTTGGCTATATTGGCTAAATAAAATATATTATGAAACTAATTTCATTTTTTTTTTAACTTTTAAAAATGTGGTTACTAGGGCTTCCCTGGTGGCGCAGTGGTTGAGAGTCCGCCTGCCGATGCAGGGGACGCGGGTTCGTGCCCCGGTCCGGGAGGATCCCACGTGCCGCGGAGCGGCTGGGCCCGTGAGCCATGGCCGCTGGGCCTGCGCGTCCGGAGCCTGTGCTCTGCAGCGGGAGAGGCCACGATGGTGAGAGGCCCGCGTACCGCAAAAAAAAAAAAAAAAAAAAAATGTGGTTACTAGAAAATTTTAAATTACTTATGTGGCTTGCATTATATTTCTACTGAACAGTGCTGGTCTAAGAAATTCACTTATGGTCACAAAGATAAAACAGCTATTGATAAAAGTGACCTCAAACTGGCTAATTCCTCCAAGTCCTTATCAGAGATGGATTCCAGCTCAATTCTGAAGAAAATGAATAACCTGATCTAAGGCAGGTGAGATAATAATTATGTGTATTCATCAGCTTTATGTGGAATTTGAATCCAGACTCTGATGTATTAATCCACTTTAGGAAACACCCAAAGGATCCAGAATAACTTTTTAAGACACTCTTTAGTATTCAAGTAAGACTGAATATGCTAGTCATTCTTTTGATGAAACTAAGAACCCCTGCCTGCCAAATTGCTATTATCCTTTATTAGTCGTTTATTTTTTCCCCCTGCTCTACACTTTGTAATCCTTAAAAGAAATAATGAGGTGAAATGTTTTGGGTCTCTTGAAATAAGGTAAATTTGGTAAATTCAAATTACACTTAAGTGGAAACTTACTTCTTCAGCTATAAGGGGCATTATTTCACTGAATTTTATTATTGTTGTCACTGTTTAAGTAAAGCAAGAACTACAGCTTCTAATACCTCCTTCCCCACCCTCAGCCAAAATCTGCAAAATAAAGTTGAGGTTTATTTTGTTTTTTGGATTTTTGTCAGGAAGTCAGGGAATCTGGGTGACTGGAGAATGGAATCGGGGGGTGCTGCATCTCTGGATCTTAGAGAGCCTTTCTTGGTGAAGGAGTAGCACCCAGGAAAGCTGGCGTGTTCTACTTGCAGCCTGGGCCTCCCATGACTGCCACCAACTATTCTACGAATCCCTGCCCGTCTCTCTGGAGACTGGCACACATTTTAGTTTAGCAGAATGCACGAACGCTGGGCAAAACTGATGACTTCCCATAAAGTCACCTGGAAAGGGACATGAAAATGTTGAACAGATGTTTCCGTATTTAACCTAACTTATTTAAACCGATGCAAAGCTTATATTGGAAGCCACTCTCTACACAGGGGATAACGCCATTTTGTATGGCAGTGGTTTAAAGTGGACTTTATCCAAATGTGTAAGTGCCTTTAGGGAATTAGTCTTTTGCTTCTATTCTAAACATGTGTTTACTCCAGGGCTGCACACCTTTCAGGGATTAGCAGAGCCTTGCTGACTGACAGCTTGAACGCTGCCTGCTCCTGAAACATTTTCCATCATTCAAACAACTTTCGCTAACCACAGAAGCCATTTTTGGATTGTGTGAAACCCTATTTATTGTTTTGTTATCCAAAAATAACCAAGAACTTAAATCCCATAATATCTGCTCATTCTTTTTCCACGGGTGAAAGAAAGACACACTAGCTCACAGTTTACCCCCTTTCCTCCTAACCATCCCCACTTCAGGTAAATGGTGATTCAGGCTCTCTATAGATGACATGTTTCTGACCAGCCACATGAAGAGAGAAGTTCCTCCCCCCTCACTAGAGCCCAGAGGCAGAGCCGTTTTTGAGAGGTCGAGGGCAGCAGCCTAAGAAAGTGACCCTCCTGCTGGATCGGCCTAGCCCTGGCTTCTCCCCTCTCTGCCTCTTCCCTACAGGGAGCCTCAGTACCAGACATCTGGAGACATCAGAGAGTGTTCTTCCACTGAGATCCCAGGCTGAGTCCTCTGGCTGTCAGAGTCAACCATGAAGGAAGCTCAGTTTGGGGTGGCCATAGTACAAAACCAGGTCCAATACAGCTGACGTAAGTGCATTAGAAACTCAAGCTTCTCCTTGACAGATGGTTTCACGACAGAAGGTGGCCCAAGAGAAGGGCATCCCAACTCACTTTACGGAAGCCCCTGAAATCCAGTGATGCTACGCATCTGCAAAACAAGGAGGTCACTGGTCCAAAAGGTCCAATAATTAGGGAATTCCCTGGCGGTCCAGTGGTTAGGACTCGGCACTTTCACTGCCGAGGGCCCGGGTTCAATCCCTGGTCAGGGAACTAAGATCCCACAAGCCACACAGTGCAGCCAAAATAATTACTTATAGTTCTGTTTTCTAAGATTGTGTTATTTGGCCATGCCATGATGGTCATTAGCCTCACTGTCCTTCCACACACACAACTTTTTAAGGGGATGGGTGGTTTTTGTTTAATATCTTTTACGTAACTTATTACATAAAAACATGATAAAACTTTGGTATATACAATTTAAACTATACATCTTTGGGGGTGTATAGTAGTTAAGAAAGAAGGGAGGGCTTCCCTGGTGGCGCAGTGGTTGAGAGTCCACCTGCCGATGCAGGGGACCCAGGTTTGTGCCCCGGTCCGGGCCCAATAGAGCACTGCAGGCTATGGGACTAATGAAACTACAACTGCCTTTGCAGGACTGAGGAAAAACAAAACAAAATGACAATATTTATCATCCACTGTTGTTGCAGTTACTACGCCTTTGGGAGATTAACAGATTCCAGACAGCAGTCATCATCTGTCCTTGTCTGTGAGCATTTGATTCCCTGATCCTCTGCCCTCCTCTTCAGAACCATACCATCAAGCTGAAAAGAAGGTGGGCAACAGGTAGTCACGTGCACTCCTTCTGTGTCTGAGAATAAACTCTTGGCGAGGACAGGGGACCCGTATCATTTACATTTACGCAGTACATTCAAAAATGGGATAGTAAATGCTACACAGTATTTTCAGGGGTTGTGGAATTCAGAATGACTTCTGCAGCTTCCTACTTCCCAACAGAGATGCTGCATTCAGAGTACTTCTCACTTGCTGTTCACTCCTGAGATTAGCAGTTTCAGCTTGTTGCCTCTCATTTGCATGCAGTTTTTCTAAGAATATACCCTTTCAACATCTGAAAAGCTACTCCGTAACTCTAAAAGACCATTCTACTTAAATATACTTTTTGAAAGGTAAACACAAAAAAAAGAGCCTGGTCCCTTTAAAAATTAGATGTACATTTGAAAGGCAGCAGAAGGCCTGCTAGAGTGGTTAATGGATAATCTCAGATTTTGTTGCAAATCAAAACTTTATATTACCCTTTGACTTCAAAGAAAGATGAACAGAAATCTTCTGAATGGAACGAGGGTTTGGTTTGGTTTTTTTCTTTCTTTTTTAAACAACTGTGTTTTCTCTATCTCTGTTTTTGCTAAGAAATGGAAGAAAGGGCATTCATTCCCTGAGGAAGTTTTACATGGGCAGTGTACACCAGCAAGCCCAGTGAGGTGACTAAAGATAGCAGGAAACTAAGTCCATAGATATGGGTACATAAAATTAAGCCCTTTATATCATATAATATTGAAATCGGACTCTATAGCCATAAGACAGTCATTGATTAGATCAGCCTCAAAACGTCATTTTAACTTGTTAAATTTGATAAACTGTGCTTTGAAATAAAACAGCTCCAAGATGTACTTGAAGTGAAAACGCAGAATTTCCTTGCCTGCCAACATTTTTAAGGACTAACATCTTAGGCAGCCCACTGTCTCTATACTAGTAAGATATTTGACATGACTAAACCCGTGGTGCGGGTACCGCCTGCCTGCTCAGCAGCTGACCCAGTGGAGGGCAGACCTTTGGCCTGGCAGGACTCTAGGAGGCATGGGTAGTTGGTTCTGTTTGTTTTTTTAAACGGCCAGTCTTTCCATTTCATTAAGATGGGTTTCCATAGTGCAAGTATTCACACATGGCGCTGTTAAGACAGATAAATGTCAGGACTGAGAAAAAAAGAGGGAAGAGTTTCCAGGAAAATTATTTAACAGCCACCAAGGGATAGAAAAAGAGTTCGGAAGGAAGGAAGATAGCTAATGGTTTGGAAAACTTTGGTCTGATTTTGAAAACATTTTCTAACTCTAAAAATTCTTTAAATCCTTCATTTTTCCTTTTGTTTTTTTGAAAAATAATTTTCCTTAGATTAAAAAAGAAAAGTCCATCCTTAACATAGCATTATTTAGATCAGATCAAGATTTGGCAACATGTTCTAGAGGAAGTGTCTGTCAAAACCAATTTGGATTCAGATACCAGTTCAAATAATCCTGAATTACAGAAGTTAAGATGAACTTCATCTTAAAATAAAAAATAAGTCACTAGGATTTTTAGGTAACTTGAAATTATTTAGTGACCCTGACAATAATTTCTGTGTCAGATATTTCTCAAATTATCAAAAATTATTCTAGTCCTTCCAGAACAATGAAAGATGTTTAATCCATTTTTTAAAAAACTTTTATTCATTCCACCTAAATTCAAATATGATTCTGAAGAGTTTCTTTCTTGAAGTCTCATTCTTGGCACACCAGGGTCACCACTCTCTCAGACCCTTGGTTCCTGGATAGTTGGGATGAACACAATGGACTGTGAATTGTTAAGACAGTGCCCATCTGTGAAGGAGGTAGACTGTCTCTACTCTGGTCAAGATGGCTCGGGAGGTCTCAGCCATGGTCCACTGCATGACCGCCTGACTAACGCTTTAGTAGAGTACTCTGAAGATACACGGTGATAGAAAGGTCTCCGAAGATGTGGACTCCTGGTTGTGATTAATGCTCTTCTGAGGCATCATGTGTTTCTATGTTTGTATTTGTTTAAAAAAAGGTGGTGGGGGGGGATATGCTCTTTTAAACTTACTCCTGGATTTATCTGGTGATAAAATCACCTATCAGCTAAATGTACATGCAAATAGATAGGTGTGGGTTATGGAGTCTGCAGTCATTAGCTGAATTGCATGCATTTGGAAAAGTAGTCCAAATTGAACAAATATACCCAACAAAAGGCTAGTTCAATTAAGGTTAAATTTTAGAAGTTTAAGATAGACTTCATCTTAAAATAGAAAGGGATAATTTCAGAAAGTATTAGTTAAATCACTAGGATTCCTGGGTAATTTTATAACTTTACTTAATGACCCTGGCTATAATGCTAATAAGCCAGATATTTTGTAAATTATCATAATTGGTTCTATTTCTTCTTGAACACAGAAAGATGTGTAGACTGTTGTTTTACTGAAATTTTAATTTGTTTAAGGTAGATCTAATTTTTGAGAGAAATTAGAGCACTATTAGTTCTTATTCAGCTTAATTTTGCCCTTAATTCTAAAGTGAAAAAAGATTGATCCTTCCATGAAAATTCTACCTTCTTCTACCCTCTCCTCACTAAGATGCCCTCAGACTAGTGGTGCTGGCTAGAGAACCCTTTTACCAAAAGCCATCTGGCCTCCTTTCTCCTCTAGTCTTCCTAAGGCACACCATAGTGAGTGTCTTTTCTATTAATTCTAAGAGTTATCTAATTGCCAACTCTCTCCCTAGTATCACATAAAATTCAAAAAAAATTTTATCTGAATGAAGATTAAAAATTATTAGGATTAGGGAATTCCCTGGCAGTCCACTGGTTAGGACTCCGAGCTTCCACTGCAGGAGGCATGGGTTCAATCCCTGGTTGGGGAATTAAGATCCCGCATGCTGCGGGGCACGTCCAAAGAAAAAAAAAAAGCAATTGTTAGGATTAGGCCCAGAAAAGTTTTCCTTCCACTGCTGTCGCTTTCACATACTTGTGAGATTGTCTACCCCGATTTTTTACCCTTTTCTTAAGAATAAGACTATTTCAGAGTTTGGGGGTGTTGGTGATTAACATTATTTTAAACAAGTTCAGTCCTGTCTTGTGATTTTAGTGTTCAGGAAGAAAAGGACCACACCCCTTTAGGATAGATAAGAAAGTACAAAGCCTGAGTGGTCTGGATTAAGGCAGCTGGCATGGCAAAGAGAAAACTTCTGTGGACTGAGAGTTGGAAGGCCTAGGCATAGTAGGAAGAAAAAAGTCTTTGGAGTCAAATTATGAGCTCTACTCCTTATTGAGTCTAAGATCTTGGGCATCAGTTTCTTAGTTTCAAACCAATACTGCACACTGGTTCACAATAATGGCAGTACCACTCCCTTGGGGGTGTTTCGGAAATCTGTGGAGGCTATTTTTATCTTTCTGATATAGTTGTGTCCAAGCATTACCTTTTTTCCAATTATTGTTTTTTATTTTAACAACATTTATATCACATAACATTTACCATTTAAACCAGTTTTGAGTGTGTATAGTCATTGGCATTAAGTATTCACCTTCTTGTGCAAACATCACCACCATCTATCTCCAGAACTTTTCCATTTTCTCAAACTGAAACTCTGTACCCATTAAATAATAACCCCCATTGTCCCCCCTTCTCCAAGTCCCTGGCAGCCCCCATTCTACTTTCGTCTCTATGAATTCGACTCCTCTAGGTATCTCATCTAAGTGGAATCATAGACTTTGTATCTGGCTTATTTCATTTAGCATAATGTCTTCAAGGTTCCTCTATGTTGTCACATGTATCCCAAGCATTACCTTTATTTTATTCAAGAATTACTTTTTATTTCTCCTTGTGTTACAAGTGGGGCATTACTGATTTTTTTAAAAATTATGGGGCTTCCCTGGTGGCGCAGTGGTTGGGAGTCCGCCTGCCAATGCAGGGGACACGGGTTCGTGCCCCGGTCCGGGAGGATCCCGCGTGCCGCGGAGCGGCTGGGCTCGTGAGCCGTGGCCACTGAGCCTGGGCGTCCGGAGCGTGTGCTCCGCAACGGGAGAGGCCACAGCAGTGAGAGGCCCGCGTACCGCAAAAATAAATAAGTAAAAATAAAATTAAAAAAAAATTTTAAAAAAAATTATGTATATAGGTAGGTTTCATGACAGGAATTTTGTTTCAGGAGAGAAAAGGAGGCACTGGGTCTGACACACTGCTCTAGATGTGTGACAGGGTGGCTGTGAAGATGAACGTGATACAGAACTTAGAAAGCACCTCACAAGGAAGAGGTAGGACGGGAACCCTAGGACTGGGCAACCCCTACTCCAGGATCCAAGGCAGCCCCGAGAGCTGAAGAACAGGAGACACTGGCAGGGAATCGTGAAAAGTCCCTGAGACAGCTCCCGAGGAGAAAGAAACATAAAAGGAAAAAATGTATTCACAGAAGCAGATACAGTTAAGTAGGAACAGGGATACCCGATGTACGTTGAGGCTATTATAATGCTTCATAAATTAAATAATCAACATATGGCAACATTTTAAATTGCACAGATGGGTACATGGGTCAAGAGCGTGGGTCATCTGTTAGGCTACTTATTGGGCTGTGGTCACCTAGGCATCCCATTCTCCTGGAAGCAGCTTGGAAGATGGTACAAGGCCTAAGAGGTATTGTTTCACCTCAGCAGGGCTGACTATGTACCTCGAGCCACCCATTTCCGTATCTTTAAATTACTCCACATTGACACTAGTCTAGATAAGCATACTTTTACTTCTATTATTTAACCTTTAAACCACACCCTGTCACTAACTATTTGTATGTGGCCAGAGAAAGTCTCAAAAGCAACTAACTCCTCTCCCTATAAAATGGAGATAAAACTGTTCTCACCTCCAGGGGGTGTATATTGAGGATCAAAGAAAAAAGAATTTGAAGAACATAAAGTATTATTAGAATGAAAAGTAGTCACGAGTAGGGAAATTAGTAAACATCATATTCCAGCAATTCAACCAACCTATAGCTCAGCCTCAAACTGGTCAAAAAGTATTTGTGTGCCAGGCACATGCTCGGTGCTGGGGATGGAGCAATGGAAAGGAGGCGCTGTCCCTACCCTTGTCTAATCTACCTTACCTGGTTCTTCTTTATCATTTCCTGAGGTGTTAGGACACTCCCCACACAAAACTCCCCAATGTATTTTGTAGATAAATCCACAGTTTTCACCAGCCTTTCCCATACTTACATTGAATACATTATACAGGATAAGGGCCTAACAAAAATACACTACTGCTGCTTTTCAACTTAAGTTAAAATTAGATATTCTTAAATGTTTGTGGATTTCGTTTTCCCTCCAAATTTTAAATCTTTTAGCAGTTTGGGGCCTACATTCTAGGGATAATTTTCATGCCTGAATAAACCATGCATCACTTCTAAAAACTATTGTTGAATTATTTGTAAATACTTATTTTTGGCTAAATAAATACAATTTGGAACACATGACAAACTTACTCTGCCTTACTAAAAGCAGCAGCTCTGTTTTAGTTCATTTGTAAATAATCAGTTTTCTAGATTTCTTATGTATTAATTATGTAATGTCTTCCTATCATGTTCCTATGCTAGTGTATTACAATTCGAAAGAAAAAAATTCCAAAAAAAACCCAAAAACAACCCGGCTAGCTTTTTTTTGATGAAAATGTTCTGTAGATATTTAACTTCGCCATTAATTAGTCACACACAAGTGGCCAGAGAAGTAAAGATCCTTATTCATCTCAAGTAGGAGAATGCTGGTGAATACTGCCTAAGGCACAAAACTGATAAATGGGCAAATTTTCACTAACCTGAGTAGTCAAATTTCAGCAGATGTTGAGATCTGCAGGGAAATAAATGCAAGGTTAGAAAAGCAAGAAAAGCATAGACACCATTGAAAAAAATCTGAAAAGTGGGGATAAAGTGATGGAGAGAGGATGTCTATTCACTCCTGTAATAATCACATGAGAACTGAGAAACTGTAGTGTATTATCAGAAGTTATAAGTCGTGAATGAAGTATCTGGAGAAAAAGCAACGCTTGGGTCCTATGCAAGAATTTTAAAATTCTAACATGCAGATTTGAATATATCAGATAAAAATAAGTTGAATAAAAAAATTCATCAACTGTTGGCTGGCCTTAAAGATGGAAACTAGAGAAATTCCATGTCACAGGCTTCCTGAGGGCAATAGGAAGCTGTATCATTTTTGTATCTTCCAAATACCTAACGCTACCCTTCACTGAGAGAAGGCACCTACTGGCACCTCCTCAAAGAGGCTGTCCCTGACTTTACAAACTAAGGTTACGTCCCACCATCACCTTCCATCTCATTTTATTTTCTTCAAAGAAAATATCACTATGTGAAAACTACCTTGTTTATTTATGTGCTTACTTATTTATTGAGCTCCGTGAGAGCAGAGATCACGTCTGTTCTCACCACTGCATCCCCACACCTAGAGGCACCCAACAGGTGCTCAGTGAATATTTGTCAGATATTCACTTGAATGCTTGAATCTGCTCAACCTGAATCTGTACAACTGAGTTGTAATTAGAGGAAGTCACATATGTGTAAGAAAATACAACAGTGACAGAATGGAATAATCCATTCTAATTCTATTCTAATAACATCCCTGCCACTGACTGGGCAACTTTGAGCAAAATACAACCTCTCTGATGGTCAAGGTTCTTATCTATTAGTGGGAGAAACCAGTATTAGCACTGCTTTCCTCATAAAAGGCTGCTGTCAGAGTTGAATCAGAAAATATATGTGTGAAGGAAATACCTTTATATTCTTTCTGGAAGTTCATTGGGATGGGAATGAATGAATGAAATGAAAATAAGTGAACAAACAAAACATTTCCAGACCACATAATAGGGAAAAAATGTAGGAGTTGTGCGTGGGTATATATAATCAGCACACAGGGAATCTTAATGGTTAATTCTGATATTTAAATTAATACACTATACAAAGAAATATTCTTGTGTCAAAGAAATTTTATAAGCCTATTTTTGAATGAATAATAGAAGAAAAATTACTTAAATTAGAAAATCTTGGTGAAAAAGCAATGTGATTACTTTTTATTCTGCAAACTACCATAGCATTCTGCATAGCTAATAAGTGTTAAGGTAACAATAATCAGAATAATAAACCAAATCAAGAACAAAAAGAAGGAAGGGAGGGAGGAAATAATGAAACTTTAGCCCCTAGTACTTAGCCTCTAGTGTTTAGTGTCCAGGCTAAAAAGAAAATTAAAACGTCAACTCTGCCTCTTTTATTTGCTTGCAGTGCCAAGAAGACTGAGATAGGGCAACTCTTCAGATTATGCAACTCCATTGGAAATCATTTTAAAAATGTTTCCAAAACTCTGCAATCATCATCCCAGGGCTGAGGACATGTAATGGGCACCAAGGCTCTTCTGCCAGAACCTTACAATGAACAGAGATAAACACAACAGGAGAGGTCAGCTCAGCAGCCCAGTCCTGGCCCAATATACAGTAACCTTTGGTTTACGTGGATTCTGCTATGAATCCTGCATTCTCAGGGCTCTGCCACACAATAACCATAACCCTGAGCTCTAAATATATCCATGAAAGAAAGACGACAAAGCCAGTACAACTGTTACTGGCAGCTTTGAAGAACTAGACTGTGTCAAAATGGGGAAGCAACCTCCCGATTGGGAAATGAACCCTATAAATTGACTAGAGTTATGTAAAGTGAGACAACTTCACTCCTCTAATGATTCAGTTTCTACTACATACACATTTACACTTTAGGCTACGATAAGCTTCCATTCATTTTCCACGGATATTCTTGCATGTTACACCAGGTTCTGCCACTTTTATAACTATGTGACATTTGGCAAGCAACTTAACCTTTCTGTGTCTTAGTCCCTCTACCAGACTTAAAAAAAAGAAAAGTGCAATTAAGTGACCCGTACAATCCCTTCAACGCCTAAATTACTGTCCTTTGTTTTGCAGGCATTTAAATATCTTACTTCAAAGCCACACTCTTAAGAAGACCAGGCTCAAGCCCCAGCTGCACCAGGCACCGGCCTTTCAACCCTAAGCAAGTTGTCTTAACAACCCCAAGTCCGGTTCCTTTCCTGCTGAATGGAAACCGATCCTGCCCATCTCATAGGGTGGCCCTGAGGCTCCAGCGACAGAGAATATTTGTGGGAGCTTCTTATAAACTAAATGTTAATTAAACATGTGGGAAATAAAAAATACTATATGTGTTTAAAAGAAACTTACGGTTTAAAACAAACCCTTGCATGGCTGTGAGGACTGGGCACACAGAATCTTAAACCGTGCTCTGAAGACTGAATGCTACAGTTGTTCTGGTCATGTTACTCTGAGAATAAATCAGTTGAATTTGACATGGATGCAGACACAGCTGGATTACATAACTGCACACCAGTTGTCCATGTTTGCAATTTTGCCTCCAAATGGTAGGCACTACCTACCATTAAATGAGTTTTTCTCCAATCTGTTACGAGGGAATATACACTTTCTGATTACAAATGAGCTGCCAACAAGTAGAGGGGTGAAAAAAACTAGATACAGATAATGGGTCTAGAAAGTGGGGAAAATGGAAAGTGGCAGGGCATCTGGGAGCTAATACATAAGAGATGTGCAGCCCTCAAACTTCCTTTGGATCTCAAGACTCTTCCCTACAGCGTGAATACATAAAGTGGCCTTTTCTCCTGGTGCTCTGTAATCCTTGGAGTTAGTGTCTGTGAGGCCTTTTCCAAAGAGGTGTGTCAGAATTTAGAGATAAGGTTAAACTAGCAGAAATATACTCTCAATGGATCAGACAATTCTTTCCCCTCACCAGAGCCACCTGGTAAATGTGGGGTAAAAGTCAATGTCCAGGTATAGCCTCACAAAGGAACATTCTTCAAATTAAGATTTCTATTTCTATTAATCCTCTATCATAACAATTTATTTTCTAGTTGATATAAAAATCATGATAGAACCCTTATCAGCTAAATTTAGGTTCCTCAAACTTGCACAAACTTTAATTTGATATTAATACAATGAGTTGAGGGATAAGCAAATATCCATACTACAGTTAAATTTTGAGATTATTCAAAAGTATATTATATTTTAACAAATAAAACATGAGACAGTTAAAAACAAAAGACCGGGGCTTCCCTGGTGGCGCAGTGGTTGAGGATCTGCCTGCCAATGCAGGGGACACGGGTTCGAGCCCTGGTCCGGGAAGATCCCACATGCCGCGGAGTGGCTGGGCCCGGAGCCACAACTACTGAGCCTGTGCGTTTGGAGCCTGTGCTCCGCAACAAGAGAGGCCACGATAGTGAGAGGCCTGCGCACCGCGATGAAGAGTCGCCCCCGCTTGCCACAACTAGAGAAAGCCCTCGCACAGAAATGAAGACCCAACACAGCCAGAAATATAATTAATTAATTAATTTAAAAAAAAACAAAAGACCTGGTGAAATTTACACATTAACAAGACAGAAGGACAGAGAACGAACTAGTGGTTACCAGTGGGGAGAGGATGGGGGGAGGGGCAAAATAGAGGGTAGGACATGAAGAGGTGCAAACTATTATGTATAAAATAATTAAGCTACTAGGATATATTGTATAGCACAGAGAATATAGCCAATATCTTATAATAACTTTAAATGGAGTATAACCTATAAAAATACTGAATCACTATGCTGTACACCCGAGACTAATATAATATGGTAAATCAACTATACTTCATTTTAAAAAGAAGAAAAACATTACAGATATAGCTGGGGGAGAGGGGAAAAACAAGAGAGAAGGAACAGCTTTTCCAAGGCTTTTAGGGCCTTCTCAGGACACTTAATGATTTATCAGTGGCCTCAGAGAGTTTATATATAACTCTAAAATTCAAGCAATTTGCTTTTTTCCATTTTCCTCTAACAGTACTTATGTTATTAATCAAACATAAGATAGCTCTTGCTATAAATTTATACATTTGTCCATTTTTTTCTTCTGCTATGCTTAATGTTTATTATAGGAAACAAAACTGAACATAAAACTATGTATATTCCATGTTCTGCTTGTCACAGGCTGTGAAAAGCAATTCAGTTTTCTCATATTCACAACGTACTAAAGACCAAAAGAGGAGATGTGGGGTCTGGAGGAAAGGTTAGGTGGTATCCCATCATCCCCATTAGCCTGTTTCCTCAGGAGTCCTCTCCGTGGCTGCGCAGCATCCTCTGAGTGCCGGGATGGTCCAACCCTGCCTCTGTGCTTCGTTCTGAGAGAATAGAGGGAAACTTGCAAGGCAAAGAAAACTCTGGTCCAGGCCCAGTGTGGCTGACGGTAGGCAGCACTCCACCTCTGAGGTGATCCGATGAAGGAACAGCAGACTATTTTACGAAAAGAACATGAGACTTAGAGTCCGAGATCTATGTTCAAATCCCAGCTCTGAGCAAACTCAGTGAGTGACCTCGACTAAGCACAGCTTAACTTAGCAGAGTTGTTTCCTTAGCTCCAAGTATATAGTTATTTATTACACTTATTACACTCATTCTTATGATGGTTACCTGAGATTTTGTGGAGATGCCAGACACATGACAGATTCTTGACAAATGTTACCTGAATCCCCCTCTGAGGAAGCCACAAAAGAGATGAAAGCATGTCTGCTGTTCCTATTTGCATGGCTCAGCGCCCTGAGCTCTGGCTTGGGATAATATTCCTGCTGTCACCACAACATGGCCAGAGGTGACCTGGCCAGTGAGGTCTAACAGCTACATTCCAGTACTGAGCCATAGAGCATTTGGCATTAACCAAAGCCATAAAATATCTCCCAAGGTACTACATGTCCCATTTATCGGCTTATTTGCCTCAAATTTTCATTTCTAGCTTTAAAACACAACTTGTGGGGACTTCCCTGGTGGCGCAGTGGTTAAGAATCTGTCTGCCAATGCAGGGGACACGGGTTTCAGCCCTGGTCTGGGAGGATCCCACATGCGGTGGAGCAACTAAACCCACAACTACTGATCCTGTGCTCTGGAGCCCACGAGCCTCAACTACTGAGCCTGTGTGCCACAACTACTGAAGCCCACGTGTCTAGAGACTGCTCCATGATGAGAGAAGCCACTGCAATGAGAAGGCTGCACACCCCAATGAGGAGTAGCCCCCGCTCGCTGCAACTAAAGAAAGTCCATGCACAGCAACAAAGGCCCAGTGCAGCCAAAAATAAATAAATTTTTAAAAAATTAAGATAAATAAATTTTAAAAAAATTAAAAAATAAAATAAAACACAACTTGTTGGGACTTGCCTGGTGGCACAATGGTTAAGACTCTGTGCTCCCAATGCAGGGGGCCCAGGTTCAATCCCTCATCTGGGAACTAGATCCCATACGCAGGCCACAACTAAGAGCCCACATGCCACAAATAGTTGAGGCCGGCAAGCCGCAACTAAGGAGTCTACGTGCTGCAATTAAAACCCAATGCAACCAAATTAATAAATATTTTTAAAAATTAAAAAATAAAAACACAACTTGTTTGTTCCCAATTACAGCTGGACTTGGTGTCCACTTAAGTGCCCTGTCAGCAGGCAAATGATGGTGCCTTCAATCATAGTCTCAGAAAAGTGGGATCTTCCCTACCAGATCAGAGTTTCTTTTGAGAACAACTACTATCTGCCACAAAAATGACACACTTATAACTTACGGAGTTTTTTCAAAATGGGCTAATAAACATATATGTTGCAGATTTCAACGCATGAGTCAGTCGTCTTCTCTCCGATAGAGAACTATGTGGATCAGAGCTTAAAAACCAAAACTTGACTGCCATATGTTCTGGAGTCAAAGAACACAGGTGCAGCTTTTCAAGGCGAGTAGTGGTGGACAGATGTGAAAGCAATAAAAACTAAGTCATCATTCTCGTACTGAGGATGGAACACTGCCGCTGAGAAGAGTTGCATCATCGTTGTCATTTTGTAGGCATTTATCAGTCATCCGGCTGACGTGGCCCTGTGGTCAGTGCTCTACCAAAGCAATGCAGATTTGTGGTCAGGCTCTGGTCCTGCATCCTCATCCTGTTCTCACACACACCACCCAAGGCTCTGCGAGATTTTCAGCTGCTACACCGTAGAGAAGACACCAGTTGTCTGGATTTCCTTGTTAATGGGGATAGCCATTCACTCCGTCCTTACACTTACACAATAGTGACAGAGACACAGAAATTTCTTCCATTTATAAAGTTTCAATTTCAACATGCAGATAAAGCTATGGGTCAAAAGCAAAACACATCAACTCTTTTCCCCATCAACAGATGGCATTAGTGCTCCTTAGTCTTAGGTTTGCTGAATTTGAGCTTCTTGATTAAGTGTTGAATGGATATGAATACCATCATGTCCTATAGGTATAACATGTGAAACATCATTCTGGTATCAAAGTAGAGAATTTTAAAGATCAAAATGGAGAGAAAATGAATACTGCTTATATGGTGTCACTTTAGACTTATCCATAAGATAGTCATTCGACAAATACTTGAGCACTCACTGTACATTAGGCACCATGGTAGATGCTTGGGTTCATTCACTGAACAAGACAGAGAAGGACCCTCAGCCTCCTGAAGTTTACATTCTAGCAGAGGTATACACACAGAGAGCAAACAGTAATCATCACAAGTAAATTATGTAACATGTTAGAAGGTATGGGGACTTCCCTGGTGGTCCAGTGGTTAAGAATCCGCCTTCCAATGCAGGGGACGCGGGTTCGATCCCTGGTCGGGGAACTAAGATCCCACATGCTTTGGGGCAACTAAGTCCATGTGCTGCAACTACTGAGCGCATGCGCTCTGGAGCCCACCCACCACAACTAGAGAGAAGCCCTCAAGGTGCAACAAAGAGCCCACTAACTGCAAAGAAAGATCCCACATGCCACAACGAAGATCCCACATGCCGCAACTAAGACCCAACGCAGCCAAATAAATAAATAAATATATTCAAAAGAAAAAAAAAAAAAGAAGGTATGAAGCGCTATGGAAAAAGAAATAGCAGTGTGAGGGGGTTTGGGAGTATGTGGAGGGGAGAAGGAAGAAGGGGGTTTTAACCAGGTGGTCAGGGTGAGCCTCACTAAAAGCTGAATAGCAAAGAGAGCAGAGTGGCGAGAGCAGAGTGAATGACGGGGACCAGGCCTGATGAGATCAGAGATAGGAGGGGACAGACCATGGAGGACCTTGTAGGCCACTATAAGGACATTAGTCTTTACTCTCAGAGCAATGGGGAGCCACCCAAAGATTTTGAGCAGAGTGACTTGTGTGTTGAAAGAACACCTGTGGCTTCTGTGTAGAGGACAGACTACAGGGGGCAGGGAAGGATACATTTTGAAAGGAGAACCGCCAGGATTTCTGGCCTGGATCAGGAGTGTGGTATGAAAGAAACAGGAGGTTTGGGGACTGATGGAACTGCCACCTCCTGAGATAAGGATGGCTGAGGGCAGAGCAGGTTTTGGGGATGGGGGTAAAATCAGGATTTTAGGGCTGGACATATTAAATCTGAAACACCTAACAATCATCCCAGTGGAGATATTAAGTAAGCAGATGGCTATAAAAGTCCGGTGAAGAATTCAAAAGAGGCCTGAGCTAAAAATAAATTTTGAGCCACTGGCATATATATGATGTCTGAACACAGGAAATTAGATGAAACCATCATTTGGAATGAGTAGAGAAAAAGATCAAGGTGTAAGCCCTAGGACTGCTATTCAGGGTCAGGGTGAAAAATAAGGAACCAGAAAAGAAACTAAGAAGGAGTGATAGAGAGGTAGGAGGAAAAGAGCACGTTATGTTTCTGGAAGCTAATGAAGAAAAACTGGATAAGGAGGAGCCATAAAAACTTCAATCCTGGGCTTCCCTGGTGGCGCAGTGATTGAGAGTCCACCTGCTGATGCAGGGGACACAGGTTTGTGCCCCGGTCCGGGAAGATCCCACGTGCCGCGGAGCGGCTGGGCCCGTGAGCCATAGCCGCTGAGCCTTTGCGTCCAGAGCCTGTGCTCCGCAACGGGAGAGGCCACCACAGTGAGAGGCCCGCGTACCGCAAAAAAAAAAAAAAAAAAAAAAACTTCAATCCTGGGTTTCCCTGGTGGCGCAGTGGTTAAGAATCCGCCTGCCAATGCAGGAGACACGGGTTCGAGCTCTGGTCCAGGAAGATCCCACGTGCCGCAGAGCAACAAAGCCCCACGCCGTAACTACTGAGCCTGTGCTCTAGAGCCCACAAGCCACAACTACTGAAAGCCCACACGCCTCTAGAGCTCGTGCTCCGCAATAAGAGAAGCCACCGCAGTGAGAAGCCCGCGCACCACAACGAAGAGTAGCCCCCGCTAGCTGCAACTAGAGAAAGCCCGTGCACAGCAATGAAGACCCAATGCAGCCAAAAATAAAATAAACGAATGAATAAATAGATAAATTTATTTTAAAAAAACACTTCAATCCAAGCAACCGACAAGGGATTATCTCCAAAATATATAAACAGCTCATGCAGCTCAATATCAAAAAAACAAACAACCCAATCAAAAAATGAGCAGATCTAAATAGTCATTTCTCCAAAGAAGACATACAGATGGCCAAGAGGCACATGAAAAGCTGCTCAACATCATTAATTACTAGAGAAATGCAAATCAAAACTACAATGAGGTATCACCCCACACGAGTCAGAATGGCCATCACCATTATGGCCAGCATCACAATAAACGCTGGAGCGGGTGTGGAGAAAAGGGAACCCTCCTACACCGTTGGTGGGACTGTAACTGGTACAGCCACTACAGAGAACAGTATGCAGTTTCCTTAAAAAACTGAAAACAGAGCTACCATATGATCCAGCAATCCCACTCCTGTGCATATATCTAGAGAAAATCATAATTGAAAAGATACATGTACCCTCAATGTTCACTGCAGCACTATTTACAATAGCCAGGACATGGACGCAATCTAAATGTCCATCAACAGAGGAATGGATAAAGAAGATATGGTACATATATATAATGGAATATTACTCAGCCATAAAAAAGAATGAAATAATGCCATTTGCAGCAACATGGATGGACCTAGAGATTGTCATACTGAGTGAAGTTAAGTCAGACACAGAAAGACAAATATCATGAGATATCGCTTATATGCGGAATTTTTTAAAATGGTACAAATGAACCTATTTACAAAACAGAAATAGAGTCGCAGATGTAGAAAACAAACTTATGGTTACCAAAGGGAAGGGTGGAGGGATAAACTGAGAGATTGGGATTGACATATACACACCACTATATATAAAATAGATAACTAATGAGAACCTACTGTATAGCACAGGGAACTCTACTCAATACTCTGTAATGACCTATATGGGAAAAGAATCTGAAAAAGAGTAGATTAAAAAAAAGGAGTAGATATATGTATTATAATGTATAACTGATTCATTTTGCTGTATAGCAGAAACTAACACGACATTGTAAATCAGCTATACTCCAATTAAAAAAAAAAAACTTAATCCAGAAAACCAAAACAATTCTCAAGCAAAATGGGCAATTCACAACAACTAAAGCAGCTGTTACTGGGAATGGCTATTTAGAAAGTTATGTCTCACCTAAATTGATGTATAAGATTTGTACACTTACTCTATTTCTTTAATTTTGTATCTATGAGATGATGGATGTTTACTAAACTTGCTGTGATAATCATTTCATGATGTATATAAGTCAAATCATTATGCTATACACCTTAAACTTACACAGTGCTGTATGTCAACTGTATCTCAATAACAGTAGAAGAAAAAAAAGATCCATACCCTTACAGTAGAGATTACAAGTGGGTAGGCCTAAAAGAGATCACTGACCCCTTCCATGAAGCAATACGATTCTTCGTGTTTCAAAGTTAACTGCTAAAAGAAAATTTCCAACCTTGCTCGGAGAAAAAGAATGCCACAAAGCATACATATTTTCTCTCAAATCATCATGTATAATGTAATAAATAAGTAAAGATCTTAGGATCTTTAACATAACCATGAGAGCGCTTCACTGTATTTCAGAATCCTCAAAGGAGGCCTAGATAGATAAATTAGTTCCCTAGCTAATTAAGGATCCAGTTTCAACAAGTCTCAGGCTTAAGGACCAACTCCAATCCTATGAAACTTGTACTAACCACTTTTCCAAAGGGACACTTTCTCCTTTGACTCTTCCACAGCCCCACTAAAATCAGCAATTCACAATCATGTTGTCTGAAATTTAAATAACTCTTATTTTTATACCAGAACTGAACAGATGCTTTACAGACATTTTCTCTCATCCTACAACAACTCTGCAAAATTGGGTCTATCCCTATTTTATAGATGTAGAAACTGATGCTTAGAGTGTGTTACCCAAGGTTACACAACTAGTAGGGGACAAAACCAGCATTTAAACCCAGATCTCTTTTACTTCAGAGCCTTTACTTTACTTCAGAGCCTTTACCCACTATGCAGTACTACCTCTTGCATGAAAGTATAACACTAATAATTACCAGCTGCTGTGTCTTGTGACCCTGGGCAAGTTTCTAAACTTCTCAGTGCCTCATTCTTCTCATCCATGAAATGAGGATAATACATTATAGGTACTGCATTGTGGTGAAGATTATATAAGATAATGTATGTAAAAGTCCTTTATAAACTATAATTGTTTATATTATTACATGTACTAGATTTTATGCTCCTTCAGAACAGGTTCTTATGCCTTACATGCATATTCCCTTCAACACCCAGTAAAGGGTTTAACATGAATTGAACATCTACTAGTCTTTGGAAAAATTTGAGACACCTTTTCCCCCTCTAAGGAGGAAAGTAAGTGGTGTCCCATTGCATGAAGCCTGGGATTAAGTATCCGTAATCCAAACCTTAAATTACAACACAGTGACAAACTCAGTGTACCCATCAAACATGAGATTTAAACAGCCTCCATGACATTTAACTGTCTGGTGTTTCCTTTCCAACGTGGCTTTAGTGCCGTAACAGTTCAAAAGGGGGAAAATCCCAAATGAAAATATCAACACATTTTGTAAGAAAACGTGCCCGGAAGGAGGGAGAGCAGAATAAGGCCTGATTTGTTATCCGAGTTAACAGAGACCCATTGTTTTGTGTACTATCTGAATTACAGCCTCCTGACGACAGCAGTAACTATAACACCGTCTAACTCATTACTCACTGTGAAATTTCATTTACTTTAAGAAAAAGACCAATAACATATTTATTAACTTTCCTTACGCATACTCACATCCCCCTCAGTAAGATGGACATATCTAGCAGTATATCCAGGGACGGGAGCCAATATGCCCCAGGCTAAGACTGTGCTAGATTTGCTACCAAGTAAGCACAGCGGAAGGGAACCAGCCCCTGCTCTGCTGATATGTGATTCTTGGGAAGCCACTTAACATCTCTGTTAATGATGGATCTGTTTTCCACTCTGTAAAACATGAGCTAATATTATTTTGCCTACCTCACAAGTTTACTGTGAAGGTCAACTGAAATAATAATATATGTGAAATTAATTTACAAATTATATTACCAGAAATAGCTAGATAATCACCTACCACTTGTCCTTTAGTAAATGTCACATACTAGCAAAGCTGACGTACAGATTTTCTGAGTGTGTTCACCTTATAGTAACAAAGAGAATTTTTAAAAAAATCTACTCGGACTTCCTTGGTGGTCCCAGTGGTTAAGACTCCGCACTTCCACTGCAGGGGGCGCAGATTCGATCCCTGGTCTGGGAACTAAGATCCCACATGCTGTGCAGTGTAGCCAAAAAATTAAATTAAAAAAATGAAAAGAACTATAAAATAAGAAAATAAAAATCTACTTGGGAATTCCCTGGGGGTCCAGTGGTTAGGACTCCAGGCTTTCACTGCCAGGGGCCTGCGTTCAATCCCTGGTTGGGGAACTAAGATCCCGCAAGCCTCAGAGCGTGGCCAAAAAAAAAAACAACACAGCAGGCATTTAAAAAAATAAATAAATAAATAATCTACTCATCTCTGAGAAGGACACAACAAACACTTTCTTATCTACAGAGCTATGGAAGAGGTAACTGGTAAAGCTGATCTTTCCACAATGGATCTATATATTTTTTAAAAAAATATCTTCAAATGGTTCAGCTATGCCTTCCTAAAAGTGTGAAAATGGATTATCAGATCAAGATGTAGCCAGAGACTTCATATGTGACAAGCATCACATACTAGGTCATTTTACCTAGTACCTCAGTCTCTGCAAAATGCCATGTGGCTCAGAGTACTAAAAACTAGTCCTCTCCTTGTCTCCCCACTGGTCATCCCAGCTGCTTCCTCAATACCTCTGGCAAAAAGAAAATAAGGAGAATTGAGAATTCAAAATTATCTTAGATACAGGACATGCCTACCACCCCTCTTTGGGTTTCCTTGACCTAATTCCTTTCTGAACTAAGCACAGGAACCCACAAAAGACTGATGATGTAGTGTACTGGCTGACCCCCTGACCCCAGTAATTCTCTGAACTGTACTGCCAACTTGCACCAGAACTTTAACTAAAGAAAAATTGCACAGATGTCCAAAAGTAGACTGAAAGCTAGAAAGGCTTCAAGTCACACACACAGTATACACACAAAAGAAAAACTTATCCCACTACCATTTTTGTTGATCATTTATCAACTATGTTGAACTGTATATACATTTTCAGTCATAACAGTAAGAAAAAAGGAAGAAACGTAATAATAAGCACCTTTTTTTTTTTTTACGGTACGCGGGCCTCTCACTGTTGTGGCCTCTCCCATTGTGAAGCACAGGCTCCAGACGCGCAGGCTCAGTGGCCATGCCTCACGGGCCCAGCTGCTTCACGGCATGTAGGATCTTCCCGGACTGGGTCACAAACCCGTGTCCCCTGCATCAGCAGGCAGACTCTCAACCACTGTGCCACCAGGGAAGCCCAATAATAAGCACTTTTGAGGAAATTCTGCCAGGGGCAAATACTTTAGACACTGCTTACTCTTATTTCATTATAAAGAGGCCAAAATTTGCCTTTGCAATATAAACAAACAATATAAAGTGCTTGAGGCTGCACTTGCCTTCTGAGATGCCCACACTCTGTGGAATGTGTTTCTCTCTAAATAAATCCATTTCTTACCTATCAAACAAAAATAATAATAATGATGATAATAAAGTGCTTGAGCGCTTGAAATCCTAATTTCCTGTGAAACCCTTGCTCTCTCCCATCATTTGGAACTTGCTAACATTTCTCAAATAATCCTCTGAGTAGAATTTCCATTTTCTCAGAAGTGTCCCACAAGTAGACAAAATGTTTCTTTGTGTCAAGGCCGTTGGCTTTTACTATTTACTTAATTTTTGTACCCTTCTGTTGAAAAATAATTTATTGATGTTGACAAAATCATTGTACCATCTTTGTCCCTGATTATGATTTATAAGCCACTTGAAGGAAAAGTGACCTATCAAATTTTTTGTACTGATGACATTTGTTCCAACATTTTAGTCTTTTTTTTTTAAAGAACTTGTTTTTGTTTGTGTAGGTTTGGCGATTTCTAAAAATACCAAAGCACACCACGAAACATATTATCTGTTTAATGATAGATGATGTGATGACCTCATCTTAGGAGACCTTGAATTTCAAGAGTCCCTGAATTACAAACAAGATAATTATTTAAGGCCAACTTCAACCTGATCTCTATTGCTCTTCTAAGAAGTTTTTGTGTATGAAATAATAATATCCATTACCAGCAAAGCCAGAGAAGCATACTTACCAAGTGAACATAAGGCACAAAGTATCCAAAAAGTGCAAGTGGTATTCCAACTGCCCACACTGCATATGCTGTCACCTTGAAGATGGCAAAATTGAAAATTTTTTTTGGAGGACTGAACTTTCTCCTGGAAAAGAGGGAGAATCTGTTGCCTCCTTTGGTTCCACTGTCTTTATCTTTGGCACTGGAAGCAAGAGGTCGGTAAGTAAAGCCAGCCAGAAAGAGAACAAACATGAAGATGCAGAGGACCCTCAGGGTATAAAAGAGGCCCACGCTGTCAGTCAGTACCCTTAAAAGGAAAGGCAGCAAAATTGTGAAGATACTGCTGCCGGCGGTGACAATGCCATTCACCAGTCCAAGGCGCTTCTTGAAATAGTGTCCCAAAATGACCAGTGAAGGCTGGTAGGCAAAGGAGCAGCCACAGGCAAATATGATTCCATAGGTCAGGTACAGAGGCTCGATGGAGCTGTGTAAAGACGAAAAAGATGGAAAGCAGCTTTCATTATTTTTATCATGTGCTTGGTAGAATAAAACCTTATTTTAAAACTGGGTTTCAGTTAATCAAAATATTTTCTACAAATAAAAATCAACCAAAAACAGAGGTGAAAAACTTAATAAGTTAAGAATACAACACTGAAATATTTTAATTTAATGTGAACGGATAATAAAAAATGCCTTGAGTATGTGAAAAAATGACCGTTAAGGTCATCAGTGATTTGATTCCTCCTTCTCTTTCTATGGATTTCAGGCAAACCATGCAGCACTGGGTAAAAACTGTTGTGTTCTCCGCAACTCAGAAATAAAGGACAGTGCCAGGAAGGGCCTCAGTAAAACTGACAATGATTAAAATTAAAAATTAAAAAAAAAACTAGTCGTGATAAAAGTTTTTAAAAAGTATAATTTAACTATGAAAGCTCACTTTTTTAATGGAGTTTTCCCAGGCACTTACTAAGCAATCTACTCAAAGAAAAGGCTGCATCTGATATTTTCTCCACAAGGTTATGTCACAAAGGTTTGCACAGGGGAGCAGTTCTGTTGCATTTTGCTGGCCTAAGGGCTGCAGACCAACCTTCGCCCTGTACTGCACTGTTCTTGGTATTGTGCAAGATAAGGAGAAATCATATTCTGATTGCAGGAATACTAAATGAAGTGTGTTCACTAGTGATCCCAGTTTGTAAGCTTTAGGGCCGTGTATGTCTCAAAAAAATAATAAAGGATTAAGAATTCTTTATTTTAACCAAATAACTTAATTATACACTTCTTATGAAAGTAAATGAACACAGGGAATTCCCTGACGGCCCAGTGGTTACGACTCCTCATTCTCACTGCCGAGAGGGCCTGAGTTCGATCTCTGGTCAGGGAGCTAAGATCCCACAAGTCTCACGGTGGGGGAAAAAAAAAAGAAAAATAAAAAGAGAGGGCTGAAGCAAGAGGAGGCTGCAGATGGAAGAAAGTAAAACAACAAAACAAAACAGTAAAGGAACATACAGCATCACATTCTTTGAAACATTTAAGGTAACGAGTGAAAGAAAACTAAAGTTTTTTTTCTTTTGAAAAGTTCAATTCAAAAGGCTGTTTATCAGTAGTAAAGGCAAGCTATTTATTAGAAACTAAGATAGATAAAGTTGGTTAATAATTAAATTTTGGACAATAATTCTAGCCTAGCAATATGCTGAGGTAATCACAAGGAATTCTAGAATCTGATAAAATTAAGGCAGGTTGTCAATCCTCTCTCCCTGAGATGCCCTTTCCCCCTCTATTAATCCACAGTTAGAACCATCTTCAAATCAGGCTCAAGAGCCACTCCCAGACTCTCCCAGATTAACCCTACCTCACTCTGATCACTCTTTACTGAAACTCCACTCTTTATTCAATAAACATATATTTAACAGCTACTATGCTCCAGATACTTGGTGAAAAGAATATTTAAAATGTGGTTATGCCCTATTTCCAGTCTGCTTAGTGAAACAAGACATCTACGCCAGATAATAAGAATACAGAACAAAATATAAATAATACTTCACTCATTCTGCATCAGTTTCTCCACATAAGTAGTTTTCCAGGTAACTACAACTTACTTCTTAAGGTGCTAATTTATTTTTATTTAACAATTTTAAAGGAAAAATCTAAATCTAAATACATTTCTCTGCCTTCTTCAAAGTGTATATTAAAAATAGTATTGACAGCAAAGTATCATCATGAACACCAGTATCTACACAATCATACCACATTATTATAAAGCTGTCAGTTGGAAAACCAGAGAGCCACTGACATAAATCACAGACATTCTTTTGCACAACATTTAAACAGAGAGTGCTGGGTAAGATTAACTTTGTATCTCTCCCACAGAGTAAAGTACATAAGCTTTGTGATGGCATTTTCACTGCTGCTGGAACCTTTTTTACTTCTAAATTTTCACCTTAGTAACAGGTGGTTCAAACTATTGAAGTATGACAACTGAATAAGTACAGTGTAAATCAGTAAGATATCAAAAATGTGTGGAAAAAGGATTCAAAGAAGAGACACTGATGCAACCTGGGGGTGCTAGAGAAGGCTTTCCTAAAAAGGCAGAACTTGAACTAGAGGAAAAGAGGGTTGGTCCACTGTTTGACACTTGGAATTTACACTACATCTCCCCCTTGCGCCTGTGTATTGTTCTGAAAGTCTGGCAGCTTTTGATCGGTGGGGGGTTAAATAATGAAACTGAATAGAAAACATGACAACATTACATACAGTAAGGTAAAGATGGCTTCAAGACATTTTTTTTTAGTTAGGGGTGGGGATGGGGGAGGGAAAGAGAAAGAACGAACTAGGTCACAATGTAAAATACATTTCATAATTTTTATTTCTCAGCGGTCAAAAATATTTGAGAAACACTGCTTGCTGTAAGCAAGTTTGTGTATATGTGTTTTGTCTACCAAATTAGGTAATAAGTTACATGGATTTTCTATCTCTTAGTTTCTCTCTCCACCAAAGCCTGAGTGTTAACACTTCAGCAAGCGCTAAGAATACTGACAATGGGTACCTGGAAGCTTCCAGACCAAGTGGGTATCTGACAAGGTGGTTATCACGCAATGCTGTATTACTGATAAAGAAGAACTAAAAGTAAATGATCTCACAGAGCTATCTAAGCAGAATCTTATTCCAAACAAAACTGGGTTTTGTTTCTTTAAAAAAAAACTTTAGAAGAAGAAAAAAAAACAAAACACAAAGGCATTTTAAAGGTAGAATATTTATTTTCTAACAAAAAATTAAAATAATTGTTTAGGGACTTCCCTGGCGGCACGGTGGTTGAGACTCCGCCTGCCAATGCAGGGGACACAGGTTCATGCCCTGGTCCAGGAAGATCCCACATGCCGCGGAGCAACTAAGCCTGTGCGCCACAACTACTGAGCCCACGTGCCACAACTACTAAAGCCTGCGCTCTAGAGCCCATGCTCCACAACAAGAGAAGCCACAGCAATGAGAAGCCCACGCACCGCAACAGAGTAGCCCCCGCTCGCCACAACTAGAGACACCCCACGCACAGAAACGAAGACCCAACGCAGCCAAAAATAAATAAATAAATAATTGTTTAGAAGCCAAATAAAATGGCTAAGTTAGGTGAAAGAAAGAGGCTCACTCTAGAGTTCAGAAAGGGGTATATATGGGGAGAATGGGGGTAAAATTAGCAAACAAAGGATTCTGTTGATTAAATCCTAAATATTTAAAAATAAACATGGCGGGAATTCCCTGGCGGTCCAGTGGTTAGGATGCCATGCTTCCACTGTAGTGGGCCTGGGTTTGATCTATGGTTGGGGAACTAAGATCCTATACGTTGCGTGGTGCAACCAAAATAAATAAACAAATAAATAAAGATTACAGGAACAAAAAAATAAAATAAAAATAAAAATAGGGCTTCCCTGGTGGCGCAGTGGTTGAGAGTCCGCCTGCCAATGCAGGGGACACGGGTTCGTGCCCCGGTCCGGGAATATCCCACATTCCGCAGAGCGGCTGGGCCCGTGAGCCATGGCCGGGGTGCCCGTGCATCCGGAGCCTGTGTTCCGCAGTGGGAGAGGCCTCAACAGTGAGAGGCCCGTGTACTGCAAAAAAAAAAAAAAAACAGGGTAGGGGCTTCCCTGTTGGCACAGTGGTTAGGAATCCACCTGCCAATGCAGCAGACACAGGTTCGGGCCCCGGGCCAGGAAGATCCCACATGCCAAGGAGCAACTAAGCCCATGTGCCACAACTACTGAGCCTGCGCTCTAGAGCCCGTGAGCCATAACTACTGAGCCCATGTGTCACAACTATTGAAGCCCACGTGCCTGGAGCCCACGCTCCGCGACAAGAGAAGCCACTGCAATGAGAAGCCCACACACTGCAACGAGGAGTAGCCCCCACTCGCCAAAACTAGAGAAAACCCACAAGCAACAACGAAAACCCAAGCAGCCAAAAATAAAATAAATTAAAAAAAAATAAAGATGGCAAGCAACATTAAGTTTGATTTTTTTTTTCTAATAACCACAATAATGCTTTTCAACTAGAGCACGAAGATAGCTAGGGAAGAGAAAGGCAAAGGATGAAAATTAACTACTAAAGTAGAGACAGGATGAAAATCATCTTAAGGTTTTTCTTGTTAATCACCTCCTGTTAGCCAGACCTACCTATTAAACCAGTGTTTCACTAACTGGGGATTATTTGGACAATGAAAGGGTATTTACAGGCAGAACTGGAGCTGGAGGTAGAGGTGCTTCTATGGTAATGTGCCCACCAGCTCTTTGCAGTTAGTTCCTCTGCAGTGCACAACAGCTTTTAACAGACACAGGGAAAAGAGTGTTGATAGGAAGTTTTATTTTAAGCTGCATTTGACCACTTCATTTTGTCATGATCTTTTTAAATTTCAGCATTGTTCTTTTTTTAAAAAGAGTCCCAGGCAGGATAAACCCAAGGAGAAACACGCCAAGACACATAGTAATCAAGCTGACAAAAATTAAAGACAAAGAAAAATTATTGAAAGCAACAAGGGAAAAACGACAAATAACATACAAGGGAACTCCCAGAAGGTTAACAGCTGATTTCTCAGCGGAAACTCTACAAGCCAGAAGGTAGTGGCATGATTATTTAAAGTAATGATATAAGGGAAGAACCTACTACCAAGATTACTCTACCTAGAAAGGATGTCATTCAGATTCGATGGAGAAATCAAAAGCTTTACAGACAAGCAAAAGCTAAGAAAATTCAGCACCACCAAACCAGCTCTACAACAAATGCTAAAGGAACTTCTCTAAGTGGGAAACACAAGAGAAGAAAAGAACCTACAAAAACAAACCCATAACAATGAAGAAAATGGTAATATGGGCTTCCCTGGTGGCACAGTGGTTGAGAGTCTGCCTGCCGATGCAGGGGACACGGGTTCATGCCCTGGTCTGGGAGGATCCCACATGCCGCGGAGTGGCTAGGCCCGTAAGCCATGGCAGCTGAGCCTGCGTATCCGGAGCCTGCGCGTCCGGAGCCTGTGTGTCCGGAGCCTGTGCTCCGCAACGAGAGAGGCCACAGCAGTGAGAGGCCCGCGTACCGCAAAAAAACAAAAACAAACAAAAGAAAATGGTAATAGGAACATACATATCAATAATTACCTTAAATGTGAATGGATTAAATGCTCCAACCAAACGACACAAGCTCACTGAATGGATACAAAAACAAGACCCATATATATGCTGTCTACAAGAGACCTACTTCAAACCTAGGGACAAATCTAGACTGAAAGTGAGGGGACAGAAAAAGATATTCAGTGCAAACGGAAATCAAAAGAAAGCTGCAGTAGCAATACTCATATCAGACAAAATAGACTTTAAAATAAAGAATGTTACAAGAGACAAGGAAGGACACTACATAATGATCAAGGGATCTATCCAAGAAGAAGATATAACAATTGTAAATATTTATGCACCCAACGTAGGAGCACCTCAATACATAAGGCAACTGCTAACAGATGTAAAAGAGGAAATCGACAGTAACACAAAATAGTTGGGGACTTTAACACCTCATATACACCAATGGACAGATCATCCAAAATGAAAATAAATAAGGAAACAGAAGCTTTAAATGACACAACAGACCAGATAGATTTAACTGATATTTATAGGACACTCCATCCAAAAACAGCAGATTACACTTTCTTCTTAAGTGTGCACAGAACATTCTCCAGGCTAGATCACATCTTGGGTCACAAATCAAGCCTCAGTAAATTTAAGAAAACTGAAATCATATCAAGCATCTTTTCTGACCACAACACTATGAGATTAGAAATAAATTACAGGGAAAAAAATGTAAAAAACACAAACACATGGAGCCTAAACAATACGTTACTAAATAACCAAGAGATCACAGAAGAAATCAAAGAGGAAATCAAAAAATACCTAGAGACAAATGACAATGAAAACACGATGATCCAAAACCTATGGGATGCAGCAAAAGCAGTTCTAAGAGGGAAGTTTATAGCAATACAAGCCTAACTCAAGAAACAATAAAAACCTCAAATAAACAATCTAACCTTATACGTAAAACAACTAGAGGAAGAGCAAACAAAACCCAAAGTTAGTAGAAGGAAAGAAATCATAAAGATCAGAGCAGAAATAAATGAAATAGAAACAAAGAAAACAACAGCAAAGATCAATAAAACAAAAAGCTGGTTCTTTGAGAAGATAAACAAAACTGATGAACCTTTAGCCAGACTCATCAAGAAAAAGAGGGAGAGGACTCAAATCAATAAAATTAGAAATGAAATAGAAGTTACAACAGACACTGCAGAAATACAAAGCATCCTAAGAGACTGCTACAAGCAACTCTATGCCAATAAAATGGACAACCTGGAAGAAATGGACAAATTCTTAGAAAGGTTAAAACTTCCAAGACTGAACCAGGAAGAAACAGAAGATATGAACAGACCACTCACAAGTAAGGAAATTGAAACTGTGATTAAAAATCTTCCAACAGGGCTTCCCTGGTGGCACAGTGGTTGACAGTTCACCTGCAGATGCAGGGGACACGGGTTCCTGCCCCGGTCCAGGAAGATCCCACATCCCACGGAGCAGCTGGGCCCGTGAGCCATGGCCGCTGACTCTGCGCATCCGGAGCCTGTGCTCCGCAACAGGAGAGGCCACAACAGTGAGAGGCCCACATACCGCAAAAGAAAAAAAAATCTTCCAACAAACAAAACTGCAGGACCAGATGGCTTCACCAGTGAATTCTATCAAACATTTAGAGAAGAGCTAACACCTATCCTTCTCAAACTCTTCCAAAATATTGCAGAGGAAGGAACGCTCCCAAACTCATTCTATGAGGCCACCATCACCCTGATACCAAAACCAGACAGAGATACTACAAAAAAAGAAAATTACAGACTAATATCACTAATGAATACAGACGCAACAATCCTCAACAAAATCGTAGCAAACAGAATCCAACAACACATTAAAAGGATCATACACCTTGATCAAGTGGGATTTATCCCAGGGATACAAGGATTCTGCAATATACGCAAATCAATGTGATACACCATATTACCAAACTGAAGAATAAAAACCATATGATCATCTCAATAGATGCAAAAAAAGCTTTTGACAAAATTCAACACCCATTTATGATAAAAACTCTCCAGAAAGTGGGCACACAGGGAAACTACCTCAACATAATAAAGGCCATATATGATAAACCCATAGCAAACATCATTCTCAATGGTGAAAAACTGAAAGCATTTTCTCTAAGATCAGGAACAAGACAAGGATGTCCAGTCTCGCCCCTATTATTCAACATAGTTTTGGAAGTCCTAGCCATGGCAATCAGAGAAGAAAAAGAAATAAAAGGAATACAAATTGGAAAAGAAGAAGTAAAACAGTCACTGTTTACAGATGACATGATACTATACGTAGAGAATCCTAAATATGCCACCAGAAAACGACTAGAGCTAATCAATGAATCTCGTAGAATAGCGGGATACAAAATTAATGCATAGAAATCTCTTGCATTCCTATACACTAATGATGAAAAATCTGAAAGAGAAATTAAGGAAACACTCCCATTTACCACTGCAACAAAAAGAATAAAATACCTAGGAATAAACCTACCTAGGGAGACAAAAGACCAGTACTCAGAAAACTATAAGACACTGATGAAAGAAATTAAAGATGATACAAACAGATGAAGAGATATACCATGTTCTTAGATTGGAGGAATCAATATTGTGAAAATGACTATACTACCCAAAGCAATCTACAGATTCAGTGCAATCCCTATCAAATTACCAGTGGCATTTTTTTTTACAGAACTAGAATAAAAAAATCTTAAAATTTGTATGGAGACACAAAAGACCCCGAATAGCTAAAGCAGCCTGAGGGAAAAAAATGGAGCTGGAGGAATCAGACTCCCTGACTTCAGACTATACTACAAAGCTACAGTAATCAAGACAATATGGTACTGGCACAAAAACAGAACTATAGATCAATGGAACAGGATAGAAAGCCCAGAGATAAACCCACACACCTTTGGTCAACTAATCTATGACAAAGGAGGCACAGATATACAATGGAGAAAAGACAGCTTCTTCAATAAGTGGTGCTGGGAAAACTGGACAACTACATGTAAAAGAATGAAATTAGAACACTCCCTGACACCATAAACAAAAATAAAGTCGAAATGATTAAAGACCTAAATGTAAGATCAGACACTATAAAACTCTTAGAGGAAAACACAGGAAGAACACTCTTTGACATAAATCACAGCAAGATCTTTTTTGATCTACCTCCTAGAGTAATGGAAATAAAAACAAAAATAAACAAATGGGACCTAATGAAACTTAAAAGCTTTTGCAAGGCAAAGGAAACTACAAACAAGACAAAAAGACAACCCTCAGAATGAGAGAAAATATTTGCAAACGAATCAACGGACAAAGGATAATCTCTAAAAAGATTTATAAATATATAAATCTCTAAAATATATAAACAACTCATGCAGCTCAATATTTAAGAAACAAACAACCCAATCAAAAAATGGGCAGAAGACCTAAACAGACATTTCTCCAAAGAAGACATAGAGATGGCCAAGAAGCACATGAAAAGCTACTCAACATCACTAGTTATTAGAGAAATGCAAATCAAAACTACAATGAGGTATCACCTCACACCAGTTAGAATGGGCATCATCAGAAAATCTACAAACAACAAATGCTGGAGAGGGTGTGGAGAAAAGGGAACCCTCTTGCACTGTTGGTGGGAATGTAAATTGATACAGCCACTATGGAGAACAGTATGGTAATTCTAAAAATAGAATTACCATATGACCCAGCAATCCCACTACTGGGCATATACCCAGAGAAAACCATAATTCAAAAAGACACATGCACCTCAGTGTTCATTGCAGCACTATTTACAACAGCCAGGTCATGGAAGCAACCTAAATGCCCATCGACAGACGAATGGATAAAGAAGATGTGGTACATTTATACAATGGAATATTACTCAACCATAAAAAGGAACAAAATTGGGTCATTTGTAGAGACGTGGATGGATCTAGAGACTGTCATACAGAGTGAAGTTAAGTGAGAAAGAGAAAAACAAATATCGTATATTAACGCATATATGTGGAACCTAGAAAAATGGTACAGATCAACCGGTGTGCAGGGCAGAGACGCAGATGTAGAGACCAAACGTATGGACACCGGAGGGGAGAGTGGCGGTGGGCAGGGTGGTAGTGTGATGAATTGGGAGATTGGGATTGACATGTATACACTAATAAGTATTAAATGGATAACTAATAAGAACCCGCTGTATAAAAAAAATAAATAAAATTTTAAAAATAAAATAAAATAAAGAATGCAGGCAGGAATTCTCTACCTGGGTTGAAATAAATAGCAAAGTCTGGATTTCATTAATAAAAATATTTCATATCAAGCCTATGAACAACCACTTCAAAATACCACTTCTCATACCCTTTGGGGCTCAGACTGAGCTGACCATAAACTCAGCCCATTGTTTTAGACAACTTACTGTTATGAGTTAAGATTCTTCTGTGAATGGAAAAAACAAAAGGAGAAACATTTTTTCTTGGCTCCAGAGAACATATGTATCCTGACTGACATCTAACTCTGAGGCACTGCAAGCAAAAGCATTCAAATTCACAAGCTCTGATTTGCTGCTGTAGACAACAATGCGTTAAGTGACGCTGCTTAGTTTAAGTACTGAAAAGGAGGATTTTTTCCTTGTAAACAGCAAAGTTTCTAAAAGGAAATCTTTAAGGTAGCTAACAGTTTTTGAAAAGCGACATGAAGAAGCCAAGTCCTTACCTCACAAAAGAACTTGATACGAGTCCAACAAATCCAACAGCAGCACCCACGACAGCTGTTCTCCGGCAACCAAACACGTCTGTAAAGACGCTGACAATTGGGCAGCAGAAGAAAATCATCCCCATGGAGAGAGAACTTACCCATGCTGTAAAAGAGGAAACAAAGGGACATTATGACATGGTAAATTCTATTTGTCCTTACCTAATAAGATATAATACATATTCAGAAAAGTATTAATGCAGAAAAGGTATTACCCAGATTGATGAATGGGGGGAAGTTGGAATAAGTAACAAATCTGAATCACAGATGAAAGGACTGACCAATACTAATTATAATTAGCAAAGCAATTATTTGTGTTTAATGGAACTCTTGAAAAGTTTGTATTCTTAAATAAATCAAACATTCTCCTGTGACCTAATCACTATTAATCTCTATCCTGATATCTATGGTTAATTTTAAGCAACTTCTAATCTATGGAAAGAAATTTATTTCAAAAAATTGAGATACGTTTAGGAACACATGCCTAGGTGATCAAACTGCAAAGAAATGATGACCACCGAACTCAATACAGTGGTGAAACTCAGGGGAGAAAAAGGAATTATAACCATCTGGACCCAGTAGATAAGAACTGAACATTTGCCTAGAGTCTGGGCTTTGTGCTTTTGTTAAAGGAATCAAGTAGTACACAGGTAGGCTGTTTGTTGACCTGGGTTAACAGTTACTGTGTATTCACTTTACTTATAAAACCATACATACATTTTATCTTCTTTTCTGAAAGTAGGCTATCTTTCACAATAGAAAAGATTTAAGAATCAGGTCATAATTTCCTGTTCTGATCTGTAAAGACCAAAACAAAAGGAAAGCCAAAAAGAGAAACATACTGAGTACAAATGATCATAAATTTGTGCCCAAGAAATGAGTGATCTTATAGGATATCAAGTCTGTAAATTCTTAAAAAGTATATAAACTAGTGGGGCCTAAGTGAACATGAGCTATAAAACAAACAGACCTGGGTCCAAATCCCCCAGCTCTGTAACTACAATATATCCTTCAGCAGGTCACTTCCTCTGAGTCTGTTTTCTCATCTGGAAAGGGAATTGAACACAGACTTTTCCAGAATTATTAAGGATTAGAGAAAATGTATCTAAACCTCTGCATCTAGCACAGGAACAATTAATAATTCAGAGTTTTAACAACAACAACAAATTGTCTTATAAAATGAAACAGATGATCTCCAATGCTCCATCCAGCTCTGACAGTCTACTAGTATATTACTCTATTTCCTCAGCAAAGGAATTAAGTCCAGATCCTGTGCTAATGACCATTTCTTAATAATGTGGTCCAAATGGATCTTCACCAGACTAACAATTTCATTTAATTCTTTGCCTTCTTACCTTTTAAATTATTTTTTTAATTATGTATATTTTAATCAGCCATATTTCTCTTTTCTTTCTTCCCTTACCAGAAAGGAGACTATGATCTTAAAACAAAACACAATGGGATGCAAATAGAGATTATCATACTAAGCGAAGTCAGAAAGAGAAAGACAAATACCATATGATATCACTTATATGTGGAATCTAAAATATGGCACAAATGAACCTATCTACAAAACAGAAACAGACTCATAGACATAGAAAACAGACTTGTGGTTGCCAAGGAGGAGGGAAGATGGAGAGGGATTGACTGGGAGTTTGGGGTTGGCAGACACAAACTACCACATTTAGAATGGATAAACAACAAGGTCCTAATGTATAGCACAGGGAACTATATTCAATATCCTGTGATAAACCATAATGGAAAAGAATATATAAAAAAAGAAAGTCTATATGGGTATAACTGAGTCACTTTGCTGTACAGCAGAGATTGGTACAACACTGTAAATCAACTACACTTCAATAAAACACACACACACACACACACACACACAATGAAGAGACTGTACAAACAATGCAGTCTTGGCTTAGGTGTTGGTGGGGGAATTCAGAAGTGGACAGCAGAGAGGCAATTGGCCAGATGAACTAGCACAACCTCAACCCCAGATGTGCAGAGCTGTTTAGTATGGGCTTGCTCAAGGAGAAGTGCAAATTTTTTAGTCTATGTTATATAAAAATGTCACTGATTTATAATAATTTAATCTTATTCAAAAAAAGTTTAGTAATCTATCCTATTTATGAAACAACCTAAACAACCTAGGCAGACTAGAAGAATAGCATCCTAACCTTTATTTTTGGATAAAGGTGCTTTTACAATTAAGTGAAACACCAACACTAAATTGGAGCCCACTTTAAGAAATCCAAGAGCGGAATTCCCTGGAGGTCCAGTGGTTAGGAGGACACCGCATTTCCACTGCAGGGGGCACGGGTTCGATCCCAGGAAACTACGATCCCGCATTCCGTGTGGTCCGGCCAAAAAAAAAGAAATCTAAGAACATACAGCAGCATTGCATGTAATGCTCACATAAGTCAAGGCACTTTTCAAGAATAAAAACAAGGCTTAATGCATTACCATAGATTTCGGACTACTGCAATGCCAAATGTGAAAATTTTTACAGAATTTTTATGTCCACTGAACATGCACTAACTGCAGGATATAATCAAATATAACTTTATTTTTGTCTCGGCTATCCTCTTAAAATGTATGCAGGGAGAAAATGTTGCCCTGGCACTGGATGACCACTCAGCAGGCCCACACGTTTCTTCTAGCCAGTGCTAAGTAACAAAGTCCTACAGTCACTTTAGGTTACAAACCAATCTTCACTAGGTAATCAAATCTCTTTTCCCACCCCCAGCTGGGAAAAGAGTAAGCTCAGCTATGTCTCTTTTCCATGACCCTTCTCCCCTGCCCTAGCTGCTGTTGTCTCCAAAGTGGATATGAGAGAGAGGAGTGCTGGGAGACGGAAGGCAACGAGATTCCAACTTAAGAGGTCCTGCCAAAAGGCCTGTCTGGTGATGTCTGAAGTGGACTCTTTTCCTCAGATGCACTTCTGTGGGTTCTTCAGAGTCTCACCTCAGAGTTTCTTCTGGCTATAGCTCCACCGACATGGACAGTTCAGTGGATAGTTCATCTCCTCCTGGCTTTTTGGCTGTCACTTAAAAGACTCACTGTTGGAGCCTCATTGCCCTTCTAGGCAGTTTATTTGGGCAGGAATTAAAACAGCTCCAGGCCGCCTCTCTCCTCCACTAGGCCTGCCTCTGCTCTGCAGGAAGTATTCATATTTCCTTTGCCCGGACAAACACTGGAGTGTAGGCAAATTCCAACACAGCCTACCTCTTGCTGTGGGAGCAGTCAGCCAGCTACAGTTCTCTCCTTGACGGATTTCTCAGGGGATCCAGACCTCAGTCCTCTGTACCCCCTAACTGAAGAGAATTCTTTAAATCTCTAGGTGGCCCCTCTAAAGCTCCTCGCACTAGATATCAAGTGAGCCTGTACCCCCAGTTCTCCCATGGTGTGTGTGTGGGGGGAAGCAACAGTATAATTTTTAAAAGAATCCTCACAAAATGTTCTTCCATGACCCATAAGTATCCTTCTTATGTGTTTTAGAGCCTCTAACTGGTTCTTGAACATGAAATACCCCACTTCCAAATTTCACACTCTTGTACCTTAATGCCTCTGTTAAAGTTCCAACATCTTTTCTTTTTTTAATTTTTGGCCACACCACGTGGCATGCAGGATCTTAGTTCCCCGACCAGTGACGGAACCCATGCCCCTGCAGTGGAAGTGGGGAGTCTTAACCACTGGACCGCCAGGGAAGTCCTCCAACATCATTTTTTTTTTAAATAAATTTATTTATTTATTTTTGGCTGTGTTGGGTCTTCGTGTCTGTGCAAGGGCTTTCTCTAGTTGCGGCAAGCAGGGGCTACTCTTCATTGCGGTGTGTGGGCCTTTCACTGTCGCAGCCTCTCTTGTTGCAGGACACAGGCTCCAGATGCACAGGCTCAGTAGTTGTGGCTCACGGGCCTAGTTGCTCAGCGACATGTGGGATCTTCCCAGACCAGGGCTCGAACCTGTGTCCCCTGCATTGGCAGGCAGATTCTCAACCACTGCGCCACCAGGGAAGCCCCTCCCCAACATCTTATGTTACAATAAAAATTAGGAACAGATGAGGTTCAGTCTATCTTCTGAGCAAATTCAAGAAGAAATTAATTCTTGTGAAGATTAAGCGAGACTCTTTTTTTTTTTTTTTAATTTTTGGCCGCACTGCACTGCATGCGGGATCTTAACTTCCCGAACCAGGGACTGAACCCATGCCCCCTGCAGTGGAAGCAGGTAGTCCTAACCATTAGACCACCAGGAAATTCAAGAAATTCATTTTTTAAAAAACTTTTATTGGAGTATAGTTGATTTACAATGTTGTGTTAGTTTCAGGTGTACTGCAAAATGAATCAGTTATACATATACATATATCCACTCTTTTTTTCTAATATTCTTTTCCCATATAGGCCATTACAGAGAGTACTGAGTAGAGTTCACTGTCCTATACAGCAGGTTCTTATCAGTTATCTATTTTATATATAGTAGTGTGTGTATGTCAATCTCAATCTTCCAATTTATCCCTTCCCCTCTTATCCCCTGGTAACCATAAGTTTGTTTTCCACACCTGTGACTCTACTTCTGCTTTGTAAATAAGTTCATTTGTACCCTTTTTTTTTTAAGATTCCACATATAAGCAATATCATATGATATTTGCCTTTCTGTGTCTGACTTACTTCACTCAGTATGACAATCTCTACGTCCATCCCTGTTGCTGCAAATGGCATTATGTTGTTCTTTTTTATGACTAATATTCTACTGTATATATATACCACATCTTCTTTAACCATTCCTCTGTTGATGGACATTTAGGTTGTTTCCATGTCCTGGCTATGGTAAACAGTGCTGCAGTGAACATTGGGGGTACATGTATCTTCTCAAATTATGATTTTCTCTGAATATCTGCCCAGGAGTGAAATTGCTGGGTCATATGGTAGCTCTATTTTTAGTTTTTTGTTTTTTTTTTTTTTTTTTTTTTTTTTTTGCGGTACGCGGGCCTCTCACTGCTGTGGCCTCTCCCGTTGCGGAGCACAGGCTCCGGACGCGCAGGCTCAGCGGCCATGGCTCACGGGCCCAGCCGCTCCATGGCATGCAGGATCCTCCCAGACCAGGGCACGAACCCGCGTCCCCTGCATCGGCAGGCAGACCCCCAACCACTGTGCCACCAGGGAAGCCCTATTTTTAGTTTTTTAAGGAACCTCCATACTGTTCTCCATAGTGGCTACCAATTTATATCCCCACCAACAGTGTAGGAGAGTTCCCTTTTCTCCACACCCTCTCCAGCATTTATTGTTTGTAGAGTCTTTTAAAAATATTTATTTATTTATTTGGTTGTGCCAGGTCTTAGCTGTGGCAGGCGGGCTCCTTAGCTGTAGTGAGTGTGTGGGATCTAGTTCCCTGACCAGCAATCAAACGAGGGCCTCCTGCATTGGGAGTGCGGAGTCTTATCCACTGCGCCACCAGGGAAGTCCCCATTTGTAGATTTTTTTATGATGCCCATTCTGACCAGTGTGAGGTGATATCTCATTGTAGCTTTGATTTGCGTTTCTCTAATAATCAGTGATGTTGAACATCGTTTCATGTGCTTTTTGGCCATCTATATGTCTTCTTTGGAGAAATGTCTATTTAGATCTTCCACCCGTTTTTTGAATGGGTTGTTTTCTTGATATTGAGCTGCATGAGCTGTTTGTATATTTTGGAGATTAATCCCTTGTTGGTTGCTTCATTTGCAAATATTTTCTCCCATTCTGAGGGTTGTCTTTTTCTTTTGTTTGTGGTTTCCTTTCCTATGCAAACACTTTTAAGTTTAATTAGATCCCATTTGTTTACTTTTGTTTTTATTTCCATTTCTCTAGGAGGTGGGTCAAAAAAGATCTTGCTGCGATTTATGTCAAAGAGTGTTCTGCCTATGTTTTCACCTAAGAGTTTTATAGTGTCCGGCCTTACATTTAGGTTTTTAATCCATTTTGAACTTATTTTTGTGTATGGTGTTAGGGAATGTTCTAATTTCATTATTTTATGTGTAGCTGTCCAGTTTCCCCAGCACCACTTATTGAAGAGGCTGTCTTTTCTCCACTGTATATTCTTGACTCCTTCATCATCAATTAGGTGACCAAGAAATTAATTCTTGAATGAATATATTACTAGGCACTGTAAACTCATAAAATTTCTCATTTTTGTAAAATTTTAACATGGCATGACAAAGAATCCAAGGTCTTATGGGTTTTATGCTATACACCATAAAAATGAAAGAGACTGTTGTTCTCTTTTACCCCTTCCAAGTCTGACTATGATTATTATTAATAACAGAAACTGAGAAACTGAAGACATAGTCACTATACCCACCATGGTAAAATTTTTGTTTAAAAAATGCAAACTAGCCCTAATCCCTCTATGTAATTCAACCAAACACCCACACAGGGTTTCCTAATGTTGCTGAAGAGCAAATATTTTTCAATGGAAGAGGTACTATTTAAAATATGGAATAACAACTTTTCCAAGTAAAAGTGCCTATTATGTTCTAGGCACTATCCTAGGCTGCTGAGAATATAAAAACAACTAAAAGATTTCTCTACCTTCCAATAATTTCCATCTAGTAACATATATGCAAATAGAGGTCCAACCAGAACACCATATAGAATGTGCTAATCACCTTAAAAAACACAGATGTCAAAAAATATGTAATGAAGAAGGGCTTAAAGATCTCCTGAAATTTTACCAGCTTGGAATCCCTAATCAGCAAACATTGTTACAGACTGTTGTACCTTCTTCACATTTGCAATACTGTTTCTCAAATGTATGTTAGTAATAAAATACGGATACATTTTAAAATGCTAATGACTTCATAGTAGACCTCTTTCTCATTAGGTATTTCTCAATGAATTGTACTTTATATATTTACTGCTGTTGGAGGAGCAGCGTACACATGTATCTAATGAATTGATTTTGAGGTTGTTGGCACTCCTCTATGATTCAAGTTAGCCATAATACAAAAGCCCATTTCCCTTAAAAAAAAAAAAAAAGAAGAAGAAAGAAAGGCTTTAGAATGTGCCTGTATACTCTTATTTGAATGTATGTGTGTTTGATGTTACAGAGAGAAACATCCAAAAAATAGCCAGGTTGGGAAATCTTTTTTAAAACATAACAATCAGCTTTCCAATTTCCCTATCCAGACCCTCTTTGTTTCCAACTCCATACTAAGAACAAATCCTCAGCTCTCAGTGCATGGCCAAAGGAGAATGCAAATCACTCGGAGAAAGTGGGTAGGTTTAATATTTTAAAAGATTTTCACTTGCAGGTGTTATAATTATGCAGATGTAAATGACTGCAAGGACAAAGTGTTTACAATTGAAAACACCCACAGGGAAGATTTACTATAGTTATTTTAAGGTTGATAAATATTTTTTTGCCCTGTTTTGAGAGCTCCAACCCCCATTTCCACTTGATCTTGGCCTCTTTCAAGACAGCTCTGCTCTATAATATCTGAACCTTGGTCTAACAGCCTCAAATAAAATGAAACAATATATTAAAACTGAGATTAAAATGCAAAATAGTATTTAACAAAGTCCCAATGACTTTTGGAGCATGCTGCTGTCTGGCAACTACACAATTTAGGAATGAGTAAACTGTACTTGATTTGACCATTTTATTGCCACCCTAAAGGTTATTTGGTAGTTATATGTCACTTAGGAGTGGTTTTTAAATTATTTGCTATCAACTTCTGTTAATGGCATCGGAGTGAAGTGGTCAAGTAAATCCTCTTGCAGATAATAACTGTGTGTAGCGGGGGGGGGACTTATTTAAACACACTGGAAAATGTCTAAAAACAGAAGTTGGAGGAGAGTTTACACTTGAGAAGCTGAAACCAGAAGAAATAAGAATTACAAGTTTGTGGGCTTTCCTGAGGATCAACAAACTATGCAGGTGCTAGGTAGACTAGTAAGGGGTCAAACTAAAGAAAAGCAAGAGATGGAGTAAAAGAAAAGAAGCAACAGTTGGAAACTGTATGAACTGAACAGAGATAGCAGCTGCTACCTAGCACAGAGAGACAGACTTTGCAGTCTGAGTCCAGGCAAACTAACTGCCTCCTAAGAACAAAAACTCAATAACCCTTGGAAGAACACAAGGGAATCAGAGTTGCTTTAAATATTATCTACAATGTCCAAGTATTGAACCTAAAATTACTAGACATGAAAAGAAACAGGTAATCAATATTAATTGACTCTGACTAAGTCAATTAAAATGGACTAAGATGTTGGATTCAGAAAACAAAGACTACAAAACGTCTATTACAATTATGTTAGAAGTATTAAAGGATAATATTTTCAAAGAAGTAAGTTAAAATATGGTCTTATTGAGGGAACAGATAGTGAATCTCAACAGTGAAATGTAAACTAGAAAAAAATGGAAATTCTAGGGGTGAAAAGTACAACAGCTGGAAAAAATGCATTTCAATAGGATCACTAGCAACTTGGAGATAAAACTTAAGAATGAATCTGGGAATTTGAAGACAAAAATTACCCAATCCCAGAAAAGAGAGAAAAATAATATTGAAAAAGAATGAACAAAGTCTTAGAGATCTGTAGGACAAAAATCAAGAGGCCCAGGGACTTCCCTGGTGCTCCAGTGGTAAAGAATCCACCTTAAAATGCAGGGGACGCAGGTTTGACCCCTGGTCAGGGAACTAAGATCTCACATGCCGCAGGGCAGCTCCACATGCGACAAGTACTGAGCTCACGCACCTCAGCTAGAGCCCGTGTGCCACACACTACAGAGCCCATGCACCCTGGAGCCTGCACGTCACACTAGAGAAGAGAAAACCCACATGCCACAACTAGAGAGAAGCCCGCGCACCACAAGGAAGAGCCCATGTGCCACAATGACAGATCCTGCATGCCTCAACGAAGATCCTACGTGCCAAAACTAAGACCTGACGCAGCCAAAACTAAGTAAAACAAATAAATAAATCATTAAAAAAAAAATCAAGAGGCCCAACATAAATATAACTGAAGTCTTAGAAAAGAGAGAAAGAGAAAAGAGCAGAAGCGCTTCCCTGGTGGCGCGGTGGTTAAGAATCCGCCTGCCAATGCAGGGGTCACAGGTTCGAGCCCTGGTCCAGGAATATCCCACATGCTGCAGAGCAACTAAGCCCGTGTGCCACAACTACTGAGCCTGTGCTCTAGAGCCCACGAGCCACAACTACTGAAGCCTGCGTGCCTAGAGCCCGTGCTCTGCAACAAGAGAAGCCACTGCAATGAGAAGCCCGCGCACCACAATGAAGAGTAGCCCCCGCTCACTGCAACTAGAGAAAGCCACACACAGCAACAAAGACAAGGAAGGAAGGGAGGGAGGAAGGAAGGGAGGGAGGAAGGGAGGGAGGGAGGAAGGGAGGGAGGGAGAAGGGAGGAAGGGAGGAAGGAAGGGAGGAAGGAAAGAAAAGAAAAGAAAAAAGAGCAGAATAAAATATATGAAGGGCTTCCCCAGTGGCGCAGTGGTTGAGAGTCCGCCTGCCGATGCAGGGGACATGGGTTCATGCCCCGGTCCAGGAAGATCCCACATGCCACAGAGCGGCTGGGCCCGTGAGCCATGGCCGCTGAGCCTGCGCATCCGGAGCCTGTGCTCCGCAATGAGAGAGGCCACAACAGTGAGAGGCCCGCATACCGCAAAAAAAAAAAAAAAAAAAATATATATATATATATATATATATATATGAAGAAATAATGCCCCCCACCCCAAAATCACAAATTTTGTGAAAAACATTAACTTACAAAAACAAAACAAAACGAAAAACATTAACTTACAAATCTAAGAAGCTCAGAGAAATGCCAGCAGTATAAACTCTAAGCAAACCATTCCTAAGCACATCATGGTTAATCTTCTGAATGCCAAAGATAAAAAGACAATTCTGAAAGCATCCAGAGAAAAACAACATACCGAGGGAGAACAAAGATACCATTATCAGTTGGCTTCTCATAAGAACTAATGGAGGACAGAAGACACTAGAACTGTCATATTAAAAGTGCTGAAAGAGAATAAACTGTCAATCATGAACTCTACAACCAGCTACTAGCCTTCAAAAAGTGAAAGCAGGGCTTCCCTGGTGGCGCAGTGGTTGAGAGTCCGCCTGCCGATGCAGGGGACACGGGTTCGTGCCCCAGTCCGGGAAGATCCCACATGCCGCGGAGCGGCTGGGCCCGTGAGCCATGGCCGCTGAGCCTGCGCGTCCAGAGCCTGTGCTCCACAACGGGAGAGGCCACAACAGTGAGAGGCCTGTGTACTGCAAAAAAAAAAAAAAAAAAAGTGAAGGCAAAATAAAGATATTTTCAGATAATAAAAACTGAGAGACTTTGTCACCAGATTTCCACTGCAAGAAATCTTAAAGAAAGTTCTACAGACTGAAGGGAAATGATACCAGCTAGCAATTTGGGTCCAAAGGAAGGACTGAAACATACAAACACACACAACACACTGTTTTCTCATGATTTCTTTATAACATATATGACTGTTTAAAGCAAAAATTATAACACCGTATATAGATGTATTATATAGATGACAACGACAGTGCTAAAGATGAAGGTAAATGAAAATATACTGCCACAAGATTCCTATATTTCATCTGAAGCAACTTCATATCAACTTAAAATACACTGAGATGTATGTTGTAATCCCTAGAGAAAGCACTTTAAAAAATGCAAAGAGATACAGCTTGAAAGCCAATAGAGAAATTAAAATTGATTACTAAAAATTAGTTAATTAATTAAAGGAAGGCAGAAGAGAAAGAACAGAAGAACAAGAGTCAGATGAGGCACATAAAAAACAAACAGCAAAATGTCAGACCTAAATATACCCATATCAGTAATGACATTAAATGAAGACTCCAATCAAATGACAAGATTGTCTAACTGGATAAAAAAAAATCAAGCATCAATTATATTCTGTTTAAAGAGATGCACTTTAAATATAAATACACAAATAACTTGGAAATAAAAAAGATATGTCATGTAAATAATAACCCCAAGTACGCTGGAGTGACTGTACTAATATTAGACAAAATACACCTCAAGACAAGTAGTATTACTAGAAACAAAGAGGGCTACTTCATAATGATAAAAGTCTCAACACATCAGGAAGATATAACAACGACAAGCTTATGTACACCTAATATAACACAGCTTCAGAAATACAGGAAGGAAATGTGATCCCTACCTTATACCATATTTTAAAATTACCTCAAAATGGATCACAAAACTGAAATGTGAAACTGAAAAGTATAAAATGCCTAGAAGAAAACATTGGAGAAAATCTTTTGTGACCTTGGGTTAGGCAAAGATTTCTTAGATACAACATCAAAAACATAATCCAGGGACTTCCCTGGTGGCACAGTGGTTAAGAATCCGCCTGCCAATGCCAGGGACACAGTTTGATCCCTGGTCCGCGAAGATCCCACATGCCACGGAGCAACTAAGCCCATGTGCCTAAACTACTGAGCCTGCGCTCTACAGCCTGCAAGCTACAACTACTGAGCCCATGCGCCACAACTACTGAAGACCGCACACCTAGAGCCCATGCTCCACAACAAGAGAAGCCACCACAATGAGAGGCCTGCGCACCACAGTGAAGAGTAGCCCCCGCTCGCTGCAACTAGAGAAAGCCCTCATGCAGCAAAAAAGACCCAACACAGCCAAAAATAAAATAAATTAATTATTTAATTAAAAAAATATCCACCAAAGAAAAGGGAACCCTCCTACACTGTTGGTGGGAATGTAAATTGGTGTAGCCACTATGGAGAACAATATGGAGGTTCCTTAAAAAACAAAAAATAGTTACCATACGATCCAGCAATCCCACTCCTGGGCATATATCTGGAAAAACAAATACTTTAATTTAAAACGATACATGCACCCCAATATTCATAGCACTATTTTCAATAGCCAAGACATGGAAGCAACCGAAGTGTCCATCGACAGATGAATGGTTAAGAAGACGTGGTATATATGTGTGTGTATACACACACACACACACACACACACACACACACACACACACACACACAATGGAATACTACTCAGCCATAAAAAATAATGAAATAATGCCATTTGCAGCAACATGGATGGACCTAGAGATTATCATATTAAGTAAACAGGAAAGAGAAACACAAATACTATATTATATCACTGATATGTGGAAACTAAAATATGATACAAATGAACTTATTTACAAAACAGAAACACTCACAGACATAACAAACAAACTTATTACCAAAGGGGAAAGGGGGTGGGGGAGGGATAAATTAGTTTGGGATTAGCAGATAAAAACTACTATATATAAAATAGATAAACAACAAGGTCCTACTATATAGCACAGGGAACTTTATTCAATATCCTGTAATAAATCATAATGGAAAAGATATGAAATATATATTTATATGTATATATCTGAATCGCTTTGCTGTACACTAGAAACTATATAATATATATATATGCATGTATATACATCTGAATCACTGTGCTGTACACCAGAAACTAACACCCTGTAAATTGACTATACTTCAATTTTAAAAATAATAATTTCAGGGGGCTTCCCTGGTGGCGCAGTGGTTGAGAGTCTGCCTGCCAATGCAGGCTACACGGGTTCATGCCCCAATCCGGGAAGATCACACATGCCACAGAGCGGCTGGGCCCATGAGCCATGGCCGCTGAGCCTGTGCGTCCGGAGCCTGTGCTCCGCAACGGGAGAGGCCACAGCAGTGAGAGGCCCGCGTACCACACACACAAAAAATAATAATAATGATAATAATAATTTCATTAAATAGCAAAGAAATAAGAGAGAGCATAGGAAAACAAAATAAAAGATTAACAAAACTAAGAGCTGGTTCTTTAGAAAGATAAACAAAACTGAGAAGCCTTTAGCTAGACTAACCAAAGAAAACAAAAAAGACAGGACTCAAATAATATTGTAAAGGTACATGTACAGCATGGTGACTATAGGTTAACAGTACTCTATTGTACACTTGGAAGTTGCTAAGAGCATAAATCCTAAAATGCTCACCACAAAAATAAAATTGTAACTAGGTGAGATGATAGATGTGTTAACAAACCTATTTGTGGTAATCATTTCACACTATGTATTATATAAAATAAACACACTGTACACCTCAAAAAAATAGAAAAATCCCACCAGGCGCTCAGAGCCAGGCACCATGCTTGATGCTGATGAAAAGCTATCCCTCCCCAGAGAAGCTCACAATCTAACTTAATTACAAAATCTAGACCTCAGTCAAGATGACACAGTGAATTCATCCTCTGTTCCAAACACAAATTAACAACACAGTCAAAATATTTTTTAAAAAAAGAAAAGGATACTGACAAAAAAAAAAAAAAAACACCTAGCCATGAGCTACAGACTAGCTGCAAAAAGGGATGGGGCAGTAAGTGGAGCCTGCCTGCTGGGGCCCAGGTCAGGAAGCAGGCATTGGCAATTGTAAAGAGGACAGAACGTGCTCCCTGTGAGATAGAAAAGGAGAGCCAAGCTCACCGGCTGAGGTGAGAGCAGAACTCCCCCACACCTTGTGACAGGAGGCTAAAGGTGAGAACTTAGTGATTCCTATATACATTAAAGATTTGAGGGCTTCCCTGGTGGCGCAGTGGTTGAGAGTCCACCTGTCGATGCAGGGGACACGGGTTCGTGCCCCGATCCGGGAAGATCCCACATGCCGCGGAGCGGCTGGGCCCGTGAGCCATGGCCACTGAGCCTGCGTGTCCGGAGCCTGTGCTCCGCAACAGGAGAGGCCACAACAGTGAGAGGCCTGCGTACAGAAAAAAAAAAAAAAAAAGATTTGAAACCCTACAAGCCTCTAGGGGAAGAGGATACAGACTCAGCCTCATGACCAGGCCCTGAAACAAGGTACCCACTGGCTCTCTGGCTGGGTCTGTAAGATTTTCAGTGTTACCGTGGAACAAGAAACTTAAAAGGCCTAATTCTAAACTGAGAATTCAGGGAGCCAGATGGAAGAAAGTATAAACCGTTAGGTAGGGAGGGTAAAAAAAGGAGAGAATCAAACAAAACAATATACCTCCCACTCAGAATGATTCTGTAAACTCAAATTCCAAACAACTGAAGCCAATCCAATGCTAAGACAGCCAACAAAATCACCAATTAGCAAATACAGTCACTCCAGATGAAACTAATTCTATAGACCAATCTGACCACTCCAAAATGACTGTTTACAACTTTCGAAGAAATAAAATAATAATTTTCATTTTAGAAAATAAGAAATTATGAAACAAATAAGCAAAAATAAAACAAATACATTAAAAAATGAACAAAAACAATGAAACAAGCAAAACTAAAACAAGTGCATAAAAAAGTATTCATTAGAAATTCTGGATATGAAAAAAATAGTCACCGAAATTAAAAAATTCAATAATGGAAAAAACTTTTTATTCCAGATTACAAAGCTAAAAAAAAAAAAACTTTAGGATCTTAAAATAAAGGAGAAAATCTTGACCTCATGATAGAAAAGGACTTCCAGACATAAGCATAAATCATGAATGAAAATATGGATAAAATCTGACCTCACTAAAATACAAATTCTGTGCAACAAAAGACACTAGAATCAAAGCAAGAAGAGATGAGCCACAGAATGGGAGATCACTGCAGTACATATCACTAGTAAATTATCATCTTGCATTTATAAAAATAGCCTGTGAGTCATTAAGAAAAAGACAGCGCAGCAGAAAAACAGGCAGAAGAGTTGAGAGGAAATATACAAAAGAGAAAACACAATGGCCAACTAACATTTACAAAGATGCTCATTAGCAATCAGAAAAATGCAAATGAAAAGAATAATAAATCACCATAATTTGGCAAAAATTAAGAAGTCTGACCACACCATGTTTTAGCAAGACTATGGGAAAATAAGAACTCTTATGCATACCAACATAAATTGAAATAACCACTGTGAACAGTAATTTGGCAACATCTAGCAAAGCCAAAGATGTGCATACCCAAATTCTAGCAATTCCACTCCCAGGTGTATACACCAGAGAAACCTAACACATGTGCACAAGGAGACATGATTAAGAATGTACACCAAAGCATTGTCTGTAATAGTAAAAGAACTTGAAACAACCTAAATGCCCATCAGCATTAGAACAAATAAATAAATGTATTAACATAGACAATGGAATACGGACTCACACATATGAAGTAACAGTATAAAACATAATGGAAATAATACAAGCAAATTCAGGATAGTGATTACCTCTGGGAAGGCATAGATAAAGATTAGGAATGGAGAAGGGTACAAAGGGGACTACAATTGATTCTGTAATGTTTCATATCTTTTTAAAAGGAGAAAACACTAGAATCTGACTACTAAGTAGTTATATAGAACAGGCATTTGTTATATTATTCTCTACATTCCTCTGTCTGAAATACTGAATAAAAAAGATACATAAAGTTAGTTTTCAGATCCTCAAAAGGTTATTCTAGCAGCTTTACAAGAAAGGGCTAAAAACAGAGACAACAATTTCAAACTCCCTCCATTTTAAAGCTTGCTTTAAAAATGAGAGAGACGTTATTCTGGCAAAATGGAAACCTTCAAATCTCACTTACTAGACGCGGGCCTCACACTGCTGTGGCCTCTCCCGTTGTGGAGCACAGGCTCCAGACACACAGGCTCAGTGGCCATGGCTCACGGGCCCAGCCGCTCCGTGGCATGTGGGCTCTTCCCGGACCGGGGCACGAACCCGCGTCCCCTGCATCAGCAGGCGGACTCTCAACCACCGCGCCACCAGGGAAACCCTACTAGTTCTTTTAAAACATGAATACAACAGAAAGAGTGGAGTCAAGAGGGCAAACTAGGAGGATGCGGAATTCACGTCTCCTCACAACTACGGCACCTACCAGGCCAACGGTGGGGAACCACAGACACCTAAGGGGACAGGAGGAACCCCCAGCGACGGGGTAGGACGTGGGGCATGGGGTGGGGTGAGGGGGGAAGAGAAGTGGAGGCGAGATGGGACTGGTGCCCCTGAGGGGCGGCTGGGGGAGGGGAAGGGATCCCACGCCCTAAGGGGGAAATTGGGGGGCCATTGGGAGGGCAGAGGATCAAAAGGGAGCTTGGCCAGGCTTCCCCTGCCCACTTGGGCCCCCAGAAGCCTGCTGAGATCCCGGGCCTGACTCTCTGCCCACCAAAGCCCCCTCCAGCCATGCGGGTCCTGAGGTAATTGAAGGAAGGGAAGGGGGAGCAAAAGTAAAGTCCAGACCTCCGGGACCAGCACCCCTGAGGGGTGGCTGGGGGAGGGGAGGAGTTCCTACACCCAGCGAGACCCACCCATGGTTAGGGGTCCAGTGGTGACGGGGGAAACCCTGGGGGAGATGGCGGGGGAAGGGCGCAAAGGAACGGAAGGGAACAGGGCCAGTGCTTTCCCTGTCAACTTAGGCACTGGGAAGCTTGTTGGGTTCCCGGGCCTAATCCTGTGCCTCCTGTCATGCAAAACCCAGGCCCCGCCCCTACACCCCCACTAGGGCCCTACCTCTACACTCCAAGACCCCCTCCAACACGCTAGGCCTAAACCCCGCCCACACAGCCTCACTCAGGGACCTACCTCCAAACTCTGGAACTCCACACTCCAGAGGCCCTCCTTTCCACGCGCTGCCTCTCCCCTTCCACGCAGGTCCTAAGGAGAGGCCCCGACCCAGCTTCAACGTCGCCCCGCCTAGGCCCCACCCCACGCTCAAACGTCACCCCCCCCACACCCGCCTAGGTCCCGCCCCACCCAAAACCAGACCCTGCCTAAGTCCCACCCCTGCCTAAACTCCACCCCCATAGACAAGGCTTTTTTTTTCTTTTTTCCTCTTTTAGATTGGGGTTCTGTTTTACCTTGTTGATTCATTGTTGTTGATTCTTTTATATTTTCATTTTTCCTAATAAATATTTTATTTTTCTAATTTTATTTTATTCTTTATACTTTGTTAGTGATCTCTCCTTTTGGCTTGTTCTCCCCCCTTTTCTTTCTTTTTTCTGTTGTGGTTTTATTTTACCTTGTTGCAGTTGTTTCAATTATAGTTTTATTTTTCATAATATATTTTTTATCTTTCTAAATTTGTTTTTTATTCTTTAATATTGTACTGCTCCTTTTTTTCCTTCTTCTTCTTCTTTACCACACCACGAAGCTTGCAGGATCTTGGTTCCCAGGCCGGAGGTGAGGCCTGAGCTCCTGTGGTGGGAGCTCCAAGTCCAAACAGCTGGACTAACAAAGAACCTCAGACCCCAGGGAATATCAATTGGAGTGAGGCCTCCAGGAGGTCCTCATCTCAGCACCAAGACTCAGCTCTATCTAACTGCCTGCAAACTCCAGTGCTGGACATCTCAGGCCAAACAACCAGTAAGACAGGAATACAGCACCACTCATCAAAAAAAAAAAAAAAAAAAATGAAATGACAAAAAAATTTGTTACAGACGAAGGAGCAAGGTAAAAACCTAGAAGACCAAATAAATGAAGACGAAATAGGCAACCTACCTGAAAAAGAATTCAGAGTAATGATAGTAAAGATGATCCAAAATCTTGGAAACAGAATGGAGAAAATATAAGAAATATTTAACAAGGATCTAGAAGAACTAAAGAGCAAACAAACAGTGATGAACGACACAATTACTGAAATTAAAAATACTCTAGAAGGAATCAATAAGAGAATAACTGAGGCAGAAGAACAGATAAGTGAGCTGGAAGATAAAATGATGGAAATAACTGCCAGGGAGCAGAATAAAGAAAAAAGAATGAAACAAATTGAGGACAGTCTCCGAGACCTCTGGGACAACATTAAACGCACCAACATTCGAATTATAGGGGTCCCAGAAGAAGAGAAAAAGAAAGAGTCTGAGAAAATATTTGAAGAGATTATAGTCGAAAACTCCCCTAACATGGGAAAGGAAATAATCAAGTCCAGGAAGCACAGAGAGTCCCATACAGGATAAACCCAAAGAGAAACATATTAATCAAACTATCAAAAATTAAATACAAAGGAAAAATATTGAAAGCAGCAAGCGAAAAGCAACAAATAACATACAAGAGAATACCCATAAGGTTAACAGCTGATTTTTAAGCAGAAACTCTGCAAGCCGGAAGAGAGTGGCAGGACATATTTAAAGTGATGAAAGGGAAAAACCTACAACCAAGATTACTCTACCCAGCAAGGATCTCGACAGAGAAATTAAAACCTTTACAAATAAGCAAAAGTTAAGAGAATTCAGCACTACCAAACCAGCTTTACAACAAATGCTAAAGAAACTTCTCTAGGCAGGAAACACAAGAGAAGGAAAAGACCTACAAACCCAAAACAATTAAGAAAATGGTAATAGGAACACACATATTGATAATTACCTTAAATGTAAATGGATTAAATGCTCCAACTAAAAGACATAGACTGCCTGAAAGGATACACAAATAAGACCCATACATATGCTGTCTACAAGAGACCCACTCAGACCTAGGGACACATACAGACTGAAAGTAAAGGGATGGAAAAAGATATTTCATGCAAATGGAAATCAAAAGAAAACTGGAGCAGCAATTCTCATATCAGACACAACAGACTTTAAAATAAGGACTATTACAAGAGAAAAAGAAGGATACTACATAATGATCAAGGGATCAATCCAAGAAGAAGATATAACAATTGTAAATATTTATGCACCCAACACAGAAGCACCTCAATACATAAGGCAAATGCTAACAGCCATAAACTGGGAAATCAACAGTAACACAGTAATAGTAGGGGACTTTAACACCCCACTTTCACCAATGGACAGATCATCCAAAATGAAAATAAATAAGGAAACACAAGCTTTAAATGATTCATTAAACAAGATGGACTTAATTGATATTTATAGGACATTCCATCCAAAAACAACAGAATACACTTTCTTATCAAGTGCTCATGGAACATTCTCCAGGATAGATCGTATCTTGGGTCCCAAATCAAGCCTTAGTAAATTTAAGAAAATTGAAATTGTATCAAGTATCTTTTCTGACCACAACGCTATGATATTAGAAATCAATTACAGGAAAAAAACTGTAAAAAATACAAACACGTGGAGGCTAAACAATACACTACTAATTAACCAAGAGATCACTGAAGAAATCAAAGAGGAAATCAAAGATACCTAGGAACACATGACAATGAAAACACGATGACCCAAAACCTATGGGATGCAGCAAAAACAGTTCTAAGAGGGAAATTTACAGCAATACAATCCTACCTCAAGAAACAAGAAACATCTCAAATAAACAACCTAACCTTACACCTAAAGCAATTAGAGAAAGAAGAACCAAAAAAAACCCCCAAAGTTAGCAGAAGGAAAGGAATCATAAAGATCAGATCAGAAATAAATGAAAATGAAATGAAAGAAACAATAGATCAATAAAACTAAAATCTGGTTCCTTGAGAAGATAAACAAAATTGATAAACCATTAGCCAGATTCATCAAGGAAAAAAGGGAGAAAAGTCAAGTCAACAGAATTAAAAATGAAAAAGGAGAAGTAACAACTGACACCAGAGGAAAAAATAAGGATCATGAGAGATTACTACAAGCAACTATATGCCAATAAAATGGACAACCTGCAAGAATGGACAAATCCTTAGAAAAGCACAAACTTCCGAGACTGAACCAGGAAGAAGTAGAAAATATAAACAGACCAATCACAAGCACTGAAATTGAAATGTAACTAAAAATCATCCAATAGGATTTCCTTGGTGGCGCAGTGATTAAGAATCCGCCTGCCGGGCTTCCCTGGTGGCGCAGTGGTTGAGAGTCTGCCTGCCGATGCAGGGGACATGGGTTCGTGCCCTGGTCTGGGAAGATCCCACATGCCGCAGAGGAACTAAGCCCATGCGCCACAACTACTGAGCCTGAGCTCTAGACCCCGAGAGCCACAACTACTGAGCCTGAGGGCCACAACTACTGAAGCCCGTGCACCTAGAGCCCATGCTCCACAACAAGAGAAGCCACTGCAATGAGAAGCCCACGCACCACAAAGAAGAGTAGCCCCCACTCGCTGCAACAAGAGAAAGCCTGTGCACAGCAACGAAGACCCAATGCAGTCAAAAATAAATAAATAAATAAATTCATATTTAAAAAAAAAAATCTTCCAACAAACAGAAGCCCAGGACCAGATGGCTTCACAGGCGAATTCTATCAAACATTTAGAGAAGAGCTAACACCTATCCTTCTCAAACTCTTCCAAAATATAGCAGAGGGAGGAACACTCCCAAACTCATTCTACAAGGCCACCATCACCCTGATACCAAAACCAAAGATGTCACAAAACTGAAAACTACAGGCCAATATCTCTGATGAACACAGATGTAAAAATCCTCAACAAAATACTAGCAAACAGAATCCAACAGCACATTAAAAGGAGCATACACCATGATCAAGTGAGATTTATCCCAGGAATGCAAGGATTCTTCAATATATGCAAATCAATCAATGTGATACACCGTATTAACAAATTGAAGTATAAAAACCATATGATCATCTCAATAGATGCAGAAAAAGCTTTTGACAAAATTCAACACCCATTTATGATAAAAACTCTCCAGAAAGTAGACACAGAGGGAACCTACCTCAACATAATAAAGGCCATATTTGACAAAGCCACAGCAAACATCATTCTCAGTGGTGAAAAACTGAAACCATTTCCTCTAAGATCAGGAACAATACAAGGTTGCCCACTCTCACCACTATTATTCAACATAGTTTTGGAAGTTTTAGCCACAGCAATCAGAGAAGAGAAAGAAATAAAAGGAATCCAAATCGAAAAAGAAGTAAAACTGTCACTGTTTGCAGATGACATGATACTAGACATAGAGAATCCTAAAGATGCTATCAGAAAACTACTAGAGCTAATCAATGAATTTGGTAGAGTAGCAAGATACAAAATTAACGCACACAAATCTCTTGCACTCCTATACACTAATGATGAAAAATCTGAAAGAGAAATTAAGGAAACACTCCCATTTACCACTGCAACAAAAAGAATAAAATACCTAGGAATAAACCTACCTAAGGAGACAAAAGACCTATATGCAGAAAACTGTAAGACACTGTTAAAAGAAATTAAAGATGACATAAACAGATGGAGAGATATACTATGTTCTTGGATTGGAAGAATCAATATTGTGAAAATGACTATACTACCCAAAGCAATCTACAGATTCAGTGCAATCCCTATCAAACTACCAATGGCATTTTTCACAGACCTAGAACAAAAAATTGCACAATTTGTAGGAAACACAGAAGTCCCCGAATAGACAAAACAATCTTGAAAAAGAAAAACACAGCTCGAGTAATCAGGCTCTCTGACTTCAGACTATGCTACAAAGTTACAGTAATCAAGACAGTATGGTACTGGCACAAAAACAGAAAGATAGATCAATGGAACAGGATAGAAAGCCCAGAGATAAATCCATGCACATATGGTCACCTTGTCTTGGATAAAGGAGGCAAGAATATACAATGGAGAAAAGACAGTCTCTCCAATAAGTGGTGCTGGGAAAACTGGACAGCTACATGTAAAAGAATGAAATTAGAAGGCTTCCTAACACCATACACAAAAATAAACTCAAAATGGATTAAAGACCTAAATGTAAGATCAGACACTATGAAACTCTTAGAGGAAAACACAGGCAGAACACTCTATGACATAAATCACAGCAAGATCCTTTTTGACTTACCTCCTAGAGAAATGGAAATACAAACAAAAATAAACAAATGGGACCTAATGAAATTTAAAGGCTTTTGCACAGCAAAGGAAACCATAAAAAAGACAAAAAGACAGCCCTCAGAATGGGAGAAAATATTTGCAAATGAAGCAACTGACAAAGGATTTAATCTCTAAAATATACAAGCAGCCCATGCAGCTCAATAACAAAAAAACAAACAACCCAATCCAAAAATGAGCAAAAGACTAAATAGACATTTCTCCAAAGAAGATATACAGACTGCCAACAAACACATGAAAGGATGCTCAACATCACTAATCATTAGAGAAATGCAAATCAAAACTACAATGAGGTATCACCTCATACAGGTCAGAATGGTCATCATCAAAAAATCTAGAAACAATAAATGCTGGAGAGGGTGTGGAGAAAAGGGAACCCTCTTGCTCTGTTGATGGGAATGTGAATTGATACAGCCACTATGGAGAACAGTATGGAGGTTCCTTAAAAAACTAAAAGTAGAACTACTGTATGACCCAGCAATCCCACTACTGGGCATATACCCTGAGAAAACCATAATTCAAAAAGAGTCATGTACCACAATGTTCACTGCAGCACTATTTACAATAGCCAGGACATGGAAGCAACCTAAGTGTCCATCTACAGATTAATGGATAAAGAAGATGTGGCACATATATACAATGGAATATTACTCAGCCATAAAAGGAAACGAAACTGAGTTATTTATAGTGAGGTGGATGGACCTACAGTCTGTCATACAGAGTGAAGTAAGCCAGAAAGAGAAAAACAAGTACTGTATGCTAACACATATATATGGAATCTAAAAAAAAAAAAAGGTCCTGATGAACCTAGGACCAGGACAGGAATAAAGACACAGACGTAGCGAATGGACTTGAGGACACGGGGAGGGGGAAGGGTAAGCTGGAATGAAGTAAAAGAGTAGCACTGACATATGTACACTTCCAAATGTAAAACAGATAGCGAGTGGGAAGCAGCTGCATAACACAGGAAGATCAGCTCAGTGCTTTGCGACCACCTAGAGGGGTGGGATAGGGAGGGTGGGAGGGAGATGCAAGAGGAAGGGGATATGGGGATATACGTATGCATATAACTGATTCACTTTTTTATACAGCAGAAACTAATACAACACTGTAAAACAATTATACTCCAATTAAGATGTTTAAAAAAAAAGGAAAAAACAGAAAAGCTCTCTGTTATCCCCCCCACCCCCTCCATCACTTCTGTATACCAATAGCATTTCATGATGCTTACAGTTGAGAAAAGCACCTTTGGGGGCTACAAATTCCTAAATGCTGGCAGTTAGGATCATAGTTCTGATTATGATCTAAGGCATACATTTTGCCTTAAAAGTGTCAATACAAGTAGTTTGAGGTTATATTCTATGGTTTCACTCATACTGACTGCCTGGCTAACTTGTGTCTACAATTCTCAGAAACCTCATTCTCAGATAAAAACACCCAAGTCTTATCTCACCCATAAGATCAAAACTTGAGACTTTTCTGCTTTTTTAAAAACGAATTTTAGGGCTTCCCTGGTGGCACAGTGGTTGAGAGTCCACCTGCCGATGCAGGGGACACAGGTTCGTGCCCCTGTCCTGGAAGATCCCACATGCCGCGGAGTGGCTGGGCCCGTGAGCCATGGCTGCTGAGCCTGCGCGTCCGGAGCCTGTGCTCCGCAACGGGAGAGGCCAAACGGTGAGAGGCCCGCGTACCGAAAAAAAAAAAAAAAAAAAAAAGAATTTTATTTTAGAATATTGTTAGATTTACAGAAAAATCGTGAAGACAGTATAGAGAGTGCCCATATACTCCCCATCCAGTTTCCCTGTTAACATCTTACATTAGTATGGTACACTTATCATAAGTAATGAACCAATAATGTTACATTATTCAGTCCGTACTGAAGTCCATTCTTCATTCAGATTTCCTTAGTTTTAACCTAATGTCCTTTTTCTGTCCCAGGATCCCATCAAGGACACCACCTTACATTTAAATCATCATGTCTCCTTAGGCTCCTCTTGACTGTGACAGTTTGCCATTTTCCTTGTTTTTGAAGACCTTGACAGTATTGAGAAGTACTGATCAGATATGTTGTAGAATATTCCTCAATTGGGATTTGTCTGATTTTTTTCTCATTAGATTGCAGATCGGAGGTTTTTAGAAGTTAGACCACAGAAGTGCCATATCATCACTTCATATCAAGAGTCCATAGTATTAACATGACTTCACTTTTGACATTAACCTTGATCACCTGGCTGAGATAGTATCTGTCAGGTTTTCCCACTGTAAAGTTTACCTTCTATTCCCCCTTTTCATACGGCATTCTTGCAAGTCGCTAACCACAGCCCACATTTAGGGAATAGGGAATTATACTCCACTTCCTTGAGGGCAAAGTATCTACCTACATAAATTATTTGGAATTCTTCTGCATGGGAGATTTTTCTATTCCCCTACATTTACTTAGTTATTCAATCATTTACTTATATCAATTTGGACTCATGGATATTTATTTTACAATTTGACTTATAATCCAATACTGCTTTATTTGGTTGGCCATTGGGAGCTCTTTCAGTTGGCTCCCATCACCCTTTGACATACCCCAATTATTGTGAAGGAGGGTTTTCTTGTGGGTTTTTGTGAGGGTTTTTTTGGTTTTGTTTTGGGTTTGTATTTTTGTTTGTTTGTTGAGTACTTCCTCCTGGCTTTCTGGTACTATAACATGCTCCAGGCTCATCGTGTATATTTTCTGCTCCAGCCCTATTTCTCTAAAGAGCCCTGGTTCCTTGTATTAGAGAATGGTGTTAGAAACCAAGACCTGGGTGCTAGGTGTGCTTGTTGCTACAGAGGTGCTGTTGCTTCTAGGCCTGCTTAACTGACAGAGCTGGAAATACAAGCATGTATTTACACATATGTAAATGTATTTACACATATGTATTTACAAATACCCATGTACATACACATATCTATAAATATTCTCTATATGTAACTATTCATATCTATATTAAACTAAACATGAATTCGTACTGTTATCTCCAACTCTAATCCATTATTGCATGAGTCATTCTAACCTTCTCCCTTGCTTATCTGTACCTTCCATTTTTACATTGAAAATCTACTTTTCACCTCAGAAAGTTACACAAGTAAAAGGGGAAATGAACTTATGCTTTGAAAGGAAATCACTTCTCCAAATAAGCATATTTTTCTGTCTTGTTCATAATATCAAGACACTATAAATAAAGAACTTTAAAGCAACACTGATCACCCAAATGTAAAGTGAACTAAAACTTCTCTTCCCCATATCTTCCAGGTCATGGCATACATAGAAAATAATAACATTTGTACAGCCCACTGAGGCAAGATAGACAAGGCTGCTCATGGATGGAGGCAATGGCTGGAGGCAATGGATCGGGGACCTGGGACTCAGAAGCACTGAGGGAATCAGCAGGGATGCTCACCCGTAACCATTCACCTCACCTGGGAAGCACTGAACTGAAGTAACATAGCTCTAAGCACTACTACACAGATTTCTGGAATTGTGTATCACACACTCCTCCTAATATATGAAAAGTAACAAAGTTCACGGTTAAAAAATATGGGTGTCTCATACCCATATCAATGGCTAAGTCTCCAGGGTTCACCTTTAATTGATGGCTCTGAGAAATTCAAAGTAGTAGACTTACAGCCTTGAGTTTGAGGATTTTTTTTTTCACTCCTAACTTAGATTCACAATTCTGGCCTCTAATACAAAGCTCCTCATTTCTTCTTTATTAAAACTTACACCAAGAGTACTGAACACTTTCTAACCCTACCACTGTTTAAAGTAGAAGATAAAATCCCCCAGCCCACGTCCATAAGGCAGTGTGCTAGTCATATGGCTAAATGTGGGTGTTGATTAGGTTCTCAGTTTCCACAAGAGGATGCCAACCTGACAGTCTGCTGGTTTGATCTCTAAAGGAGATTAACCCAGGATCTCTCAAAATACCCACAATACAGGTCCTAAACTCCTAGACAGCTCTTATCAAAAGACCTGTTGAAAGCAAGCATATGTAAAGAAGTTGGGAAAATTGTACAGTGCACCCTCCACATTACCTTGGATCCAGCCTGCCCTAGAACCTATGAGCTTGGATTGGATCATGCTGGCCTCTGGTATAGCTGCTTTCAGAGCTGTGTCTTGAAGTCATAGTCTTGGCTTTCATCAGGAGACACTTAGAGAAACTGCCTGATGAAATCCATTATTACATCTACTGTAAGGGTAATGCCAACATTCCTTCATTACTCAGTGCTTCCTACAAAAAGCTAAGAGTTAGGGAACACTCGGCTTCCGTGAGTACTAGGTAAACGTTCTTCTCTGTACACCTCCACCGCGCTTCCCTTTTCATTTTGGTTGCCAGGAAGTTTACAGTCAAATTTGTTATTGCATTACAACAACATAGGCCCTGTGACTTATGGATTAGGTACAATCTTCCCCCTGGTCTTCCCCACATACCGTATATTTTCAATGGTTCCTGATTTCTTATTTTCTGTTCCCACATTACCATTTTATTTTGTGTAGTGTTTTATACTTCTGAAACGACTTCAAATCCTTTGTGGAATGTGGTAGTATAAATTAATACACATATAATCCTATTATTACTACAGTTGTTTAAACTTTGCAGTAATAACAGGATTAATGGCCTATAGTGGGAAACTTAGTTAAGAGTAACATTTTTTACTAAATTCATATATAAAATATTCTCCAAAATTGCAAGGAAATAAGCTGTTTTTCACCTGACCATCATTTTCTAGACTATCAAGAAAAATACTTTCCTAATTAGATCCCCTTCAAACATCCATTTTCCCTACACCCAATTCTGTGCACCTCTTCTCCTTCATGGTAAACCTTTGTCTTTTTTTTTAATTGCTGGAACTGTAAGAGTGGTAGCTACACCAAGAATTAAAATCATAACTAATGATGGTCAACAGGAACACTTAAAATATATTGAGCGCAAAAAACTAGGGAACAAAAACCTAGGAAGAATGGTTGACATGCTGGTTGGCAACATCAGGACTCAAAATCCATACAAAGAAAAAACTGAAAGCAACAACATCAAATTTAATGGAGAAAAAATATAGCATTTTACATGTAGAGTCCAGGAAATTAAATGGACAAATATGAGTGGAAAATACAACTTTATTCATGCAAAAACATGTACTGAGTCCTAGACTTCTGGGCACTGGAGATCTCAAGTCTCTAATCTCAAGAAGCTCATAATCAAAACAGACAGACAGGGCTTCCCTGGTGGCGCAGTGGTTGAGAGTCCGCCTGCCGATGCAGGGGACACGGGTTCGTGCCCCTGTCCTGGAAGATCCCACATGCCGTGGAGTGGCTGGGCCCGTGAGCCATGGCCACTGAGGCTGCGCGTCCGGAGCCTGTGCTCCGCAACAGGAGAGGCCACAACAGGGAGAGACCCGCGTACCGCCAAAAAAAAAAAAAAAAAACAGACAGACAAGGACAGAACAGTGTACAGTGTGATAACTGACCCTGGTGTGAAACTTGTATTATGGGACCACTTAGGAGGGGTACCCACCCCAGACATGGGAGGGAAAGACCTATCCACTCTTTCCTCAGGGTAACACCCAAACTGTCTTGGAGAATGAACTGGCCTTAATCAGGCAAGGATTGGGGGGTGGGGGGATGGGGGGAGGATGCAGGAGCATTCCAAGTAGAGGGAAAAAAGCATGAGCAAAATTAATATCAGTAAGTGGTTGTCTAAGGGTGCAGCCAGAATCACAGCACAGCCATGCCTGTCAAATACAGACTTTACCCTTTAGATGTTACGGAGTCATCATTAGGTTTCAACCTGGGAATTCACATCATCAGATGGTCCTTTAAAAAACTTCACTCTGCCAAGGTTGGAGAGTGGGCTCTTCATGGGGGAGACTGGGAGGGAGGCAGCAGGAAGGCTCCTACAAGTGACAAATGGCAATGATCTGAACTCAGAAGTAGTGGGGTATCCAAAGGGACAGACCGAAGAGATGTGAGTGATGGAATCAACAGAACTTATGACTCTTTAGATATAAAAAGATGGAGGGAGTGGCAACAAGGTTGACACTTAAGAGATCTGACTAGGTGACAAAGTCGGGGAAGGGCAGAGACAGAATCTAAGAATAAAGAAAATGAACGGATTTGGGGAGTAGAGAAAGGGGAAGATTATGAGTTGGTTTGAAAATGCCAGGAACTTAATATACCTGAATGTAAGGTAAGTTTCTTTTTCCAAAAGTACTCCTCAGGGAAGATGTAGTTGCTTTATATTAAATTCTCTTTCAAAGGTTTCCATAACATGGGGCACTTTCTCAATTTCTATATTTTGAAAAATTACTGTTGGAGAAGACAAATAAGCCAGAAACTACCTCAACTGTTGCTACCTGAGATCACCTGATGCTACCTGAGCTCACCTGATAGTTGGAATTGGTTAAACAGGAGCAAAGAAACTTAACACCAATTTATAATTCTCCTGGGAGCATACCTCACATCTGCATGTTTAAATGTTTCAAATTTCAAAAAGCTACATAGTAAGCAGGTATGTTGCAGAGATCACAAATAGGTATCCACAGGACAAAAGCATCTGTCCTAACGTTGTCTGGGTAGGGACTTGCCACAAGGAACCTTCTTTATTCCCCAGCCTCTAGTTTCCCTTCAGGGACTTCCCAGGGGAGTCAACTCAAGGCCTGTCTCCACCCTTCAGCAACTACTCCTGGGGAAGATGACTATAGGCTAGGTGCCTTTGGTAGAAGGAACTGAGCATGCTCAGTCAGCTCCCTTCTGGGCTTCTCTCCTCCTTCCTAGTGGCTTGTCCTCAGGAGGTCCAAATTCTCTGATCATTCAGGATACAAGCCTACAGGGCAAAGCCTGCAGGAGAGATTTACAGCTGACCACTTCAACTGTAAATGCCACCACACCAGCCCCATCCTTTAAATGCAAAGAGAGACATTTAGATGGCCATAGATCATAATGATATTGATGATGATGATGATGATGATGACAGCTGAAATTTACTTAAAACTCACTGTGTGCCAGACACTCTGGATGCTCCACACTTATTAAGTTGTTTAATATCCACAGCAATGCACAGAAATCTCTGACTTTCCTATACACTAACAATGAAAAATCAGAAAGAGAAATTAAGCAAACAATCCCATTTACCATCACAACAAAAAGAATAAAATACCTAGGAATAAACCTACCTAAGGAAGCCAAAGACTTGTAATCAGAAAACTATAAAACACTGACGAAAGAAATCAAAGATGATACAAACAGATGAAGAAACATACCACATTCCTGGATTGGAAGAATCAATATTGTGAAAATGACTATACTACCCAACACAATCTACAGATTCAATGTAATCCCTATCAAACTACCAATGGTATTCTTCACAGAATTAAAACAAAAAATTTTACAATTTGTATGGAAACACAAAAGACCCCAAATAGCCAAAGCAATCTTGAGAAAGAAAAACGGAGCTGGAGGAATCAGACTCTCTGACTTCAGACTATACTACAAAGCTACAGTAATCAAGACAGTATGGTACTGGCACAAAAAACAGAAACATAGATCAATGGTACAGGATAGAAAACCCAGAGATAAACCCACAGACCTATGGTCACCTAATTTACGACAAAGGAGGCAAGAACATACAGTGGAGAAAAGACAGCCTCTTCAATAAGTGGTGCTGGGAAAACTGGACAGCTACATGTAAAAGAATGAAATTAGAACACTACCTAACACCATACACAAAAATAAACTCCAAATGGATTAAAGACCTAAATATAACACCAGACACTATAAAACTCTTAGAGGAAAACAAAGGAAAAACACGCTTTGACATAAACCATGTCAAGATTTTTTTTGACCCACCTCCTACAGTAATGAAAATAAAAACAAAAATAAACAAATGGGACCTAATGAAACTTAAAAGCTTTTGCACAGCAAAGGAAACCATAAACAAGATGAAAAGACAGCTCTCAGAATGGGAAAAAATATTTGCAAATGAAACAACAGACAAAGGATTAATCTCCAAAATATACAAACAGCTCATGGAGCTCAATATCAAAAAAAAAATCCAATTAAAAAATGAGTGGAAGACCTAAATAGACATTTCACCAAAGCCAACATACAGATGGCAAAGAGGCACATGAAAAAATGCTCAACGTTAGAGAACTGCAAATCAAAACTACAATGAGGTATCACCTCACACTGGTCAGAATGGCCATTATTAAAAAATCTACAAACAATAAATGCTGGAAAGGGTGTGGTGAAAAGGGAACCCTCCTGCATTGCTGGTGGGAATGTAAATTGATACAACCACTATTGAGAACAGTATTCAGGTTCCTTAAGAAACTAAAAGTAGAACTACCATATGCCCCAGAAATCCCACTACTGGGCATATACCCTGAGAAAACCATAATTCAAAAAGAGTCATGCACCACAATGTTCATTGCAGCACTATTTACAATAGCCAGGACATGGAAGCAACCTAAGTGTCCATCATCGGATGAATGGATAAAAAAGATGTGGCACATATATACAATGGAGTATTACTCTGCCATAAAAAGAAACGAAATTGAGTTATCTGTAGTGAGGTGGATGGACCTACAGTCTGTCATACAGAGTGAAGTAAGTCAGAAAGAGAAAAACAAATACCGTATGCTAACACATATATATGGAATCTAAAAAAAAATAAATGGTACTGATGAACCTAGTGGCAGGGCAGGAATAAAGACATAAACATAGAGAATGGACTTGAGGACACGGTGGGGGGGTGGGGGTGGAAGGGGAAGCTGGGGCAAAGTGAGAGTAGCATCAACATATATATATATATATATATATATATATATATATAAAACCAACTGTAAAATAGATAGCTAGTGGGAAGCAGCAGCATAGCACAGGGAGATCAGCCTGGTGCTTCAGGATGACCTAGAGGGGTGGGTGGGAGGGTGGGAGGGGTGGGTAGCAGGGTGGGAGGGGTGGGATAGGGAGAGTCAGAGGGAGGCTCAAGAGGGAGGGGATATGGGGACATGTGTATGCATACGGCTGATTCACTTTGTTGTGCAGCAGAAACTAACACAGTACTGTGAAGCAATTATACTCCAATAAAGATCTTTGAAAAAGAAAAAAAAAAGAATTGAGAGAAAATTTTAAAAACCCACAGCAATCCTGAGGTAGGTTATTCTTGAGGAAACTGAGGCACTAAGATTAAAAAACTTGCTCCAAATCACAAAATACTAGTGGATGGTGAGGCTGGAATTCGAGCCCTGAGCCCTCACTCTTTGCCACTATGCTACTCTGCCTTTGAAATGATTTAACCAAAAACTGTAATACAGTCTATATTAGAAGGATTAGAAAAGAGGTAGAATAAAAGAGTTAAATCTTCACCTTCCATAGAAGGAAGTCTACAGATAAGTTTGAAAATTCATAATACAGCCATATAAGCATTTCATTTAAAAATACGAAGGTAACCACAAGAAACAGCTGAAAGAGTTGAAAGCAGTTGCCTTTGGAGCAGGATGCCCAGGATGAGGTGGAGTGGGACGGGGAAATGCTACTTTCTATTACAAGCCTTACAGAAATTGGATCTTTTATACTACATACATATATAACTTTAAACATATAAATTAATTTTAGGGACTTCCCTGGTGGTCCAGTGGTTAAGACTAGGGGTCCCCAACCCCCAGGCCGTGGACCAGTACCAGTCCACGGCCTGTTAGGAACCCAGCCACACAGCCGGAGGTGAGCAGTGGGCAGAGTGAGCGAAGCTTCATCTGCCATTCCCCCATCGCTTGCATTACCGCCTGAACAATCCCCCCTCCCCCGTCTGTGGAAAAACTGTCTTCCACGAAACCAGTCCCTGGTGCCAAAAAGGCTGGGGACCACTAGTTAAGACTCCACACTCCTGGGACTTCCCAGGTGGCAGAGTGGTTAAGAATCTGCCTGCCAATGCAGGGGACATGCGTTCGATCACTGGTCCGGGAAGACCTCACATGCCACGGAACAACTAAGCCCATGCACCACAAATGCTAAGCCCATGCACCACAACTGCTGAGCCCACACGCCACAACTACTGAAGCCCACGCACTCTAGGGCCCACGCACTCTAGGGCCCACATGCCCCAATTACTGAGCCCGCATGCTGCAACTACTGAAGCCCGCGTGCCTAGAGCCTGTGATCCGCAACAAGAGAGGCCACTGCAATGAGAAGTCCACGCTCCACAACTTACAGTAGCCCCCGGTAGCCACAACTAGAGAAAGCCCACACACCTAGAGCCCGTGCTCCACAACAAGAGAAGCCACTGCAATGAGAAGTCCATGCACCAGAATGAAGAGTAGCCCTACTTGCTGCAACTAGAGAAGCCCGCGCACAGCAACGAAGACCTAACGCAGCCAAAAATAAATTTAAATAAAGTAATTAATTAATTTTAAAAATTAAAAAAAAGAAAAAGATCCTGCATGCCGCAAACTAAGACCTGGTGCAGCCAAATAAATAAATTTTTTAAAAAAATATTCCTAGGCATAGACTAAATCTGTGGGTCTGATATCAAAGACAGAGCAGTCTTCCCTAGCCACAGTCAGAATACAGTTTCTCCTGATCAGGGAGCAGACAGGTGGGTAATAAAAAGCAGCCTTATGCTTATAACTAGTTTTGTCTGAGCTAGAAACCTAGTTCAATTACTAACTTGCCAGAACATCTAACCCTTAAAAGCATAAAGACAACTATCCTTCCTTTAACAATAAGAATATTTGCAATGTGAAGGGAAAATGGAGGGTTAAAGTAATAGCTAGAGAGCAAGCCAGAGAAGGGTCCTGACGATGAACAGGCTGCTTTGTTAAGCAAATCATCAGTTCTGCTGAAGAGGGTAGCTATCAGGCCAGCACAAGCAAAGGAAGACAATTATTTCCCCAAAAAAGCACTTTGTGAGATTTTAGAGAATTTAAAAGTGATTTAAAATAATAAAACTTTATCTTGCTATTTAATACTGAACAACAGCATGACTTGTTTTAAAAAATAAAGAGGAATATTACAGCTAGCAGAGTTCAGAGTAATGGTCATTCTAGACAGCTACATTCTCCCCATTCCCTTCAAGAGTGAAGAAAGAACTGCCTTCTCCACTCAAAGGGGTTTACCTGAGTACAAGTAAATTAGGTAGGTCTAGGACAAACTCAAGGGTAAAATTTCCAGTTAATCTCAAACCATCACCCCTTCTGCAGCCCAACACAGAACTATGCATACATTTCCTATAGTTTTGTACTACGTAACTTTTATTAAGTGCTTATTATGTGCAGGGCACTGTTTAAGTGCTTTGTATGCATTACTCGTCTAATTCTTGTTATCCTTGTACAGCAGAAGAAACTGAGGCAAAGAATGGTTCAACCGATTGCCCAAGGACCCAAAGATAGAGCAGAAGAAGGGAACCCGACAGTCTGGAGGCCGTGTTCTTCACCACACCACACTCCCCACCAACAGCAGCCAAGTTCTTGTAAAGAGCTACAGCAAACCTTTGGAGACACACGGGAGCACCTCCGCCTGAAACTGTCACATACAAACATATCTTGATTATCTAAGAAAGCATCGACCCACACAGATAAGAATCCATCTGTTAGGCAGAAACCCATCTCAGTAAAACCAGTGCCTCCTTGCCCTGTTCTAAGTACCAACTAAACAAACATGCTGTGATAACAGCATTCCTAGCCACAGGTAATTCTGCCAGGGAGTGAGTTACTATCAAGTAGCAGAACATTAAGAGATAACATTTAAACTGCCAAAATAAACCATAAACTGCATGTATAGACTGGATTGCAAGACAAGGGTCTCACTCACATTCCTCCCTGACAGTGGATATTGGACGCAGATCATCTTTTATACAAAAGGATTTACTAAGACAAGTTGAGTTGATGAATGATTGAGGGGAAAAAAATAGCTTAAAAGAAAGATAGAAAGGATACCAAAACCATTCACCCTTTGCTCTGTTCTATGTTCTAGAAATCTTGATCTTTTTTTTAATTGAAGTATAGTTGATTTACAATGTTTTGTTAGTTTCAGGTGTACAGAAAAATGATTCAGTTATACATACACACACACACACATATATATATATATTCTTTTTCAGATTCTTTTCCAATATAGGTTATTAAAAAATATTGAGTATAGTTCCCTGTGCTATACAGTAGGTCCTTGTTGTTTACCTATTTTATATATAGCAGTGTGTATATGTTATTACCAAATTCCTAATTTATCCCTCCCCCACCCTCTTTCCCCTTTGGTAACCATAAGTTTGTTTTCTATGCCTGTGAGTCTGTTTCTGTTTTGTAAATAAGTTCATTGTATCACTTTTTCAGGTTCCACATATAAGTAATATCATATGATATTTGTCTTTCTCTGACAGGTCACTTACTATGATAATCTCTATGTCTATCCATGTTGCTGCAAATGGCATTATTTCATTCTTCTTTATGGCTGAATGGTATTCTGTTAACCTGTCGTTGGACATTTAGGTTGCTTCCATGTCCTGGCTATTGTAAACAGTGCTGCAATGAACACTGGGGTGTGTGTATCTTTCTCTTTTTTTAAGTTATTTTTATTTTTGGCCATATTGGGTCTTTGTTGCTGCGCACAGGCTCTCTCTAGTTGCAGTGAGAGGGGCTACTCTTCGTTGCAGTGCGCGGGCTTCTCATTGCGGTGGCTTCTCTTGTTGCAGAGCATGGGCTCTAGGTGCATGGGCTTCAGTAGTTGCAGCACGTGGGCTCAGCAGTTGTGGCTCGCGGGCTCTAGAGCACAGGCTGTGTAGCTGTGGCACATAGGTTTTACATTCCCAACAATAGTGCAGGGGGGGATCCCTTTTCTCCACACCCTCTCCAGCGTTTATTATTTGTAGACTTTTTTTTTTTTTTTTTTTTTGTGGTACGCAGGCCTCTCACTGTTGTGGCCTCTCCCGTTGCGGAGCACAGACGCAGGCTCAGCAGCAATGGCTCACGGGCCTAGCCTCTCCACGGCATGTGGGATCTTCCCGGACCGGGGCACAAACCCGTGTCCCCTGCATCGGCAGGCAGACTCTCAACCACTGCGCCACCAGGGAAGCCCTACTTGTAGACTTTTTGATGATGGCCATTCTGACTGGTGTGAGGCAATATCTCATTGTAGTTTTGATAGAAATCTTTATCTTCTTGCCCACAGCACGAAAGGAAAGAAAGATTTGTCTTAACCAAATCAAAATTATCTCTGCCATTCTGTTTAATCTCAAAATCAAACATAACAGGCTATGGAAAGTGTTAAGAGTGAAAAGGTAGACGGATGACCAAGTAAGGCCTAAAATGGGTGTGATGTGATGAGTAGCACTCCCTAGAGCCCCACAAGAATGACCCCTGCCCTGGTCCCCTACAGATCACAGATACACACTCTCACAGAAATCTCATCAAACAAAACCTGGACTCTTGGCGCTGATACAGTGAGACTCATAACTCTTAACACTTTTCCTTGTTCAGGCCTCAGAGAAGCACATCTCCACACCTGCTGTCCTGTGTCCATGAAGCAAAAGGGATTCTGCCTAAATGTCATGACGTTGTGGCTGTGCCACTGCCACACTCAAACTCTGGCACCACAGAGGGCTTGAGTGTGTGCAGAGGATATGAGCAGTGGAAGCACTTAGGTAAGAGACAAGTAAAGCCCTTCCTCTATGACAGCCCAAACACAATAGGTTCTTTGTGTTTTTTTAATTATAAATTTATTTACTTACTTACTTATTTATTTTTAGCCACACTGGGTCTTCGTTGCTGCGCACAGGCTTTCTCTAGTTGCGGTGAGCGGGGCCTACCCTTTGTTGCAGTGGCTTCTCTTTGTTGCAGAATCTGGGCTCTAGGCACACGGGCTCAGTAGCTGCAGCTCGTGGGCTCTAGAGTGCAGGCTCAGTAGTTGTGGCACACGGGCTTAGTTGCTCCGCGGCACGTGGGATCTTCCCTGACCAGGGTTCAAACCCGTGTCCCCTGCACTGGCAGGCGGATTCTTAACCACTGCACCACCAGGGAAGTCCTGCAATAGATTCTTGCATAATGAAGCTTTACTTCCAAGTACTGCCGAGTGTTCATTTCCTGTGCAATTCATGGTTCTGGCGTACTAAGTAGCGTGGAAGTCATAGCTATTACTCTTAAATAAATACATATCTTGGTGAATCTAATATGAGTGACACATGACACTGACAGTTTATGCTGGGAATTAATAGATACTGAATGCTCAAACAGTTCTGATTTTACAGAACTATTTAATAAGACTTTAATAACTCTCAAAAATAAATTCAGCTATAAATGTATTTCAAAATTAAAATTCTGATTTACCGTCTTTGTTTTGCCTTGATTTTTTTCCTCACGTAACTATTTTAGTGAGATATAACTCACATACCATAAAATTTGAACTTTTTTTAAAATAGTAAAGTCAGTGGTGTTCAGTATATCCACAAAGTTGTACAACCATCATGATCTAATTACAGACCATTTTCCTCATCCCCACAGAAACCCTGTACCCAGTAGCAGTCACTCCCATTCCTTCTTCCCCACAGCCCCTGGCAGCCACTAATCTGATTTCTGTCTTTACAGAATTGCCTATTCTGGACATAAAACATGCTTCCATTTTTGTATAGCTTCTTTCATTTAATATAATGTTTTCAAAGCTCATCCACTTTGTGTTAGTACTTTGTTAGTACTTTGTTCCTCTTTGTGACTAAATAATATTCCATTTATGAATATACCACATGTCATTTATCCACTCATTCACTGATAGACACCTAGGTTGTTTACTCTTTTCAGTTATTATGAATAACACTACTATGAATGTTTGTGAACAAAGTTCTGTGCGCACATATATTTTCTTTATTCTGTTTTTTTTTAATCTTTTGATCATGCCACACAGCATGGGGGAAGATTCCTTAACAAGATTCCTTAACAAGAATCGAACCCATGCCCGCTGCAGTGGAAGTGTGGAGTCTTAACCACTGGAATGCCAGGGAAGTCCCATGCACGTGTATTTTCAGTTCTCTTGGGTAGAACTGCTGCGTCATATGGCCACTTTCTGAGGAATTGCCAGACTATTTTCCAAAGTGGTTGCACCATTTCACATTCCCACCAGTAATGTATGAAGGTTCTAATATTTCCACATCCTTGCCAACATTTGTTACTGTCCATCCTTTTTTTATTACAGCTATCCTAGTGGGAGTAAAGTGTACTTCACTGGATTTCTATTTGCATGTCCCTAATGACTACTGATGTTGAGCATCTTTTCATATGCTCATTGGCTGTCTGTACACCTTTTTTGGAGAAATGTCTATTCAAATGCTTTGCCCATTTTTAAATTGTGTACTTGTCTTTTTATTGTTGCATTGTAAGAGTTCTTTATATATTCAGGATTTGCAAAAAATTTTCCCCCATTCTGTGGGTTCTCTTTTCCCTTTCTTCATAGTGTCCTTTGAAACACAAAAGTTTTTAATTTTGATGAAGCTCAATTTATCTATTTTTTCTTTTGTTGCCTGTGCTTCTGAAGTCATATCTAAGAAATCATTGCCTAATCCAAGGTCATGAAGATCTATGCCTATGTTTTCTTCTGATAGTTTTATAGTTTTAGCTCTTATATTTAAGTCCTTGATCCATTTTGAATAAATTTGTGTGTATGGTGTGAGATAACGAGTCCAACTTCAGGGACTTTCCTGGTGGCGCAGTGGTTAAGAATCCGCCTACCAATGCAGGAAACATGGGTTCGATCCCTGGTCCGGTAAGATCCCACATGCCTCAGAGCAACTAAGCCCGTGTGCCACAACTACTGAGCCTGCACTCTAGAGCCCGCAAGCCACAACTACCGAGCCCATGCGCCACAACTACTGAAGCCTGTGTGCCTAGAGCCCGTGCTCTGCAACAAGAGAAACCCCTGCAATGAGAAGCCCGTGCCCTGCAACGAAGACTAGCCCCCGCTCATCACAACTAGAGAAAGCCCATGCACAGCAATAAAGACCCAACGCGGCCAAAAATAAATAAATAAATAAACAGAAATTTATTAAAAAAGAGTCCAACTTCATTCTTCAAGTGGCTGTCCAGTTTTCCCAATGCCATTAGTTAAAAAGATTATCCTTTCCCCCACTGAATTGTTTTGGCTTGCTTTTTTATCTTAATAATTTTTAATATTTAGAACAAAAATCATAGCATTTTGAAAACAAGATTTTCATTTATTTTTTACAGTTTTACAGACATAATTGTTATGCAATAAACTGCACATAAAGTGCTCATTGAGAAGCTCTGGCATGTGTATACACTCATGAAACCATTGCCACAATCAAGATAATGAATATTTCTATCATTCCAAAAGTTTCTTCATGCCCCACTGTAATTCCTTCCTCTTGTCACTCGCCAGACAACACTGATTCATTTTCTGTCACTATAGATTAGTTTGCATGTTTTAGACTTTTACATAAATGGAATCATACAATATCTATTTTAGTTTTTACTTTTACATTTACTTATATTTTTATTTATTTTTTTTTTTTGGCCATGCCATGCAGCACGCAGGATCTTAGTTCCCCAACCACGGATCAAATCTATGCTCACTGCAGTGGAAGTGCAGAATACTAACCACTGTACTGCCAGGGAATTCCTACATTTATTTACATTTAATTACATTCCTACAATTAATTTACATCTTTGTAGAAAATTATTCAAAGACTATGGTTTGAATATCAATACATTTTTTAGCTTATTCTATTTTTTATTAATTTTTATTGGAGTATAGTTGCTTTATAATGTTGCAAAGCAAAGTACAGCAAAGTGAATCAGTTATATGTATACATATATCCCCTCTTTTTTAGATTTCCTTCCCATTTAAGCCACCACAGAACAAGGAGTAGAGTTCCCTGTGCTATACACATTAGGTTCTCATTAGTTATCTATTTTATACACAGTAGTGTATATATGTCTATCTCAATCACCCAATTCATCCCACTGCCCCTTCCCCCTTGGTATCTGTAAGTTTGTTCTCTACATCTGTGTCTCTATTTCTGCTTTGCAAATCAGTTCATCTGTACCATTTTTCTAGATTCCACATATAAGCGATATTACATGATGTTTTTCTCTTTCTGACTTACTTCACTCTGTATGACAGTCTCTAGGTCCATCCACGTCTCTGCAAATGGCACTATTTTGTTCCTTTTATGGTTGAGTAATATTCCATTGTATATATGTACCATATCTTCTTTATCCATCCCTCTGTTGATGGACATTTAGGTTGCTCCCATGTCCTGGCTACTGTAAATAGTGCTGCAATGAACATTGGGGTGCATGTATCTTTTCGAATGATGGTTTTCTCTGGGTATATGCCCAGTAGTGGGATTCCTGGGTCATACAGTAGTTCTATTTTTAGTTTTTAAGGAACCTCCATACTGTTCTCCATAGTGGCTGCATCAATTTACATTCCCACCAACAGTGTAGGAGGGTTTCCTTTTCTCCACACCCTCTCCAGCATTTACTGTTTGCAGATTTTTTGATGATGGCCATTCTGACTGGTGTGAGGTGATACCTCATTGTAGTTTTGACTTGCATTTCTCTAATAATTAGTGATGTTGAGCATCTTTTCATGTATTTGTTGGTCATCTCTAAGTCTTGTTGGAGAAATGTCTATTTAGGTCTTCCACCCATTTTTTTCATTGGGTTGTTCTTTTTTTTTTTATATTGATCTGTATGAGCTATTTGTATATTTTGGAGACTAAGCCCTTGTCAGCTGCTTCCTTTACAAATATTTTCTCCCATTCAGAGGGCTGTCTTTTCGTTTTGTTTATGGTTTCCTTTGTTGTGCAAAGGTTTTTAAGTTTTAATTAGATCCCATTTATTTTTGTTTTTATTTTCATTACTCTAGAAGGTGGGTCAGAAAAGATCTTGCTAACCACTCTTCCCAGGCCACATCCAAAGTGGAGGAATCTTTTTAAGGAGTCTTAAAAGTAATGCTTACTCATTGGAAAAATAAAAAGAAACACCTTAGAAAGGCAAAAAAAAGGATCTTGTGGCAATTTATGTCAAAAAGTGTTCTGCCTATGTTTTCGTCTAACAGTTTTATAGTGTCCGGCCTTACATTTAGGTTTTTAATCCATTTTGAGTTTATTTTTGTGTATGGTGTTAGGAAGCCTTCTAATTTCATTCTTTTACATGTAGCTGTCCAGTTTTCCCAGCACCACTTATTGAAGAGACTGTCTTTCTCCATTGTATGTTCTTGCCTCCTTTGTCATAGATTAGGTGACCACAGGTTCGTGGGTTTATCTCTGGGTTTTCTATCCTGTTCCATTGATTTATGTTTCTGTTTTTGTGCCAGTACCATACTGTCTTGATTACTGTAGCTTTGTAGTATAGTTTGAAGTCAGGGAGCCTGATTCCTCCAGCTCTGTTTTTCTTTCTCAAAATTGCTTTGGCTATTCTGGGTCTTTTGTGTCCCTCAGACCAGGGATTGAACCTGTGCCCCTTGCAGCAGAAGCATGGAGTCCTAACCACTGGACCGCCAGGGAATTCCTACAGTTACTTTAATTTACACTTTATAGAAAATTATTCAAAGACTGTGGTTTGAATACAAATACATTATTTTTTAATCCTTAAATCATCATAAGACTAGATCTTGTTACTAGTACACCGAAATATCTTAATAACATAGTGATTTTGCTGAAACAAAGTAATTAATTGTATAGAATAATTACATAGTAATTTTTTAATATCTGTCTTTATTTTACTTTATTACTCATCTAAACATCACAGGCCTATCAAAAGAATACTAAGACATTTTAAATAATATTTGAATTCAGTCATCTTTGACATTTTGCTAAGTTTCAATTATTTAAAGCCATAACTTTACATATTTCCTAGTTTTGTTGCTATGAAGGTTGTCAAGGTAGAGAGCATATTTTAACCGTTTTTAGACATAAGGTATATAGGACTCCATTTGTACTTTTTTTTTTTTTAATTTATTTTTCGCTGCACTGGGTCTTCATTGCTGTGCGCGGGCTTCCTCTAGTTGCAGCGAGCAGGAGCTACTCTTCATTGGCCTGCGGGCTTCAGTAGTTGTGGCACGTGGGCTCAGTAGTCGTGGTGCATAGGCTTAGTTGCTCTGTGGCATGTGGGATCTTCCCGGGCCAGGGCTCGAACCCATGTCCCCTGCGCATTGGCAAGCGGATTCTTAACCACTGTGCCACCAGGGAAGTCCCATTTGTACTTTAGAAGCAGGCTGGGCTGGCAACATTCTGTTTCTTCATAAGTATGTTTGTAATTATCCTTCAAACCATACAGGTAAGTTTTTGCTCTTTTCTATACATAGGTTATATTTCACAGTAAAAGAAAGAGAAAAGGAAAAGGAAAAAAGCAGCTCAGAAAATCACATTACATGACCCTAATGAACACTATACAACTTCCAACGAAACTTGGCATAAATAATGGGTGAACTCCCCTGGGCGGTCCAGGGGTTAAGACTCCGCGCTTTCACTGCAAGGGGTGCAGGTTCGATCCCTGGTTGGGAAACTAGGATCCCGCGTGCCATGTAGCACGGCAAAAGGAAAAAAAAAAAAAGAATGGGTGAAGTAGAGTCATTTTGCTCACTTTGTTTATATGTGAATTCAGCTTCTGGAGGATATGAATCAAACGTACAACTCTCCAGGATCATTGCTCCCTGAGGCAACCAGGGACCTTCTACATAGATCAACTTCAATACTATCAGAAGAGCTGGGAGGGAACCAAGGGAAAAGCAACCATCCAAACAGCACCGTGACAGGCCAGGCACAGAGCCAAGGGCTTTCCACATACATATGTCATTTAATCCTTGCAGCAACTCTGCCAGACAGGGAGCACGGGCTCCATTTCACTGCTAGGAAAGCTAAAGCTCACAAAGATTTATTCCCCGAAAGGCCACAGAGCTGGTTAGTAGGGTGCTGGCTCAAGGTCAGCGTGCTGAAGATTCATTCATCAAATACACCCAATTTATTGATTCATCAACGATGGTAGAAAGAACTAGGAATTGGAAAAACCAGCAAACCATCAAGATGAATAAGACAACCAGGCTAGGGGTTCAAAGACCAAATTCTAGTCTCAGCTCCTTGACACACACACCTCCCTGCCTGAAATACACTCCTGCCATCCTGTACCCCATTTATTTATTTATTCCAACTCTTACTAGGTAATACAACTTTTCTGAATTCTCCAAGTCTTCTACAATGTTAGTGTATCACTTCTATGATTGGAAAAAAAAGTATTTGTTTCACTTTATGCTTATATAATGTATACTATATACCAGGCAAAGTTCTAAGTGATTTTTTAAATATTAACTCATTTAACCCTCATAACAGCCCTATGAGGAAGGCATCATTAGGATCCCCCTTTTATCTAAGGAAACCAAGGAATAGAGAAATTAATTTGCCCAAGATTACATAGCTAGTAAGTAACCTAGCCAGGATTCAAACACAAGCAGGTGGATCCTGCTCTTAACTGCTATACATTGTTACCTGTCTATTAAAAACCAGATTATCCTGAAAAACAAAACAGAACAAACCGGACTATCCTGGTGGGAAAAAGCTACTCTATTATCCTAGAGGACTCAGACAAAGCAGAGGTGGGCAGGTGGCAGCATGGATGATGGCTAAATGGAGCTCAAGTCTAGGGCCCAGGGATGGGGGTACACTAACAGAAAGAGAGGTACCTCGTGAACAGCAGCAGCAAACAAGAGTGGCCTTTCTGCCTGATAAGACTGCAGCCTCCTGAGGGCAGATGTAATGCCTACCAGACCACAAGGCAGCTCTACACATGCACATCAGGATGCCCGGTGCTGAGAGTAAATCAACCAGGGCACCCAAAAAAGGTAAAGGCCACCCAAAAAAGAACAGCCTGGGGAAAGATGCTTCCTTCCAGGCACTATTCATATGTAAACATCAAGGAAATGGCCACATGTCAGTGACAGGTTCACTGAAGACTGTCACATAAACAAGTTTCCATACTACAGAAGAAAGCCTGTATGTGAATTTAACAGGAAGATCTGCTCCCCTGGAAATCTCACTGTGCTGACTCCACTGCGGTGCATTTCATCTAGAACGCATTCCCCTGACCTATATATCAATATATATGCTCCAGTACCAACGTTTGGCTCACATTTTTGTTGTGATAGAAGTAGGGGGCAAAGCCTTAGGGCATACAAAGAGATGCTTTAAAGTAAACTACGTATTTTGATACAGTGATGTGTCTCATAATTGAATATTCCACTTCATCACTCAAATGTAGGCTTCCTTAATTTAAAGTGTGATGGCCTGAACTTAACATAAAACCTGATTTTGGAATTCTAGTTTATATAAATTATTTTCTCTCAACCAGATGGAATCCAATGTGCCAAAGCCAAAAAAAAAAGAAAGAAAAGAAAGAAAGTAAAATTCAAAGTAATTATGAAGGCGAAAAGAGGAAACAAGTGTCTCTATCAACTGTCTCAGGCCTTCTCCAAACAGGTTTAACAGGATTTATACTTTGTCCCATTGTCTTTCCCTTACCTCTTGTCACGTCCAGAAGCCCAAGAGAAAGGGCAATTTGGGTAGGGGAGCTATCAGTAAACATTCTGAACATAGGACTCCATCCTCAGAGTGTTTGGATTTAGATCATGGAGGACTTGAGTGCCAAGTGGTTAGTCTGTAGTTATACAAATCTGAAACTTAAAAATCACTTTGAATTAAACTGAATTTAAATATAGAATAACAGCTTTATCACTAAAATCGTATTTGTCAAGTATGTACTTTGTTCTTCCACGCTGATAAAACTGGTTTTATAACTATTAAAGCCACTGAAAAGAGCAAAATATTGATAATTCTGACAGACTCTGATGCACTGCCTACTGGCTAAAGCTTTACCCTCAAAGTACCATATCAGGTAGGGATTGTTTTTCCTCTTTTCCAACACTGAACTCAACCATATTGTAAGTTTCACATGGTTCCAAATCACTGTATTTTTCCATTTCCACCTGGCTTTCTTGGAAGCCTGACAGACTGCATGGAAAGATGAAGGCTTTCCAAGGTCCAAACGTACAGCTGCTCCTTCCAAGGCCAGCTCTAAAACTGACGTGGCTGCCTCGTAGGCATCACCCCCAATCAATTATTAATGCCTTGTAGCCTTTACACATTCCACTCTTTTCCTTTTCACGGGAGAGGCTTAACTTAAAAACCCATTATAACATAATGTTAAATGAAAAATTAATATGCTATAACTATGTACAAACTATACACAAATAAACACAAGAACTGGAAGTGAATGTGAAAAACTAAAAGCAGTTAATTTGCTGGGGTAAAGATTTTTCTTGATTTATAAAATACTATTATTATTATATTGTTTGTGCAATAAAAAAACCACTAAAGAGGTAAAAATCACAATCTGTCACTGGTTAAGCACCCTTCTATAAGGGACAACACATCCTCTTTGAAGAAAGAGAGGTATTGGCTCTCTCCTCAATAAACAGCCTTTCTTAAAACATTGCACTTCATGTGTATACAGGTGGAACTATTCAGAATAGAGAGGTGTATTATATGGTCCATGGAATGAACGTCTATATTCCTTCTTAAAACCAACTGGTATTGTCTTGATCAGCTAGCCTTTTTCCAATAGAAGAGTGCCACCCCCCGACTTCTTACCAGACCACTAAATAACCAATTAGTAACCGATAAATATATAAAAGTGTGAAAAAGTGATTAAGAGCATAGTCTCTAGTCTAGAGTTAAGCATGGGTTTGAGCCCTGGCTTCACTGACCCACTCTGCGACCACAAGCAGATTAATTAAACTCTCTATGCTTCATTTTCCTCAAAAGTGGAAAGATATCACCTACCTTGCAAGGTTTAAGGATTAGTATAATAATGTAGGTAAAAAAGTGTATAACTAGTTCTCAGTAAGCACTCAGTAAATGTTAGCTAATATCATATTATATATAATTATTATAATGTTAATTGATAATTATCATAGCTAAACTGATGAAATGATTCAAAGAAACAAACTTCCAAGGGACTAGAACCCTGTTCTGAGAAGAAAACACAAGAGTATCCCTGCCCCTTTTGGCCTCGGCGGAGATGAGAAAAGATACTGACAGAGTCTCAGGCCAAGAGCCAAGGAGGCAGCATCAGGGGTTGTGCTGCCTGAATTCACAGGGAACCTGGGAGAGAAGTGGTCCAGCCCATGCAGGCTCACTTAGGCCACCTCAAGGAGCCAGTTTAAACAGCATCCCTCATCTCTGTGCACAACAGAATCTTGCTTTTCCCTTCACTCCTCTACTTCCTAATCTCTATTTTGTACCCAGTGTTCAGAAATAGCCTCTTTACCCTTTTCTCCCACTCTGTCTCTACCTTCCGTGCCCTTTACGTAAATTGTTAGAGAAGCAGATAACAAGAACCGTGTCACTGGAGAGCTGACTCTGTGAGAATACATGATAAACAGCATCCCTTATCAGATAAGGCGTACACCAGCAGGAACACTGTGCAGTGCTGAAACTGCTAATCTGCTGTACACTAGTCTCATGACACAGAAGACTGCTAGCTACAGGAAGAAATAAATGTTTCATCCATACCTTTGTTTGTTTCACAGCACCTGGCCTGGGCTTGTCCCCAACTGGACACATCTCTTGCCTGCTCAAAACCCCACACTTAGAAGAAAATCAAGCTCTTTACCCTGGCCCCTCCACCTCTCTACACTGGACAACGTCTTTCTGTTCTGTGCCACCCTCATCCTGCCTCTCAGCCTTTGAACTTCTGTCTTCCCCCTCCTGGAAGGCTATTTCCCCAGATCTTCACATGGCTATGGCCACTCGGGTCTCAGATTAAACGGCACTTTCTCCAACAGGACTTCCCAACTAAGAATGCCCCTTTCAAGAATTGTCCCATTACTTTCCTCAAAGTCCCTGCCACTCCATGAACTTCATATTGACTCATTTATCATTTCTACCACTAAAATGTAACTTCGATTAGAGTAAGGACCCTATCTGTCTAGTTCACCACTGTGTCCCTGATCCCTAGCCTAGTGACTAGCACATAGAAAAGGGCTCTTGATTTTTGTGGAGTTAATAAATAAAAGAGTGATAACCTCTGAAGATGATAATGCTACCTAATAATTATTGTTTGCCTACTGTTTGCCTCCACTGTTCTAAATACCTTGTACTCATCATCTCATTTAAACACTCAGACAACATTACAAGGTTTCCCATTTTACGTATTACAATACCAAGGCTTAGAGAGACTAACTTGCTGTAAGGTCACTCAGACAGTAATTGGCAGAGCCAGGATTCTGGTCTGATTCATAAAAGAATATATAAGAATAGGGGCTTCCCTGGTGGCTCAGTGGTTAAGAATCCACCTGCCAATGCAGTGGACATGGTTTCGAGCCCTGGTCTGGGAAGATCCCACATGCCACGGCGCACCTAAGCCCATGTGCCACAACTACTGAGCCTGCGTTCTAGAGCCCGCGAGCCACAACTACTGAAGCCCATATGCCTAGAGCCCCGTGCTCCACAACAAGAGAAGACACCTCAATGAAAAGATCACGCATCACAACGAGCCCCCGCTCACCGCAACTAGAGAAAGCCCGCGTGCAGCAACGAAGACCCAATGCAGCGAAATAAAATAAATAAATTTCAAAAATATATATATAAGAATATAAAAATGTATATTCTTAGCCATGGTGCTATACTATCTCCAAGTCAGATTTCTTCATTTGTAATATGATAATAACCATGTCATTTCACATGACTTAACATGTTTATTATGAGGAACAAATATATAAGAACAGATTGGAAAATATAAAGTGCTACACAGATATATTACAATATCCTAAAATAGTCATGAACTGCCTAGGATACATCTAACTAGGTCAAAAAGAAACTCGGTAAGCAATAAAATTCTTTAATCTCACACTTCATCTCTGGTACAACTGTCAGCAGTGGCATGAATCTGACACTCCTAGATATATTTCAGCATAATTCAATGCATGTTCTACCCACCTACCCTTCTGCTGCTACTGCATAACTATGAAGTATGGGAAGAAGCCAACCAAAGGATTGATGTTAAAAAGAGGACCTATAAATACCAAGAAAATACTCCTGGTGAAGTCAGCTTCACCTTTATAACCAAACACCAGCAAACTGGTTCCTCATTCATCATGTGGGAAAACATGAGATAACTGGAACAGTCTTCAAAATCTTAAGTATCTCTGATTCTAGGACTTTAAGATAATTCTCACTAAAGTAAGTGGTTCTCAACTGCAAATCTAAAAATAAGGCACTATTGATTATAATTCTAACATTTATGACAAATCTGATATACACATAAACGTATGCCATAAAATGTACATGTGCCTGTGTCTGAACAAAGCCACTAATGATTCAAGTTACAACTGCCATGCGTGTCTTCGCTAAGAATGTATCATGTAAGTCCATCGGTACAGAGAAGAAGAAGGAACGTGGAGTTTGGAGTCCAAAGGTCTAGGTTTGTGTCGTAGGGTGTGCAGGTACCTCCTGTTTGATCTAGTCAATCTGAGCCTCAGTTTCCTCAACTGCACAGTGAGGATGATGATAATGATGATGACAATAATAATACCACCACCATCCTACATGTTGGTCAAGTTAGGATTAAGGGTGTTATTTATGCAAAAATATACCAGAAAGCATAAAGCAGTAAACAGACTTTATATTTTTTATACAGAAATTGGCAATTCTAACAGCAAATATCCAGTATAAATAAGAACTTTTATTGATATTCAGGAATGAAGAGAGTTGTAGTATATCTTATTTAACCATAGAAATATCCAAGTAATACACTCCCTTATTCAGACTGTCTAGAAAACTTAGCAGAGGCAAAAAGATCTCAAGGGCAATTTGATGAGACACCGAGAGAGTAGTTTTTTGGCAAACTCGTCAAGTCAGATGCTTTTTCAATGAATATTAATCTTAACGTCTTACTGTGTGTCCTGGTTTTCCAGAATATGTCTTTCCAGAAATTTTAAGGGAGGTAAGTGAAAACCACTCCATGCCCATATACATTTATCAAAACATACTACCAATTCTACAAAGGCTCACCCCAAACTACTTCCATTAGCCCTGGAGATGAACTAATAATCTGTAACTTAATAACACTGCTTTTAAGGTCGATAATGTGAGCTTTAGTGCAGTTATAGAAACAGAAAGATCTTTGGATTAAAATAAGTCTCTGCAGATTTCATGATCTATTTAGATCTAGTTGAGGAATTTAGAAACAAAAATAAAAACTAATTCAGAGTTAAAATTATTTTTATTAATAAAATTTAAGGGCTTCCCTGGTGGCGCAGTGGTTGAGAATCTGCCTGCTAATGCAGGGGACACGGGTTCGGGTCCTGGTCTGGGAGGATCCCACATGCCACAGAGCAACTAGGCCTGTGAGCCACAACTACTGAGCCTGCACATCTGGAGCCTGTGCTCCGCAACAAGAGAGGCCACGATAGTGAGAGGCCCGCGCACCACGATGAAGAGTGGCCCCCACTTGCCACAACTAGAGAAAGCCCTCGCACAGAAACGAAGACCCAACACAGCAAAAATAAATTAATTAATTAATAAACTCCTACCCCCAACATCTAAAAATAAAATAAAATTTAAGATATTTTAATAAAATACTTTTCCAACTATATTTCATCTTCCCAGTATAGCAGTACTAAGGTTAAAGTATGATTATCTCTAATGAATTGTGCTATTTAGCCATCAGCACTTATGAAACCAAGTGCCCCTAAAACTGAGTTCCCTTACCAAGTTTATAACTACTCTCTCTATCCAAAACTTTATTCCCTTTCTTGTCCCCTCTGAACTCAGTCCTGTGCTAACTGAACACTAATCAACCAGAGTCCGATGACTAAGGTTGCTGTTGTAGATAACACCGTTAATGTACTAAAATTGCTGTTGTTGATATTATCATTAAAGTACAAACTCCGGTTGTCTCTCCAGGACCAGGTGAGCTCAAAGACCACCTGGCAAGAGATTTGTAAACCGGAGACATCCTGACTCCGAAACCACAATTGAGAAATGTCACAGAGATGTCACAAGACGATGAGGAACCCCAGCTTCTCTGTTCTTCCCATTTGAAACATCCCCAACTCTAAGACCATGATGAAGCAGATCTGAGGCTTGTCTCACACTCCCTCGCTTGGCGCCCTGCACTAAGCCCTTACTTCATGGCAACTACAAAGCCCACTGCTAATCAAGAACCCCTCCATCTTATATCTGAGGATGAGGTCACCCTGGACTTAGACCAATTTTCTCTTAGGACCTCAGGGTGTTTGGTATGCCCTAATGCTTCCTGTCAGTGTGTCCCGGAGTAGAGCCCTAGAGCCCATGGCTTTTTCCCACCTCTGACCGGCTAACTTTCCTGCTTCTTCTCATCCAGTCCTGACCCCCAACTCTGGGCCTTCTTGGAGATTTAAAAAGGAAAAAAAGGGAGGAGGTGGGATTTAAGCCAGTGTCTCTCTGATGGTAACATAACAGAAACTGTACTGCTCTTTTTCTGATGAATGAATGTTGGTGCCTTCTTTCGGGAGGGCATTTAGGTGAGAAAGGACCCTTCGAGCTGAGGGTCACAGAAGTTAGTATGAAGAAGGACAAAAACAAATCCAGCACCCCAGGGAAACTATCTCTGATGAGGAGCTCTGATTCCTATTTGCCCCTTAGACCTACATCAGAATATTTAGGAACTTTTACTGGTTGTTAGTCTATTGGAATACAACAGAATCAGACGAAGTTACTACCAACTCCTGATTCTGGGGTTCAAACAGTGAACCAAGTAACTGAGGGGCAGTGAGCCTCAGCCAGTAGGTCTCCCTGATTTAATCCTCACTGAATTAGACACCGAGGAAGGAGACTGTCAGACACAGATCCTTCTCCAGAGGGAGCAACAGTCTCAGAGCAACACTAACACATACCTGAGCGTGGGCATGAATTACACAAGTGAATAAATAATTGATCCAGAGGCTGAAAGGGAAAGGATTCTATTACACTGTAGTAATCTGAAGAGACTTCTTTGAAGAAGAAGAGATAAAAATCCAGAAGCAAAGTTATCGTGGAACCAGGCAGAGATCAGCCTGCTAGGATGGGGACAGGTGGGAGGAATGGGCTAGAGTCCGAAGAAACGCCTGAAGATAAAAACACACACATGGGGAGTAATAAGATCCAGCTCACACCAGCTCCAAGATCATGCTGATCTTTTCAGAAGGAAAGTTAATATGCAACATGTGAGTAAAAGGCAAAGGTGAAAATATTATGCCACGAACAGGTGAGGCAATGTTTATTTTCTAAATGAAATGATTCTCAGTGATGAAGAACTGGTAGTAGATAAAATACCAACAGCAGTATCTAGTCATTATGCTCAGCACCCCTCTCCCAGGAGATGGGCAATGGTCAGCAACTGAGGGTGAATCCAACCCAGCAAACAGCCTAAAAAGAACCCACCAATTCCCTCTGGGAAGCAGAAGCTGTGCTGAGTGTGCTAAGAACTTGACAAGAACCGGGCAACAAGAGCTCTCACCTAAACCAGGCATTATGTCTGCATAGAAGAGCTGCACCTGAATGATCTCAATCAGAGCAGAGTGAGGCAAAAGGCCAGAGTTCCTCCCCAGCCAGCCACTGTGGAGAAGGGAGTTCTCACTGGTGCACAGTCCAACAAGCATTAAAGTTTCTCTTGCCTGGAAAATCAGCGACCCAGTCCAGCCAGGATCGCAACTCCTTTCTGACAGCATATTGGGTTCCATCTTTAAAATTCCAATCATCTCCTTTGTCTATGCAACTGAAGTGGGTTTCTAGGGAATACCAAGAAGCAGACTAGACTAATGCAAAGGGGCAGAGTCAGGTCCAGGTTTAGGACATGTAAGAGCAAGACACGGGAGGCTGTCAATGAGGGGAATGCATGAGCGAAGGGCCGTACCTATCAAGGCCAAGAGACTCACAAGCAACCATAAGGGCAAGCCATGGTCAAAAAGCCCATGGGCTCCCAAAGTGAGAAACCAGCACGTTGACAGGCACAGGGACAGGGGGACAGGAAGGAAACTTAGTTTGGAGCAGAAATCATTCCTGGCATTACATGCTCACGTAAAAACCCCCTGCTTAGTATAGTAAAGATGTGTTCCTGTAGAATTTACTATATACGGTGGGAATATAGTAAATTCAGGGGAATTACTCTTCTGACCAAAAAGCTTCACAGGTCCATTTCATCACACATTAGATTTCATGTTTGTATGATCCAACTTGAAGAGAGCTTACCTTTCTATCTGAAACAAATCAACAGAGGCCACTGAAACTGTGCAGTCACAGTAAAGAAAAATAAAAAGTTTTAATGATAAAATTCATGCTAATAACTATCTTTATGCTGTGCAATGCCAGGCTTAAATGCAAATATAAGAATGTTTAACTCATATGTAGAATCACTGAAATTACACAATTTACATTTCACAGCCCATCCCCAGAAGGTACCTGGAGCTAGCCAGAAGAGACCAATTCAAGCCAGGCTCAAGAAGGTTGGAAGGAAGAAGAGAAGGTGCTATGTGCGTGCAGCCAAAGCAACAGCATTCCTCTGGGCACAAGGGTTCTCATGGGAAGAGCGTGGACTCTCAGGGGCGGGTGGGGAAGCGGGGCAGTGTTGCAAGCATACGCTCAGGCCTGATGGCTGCTGGCTTTTCTCTTCTGACCACCAACCAGACCAAGGCTGTGGGGAAATAGAGCCAGGTGTCTCTCCTGCCCATTGGCCAGTCACTGCAATCCATGCTAAGGGACACCCAAGGGGTTTTAAACCTCCACACCTGGACAGAGTAGACACCTGGATTGGGGGCGAGCTAGAGGTGGACACACCAAACGTGTCAGCGTGCTGCCAGCCTGGGGCGGGGTTGGCTGTCACCACTCCCCACAACGCTGCGAGACGTAGGCACCTGACCCCAACCCTCCCCGAACTTGTACCCAGGCCCCAGCAGGAGGTGGAGGGTGACAGCAGAACATGGGCCTCCTCCTCCCCAACATGAGCCAGTCAGCACCCCAGGTGAAGGGTAGCAGTGGACATGGCCGCTGGCTGGAAGGGGAAGCAGAACAGGGCCTAGGGATATGGAAAGGTAGAACTGCACATGAGCCAAGGCCCCAAACCTCCAGCACAGGCTCCACTGTCCCACTGGACTTCATTTACAAAATAAGATCAAATATAAAATTATCAAGAATTTCAAGATGCTGACAGCAAAACATTAAACCAAGCACAGAACCCATCTGAGCACAGAGCCCTTTGGGACTGCACAGGCCACATGTCCAGGAAGCCAGCCCTGCCTGATTCCCTGCTATAACATGAAAAAAAATTTTAAAGGAGGCTAGTCTGTAGCTTTCCACGAAGTTTCCTTAAACTACGCTTTAAATGGAAATGGAATAACAACACAATTTCTCTAAAAAATATGTTCTTCCAAATACAATGAAATCTTGATAATGCTGGTGCCAAAGAATTAAACTAATCCGGGCCTGCAGGGTAATTAGACTGCTTCAGCTCCTCCAACAGAGTGAGGGAAGCATGTGTGTCATTCTGTTTGCCAGGTTATTATTTGACCCGTGACTCATTTAAACTGGAGGTTTAAGAAGATGGTCGTATTGTATACACAAAATCACTTGGCAATAAACATTCCAAATACACTTTGAATAAATAAATAAATGAATAGAAATAATTGATTAAACACTTTATATTTTTTCCATTAGGAAAACAAAACTCCCACTTGCCTCATATCCCCCCCCCCACACACACACACACACACACAATTTAAAAATTGTTCCCCATGGGCTTCCCTGGTGGTGCAGTGGTTGAGAGTCCGCCTGCCGATGCAGGGGACACGGGTTCGTGCCCCGGTCCGGGAAGATCCCACATGCCACGGAGCAACTGGGCCCGTTAGCCACAATTACTGAGCTGTGCGTCTGGAGCCTGTGCTCCGCAACGAGAGGCCGCGATAGTGAGAGGCCCGCGCACCGCGGTGAAGAGTGGCCCCCGCTTGCCACAACTAGAGAAAGCCCTCGCACGGAAACGAAAACCCAACACAGCCATAAATAAATAAATAAAGCAAACTGCCAACAAGTAAAAATAAATAAACACTATTATAAAAAAAATACAAATCCAACATTATATGTTGCTTTTTTTTCCTTTTTTAGTAATTTTGGACTGGAGATATACACACAATAACAGATTCCTATTGGCATTTTACTTTACTTCCATTTAAGGTATGAAATTTATACAGTATAGAAACTCAACTCTTTTTTTTTTTCTTTTTTTCTGCGGTACGCGGGCCTCTCACTGTTGTGACCTCTCCCGTTGTGGAGCACAGGCTCCAGACACACAGGCTCAGTGGCCATGGCTCACGGGCCCAGCCGCTCCGCGGCATGTGGGATCTTCCCGGACCGGGGCACGAACCCGTGTCCCCTGCATCGGCAGGTGGACTCTCAACCACTGCGCCACCAGGGAAGCCCCTGTGTAGAAACTCTTAAGTGCAGAAAAACATATTGAAAATGCAAATGCTGCCAGAGTTATCTGGCCCTAAATTAAACTAAGTTAAATCTGTAAAACAGTGACATGTAGGAAAACTAACATGTCTCAACTCTAATCTCTGGTGCAGGAGCCCATTTTTGTATACTTATGTATACTTTAAAACAATGTTAATGAGCACATTTCACACTGGTATTATGCCAGTGATTATAAGTAGACCCAGAGCAAAATGTCTTGATTATTTTTCCAAGAATCTGAGAAAGTATCACACAGAAGAAAAGGAGAAATGGAAGAAATGCTTCATGAAACCCAAACTAGAGATGTTGGAAGAACAATGTCAGCATCTTTCTCTGAATGTCAGTGTGATTCTGCAATATGAAAACGTGCAAATCAGCATTTATAGAGACAGATGCAAGCAATACAGTTGTGACCATATTTTTAATATTTCTAAATATTTTAAGTTAATTTCTATGATGGATGTTCCCCTTAATACTACTTAATGATTTAAACCAGCTACATATTTAAAAACTGCCCCTATGGGACTTCCCTGGTGGTCCAGTGGTTAAGACTTCACCTTCCAATGCAGGTGGCGCGGGTTCAATCCCTGGTAGGGGAGCTAAGATCCCACATGCCTCAGGAACAAAAAACCAAAACATAAAACAGAAGCAATATTGTAACAAATTCAATAAAGACTTTAAAAATGGTCCACATAAAAAAAAAAAATCTAAAAAAAACTGCCCCTAATCAGCTTTAAAAGAAATTCCTTTATCATGGAAATTATGAGTGTGGATACATAAAATATTTGAAGGAAGACATCCAAAATAATAAAAATAAAGACCAGAAATCCTACCAGTACCATGGTTTCCAAACTAGTAAGGTTATGGAGTTCTTTTGTAGTGTTCTTTAGTTTCCAAAATTCCAAGTCCTAGATAAGGCCTGGATACGATCAAGTTTCAGACAACTTTAAATATATTCACCATAACTGTTTTTCATTTTTTTCTGAGAGCCAGAGTTAACAACCCATGGCACAGTGGGGTTAACAGCAATTATTTAAGTCCAAAATAAATGCATCCTATTTTATTTGGCTTACTCACTCCTTATACTAAGAGGTGAAAATCTGCCTCTTCCTTTCTTATATTAGGATATCTACTGATATCTAAGCACACCTGTGTATTTGATTATAAAATCTAAATATAATACAAAATATTCCTGCCAGTACTTCATGACTTCAGAATGTCCCGAATGCAAACAAACAGCAACAATTTTTAAAACACTGTAGGGGACTTCCCTGGTGGTCCAGTGGGTAAGACTCTGTGCTTCCAATGCAGGGAGCCCAGGTTCGATCCCTGGTCAGGGAACTAGATCCCACAGGTTGCAACTAAAGATCCCACGTGCCACAACTAAGACCCAACACAGCCTAAATAAATAAATATTTAAAAAAAAAAAAAAACAAAAACACCATAAAGACAAAAAACAAATGACAAACTGGGAAAAATATTTGCAGCTCATATCACTGACAAATGGCTGAGCTTCTCAATAAATCAGGAATTCCTACAAATCAATAAAAAAGCCGACATCCCAGTAGAAAAACAAAGGATATAAGGGACAGTTTAGAAGAAGGAAATACAAATAAGTGACTCTCTGAACACAAAAGATCCTCAACCTTATCCATAATTATTATTAAAATTACCCATGTAAGATACCATAATGATTACCAATTACAATTTTCCATAATATAATTTTACCCAGAATAAGAGAAACGTGTTATAATGAAATGCCACTCTTTTTCTAACACACTGTCAAAAGCTGTTAACTAATTGTGTTAGTGCAATTGAGGGTAAATTGTGCATTCTCATATACTACTTTCGGGAATGTATAGTGGCACCACCTCTATGGAGACAATATGGTAATTTTTGTCAAAATTATAAATACATACCAAAAAGCATATTATTGGGTCAAATGATGAAATTAAATTCAGATGGCATATATTAGAGAAATATATTGTATCTATGTTCAATTTATTGAAGTTAATAACTTGTGGTTATATAAGAGGATATCCTTATTTTGAGAAAATACACATTGAAGCATTTAAAAGAAAAGGGCAATAATATATTCAACTTATACTTAAATGGCTCAGAAAAAATGTTTCCTCGAATACATGTATGTATATGTAAATGCACACACACAGACACAGAGAGCACAAGAGAGAGTAGAGAGCAAATGATAAAGCAAATGGAATAAAATGTTAGGAAATGATAAAGGGTTTTCAGCAATTCTTTATACTATTCTTATTCTTGCAACTTTATTGTTAAATAACATTTTTAAAAGTGTGGAAAAATGCACATACCCTTTGACCCATAACTTTCCCTTTTAGGATATAAAACCATTTGTCAACTCTTGCTACAGACGATGAAAAAGAATGAAGCATCTCTATGTGGTCTGACTGGGCCCATCTGTAAAATATATAATTTAGTTTAGAAAGCAACATTGAGTATTTACTACTTTTACCCTGTTTACTTCCAATTAGAATCTAAGGGAACCTATTTGTGTGTCGGTGATTTTTCTTTTTTTTGGCTGCACTGCACAGCACGTGGGATCTTAATTCCCTGACCAGGGATCAAACCCATGCCCCCTGCATTGGGAGCGCAGAGTCTTAACCAGGGAAGTCCCTGTGTGTCAGTAATATTAAGTTCAATCCTCTTTTCAGAACTCCTGGGCTGATTTAGCCCAGATGATAAGGTCTGTTCAGAAGATGTGGCACATGGTTACCAAGGACAGACAGCCCACTCAGTCCCCTTGATCTTGGCTTCGCTGAACCACACTTGCCTTCAGAGTCACAGCAAAGTCCCACCCCCATCTTCTTCAGCAGGACATCTGTTACTGTGCTTGCCTTTGGTCCCAGTCCTGTTTGGATGATTCTCTTTCCCTGGTTTCGTCCTCCTGGGGCCCTGTAGTATCTTCTGGGTGGGGATGAAGACATTTCCTTAGTCAGATCTGAACCAGCTTCTCTAGTTGTGTGGGGCAGGAGAGGAAAGTAAAATTATGTGCTCAATTATACCTATTCTCAACTGCTTTGCACCCTTCACAGCTTCCTTCCTAGTGGTCCACTTCAGCAAAACCACCTGGGCTAAATCATCTATGGGTGCCACACAGGACTGAGTGAATGAATAAAAAGAGGTGTAAGGCTACCACAACTTCCATGAAATTCACTTTCCAGGTTGTACTTTGCCTTTTACTGTTTGCATCAGTTTTTCAATTATAATTAATTTCCTAAAAATAGAGTAGATTGTCAACAAGAAGCCCTACAAGGCCAATGGTCTGAATGATAAAGTTCGTCTGTAAATGTTTCACCTTGAGGCAGCAAGACGCATTTACTTTATATTTTACATTTCTTCAATGACATTGCATATTTTTTCGTGTTATATTGTATTTCTTCTTTGGTGAGTTGTCTGTTGATGTTCTTTACCTATTTTTGTTTTGGAGTGGTAGTCTTCGTAAAAACTGTAAGTTAAGATAATAATGACATCATATCCAATGTTCTGTCCATCCTGAAAAAATGGCCCCTAAAATGTCAATAATTTGGTTCTGCTCTCTCTCCCTTTCCCTCCTTCTTTCCTTGTGGTACAGTAGAAAGGGCACTAAATTTGGAGGCCTAAAACGCAGGTTCATTGCTGAGTCCCTGGGATTTATCTACTTACATATAAAGTGAAGGGGCTGGATTAACTGGTCAGCAAGGCCTTAGATGTCTAAAATTCTTTAGTCTTTTTCTATTCCCTCCCCAATCATCACCAGCCTCATTCTACCTCTGATGGTAAGATGACTTAACTGTGAGTTAATTATAGGACTCTTTTTTAGTAGCCATAAATCACTGGTGATGTAAAAATCAAAGGAAGAAGTATAGAGAAAAGAAATGGTCCTTCATGCCCTCAGAAGTTTCAGTTTCTTTGTAAATGATAAAATTAGTTAAGGTTCTACCATCTCAGGGTCAGACTTTGGCTCTGTTGAGGATGTTAATGGCATTATTGCAAACAAATAGCTTCAAAGCAAATAACCAAATATTAACTAAAGCAGACACAGTCCAAAATTTTGGTTTATTTGGTAGTACAAATGAATAAGCTAGTCACATCAGCTCTGATCCTCCCACTTCTTGTACCAATCCTCTTCAATATTCTGATTTCCACACACTTGCCCTCAGCCAACTTACTTCTAAAAAGACAAAATTTAACTAATCAATTTGTGCATTGCTAAAGCAAAGCTGGTTTAGAATGTTTTAGTTTTATCATCAAAAGGGCCACTACTTTGCATTTTCTAGTATCCCCCATCCTAATATCTGCTATTTTCTTAGAAATTCAAATTTTTCTTTCAAAGATCTGGCTGCCCCAAAAATATAAGTACAATTTTTTTTTTTTTTTTTTTTTTTACAAATGGTGAGGGGAGAAATCCACTCAAAATTCTACCATTCTAGTACAACTATTGCTTGTTTGTTTCTCCGTATTCCCCTCATCTTTGTTCACGTTCATGCACATTTTAGAGTCACAGTCGGGTGATACACCCTGACTATGTATCACCATCAAACATTTTCCATGTTGCTACATAGAAGTCATTATCATTACCAGCTGCAACATAATTCATGAAGTAGATCAACATCATTTATTTAACCACTTCTATAGCTGGGGGCATTTGACTCCAAAGTTTTACTCTTTTACAGTAATGGTATCGTGAAGATCTTCATGCATAAAGCTTTTTCTTAGGAGTCATTAGGCAAGGTCCTAGGGAATGAGATTCTAGGTTAAGTGGTGTGACTATATTTGGCTTTTTTTTTAATTTATTTATTTATTTTATTTATCTTTGGCTTCGTTGGGTCTTCATTGCTGTGCGCAGGCTTTCTCTAGTTGCGGCGAGCAGGGGCTACTCTTCATTGTCGTGCATGGTCTTCTCATTGTGGTGGCTTCTCTTGCTGTGGAGCACAGGCTCTAGGGCGCATGGGCTTCAGTATTATCTTTTAATTCATACACAAAAACGGAGATGTAGAAAGCCCTCGGCCTTCCAACAACAACAACAAACCCCACTGCTGTGGTATGATAGATATAGGAAAAAGTCTGAAAGAACACAAAATCAAATGCAGTCGTCCCTCAGTACCTGCAGGGGATTGGTTCCAGGACCCCTCTTGGATACCAAATTCCAGGGATGCTTCAGTCCCTTATATAAAATGGTGTACATCCTCCTATATACTTTAAATCATCTCTAGATTACTTATAATATCTAATACAATGTAAATGCTATGTAAATAGTTGTAAATACTATGTAAATACTATGTAAATAGTTGCCAGGCATGTGGCAAATTCAAGTTTTGCATTTTGGAACTTCCTGGAATTTTTTTTCCCGGAATATTTTCGATCCACAGTTGGTTGAATTCGCAGATACAGAACCATAGACATGGAAGGCCAACAATACTATACTAGAAAGTAAAACAAGATCCACTATATATATAGGCTTTTGCAACTTGCTTTTTATGTAGCTTCTAAATATATACTTTTCATTAGGAAATATTTACAGTGTACATAAAATTATAGGAACTCACCAACCAGCTTTATCTTTTTTTAATATTTATTTATTTATTTGGTTGTGCTGGGTCTTAGTTGCGGCAGGCAGGCTCCTTAGTTTTGGCACATGAACTCTTAGTTGCGGCATGCTAACTCTTAGTTGCGACATGCATGTGGGATCTAGTTCCCTGACCAGGGATAGAACCCGGGGCCCCTCCATTGGGAGCGCATAGTCTTAACCACTGCGTGACCAGGGAAGTCCCCAACCAACTTTATCTAACGTTTTGCAATATTTGCTTTAGATTTAAAAATATAGGGCTTCCCTGGTGGCGCAGTGGTTGAGAGTCCATCTGCCGATCCAGGGGATGCGGGTTCGTGCCCCGGTCCGGGAAGATCCCACATGCCGTGGAGCGGCTGGGCCCGTGAGCCATGGCCGCTGAGCCTGCGCATCCAGAGCCTGTGCTCTGCAACGGGAGAGGCCACAACACTGAGGGACCTGCGTACCAAAATAAATAAAAATTTTAAAAAATTAAAAATAATAAAAATACAGAGAGTTGAAGCCCCTCGTGTGCCCCCATTATCTGTTTCCCTCCCTCGCTTCATAGAGATAAATCACATCCTGAATTGGCTATATATCATTTCAATGCGTGTTTTTATATTTTTATTACATAAGTATGTTTCAATAAAATATATTTACCTTATTCAATTCTAAAATGCATGCCTTTTCATATTATATCTCTAAAACTGGGATGCACCTTACAATCCACAATAAAGCACTACATCACAATTTAATCTGCAGGTTTTCCCCTTCGTCAGTATACATAAAATGGGGGTGCATCTCAGCAACAGTGTTTTAGATTCTATGAAATGTGGTAGTATTTTTTCCTTAGTTTTTTTTTAATGAAATGTAAATGGTATCATGTTAAACATTCTACAACTTCATATTTTCAACCAATACTATGAGATTTACCAATACTGTTACATGTATGTGCCATCTTTAAATGTTCTTAACTCACCACTACACACCACAAGATTAGGAGTCCTCTAGGTAAGAAGCAAGTCCTATGCTAGCTAGTGAAAATGGCAACCATTATTGCTCAAATGTGTGTGCTTGGCTAAAACAAAGAAAAGGAGTTAACGAGATGGAAATAAGAAAAAAGGGAAGGAAAGAAGATAAACAGAAGACGCTTCCTTGATACGTAAGTAGCTGGGGACAGCAGACAACTGCATAACTAAACACGATGATTCAGGAATAAAAATGATGACAGGAGGAAGGAACCGCGGGGAAGGACATGCGTGAGACCTGTGCGGCCAGGCCGGGGCTCATGGCCGCCTCCAGGACGCTCGGCACCTTCCGTCTCCCACCATTACCCACAATTCGAGAAATCATTAAGTTGTTTAGACTGCAAGCTGTGAAGCAGCTATCCCAGAATTTTCTCTTGGACTTGAGGCTGACAGATAAAATTGTAAGGAAAGCTGGCAGTCTGACAAATGCTTATGTTTATGAAGTGGGCCCTGGGCCTGGGGGAATCACAAGATCCATTCTCAATGCCGGTGTTGCTGAACTTCTGGTGGTTGAAAAGGATAGTCGATTTATTCCTGGATTACAGATGCTTTCTGATGCAGCACCTGGAAAACTGAGAATTGTCCATGGAGATGTCTTGACATTTAAGATAGAAAGGGCTTTTCCAGAAAATCTCAAAAGACAGTGGGAGGATGATCTTCCAAATGTACATATTATTGGCAATCTGCCTTTTAGTGTATCAACTCCACTGATTATCACATGGCTTGAAAATGTTTCTCATAGAAATGGACCTTTTGCTTATGGCAGAACCCAGATGACTTTTCAAAAGGAAGTGGCAGAGAGACTTACAGCCAGTACCGGAAGCAAGCAGCGTAGTCGCCTCTCCATCATGGCCCAGTACCTCTGCGACGTTCAGCACATCTTGACAGTTCCAGGTCAGGCTTTCATCCCCAAACCAGAGATGGACTCGGGGGTGGTGCATTTCACCCCCCTGACCCGGCTCAGGATAGAGCAGCCATTCAGGCTGGTGGAGAGAGTCGTTCAGAATGCCTTTCAGTTCCGAAGGAAATGCCGCCATCGAGGGCCTGGAATGTCATTCCCTGAATGTCGGCGATTAGAAAGCACTGGGAAACTGTTCCGCTTGGCAGATGTGGACCCTACCCTTCGACCCACCCAGCTCTCTGTGTTACATTTTAAGAGCCTCGCATACCAAAAAATGTGTGATGAAGACCCACACCACTTTGCTTACAATTTCAGAGAAGAACTCAAGCAAAAATCAGAAAAAAGGGGATGACAAGGACAGTTACAGACTGTAGCTGCTATTTCAGGGGCTGGCAGCCAACTGGATGTTGATTTTCACAGTGTTGAACTTCTCATATGTGTGCTCCCCAGGTGTGACTTATTTCCCCTTTTACAGCTTGGTAAAGAGAATAAATATCATCAAATAAATTTAAAAGTGAAATCAGCAACTTAACCCATATCTGAATTAGACCTGTATTATGCCTTTCCATGGCTCTCTGTTTCATAAAAACACTCCCCGTTGACAACCGACGTTAAGCTCTGGACGCTGAATTCTCGCTCGAGAACGGAGCTGAGATCAAGGTTGGCATTTTCCGATTGACTGTCCAGGGACTGGTGACGCATCTGCGCCTTCAGCAGAGTTCCCCTGTCCCTCTTGGTGCTGTTGGCTTTGCGTTTGATGGTGCAGAAGTGCCCCCGGACCAGCTTGGGCTGCCCGTCCTTGCCGGGCGGCTGCTGAGCTGGCCGAGCGTCCGGGTCCTCCGAGATCCTCAGTCTCTGGAACTGGATCTCCATGTCTGTGGTAGGGCTGCCCTGCTTCCCAGTCTGGTGGTAGTCCTCCTCGTCGTCGCTCAGAATGTCGCTCTCCTTGATGAGACTGTCAGAGAAGTCGGCCAGGCCCTCGTGGGGGTGTTTCTGGGCGTTCTGTCTGCTCCCGGCCGGGGGGCAGCTGCTGCTCTGGGTACCACTGCTCAGGCTGCCCTCATCCGAGTCCAGCGAGCTGCCCTTGTCCGGCTCCCCGGGCCACTCGCTGCTGGAGGAATTCTTAAGGACTTTTAAGGACCTGGATGAAGCTGCAGTGAGAAAAGCACATCTTCCCTTATGATAGAGGAACCGATTCCACAATGTGTTCATTTTTGCCTTGTAGGTTATCAGATTTAACATCTTAATTAAAATTTTATCACCTCACTTCAATCCTGGGACTATCCTGGGACTTGGGCAAAAAAAAGTGTAGATACTGCAAATATGGACATTTTTTATTTATGCTTATTTGAAATTTTAAGTTGGAATTTGGCATTTTTAGAGGACCAATTACCAGAGCTTAATTACTGAGAACAATAAGCTATAAATTATCATAAGGGCTAGGATTCCTATTACTAATGAATAAATTTAAAAGTCAGTTTTACAGCTAATTAATGAATAAATTAGCTCTTGCTAATGAATAAATTTAAAAGTCAGTTGCTAATAAAATCTAGGTTCCTTTCTTTCACTAAAGTACTTTGTAGTTTGAGAACTAAGATTACACCATATTTCTCTGCCCACCTTCTCACCTGTTTATTTCCCTTGCTGCTCAATTAAAAGTACAAAAATGCTTTTTCTCTCTCAAAAAAAGAAACAAAACAAAACGATGACAGGAGGAACTGTTCCCTGGAAATCTGTGCTGTTGCTACTCCAGAACCCAGCTGGAGATGCAGTCTGCTCATGTCAACCAAGCAGGCACTAAGACCCCAGGCCCCACTGGCCTTTACCCAGCCAACTCTGCTCACTGACTCCAAGGGGGCCCAAAACCAGCATCAGGACAGGGCAGGCCCCAGGGACGGAGAGATGACAAACAAGCGGCATTTACGCAACAGGGACTGCAGTCTCAGTCTGCTTCCTCTGCTTCTGCTCCTCCCTGCCCCTCCATCCCACCTCCTCTCTCCACTCCCCTCCCCTGCTCATTTATGTTTACTCGAGGAAGTCTACTCGAAGACCTGTGTCCACTGTCTGTCTGTCTGCTCTCCTACACACAGACACACACGCACAATCATTCAGTGAAAAGCCATAATGATCACTCAGTACTAGATTTTGCTGATGAGACATAAGAAAATTTCCATTACTGGTTCCTGAAGCCAAACTCCAGTTTTAGCTTATTCGGAGTTTTAAAAGGTAAGAAAATAATAGGACTAGAGTTCCTAATAACTTTTTCTTTTCTCTTTCCATATGATACAAAAATACCTTGGTGGAGACAGATTTTATTTCTAAAAAGAGCCTCAGTGGCCAAACACATATACAGAGTCCTTACCTTCCAGAATCAGAGGCGTACTGTGATAAGTAGCAATATAATACGTCCCTGTAAGAATTAACGCTTAGATTGTATTTTGCCCCTTTATCTCCATTTAACCACAAGCTTATGACACTAGTTTATCTAATAGCAGCTAACAGAAACACCCATATTTATGCATATTTCTTAAAAAATAAAAGTATTACTGAATTCATTAATAAATGTACCTTTAAAGAAAAACAGAATTCCTCAATTAATTTATTAATAAACTATATCTTTTTACCTGTAAGAAAGATAATATTTTAAACTCTAGTGTATTTTATTTAGTATAAGGTAATAGAACTAAACAGTCCCCAACCATTTCACTGATTTTCTTTCTCCAAAACATTCTGTAAGCCATAAACTCTGCAGGTGTTCTGGTGTTTTGGAGCATTCTGCAACTTAAGTTCCTGTTACTTGCTGACATATTTGATGTGTATTTGAACATAAATTATTGGAACATTCTTTCAACTGTCAAGTTTGATTGACTCACTTTCTGTCAAGTTATCCTAATTAACCCACAGCCTTCAAGCTTTGGGATTATTGCTGTCAATTCTGTACAGCCATTTGTTTAATGCACAGTCTGCTCTAATACCTTCCATGGTGAACCTGCAAATATAAACCCTTTTTGATTTTTACTCATTAACTAGACATTGGAAAGTGCCATGCCGTATAATCTGTATTAATGTGTGAATACAAGTTTTGCCTACTTCATATGAAGCATTCAGAAAGAACTTATTAAACAAATCCTCTCAGTGAAGGACTTTCAGTTGTTCAAAAACTTCACTGAATGCCCACTATGGGTCAAGCACTGTGCTGGACAGTAGAGATATAATTGTAAACAAGGCAGACATAGATAGCCCCCGCTCTCATAGGCCTTCTACATTTAGTAAGGAAGACAGACATTAACACATAATTACAACCAAACAGAGAGAAAGCTAATGCCACAATTTGTGCCTTGCACAGCACCTGCCAAAGTTAAGCTCAGTACATACTGTTATCACTACCTCAATTTCAAAAATACAAATAGTCTACCCAGTAAAGAACTATGTTAAAGTTATAAATCAGGAGTGATACAAAGGGAGGAAAAGAGATGACAGTCATGCTTCAAATTTAAGTTCTGGTATAGTGGTGACGGATGCACAACACTGTGAATGTACTTAATGCCACTGAAGTGTACACTTAAAAATGGTTAAAATGATAGATTTTGTTATATATATTTTACTACAATTAAAAAAACGGCATTTAAAAATTGTATTAGGTTGTTGAATCAACTTCACCAGAGACTTATAGCACGTGAGTACTTCCGCATCTCAGAATGGTGCATAAAAGGTGGAGAGAAGAGAAAGCCATACAGCACACAGCTGAAAGCAGACAGAAAATGTGAAACTACTTTGCTTCAATTCTCTTCTAACCTTACTGAATTGTTCAGTTCACCTGCTCTGCTCACACAGTAGAGCACAGCTGAGAAGGAAAAAAAAAAAAAAAAACGCCACAACCTTAGAAACGGGTTTCACTACAAATTCACAATTTCCAATATTTCCAATCTCGGTTCAGTTCTCAGAATTCTTCTCAATCCTTTTCCTTAGCAGTAATCAGCTCCCAAACCTTTGCCACTCTCTCAAATCTGCTGTTAAGTCCCATGTTATGCTTAACACATACCCTCCTTCTCAGAGGAAGCAAAGGCCCCCTCAGTTTCCTGATCCTCACCAACCCTACCCCTCCATTTGTTTCCGTTCTTACTTTCCCCTCTCCAGGTCCTGAATAGGTGGCATCTCTGGCAAATGCACTGCCCCCCACCCCTCACCAGCAGCAGCAGCTGTGCTCTGAATTCCCGCATCTGTGACCTGCTCATGAATCTTATTCCATTAACTAGCCACTTGGTAACTTGACCTTCTCCCTCTGTACAGGCTCCTTCTCCTCAAGCTACTCCCATGTTTAAAAAAAATTGTTATTCCCCCCACCCCTGACCCTAATCCTCTTCTAGCTACCACCCTATTTCGCCCCTTTCTCACTTCTAAGCTTGCACCACCATCCCTACCTCCCAGTCACTGCTCCACTCCCTGCACACCCAGGCCAATGAGTGTACGCTAGCTGAAAACATCAGTGATTTCCCAATGACTCCTTTCAATGGACCCTCTTCAGTTTTTTTTAAAAATAGAAAATCTCAGCCATATTTGACTCTCTTGATTGGCAGTACCACCATTCACCTAAAATCACCCAAGTGAAAAACCTGCCTTTCCAGAGTCCTTGCATACTGTTTCACCTCCTCATTCAGTCACACACACACACACATACACACACAAAAATACATAGTATTATCCTCTTGTTAAATTTAAAAATACAGGTAAGCTTATAGAATAAAATGAAAATTAAAATAAGGTGCACGAGAGACAAAAACATATGTCCACACAAAGACTTGCACGCAAATGCTCATAGCAGCACTATTCACAGCAGGCAAAAACTGGAAACAACCCAAATGTCCATCAACATGTGAATGGATAAAAAATTGTAGTACAGGCATGCAACGGAATACTACTCAGCAATAAAAAGGACTGAACTGCTAGTACACTTGTCCCTCAGTATCTAAGAGGAGTTGGTTCCAGCAACCCAGCAGATACCAAAGTCTGCAGATGCTCAAGTCCCTTATATAAAGTGATGAAGTATTTGCATATAACCTATTCACATCCTCTTGTATACATACTTTAAACCATCTCTAGGTTGTAACCCAGCAGGACCCTCTGGGGCCTTCCCGGGACAGACCCCTCCCCCATATCCTCTGCTTTAGCTCCTCTCTGAAGTGCAGATAATAGTGTCTGACGCACATTTCCTGAGTTATTTTACAGATGCTAAAGCCACCACCAAATGGAAGAAATTAACTACTTGACCATGAGCATGTAGCCCCCAGACCTAATGGCACCTGAGGATTGATAATGTTAACCCCTGTGACCCTGCCCTGTTACCTCACCATCAACCAATCAGAGAGTTGTGCATGAGCTGATCACACACCTTGGGACTCCCCTCCCACACCTGGCTTTTAAAAATGTTTCACTGAAACCCATGGGGAGTTCAGGCGTTTTGACACAAGCTGTCCTAGACTCCTTGCTTGAGTCTCTGCAATAAACGCTGTGTTCTCCTTCACCACAACCCGGTGTCAGTAGATTGGCTTTACCATCTGCCTCCGGCAGACCCAATTTGGTTCAGTAACAGGTTACTTATAATACCTAATGTAAATACTATGTAAACAGTTGCCAGCATGTGGCAAATTAGAGTTCCGCTTTTTGGAGTTTTCTGGAATTTTTTTTCTTTATATTTTCTATCTGTGGTTGGTTGAACCCAGGATAGCGAAACCATGGATATGGAGGGCCAACTGCATATGCAACGACACGGTAGAGTCTCAAAAGCATCATGCTGAGTGAAAGCTAGAACAAAAGAAAACATACTGTGGGATTCCATTTATAGAAAATTTTAGAAAAAGCAAAACTATAGTGACAGAAAGCAGATCGATAGTTGTCAGGGGCAGAGGTTCCAGGGATAGACTGGCTGCAAAGGGGCATGCAGCAACATCCTGGGGTGATGGAAGGCCCTGTATCATGACTGCAGTGGTGATTACATTACCTTATACATTTGTCAAAACTCATCAAATTATAGACTTAAAATGGTGAATTTTATCATATGTAAATTATCCCTCAATAACGCTGACTTCCAAAAGTTAAAGTGAGTCTTCTAAAATGCATCCTAGGGACTTCCCTGGTGGCGCAGTGCTCAAGAATGTGCCTGCCAATGCAGGGGACACAGGTTCGAGCTCTGGTCCGGGAAGATCCCACATGCCGTGGAATAACTAAGCTCATGTGCCACAACTACTGAGCCTGTGTTCTAGAGCCCACAAGCCACAACTACTGAGCCCGCATGCCACAACTATTGAAGCCTGCACACCTAGAGCCCGTGTTCCGCAACAAGGGAAGCCACCGCAATGAGAAGCCCACGTACCGCAACGAAGAGTAGCCCCTGCTTGCCACAACCAGAGAAAACCCGTGAGCAGCAACGAAGACCCAAAGAAGCCAAAAATAAATAAATTTTAAAAATAAAAAATATTTAAAAATAAAAAATAAAATACATTCTACTAAAGATTTCTGTGTCTGCATTTGTTTTCCATAGTCCTAATTCATATTTTAGTTCTATGGTAATTCAGTCCTATATAGAGTATTGTGTTTCTCATAATAATACAAATCCTTCTCTAACTGACTGGAAACAATACATAGAATTCTGTTTTATTTCCAGAAACCTTATCAAGGCAACAATTTACAGTGTAAGTGTGTGAATTTTATTATTATCAAAATGGGAGTATCCTGATTATGATAAATAAGTAGTATGTCTCTGATTCCACCTGCATAGCAATTTCATTGACTCTCAAAAAGGTTCTTTGGGAACCTCTTGAATGAAGACCTCAAACTCCAAAAGGTGAACACTGGTCTGTCTTTGAGACATCGTACCCATGTGGAAAACATGAGACAAGGACTTCCTCTTTATTTTATTCCCTTGGGATTGAAATGTGTACTTTTCTTTATTCCCATCCCACCGCTAGCACTTAATAAATACAGTAGTTTATGTTGACTCCTTCAAAATATTTAAGGCATAAATAAATGGAACTGCTGTCAGCAAAAGACTCACTTCCTAAACAATCTATATTCAAACCAATTTTATAATGTTATCAATTTGCCTAATCCTAACAATTTGACTTCTCTGGTGGTCCAGTGGCTAAGACTTTGCCTTCCAATGCAAGGGGTGCAGGTTCAATCCCTGGTTGGGAGCTAAGATCCCACATGCCTCGTGGCCAAAAAACCAAAACATAAAACAGAAGCAATACTGTAACAAATTCAATAAAGACTTTAAAAATGATCCACATCAAAAAAAAACCTTAAAAAAAAAAATTCTTGTCTAGTCCTAGTAACCAGAAATACATACACAAGTTGCAAGCCTTAACCTGTTAAGGCAGTTCTGTTAATCCTTAGCTGGGGTAAACCTATGAATGCTTACCACAGGATAGTGTACTAAAAACCCCAAGATAGTGTATTAATGTATGTTCCCTGTGGTTCCACATACAGTTTCCAGAGTTACAGAATGATCATGCTATAATGCAGGGGAGAAAAGGGTGAAGGCAACTAGTTTCCATTCACTTATAATTAGTCTTACAAAGGCTGATTAATTATGACAGTTCCACTAACTCACTGACTTGCTTTCCAGAAATTAAGGATATTTCCAGCTAAACAGAGTAATTATCCGAAGATTAGTGGCTGGTGATTAATTTATCCTCTTAAGTGACCATAAATAATAGGGATTACATTGCCTTGACATTTTTCCATAACCCATTCTCAGTTGCCACCAGACACCCAAAGTCATCATGATGAATTAGAGGAAGAGACAGTTTAATTGGATTAAGCATTACTTTTATCTGATTTTTTTCCAAAAAATAATAATAGTCTGCCTTTTGCTTTAAGTGTCTCAATATTTGTTTCCTAATCAAAGCTACAAAAAAAAACTACCATGTATACCAACTAATTATAATAGCATACACATAATGAACACTAAGTTATACAAAACAGTGTATTTTCAAGTCAACACCAAAAAACATACATTGCTCTTTTGTGATTCCTGACCTTTGGTATTAGCAAATCTCTCTGGTGTGTTGGCATGGGATTTAAAAGACTATATGGCTTCTGTTTCTCAAACTCTGAGGAAAAAATACTTGAGTTGGCCTTCCCTCTGCCTCCCCTCCCCATGATCACTGGATATCAAATTGACTTGTCATCAGGCCAGTACTTGCGTTCAACCCCACAAGCACAACAGTAGACAAGCATGGTTGAAACACTGCCTTAAACCCTGACATGTACTTTAATACAGACCTTGCAAATGAAGCCAAAAGGTACTAAAAGATGAAACAGTTACTGGAAGGAAGGGTAGGGGGTAGGGGTGTCTTGGCTTACAAAATAAGGCAGATACCCTCTTCTTGCACAATCATCAATTCCCTTTCACCCACCCCCTGCTTTTACTGGTTCTTCCTCCAGGGTCACTGCACTTCCAGCACCTTCAGCTGGGCTTCAATCACAAGAGAGCAATTCAGAACCTGAATTCTGAGAGATTACAGCACAGCACATGAGTCAACACACACGCCCACATACAGGGACTGTGCCAACCTACTCAGTAACAAGAGTGTCTGACATATCTGTTGTGCATCCAAAGCACTTTGACATTCTTCTATCTTACTTGAGTCTCACTGCTACAGCTGAGGGAACTGAGTAGCTGACTCAGTTCCTAAACTCTGTGATGGCTGATCTACAAGATAACATCTTCCTGTTGAACAAGTTTTCCACCACTATCAATACTTTACATTTAAATTAGAAATATATAAATTAATTGAAACGATTCTAAGCCACTCCCACAGGCTCTTGGTCTAGAATATCTTGAAAATAAGACTTACAGACTGGTTTAATTAATTATACGGTGAATGCAAGAAACCGTAAATGCAGATAGTCTCAGAGGTCACGTAAAACTAAAGGGGGAAAAAAAAAACCAAGTCTTAGGACTAAGTTTTGGAAATACTTAAGACAATGACAGTAAAAAATACAATCTGACCTTTGGAAAGTTGCAAATCTGAATTAGAGAAATCTAAATGCTGGAAAGTTTTTTTTTAAGGATGAAGTGTTGTTACTTTTAAATAAGATGATTTCAATGGAAACCAACTAAGCTACCTAGGAGCAGCCCCTGGGGCTTCTTGAGACAGAATTTCTCAGTTTCTATGATAACATCACATTCCTCATAAAGAGACGGGCTCTTTCCAAAGCTCTACCTCCGGCCTCAGCTCCACTCTGAGGCTCCAGGTTTACGTGTCCAGTTATCTGCTTGACATCATCCCCTGATGTCCTGCTGGCATTTCACACTCATATGTCTAACATCTGAGTCAGCCTTTCCCTGTCAACTCCTCCTCCACATGCCCCTGGTCCTGTCAGTGGCACCATCCAGGACTGTCTACATCATTTGCAGGGCCGAGTACAAAACGAAAATGTGGGGCTCCTAGTTCAAAAATTATTTAGATGCTGTCCCCAGGCATAAGCATCATCTGTTTCCATGTCACTGTCCACACGCATCACTTGCCAGACTTCCCTCAGTCTGTCCTTTGAAATGTCTCACATCTACCCCTTCCTTCCCACTTCCACTGCTGGGCCTCCAATCTACCCCGGCTCTCAGCCAGGACCTCCGTAATTGATGTTCCTCCTCTTTCTTTAACTCTGCAACCCAGTCACAATTTTTTAAGGCACACTTCAAACATCCTTGATATCTTCCCATTGCCTATTAAATCACATGCAAACTTCCTAACTCCTCACTCAAACCTTCCATTCCCCATTTTTTCCCAGCCTTATCTTCTTGGGACTTTCCTCTACAATTCCTGGGCTCTTGCCAAACCAAATTCCTTGTCATTCATTTAATGAGCCCAGTGCATAGTTGAGTATTAAAGAACCCGGGTCCTGGGCTTCCCTGGTGGCGCAGTGGTTGGGAGTCCGCCTGCCGATACAGGGGACATGGGTGCGTGCCCCGGTCCGGGAAAATCCCACATGCCACGGAGCGGCTGGGCCCGTAAGCCATGGCCGCTGAGCCTGCGCTCCGCAACGGGAAAGGCCACAACAGTGAGAGGCCCGCGTACCGCAAAAAAAGAAAAAAAAGATGTCTACAGATATGTTATTTACATTGCATAACACAGCCTGCGATTCAAACACCCTGCAAAAGGAGGTCTGGCTGAGTAATCTAGGGTAGATCAGTATGATAGCCGAATATCACATTTACTGAAAACATGAAGCAGGTACGCTACCTAATAAAGAAAAATGTACCTTAAAAATATTGTTCACTGAGAAACAGAAAACAAAATATTCACATATAAATCTACAATTCCTTATTTCCAACTTTGGAATCCCAAACCCAAAGTTTTTTTTATAAGATGGCATCAATAATCACTTGGAAGTAAAACATGATCTGAACTGACATGAAGGTACTTATGGTCTCTATTTGTCCCAATTACTCTGAATAGTCATACATTTTTTTGCAGAAATATCAGTGTATTAGATTATAGGGTGCTGCCTCAGACTCCCCTGGGTGGGGAGGGACGGGGGGTAAAAAACACAGCTGTATGAACCAGGTTACTTTTTTAAAATCAAAAAAATTCGACCCCAAAACACATATGGCCCCAAGAGTTTCAGATAAGGAACCGTGGCTCTGTGCTAATGACATCAATTGTAAATTTAAAGAGTTAAACTTTGGTATTCCTCAGCTTTGTTGAAAAAAGTGTCTGAGGGACTTCCCTGGTGGTGCAGTAGTTAAGAATCTGCCTGCCAATGCAGGGGACATGGGTTCAAGCCCTGGTCCGGGAAGATCCCACACACCGTGGAGCAACTAAGCCCGTGTGCCACAGCTACTGAGCCTGCGCTCTAGAGCCCACAAGCCACAACTCCTGAGCCCTCGTGCCACAACTGCTGAAGCCCGCGCACCTAGAGCCCATGCTCTGCAACAAGAGAAGCCACTGCAAGGAGAAACCTACACACTGCAACGAAGAGTAGCCCCTGCTTGCCACAACTAGAGAAAGCCCAAGCGCAGCAACAAAGACCCAATGCAGACAAAAATAAATAAATAAAATAAATAAATTTATTTTTTTTTAAAAGTGTCTGAAAGGCATGCATTCTTTCAGGAAGGCTCTTTGTAATGCTACAACTGCAGGAGTGTGTGAAAAGACAAACCAAATCCCTCTCCAAATAACTACAAATTCCAAACCAATAAAACTGAACTAATTACAATTTCTTTTTGCTTAGATTCAAGATTTCACATTTCTGGAAAAGGGTCAGTCTTCTGTCCTACTGAGCATCATTTTACAGACACAAGTTTATTGAAAGAAATGATAAACTCTCATATTTTTATAAAGAACACTGAGCTAAAATTTAGGTCATTTAAAAGCATTATTTTAAATCTTTTAGTTTAAATAGTCATTTAATATGTAACCATTTTTATCCAGGCAAAGATTTTTTTTTTTCTGGTGGCAACACAATGCGGCTTTGAGATTTTTTTTTTTCTGGTGGCCAGCAGCAAAATGTGGGGAATGCTCTATTTGCCTTTGCCCTCGTACAAGTAGCCTGTGTACCAGAAACACAAAAGAAGCACCAAACAAGAGGATTCTTGATTAGTAATTATTTATCACTCTGGATTTAAAATTATGCATACAAACACAAATATTCATCTATTATCTCTTCTGCCCCTTCTCTAGTCCCTCTACCCGCCCCCCAAAAGAGAAATATCAATAATAATTTTCTGTGCTGTGTCTGGCTGGGGATCAGGTATGATTAGCATCGCATGATCTAGCTCTTAGTGACTGTCCATCTGATATAAAATATCTCCATTTTGATCCAAAACAAAATGTGGCCAAATAATGTAACGTGATTTAAAATCAGTTCCCTGGGACTTCCCTGGTGATCCAGTGGTTAAGACTCCACACTTCAAATGTAGGAGCCACGGGTTCGATCCCTGGTCGGGGAACTAGGATCCCACAAGCTGTGCGACACAGCCAAAAAAAAAAAGAAAAAAGCCTCTCCTCCTAATCTGTTTATATACAATTAACGAAAGATTGTCATTATAAAACTAAAATCAGTTCCCTTTACCAGTTCCAGCCTATTCCATAATTAACATTTTTCTCTGAGAAGAGACAAAACCTAACAACTACAATGAAAACTCCATACATCTACCATCTATTCCCACAAAACCGCTTCATCTTAGGCCAAATTTACTATTACAGTCATTAAAGTTAATACATCTAATGCTAATGGTTAATTATTTTTACTATTATAAAAGCAACGCTTGTTCAACATAGAAAAACTAGAAGCTACAGATAAACCAACAGAGACTAAGAAGCCCAAAAACCTGGCACTGGGAGGTAACTTTGGAGTTGGGGGTACTGCTGCCAAAGTTCAAGTGTTACATTACTGCAGGAAAACAACTGCAACTTTCTGCCCCCATCTGTGCTAAAACATCAATTAACTTTGTGGAATGCCGTTGTTTAAACAACCATTGACAAATGTGAATCCTTTGAGATGCTGACATTTGAAATTGGAACGTGAAGTCAAAACTAATAAAAAGGATAATTAAGCAAGATGAAAAGGTTTTCACTATTAAAACCAGTCACCAGACCAACCCACCCCACTTGGCATTAGTACCTACACAGAAAAAGTCAATAAGTAACTCTGTTTAATGAGTAGTGGTTTTCTACTCTAATGAAACGTATCTCAGAATTGTTTCTTGGATCCAGTCTAAGTTGGTCACAAGACTAAATAAATTTTGACTTTCTGAACACATGCAGAACACTGTTGATGCAATTTACTCTTTAGCAAAAAGAAAAAAAAAAAAAAGGGTAAAGCTGAACCACAGACCAATGCACCTTTCCCTGAGTTTTATACGTTAATTTAACCACTGACCTTTCATTTAGATTTAACTATCTAATGATAGAAACGCATACCTTGAACGGAATTCAAAACTCCAGTCACTGATTCTCAAGTCGGGGGACTGGAGGAGGAAGGCAGCACAGTTCCCCCTCACTAAGAGGAGCATATCAGAGAGGCACACTTAGTTTTTGGGGTTTTTTTTTTTGCGGTACACGGGCCTCTCACTGTTGTGGCCTCTCCCGTTGCGGAGCACAGGCTCCAGACGCGCAGGCTCAGCAGCCATGGCTCACGGGCCCAGCCGCTCCGCAGCATGTGGGATCTTCCCAGACCGGGGCACGAACCCGTGTGCCCTGCATCAGCAGGCGGACTCTCAACCACTGCGCCACCAGGGAAGCTCCACACTTAGTTTTAAAAAGCGTATTCAGTATTATACTTTTGTCTTCAAAAAAACAAATAAAGAATCCTAGGGGATTCCCTGGCCATCCAGTGGTTAGGACTCGGCACTTTCACCGCAGGGGCCTGGGTTCAATCCCTGGTGGGGGAACTAAGATTCCGCATACCACGCGGTGCGGCCAAAAAAAAAAAACCTTAATTATTTCCATAATACCACTAAAAGTAAAGGGACAAAATCTTAGCTGGTGGAAAAATACAGAAACATGGCTTTATCTTCCAGGTATTAGGGAATCTCACTCAAAAGTTAAACTACCCTTGGAGGTGTGTATCAAAATTTTCAACAGCTATGGGACTTTTATGTTTGGGAACAAAGGGGGTTAGAAACACTGCTTTGGTCCACATACCTTATTTCAAATCTTTATTTCATGTGTATCCCCATAATTAAAAATCAGTGAAATGCAAAAGCCAAGACATGGAAACAACCTAAATGTCCATTGACAGATGAATGGATAAGGGAGATGTAGTACTAGGTTGACCAAAAAGTTCCTTCAGTTTTTAAGTAAAAATAAAAGACACATTTTTCATTTTCACCAAGAACTTTAAAGAACAATGTATTCACCGTTTTGTTCCACTGCCTTCTGTCATTTTTCAGGCAACTTCATGATTCCATCTTCCAAAACTTTTTCTTTTTGAGCAAAGAACTGTTCCAGGTACCTTTTACAGTCTTACAGGGAAATGAAATTTTTTCCATTAAGAGGATTTTGTAAAGACCAAAATAAATCGAAATCTGAAGGTGCAATGTCTGGTGAATACAGCGGATGAATCAGAACTTCCCAGCCAAGCTGTAACAGTTTTTGCCTGGTCATCAAAGAAACATGCGGCCTTGCGTTATCCTCATGTAAGATTATGCATTTTCTGTTGACTAATTCCGGACGCTTTTCGTTGAGTGCTGCCTTCAGTTGGTCTAACTGGGAGCAGTATTTCTTGGAATTAATCGTTTGGTTTTCTGGAAGGAACTCATAATAGAGGACTCCCTTCCAATCCCACCATATACACAACATCACCTTCTATGAATGAAGACCAGCCTTCGTTGCAGTTGGTGGTGGTTCATTTCGCTTGCCCCACAATCTCTTCCGTTCCACATTACTGTACAGTATCCACTTTTCATCGCCTGTCACAATTTATTTTAAAAAACAGAACGTTTTCATTGCGCTTAAGTAGAGAATTGCAGGCAGAAATACGGTGAAGAAAGTTTTCTTCACTTAACTTATGTGGAACCCAAATATCAAAGCGATTAACATAACCAAGCTGGTGCAAATGATTTTCAACACTTGATTTGGATATTTTGAGTATGTCGGCTATCTCCCACATGGTATAACTTTGATTGTTCTCAATGCCTCGATTTGATCACTATCAACTTCAACTGGACTACCGACCGTGGAGCGTCGTCCAGAGAGAAATCTCCAGCACTAAACTTCGCAAACCACTTTTGACACATTCGATCAGTCGCAGCACCTTCTCTATACATTGCACAAATCTTTTCTTTGCATTTGATTTGCATTTTACCTTTCTTGAAATAATAAAGCATAATATGCCAAAAATGTTGCCTTTTTTCTTCCATCTTCAATATTAAAATGGCTACACAAAAATTCACCAATTTTGATGTTTTTTTTAAGTGCACGCTGATATGACAGCTGTCACAATACAATCCAACAAAATTGTTTCTAATGAACTTAAAGACAACTAAGCACTGTTAGAGTCAGCTTACAGAAAAACCCAAACTTTTTGACCAACCCAATATATATATACAATGGAATACTACTCAGCCATTAAAAAGAATGAAATAATGCTATTTGCTGTAACATGGACACAACTAGAGATTATCATACTAAGTTAAGTAAGTCAGAAAGAGAAAGACAAATACCATATGATATCACTTGTACGTGGAATCTAAAAATATGACACAAATGAACCTATCTATGAAACAGAAACAGAATCACGGACATAGAGAAGACTGGTGGCTGCCAAGGGGGAGGGGGTTGGAGGAGGGATGGAGTGGGAGGTTGGGGTTAGCAGATGTAAGCTTTTATATATAGAATGGATAAACAACAAGGTCCTATACAGCAAAGAGAACTATATTCAATATCTTATGAGAAACCATAATGGAAAAGAATATTAAAAAAAGAATAATTCAGTTATATGTATAACTGAATCACTTTGCTGTACAGCAGTAATTAATACAACATTGTAAATCAACTACACTTCAATTAAAAAAACTTAGTGGGACTTCCCTGGTGGCACAGTGGTTAAGAATCCACCTGCCAATGCAGGGGACATGGGCTCGATCCCTGGTCCAGGAAGATCCCACATGCCACGGAGCAACTAAGCCTGTGCGTCACAACTACTGAGCCTGCGCTCTAGAACCCACGCACCACAACTACTGAGCCCACGTACCACAACTACTGAGCCCGCATGCCTACGGCCCGTGCTCCACAACGAGATACCACCGCAATGAGAAGCCCGCAAACTGCAAAAAAGAGTAGCCCCCGCTCACTGCAACTAGAGAAAGTCCGCGCGCAGCAACGAAGCCCCAACACAGCCAAAAAATTTTAAATTTTTTAAATTTAAAAAAAAGAAAATCATGACTACATTAATATAAGCATGTAATAAAGTTAGAAATTCTATCTGGCCACCTTCTTAAAAAAATGAAATAAAATAAAATTTTAAAACTTAGTGAAATGAAAAAAGACTTCAATTTGGGAATAAGGCAAGTCACCTCCTCAATTTCCTAGTTCTAGTTCCTACATGCAAGGTGGAATGCAGGCATTTTGCTGTTAATGAAGATAACTTAGCTAAGAAGGTATGATCACACACATCTGGTACACAGATAACTAGGAGCACTGCTTTCCTCCATTACTCCAGTCCTAGAGGGTGGCTCTGTGTAGTGCTTCTGCACAGGTCCCAGGAGAGCTGGAGTTGTTCCTTCTGAAACACTGCCAATAAAAACACCCACAGTTGTGCCTGCGTGGCACCAGGCTAGACGGGTGCTCAGAGCTGGGGTGAGCTGACTGTTGGAGCAGTGTTTGGGGTTTTGTTTGTTTTTGTTAAGGTTTGTTTTACTTCAATATGAGATCAGATCTCTAGCTGGGTTGTGATAACTCTAAATGGAATGGATTGGACGACTTCACAGGATTTCTGATAACTTGGGTAGGAGACACTAAAGGTTCTAGAGAACATTTAGGTAAATATGCAGAAAATAGTTTCAAGGGGATAAAAAGGCAGTATTCTACATTTCAAGACAACTTTAACAGAAGGATAAATCTTTGTCCAGATAAAAAGATGCTCTTAAATTCAACTTAACGGATGTAAATACTGATATCATGTGTCCCAACCTTAAACCGTGCAAGTTGCAACTTCACTATCTATAAATAGAGGTAATGACACACTACAATGCTACTCTAAAAAATAAAATTGAGTAATGTATATGAAAACCCTTTCTTTATGGTAAAGAACTACGCAAATTATCACTTAAACAAATATGGATTATCTTAAAAGTGCCTTTCACAGAATGCTAGATTAGGATGGGTTGAAATTAGGTTCTATGTCTTCCACTCTACTCTAAGCTTAATTCGTAACTCATTTGAATTCGTGCTACCCCCAAAACATTCCACATGCATCCCCCAAAAACATAACAACAGTTGCATAAAAACATTGTTTATCCCATAGTTGTGATAAAAGAAATAAAATGGCCAACCATTTCATCAGAACTTTATAAGGACCAACAACCACACTGAAGAGAGGAGTGGCACACATAAAGTCACAGAGGCAAAGACAGCAGGACAGATTTGGAAAAGTGCAAGACCTTCGGCTAGGCTGGAGCATAAAAAGCAAGAAGGGAGAGGGAATTCCCTGGCGGTCCAGTGGTTAGGGCTCCATGCTCCCACTGCAGGGGGCCCGGGTTCGATCCCTGGTCAGGGAACTAAGATCCTGCATGCCACGCAAGATGGGAGAGAGGTGAGAAGCAAGGCTAGAGGGTCAGGCAAGGGCCAGTGCTCAAAGGCATTTGGTTTTCCCAGAACTAATGGGTATCACTGATGGCTTTTAAATAGAAAAATGATATGGTCCAATGTTTCAGAAAAACCACTCACTTGTATAACTGAGGACAGGTAGACCAGTTAATGGGTTATGACAATAATTGAGGCCAAAAGTAATGAAGGCATGAATTAAGGCACAGCACTAAAGGAAAAGACAGGGATTGACTTATGAGGCATTAAGGAGGGAAACACAAAAGGACTGTCTAATTTAACGAAATAGGAAAGGAAAGAGGAGAAATAAGAAATTAAGATGGATTCCAGGTTTCTGACATGAGCCATCAGAGGTGTTATATACTGAGAGAATTCAGAAGGAAGGTTACGCCTATCCACAGGTGGGCTGTTGTTTTTGGTGGCAGGTGAACACTAAGTGGGGTGGCTAAGAAATGAGTTCCTTTTAGCTAAGTATGATGTACCTGTGCATCCAAATGGAATTTTCTAGAAATAGGTAATATGGGTCTTGAACACAAAGAAGAAATTTGGAAATAACACGCCAAGATAGTGGCTGGAGCCACAGGGCATATAAGACACGCAGGGAAGGCAAGAAAAGGGAAGCAAGCACATGGCCTGGGACCAAGCCTCAAGGAACCGCAATATGGATTCAACAAGGACCCATTGGGCTTCCCTGGTGGCGCAGTGGTTGAGAGTCCGCCTGCCGATGCAGGGGACACGGGTTCGTGCCCCGGTCCGGGAGGATCCCACATGCCACGGGGCGGTTGGGCCCGTGAGCCATGGCCGCTGAGCCTGCGCGTTCGGAGCCTGTGCTCCGCAACGGGAGAGGCCACAACAGTGAGAGGCGTGCGTACCGCCAAAAAAAAAAAACAAGGACCCATATAAAAATGATACAACAAATCACATCAAGAGCACAGAGTACAATTTATTCTAAAAGACACCTCAAAACCTCTCCTGAAATAATTCATACACTTTTATTTTTGGTTGAGTTGGTTCTTTAGACTGTTAATTCTATTGATAAAAATTCTACGATAAAACACCACAGAAATACTCATATTGTTGTACTTAATCAGAATTCACTACACACTATTTACACTTTTCAGTCTTGCTCTGAACTCAGAAACATTCTGGAAATGGAGTATGAAATGCTCACACCATGCTCATGTCTTTATCATTCCAAAATCCCGTAACAATTTTTGTGGTCTAATAACTTATTTTAACAGGCAGTTTAGATGAATTCACATGGAATATAAGGTTGGATGTTTTAAGACGGAAGAGAATGAAGGAAAATCAAGCATCGTAACAGCCGCCATAAGTGAGTTCTCTTGGCTTTTCAACATCTCCTTGAGTGCAAATAAGAGTCAGGTATTTTCCTTATAGTGAAACATGTATATAGTATAGGACCACGAATCAGATCATTCGTTCACTGAAATCATATTAAGAAAACACCATTACCAAAAACTTTCCTATGACATAGAAATGGTTAGCTATGCAGACAGCTTTCCCCACCAAAAATAAAGTCCTCTCCATAAAAACCAGACATAGCAGTTCAGTTCTGAGCTATAGCCAAAACCTCCTGTAAGTTCAGGTGTAGCATACAACTGCAGTATGTATATATCAGCATAATATCAGTATGTAAATACAAAAGCTTTTTTTAAAAAAACCTTCAGGAAGAGCTAACTGACAAACTTTCAGCGGTGCTAGTAAGACCACGTTGAGAGGTGTTGCAAGATGCATTCATCCCTAAATGCTACTAAAACTCCTACTTTGTGATTATAACTATCTGAAGAGCAATCTACCTCCACACAGGGAAGATAGAGTTGCGTTAATGATTATAACCAAAGAGCGTCCCTTTTTGGACCTTTTTGATAACCTACTTTCCTTTAAAACTGAATTGAATTTTTAATACCTTGATTTATACTTGAAAATATCCAAAAGAGGAAGATAATGTGCAGTGTTTCTCAAACTTATTTAACCACAGGCCTCTTCTTTAAAGAAAGGCTATTAAAGAACACATTTTGGGAATTACTAAAAGAAGTAGGGGTCTTCTTGACCAAGCCTCTGGACCACAAAGACATAATTTCTTCAAAAGAATATCACTAATGACCCTAAATACTGATTCTGAAAACATACCTGTTTTAGTTATTTTTTAAACGTCAATATACCACTAAAATATTTTTTTTTCCAGGAAGAAAGTAGATAAGTAAACTAGACTAATACCCTAGTAAGATCCCAGAGAATATCCACAGCACTGTGTCAGGAAGCTAAAAGAACCCTAGAATCTTTCTCAGTTCCATGAAGGAACTAAAAATAGGTTTTCCAATAACCAAAGTTAAAGCAAAGTTGCAATTTCTAAGGGAAAACAATGTTCCAGTTAATTGTAGCATCTGTATTAGTTTTCCCAAAAGTGTCTGACTTCCCCCCATCCGGGCAAGAAGCACGTACATATGAACAGATAAAACTTAACTGAAAAGAGACAACTCAAGCTCAGCTTGCTCCCTCTGATGGACCTTTCTAACACAGCAGTATGTGCAAGGCATATCTCTGAGTGCCACGTCAACAGCAGCCAGGATAACGTAATAGGGCTGTGATGCACTCAACATTTTTAATTGGTTCTACTGCCTAAATCGGAGTTCGGCTTTCTTCCCCTTTCCAAAGCCTTAATTTCACCAAGTGAGATTTATTGCCACAGAGAAAGAGGCCATCAAATGCCTTTCCCAGCCTCCACCGTTGGTGGGAATTTCCTTAGAATTTCAGCCTCTTACATTAAGACTGAGTCCTGGTATACTGCAAAGAGAAGTACTCTGTTTACTTATTTGTATCCCACAGCAGATCAAAAGGGAATCAGCTGTTCTCCTTGGGAACAGCTGACTTCCTCTCTCTATTACCACCTCCAGTGCGCAGCACAGAGGGTGTCAGATGCTTGGTAAACATTTGTAGAATGAATAAGGAGTAACATTAAGATGTGTAAACTCGCTTATATCTTAGTGTGAATGAATTTCTCCACGCCCTTTTCCTGAGAAATTTTGGGTGGATCGTCAGTGACATAGAAAGAGGTAAGAGAGCCCTGAAGAGAAAAAGTAAAGCCTGAGGAAGGTTCCTCTTCAGTTCTGCCTGGAAGTACTGTCCTGCTATGGATCAGTCTAAAGGAGCCTGGTTCTTCAAAGGAAACCCCAGACTTCTTGAATGCCATGTGAAATTATCTTGCTTCTCCGTGAACATCTCCCTATACTTCAAAAACCTAACTCTTTCTGGGCTTCCCTGGTGGCGCAGTGGTTGAGAGTCCGCCTGCCGATGCAGGGGACATGGGCTCGTGCCCCAGTCTAGGAAGATCCCACATGCCGCGGAGCGGCTGGGCCCGTGAGCCATGGCCGCTGAGCCTACGCATCCGGAGCCTGTGCTCCGCAACGGGAGAGGCCCCAGCAGTGAGAGGCCCACGTACCGCAAAAAAAAAACCTAATTCTTTCTTTCTTTCTTTTTTAATTTTGGCCACGCCGCACGGCTTGCAGGATCTCAGTTCCCCAACCAGGGACTGAACCCGGGCCACAGCAGTGAAAGCACCAAATCCTAACCACTAGATCACCAGGGAACACCCAAAAACCGATTTCAACGAGACATCAACAATTGGCAATTGCTTACTGACAGCCAAGTAAGACCAAGAAACAGGGACCCTAATCTTTCAGACCTCTTTTCTAACGCCAGAATTCTCGGTATAGTACTCAATCAATTTCTAACACTTGAATTAACCAAACATAAAGAACACTGGATTAGCAGAATGTTATCTAGCCAATGCAATATGATCAAGCATTAAAAACCTAGCTTCTGAAGTCACATAAACCTGAGGTTGAACCCTGGCTCCACCACTTACTTAATCTCTATAAGCCTGAGTTTCCACATCGGAAAAGAAATATTAAATAAAGCCTATCTCGGGACTTCCCTGGTGGTCCAGTGGGTAAGACTCCATGCTCCCAATGCAGGGGGCCCGGGTTCAATCTCTGGTCGGGGAACTAGATCCCACACGCATGCCGCAACTAAAGATCCCGCATGCCACAACGAAGACCTGGCACAGCCAAAATACATAAATAAATTAAATAAATAATAAATAAAAGCTCAACAGATAAGTTTCTTTAAAAATAAATAAATAAATAAAGCCTATCTCATGGTGTTGCAGTAAGTTTTAAAATAGGAATGCATGTAAAGTGCTTAGCACTGGGCCTGGCACATGTGAAGTTCTCAAGAAATATAAACCATCATTTGGAAGCCTAGGTTCCCAATCCAACACCACCTCCCTGGGTATCCTTGGGCTTATAATTATAAAGAAGTTAATGAACACGTGGAGACTGCCCTCTAATGCCGGAATTATCAATCATGAATAACGTAATAGAAAATGGACCGAGGGCTTCCCCGGTGGCGCAGTGGTTGAGAATCTGCCTGCCAATGCAGGGGCCACTGGTTCGAGCCCTGGTCTAGGAAGATCCCACATGCCGCGAAGCAACTAAGCCCTAGCGCCACATCTACTGAGCCTGCGCGTCTGGAGCCCGTGCTCCGCAACGACAGGCCGCGATAGTGAGAGGCCCGCGCACCGCGATGAAGAGTGGCCCCCGCTTGCCGCAACTAGAGAAAGCCCTCGTACAGAAACAAAGACCCAACACAGCCAAAAATAAATTAATTAATTAATTTTTTAAAAAAAAGAGAAAAGGAGGGAGAGGATATGGAATGCACGGGCTCTAGTCTCTCTGTTCCAGACTTCGAAAATGGACCGAAACTTTGAAAAAATAAAAGCCTTAAACAGTTCCAGATATGTTTTACGTTGTACTTGAAGTTAGCATACGTTTGATCACAGATGACTCAGCATTAGATATCCAAAAAAAAAGACTGAAGAGTCAAACTTCAAAGCAGGTGTTCTCAAACACTTCAGGGCCTACTGTAGATGAGACTTTATATGAAACACGTGTGTGTGTGTGTGCGTGCGCACGTGTGTGTGAGTGTGAGAGAGAGAGATGGAGGGAGGGAGGGAAAGAAAGTGGGGAGAGAAAGAGAGGAAGGAAGAAGGGAGCAAAGAAAGGAGAGAGAGACAGAAGGGGGGTGGATCTCAACATTAACTGGCTAAAAGAATATCCTGTCACCATTTTTTCACCGATGAGGTGATCTCAGACCTTAAAGTTTATCTGCTGTACATGTTTCACATATCGACCAAGTACAAGTACAGGCTTTTGTGCCATCTAGCTGGGGTGTTACACAGGGCCATTACAAGTGCACAGGGCCCCTCTGCAGGAATTAGATAAAAGGCACCCAGAGCACAGGCTGGTTTCCAGTCACCACTGACCCTGAATTGTGTACCTCTGTGCAAGGGCACAACCAACCACACATGGCAGTCATGCAGACGAGCACAACGATCTTCAGTATTTAGCTGGCACCCCTGTATACTTGTTTGTGTGGTACACACCCCCACACACACAAACACGGCTGAAAGCCATCAAGGATTTAAATGAGTAAATGGAGAAAGACATTCAACAAAACTGAAAATAGAGAGTTTCAAAAAGTTCAAGAGAGCAGGTCCCTGTGGCCTCCCTCCCCTTCAGCTACCCAGAATTGGCCTGTTGTAGCAATGGGAACCTTGGGGACGGTAGAGATACAGAGGCTTCGACACTGCAAAACTCTGATCCCTGGTAAAGCTATGGTCTCTCTCCAGCAGTTGCTCACTCTCTCTCAAAAAAAGTTAGGAAGGAGAAAAAATAAGACACTCCACAGATACCAATGGATCTACTCACCTGAGTTTGCAAAACCAGTGGTAAACAAAAGACTGTTTTGTTTTGGTGTTTTGACTTCAATAAACGTCTGTAATCCCAGGCAAGAATATGCTAAATGCTGAAGGACCTAGGTCTTAAAATGTTGACTCTGTGAATTCTGCCTCCTTGGGCTTTTCCCTCCCAGATACCCGATACTCATAGAGAAAAGACACAAAATAATTTTTGTTTACTACTACATATGCATATCTATCCTGATAAACTGTACAATAGTTGCCTTCCAAGCAGGTACATCATATTACATTTTGAACACTTTTGTATCCTGTGACCTGCAGAACACAACAGCTTTAAAAGCTATTTAAGGAACAGAAATTCCAGGTTAAATATGGTACCTGATTCACATGCGCAAGGAGCCAATGTACAAGAATATGCATGGCAGCATTGTCTATAGTAAATTTGGAAGTAACCTAAATGTTTATTAAAGGAAAAATGCATATAAAGTATAATATATTCATACAATGGAAAACTATGAGTTAAAATGTAAAGAATTTAAGCTACCAGCTCAAACTGAGGTATTATGGGGATAAACTGCAAACAATGCAGAGTAGAAGAAAAGCTGAATAATGATACATATAGTACAATACTCTTTATATATAAGGCTTTAAAACTCCCAACATTACCTCTCTCTTAGAATTTGTTACGAGTCTTATGTATTTTTTGTATGCACACTAAAGACCTAAGGAAAACTCTAAAAATAAACGAAAATTAAAATTAAAAAAAAAAAAAGACCATTAACCATATAGTTGCCCAAATGGCAAGGAGGGAGCCTGATTTAGTAATGGAAATCACTTGGCCCTTTAAGTCATAAGATGTGTGTCTTATCTCCATTCTGGGCTCATTAGGACACTTTATTTCAACAAGCTTCACTTTTCTCACCTAAATGGGGTTGACAACGCCTGCCTTGCAGGATGACATGAAATAATGTATGTAAAGGCATTATACAGAAGGTCTTGGATTTGGTAGATCAGGTAATAACCAACCCTCTACACGGAAAAAAAATTTTGAGTCTGCACCTTTTTCATCTAATTTGGTATATGATTAAATATGACAAAGAACACACTAGGAAAGGGCAACCCTTCACCCCTCTCTTCCCAGTCCCTGATCTGGCTGTCTCCTATATTTAGCAGAGTGACAACCCCTTCCCCCCACCGCAAAAAAAAAAAAAAAACGCCACGAAACCGTGGTTCCTTCAGGGCCCCCTTCCGAACTTCCGTGACCTTGGAATACATATCTTTCATCTCGCCAACCCTGCCTCCCCGCAACACAAACAGCCCTCTGCAGCGCCGGGAGCAGATGAACAAAAACCCAACCGTCACGGTCACGAAAGAGACCGTAAAAATGACGGAGCGGTGTAATAGGGTTTGGAAGGGTCTGTTTGTTTTCAAAAATTAAGAGAAAGTCTACCGCAGACTCTTAGCCCCTATTCTGCAGAGAGGAAAGCAGGAAGATCTAGGCAAGTAAGTTTTGCGACTTGTTTCCAAATACAGTGCCTACATCTGGATTCAACACAAAGGCAGGCGCACCGAGCATGCTGCTTTTGCAACTGGACAGACCCACCCCTCACAACCTCCGCACACACGGACCCACAGAGGCGCACTAGGCGGCGCCGACGCTCGCTCCGCACGCGGGATGCCCGGGGGTCCCCGCGCCAGCGCCCTCGGGGATGGCCGCGGCGGGTGCTGTGCCTCACCTGTCTTGAAGACCATCTTGTCATCGTCCTTGGACCCGAAGGTCTTCAGCATGGACACGAAGAGCACCCCGCAGGCGTTCTGGATGCCGAACACCGACCCGTTGCACCACATAGCCGCCAGCATCACCAGCCAACCCCAGCCGCCCTCAGGGGGCTCAAGGGGCTCAGCGCCCGCCGGCCCCGCCGGCCCCGCCAGCTCTACCTCCACCTTCTCGGCCCCCGCCGCCTCCGGGCCATCCAAGGGTCCCGAGCCGGGCAGCGGAGCGGCCCCTGGGGGCGCAGGGCCGGGCGGCTGCGCCTCGCTCGGCCCCCGCGCGGCGGCGGGCTCCTCCTGGGAGGGCACCATGGCCCGAGGCGGCCCCCTCGGGGGCCGGGGAGCGCGAGGGGCGCGAGTTCCCGGCAGGCTCGCGGAGTAGCCGCCGAGTTGGGTTGGCGGGCTAGTGAGGCCGAGGTGAGGGTGGTGGAGGCCCCCGTGGGCAGGCGGCGCAGGGCTAACTCTCAAGCCTTCTGGTCCACAGCTCCGCACCCTGACTGAGCAGGCGGCTGGGCAGCCCGGTCTTAAAGACGCCCGCCCCCCGCCCCACCTCCTGGGGGCGTGGTCGGCGGTGGGACCTGCCCCGGCCCACCCCCCTCCCGCGGCGCGCGGAGCCAGGTGCCTGCGGGTGGCTGTATCTAAGAGCGCGTCTGCAGCGGGGCCTCCTCCTACCCGGCGGGGGTCACAGATGTGTAGGTCACCCCGCCACAAAGTGTTAACGGAAGGGGCGCGTCTCCTCCTAGGTGCACGCTGGGTGGATCATTAGGACCACAGTGCGGGACCTTCTTTAGCCTCAGCTCACTGACAGCCTCACGACTAAACTAACATTGTCTCTTTGTTTTATTTTTGTTTTGTTTTATGGCATTCACCTCTTATTACTAATTCTAATACATAACATACGTTATGCCACCTGCTGACTCAAAAAGGAAGTCGGAAAGATTAGAGGCCTTGTTTAATTTCTCCTGCATTCATATGCAATTTCCTGTGAATACTTGGCATAATGAACAGGCTCATTTTGGAAGACTGTTACACCAGTCTTCAAATAACAAACATTTTTGACAGACAGCTGAAAAACACTAAACTACAGCACAGTTGTTTGTACTTTAAACAAACACTAGCACCTGTATTCAACTCCTCTGTCTCCCTGAAGCATGGAGCAACAATGTATGTAAAAGAAATGAAGAGTAATTAGCTGCGCAACATTGAGCACAATTTTTTTTTTTTTTGACTGCACGGGGTCTTAGTTGCTGCATGCATGGGGGATCTAGTTCCCAGACCAGGGATAAAACCTGGGCCCCCTGCATTGGGAGCACGGATTCTTACCCACTGGACCACCAGGAAAGTCCCTTGAGCACAATTCTTAATTTCTCAGTTACTCAGATTCTTCACTTCGAAGTCAAAATATGCTAGTTACTTTATGATGGAGTACACAAATGAGCGTGATTGATCACATTTCTGCCTCTATCTGTTCAAAATCTAGTAGAGAGAAGTCCTGGGATAGGAGTGTCGGGTAGTAAGTGTTACAACACATATACAACAAAGAGAAGTGGGATGGAACCATTAAATTCTCTTCAAAACGCTAGAGAAGAACTTATACAGCAAATAGCCTTTGAGCTGAACCCTGAATCATACAGGCAACTTCAGTGGACAAAGATAGGGGAAGAGCCTTCTAGGTAAATAGCGGAAGCTAAGGGAAAGCAGGGTGTACTTGAGGAACAGGGAACAAAGCTCAAGTATATGTCTTAGGGATGGGATTAGAATGGTAAACTAAAGAACAGTCGCCCAAGTGCACAAAAATGAATGTACAAGGATGTTATTCCAGCACTGCTGGAAATAAAAAGTGGAAGCAAAAGTGTGCATCAGTAGAGAATTGATTAAATACGTACTATATAACCACTAAAAGTTATGATGTTCACCTCTGTTGACTTTGAAAGTCACAACATTTCATTGAGCAAAGAAAGCACATCCAAAAAAAAAATGGTATGGATTATAACACAAAATATAAAATAGATATCCATGAGTCAATATTGATATAAGTAAATGATTAAGTACATAAATAAGGGGGGAATAAACACCTCCTTGCCTGACCTTCTTTCCCCTCTTTTGAATGGTGAATTCTCACTCTATCTTCAAGGCTTAACTCTAAAAGGAAGTCACCTTTATCAATTCTCCCTCCAGGCTTCCATATTTTATTTATAACACTTTTCACAGTCAGCAGAGTGGTTTTCAGTCTCCTTAACTAGAGTAAAAGTTTTCAGACGGTCAGATGATGTCTCATGGAGCTTTGAACCATAGCACTACACACAGTGTAAGTGAACAACAAAGAGTTGTTGAACCAAATTGAATTGAATTGAAAAAAAATTTTTAAGAATCACACAGCATGAAATTGATCACATCAACTTCATCCCATATTTTCAGGTGGAAAATTGTCAGTATTTTTTAAACAACATGAATTTATTTCCCAATTAGAAAAGTAATACATGCTCGCTATAGTAGATACCATAAAAAATAATAAAATTTTTAAAATTTATTATTACACCACTCATATAACCTCTCTTAACATTTAATAGTTTTTAATTATTTACGTATTCATGGAAGATAGAGCATCAGTTTTGTAACTACCATTATTGCATATTTCCCCTATGAACTATGGTATGGCATTGTAAAAAAAATTACGAGTCTTTTAACCCTTAATGAAAATTGCTACATCCAAGATGATGAATGAAACATAAAGAAGCCCAATGAGATGAGGATGCCCAGTAGACTTTGCCACAAGCCATCTTCAAAAGTCCATGTGACTTAGATTTGTACATCAGCAAAGTTATTTACCAGTTACCACATGTTATCAATCTTCAGGACTGCTCATAAAGCTACAAATCTACTATGTTTCCTTCCAGTCTTTTTTTTTCTTTACATTTTTAAATAAAATCAGAATCACGGTATTGTGGACTGTGTACCCTCCCCCCACCCAGGCAAAAACTCGTATTGAAGCCTTAATCCCCAGTACCTTAGAATGTGACTGTGTCTGGAGATAGGGCCTATAATAAAGGTAATTAAGTTAGAATAAGTTAGAATGAGGCCATGAGAGTGGGCCCTAATCCAATCTGACTGGTGTCCTTATAAGAAGAGGATATTATGACACAGAAAGAGAGAGACACAAGGGAAAACCATGTGAGGCCACAGGAGGAAGGCAGCCATCTGCAAGCCAAGGAGAGAGGCCTCAGAAGAAAACAAACAAACCTGCTGACACCTTGATCTTGGACTTCTATCCTCCAGATCTGTGAGAGATAAATTTCTATTGTTTAAGCCAGCCAGTCTGCAATATTTTGTTATGGCAGTCCTAGTAAACTAATATACATAACTAAGCAAAATTTTGTACACTGCATTCTTTTCACTTAAGCCATTGTATCATAAATAACTTCCCATGTTATTAAATATTCTTCAAAAACATGTTTAGTGGCTATATAGGCTTCAACTATAGAGATGGACCATAACTGATTTAACCATTTCCTATCACTGCACATATAATTTATTTCCGGTTTTTCACGATTATAAATAATACTGTAATAAACATCCTTACACACAAATATTTATCAGCATCTGTGATTTTTTTTTTTTTTTTTTTTTTTTGCAGTACTCGGGCCTCTCACTGTTGTGGCCTCTCCCGTTGCGGAGCACAGGCTCTGGACGCACAGGCTCAGCAGCCATGGCTCACGGGCCCAGCCGCTCCGCGGCATGTGGGATCCTCCCGGACCGGGGCACGAACCTGTGTCCCCTGCATCGTCAGGCTGACTCTCAACCACTGTGTCACCAGGGAAGCCCTGTGATAATTTTTTAAAATAAATTTCTAGATGTGAGATTACTGGTGAAAAGCACATATTTTAAGACACTAAACACGTTGATAAATTTTAAAGCAACTTTGTCAGTTTATAACCCCACCAGCACTATATGAGAATGCCATGTTAGTGCCCCTCAGGAAGTATGGAATAATATGATTATTTTTAAATCCTGCCAATTTAGGATTAAAATGAAATTTCATTATTAGTTTATTTTTCAAATCTTTAGCTATAAGTGACAAATATATTTATTAATCATCTGAATGTCCTTTTTTATAAATGGTCTCTTGATAGTCATTCTCCACTTTTCCCAACAGGGAAATTGATGTTTTTTTCTTAGTGATGTTTACTAATGTTTCTCATATAAGTCCCATGCATTTCTCATTAGGATTATTTTCAGACATTTCACTTTCATGTTGTTGTTGCTGCTGATGTCGTTGTCACTGCTTTTGTGAATGAATTTTTTTCCATGAGAGCTTCTAACTGGTTGTTGCTAATACAGTAAAAAACAATTAAGTTTTTATTTTTACTTTGGTCTAACTTTGACGGTAAAGCATTATCTACTAGATTAAGATAATGAACACCAGCCTAATAAAAAAAAGAAACCTCTTATCATTTTATAGCTTGTTAGATCCAATCCTACATCTTAAATGGATAAGTTTTAACTATGTGTACACATTTACCCATTTTACATTCCTAATTGAAAGTAACTTCAACATTTTTTTTCTAATGCAAACAACTTCTAATGCAATGACTTCTCCCTTCACATATTTTATTTTTATATAAAGTGTCTTTAAAAGCAAACACTGTGCATCAGTTTTTATACTGTTGATTGTTCAATAAGTCTTCTCAAACCCCTATTAGGGGATCCGAAACCAGGTTAAGAAGGTTGAATAATCTTCAGAGAAGATGTCTCCAAACTATGTTATGCTGACACCCTCCAACAGAAGACACAGGCTATGGTGGCAAGAGCACTTGGAATCAGAAGATGAGCTCTGTCACTTCACCATCTGTGTGACCTTGGCCCAGTCACTTGCCTATCTGCAGGTCAGTTTTTTTTGTTTTTGTTTTGTTTTAATTAATTTATTTATTTATTCAATTTTGTCTGCGTTGGGTCTTCATAGCTGTGCGCTGGCTTTCTCTAGTTGCGACAAGTGGGGGCTACTCTTTGTTGCGGTGCATGGGCTTCTCATTGCGGTGGCTTCTCTTGTTGCAGAGCACAGGCTCTAGGCGCACAGGCTTCAGTAGTTGTGGCCCGCAGGCTCAGCAGTTGTGGCTTGCAGCCTCTTGAGCGCAGGTTCAGTAGTTGTGGCACATGGGCTTAGTTGCTCTGCAGACTGCAGGTTCTTACCGGACCAGGGCTCAAACCCATGTCCCCTGCATTGGCAGGTGGATTCTTAACCACTGTGCCACCAGGGAAGCCCGCAGGTCAGTGTTTGAAACCCAAACACAATTCCTCGGCCTCTAACCCCAATCTATCCACCCCACACTCCATCCTGACAGCGCTACCTCAGTCATACTACAGTTTACCTCAGCTATATTTTAGTATCACTAAAGAGGTTTGGGGAGACTCATTCTTTAGCAGCATTTTCTTTGCAAATATTCTGGAACGAGAACTACGGATTAGATACTTAATCAGCTTCATTTGCAGAGGGTAACACTGTGCAACCCTATCCCGAATTGTAGGAGTGTGTCCTATTGGTGGCCTGTGGCTCCCCATGCTTTGACCATCTACACCAAGTGTCCCCAAAGCGTGGCTGCCCAACACAGATCTGTCAACTGCAGCGTCCTACCATTAGCACCCTGCTACTGTTGAAGCATACTAAATGGAATTAAATTTACTGTCATGACAAGGGAAAACATATTGATAATTTAAATTTGGTAATAGGAGTCCCTTTCCCTGTGGTACAATGGAATTTAAGAGGATTTTGGAGGAAGGAGATTTGAACTCAAGTCCTGGCTCGACCCTTCACAAGCTGCCAACACAAGGCCCTAAGACTGTTGAGGAGATGAAGTAGGATAACGACCAGAAGCTGTCTGTGACCTGTGCCTCCCTGTGGAGGGGCTGTGGCATTATTGTTGCTGGAAGAATGTCCTTAGTTGTAAATATTTCTTGAAATTTTGTATTCTTGGAATCATACGATATTACCTCTAGAGAAGGGATCTTATTACTTTGTTCAACTTCCTGCTTAAAGCAAGAGTCTCTTCTAAAGCATCACAGCAAAACCAAAGAGTGTACGATGTGTGAGAAATTGTGTCCATGTATAGAAAAGCCCACACGATGTCTGGAATCCATTATGTAACAACGTGGCTCACGGTTACACCTCAGCCTCTCCTCACTTTCTGAGGGGCTGTGCTCTTCTTGGGCTCGGTACAAAAACTGGCTGCTTGGGTTGAAGGTGTGGGATGGTGTCATGGAAACTTGTTCTCCCAAATCACCATGGAAGTAAATCCCTATGGAGTGCCTTCTGCAGACACAGGGAAACCTAAAACACCAGGCAGAGGGAACTTCCGGAATCGTGAATTTTAAAAATATTTTTACTGTGATCCACAGTTAGAAACACATTTGATGTCTCAACCCAGTACATACACACACACTCACGGACACACACACAAACTGGAACAAAAGTTTAACAGAACAATTTTTTACGATACAGCACATGCTGAGTACAACAGCACATTCTGATCTATTTTATTTCATTGAAAAAAACCCAACCTGCTGGTAAAAACTCTAAATTGATTTTACAACCTCCTAATGAATTTTGGTTTGAGGTTTGAAAAACACTGATCCTATCCAATGCTCCCATCTTACAAATGAAGAAACTGAGTCTGGGAAAAAGGAAGTGGCTAACTATTCCACAAAGACACACACATTTACAGCATGACAGTGACGAGGCTCCAGGTCTCCTGATCCTCGTCATGGCCTTCCCTCAGAACCTCCTATTACTTCTCCTGTCTTCTTTTTTTTTGGCGGTACGCAGGCCTCTCACTGTTGTGGCCTCTCCCATTGTGGAGCACAGGCTCCGGATGCGCAGGCTCAGTGGCCATGGCTCACGGGCCCAGCCGCTCCGCGGCATGTGGGATCTTCCCGGACCAGGGCACGCACCCGTGTCCCTTGCATCAGCAGGAGGACTCTCAACCACTGCGCCACCAGGGAAGCCCTCCTGTCTTCTTGTATAGAGATACAATATTGCCTATTTCTATTTTAGGAGCAAGATATCAGTCTTCTATCAGAGAGGGGAGGAAGTGTCCTCCTCTCTCCCATCTTCCCTGGATGCCCCCCATTGTTGTGGCTGCAACAGGGGCCCCTGCAAGCTCTTTTCCCAAAAACCTAACATACCAGGGACCCCAGAAGAGAGACCCTTGCGGGGAGGGGGGGGGAGATGCATAGGTATCTATTTCCCCTTATAGGTGTCTATTCCCCCCCAGTCTCATGCTTGTGGGGATTTTTTCTTTGGATTAGTTTGCCAACCCCTAGGAAAGGGCATCTGAGAGTCTGTCCTCAGGAAATTAAAATAAAGGGTAGTTCTTTTCTATGGGGAAAGATGGGATGTGGGGAGGATTCTGCAGAGAACTGGTCCATGACTAACTCTGGTTGATCAAAAGCTGTTTGGGGCAATTTGGCACTGTTGATTGCGAACCCATGTCCCAAAGCTAGTTGTGATGGACTTCAGAGAAGCAAGACAGCACTTATTTACCCTCAAGCAATAGCTACCTCTGCCCTCTTGCCCTAAGGCCATTCCATCTCTTTGCTCTACTCCCCTTTGCCTATCCTGCATGAGGGGGCCTTTAAAGGGCGTATATTTTTCAACCAATAATCCCTGATAAGATGGGCACTATCTTATATACAGTTATTTAAAGGAGTCAGGAAAACAAATAAAGAAACAAAATCCAGAGCCTCTTTTTGTTGTTGGTTTTTCCACAGGCCATACTTTTGAACACGAAGAAGAAGGCTGTGGAGATATCAAGGAGGAGGAAATTGTTAGAGAAGACAGACAAATTGACTACCGGCCATGAAAAGCTTATGACTGGGAGGTTTTTGCTTATCTCTTCCTAGAAAAAGAATGTGCAGACTCTAGGAAGTTTGATCTGTTTTTCCCTAGAGTGCCACAATACTTCTTGTAGTTCTTCTTTCTTCTCCCCACCCATCTTCCTAGCCCATCCCACTTCCAAACAATGACTTAAGACCAAGATACAGAACTTGAGATAAGGAGTCAAGGACCAGAAGCAGAACTGCAAAATTGGCAGGTTAGAGCCAGAGACATGTGAATCCTGGAGAAAGAATTGTCTTATTTATCTCTCTCTGCTCAGAACGCAATGCAGCTCCTGCCTGGCACCTGGTAGGTGTTTTGTATATTCTTATAGAAAAAAAATTGACAAATACAATATGAGAATAAGCAGAAGGTCCATAGAAAATCAGCTCAGACAGTGGATTCCAGACTCCAGGAATGCAATCTGGACACCAGGAAGGACAATCAGCAGAGAAGACTGAGCTTGACTCAGAATTCGTAGATAGTCACAAGTCAGAATCAAAAATAGCAGAGAACAGGCTTTCCCTGGTTGACACAAAATGGCTTTTTCCCATTATACAGCAGGTATACTTATATGACCAATGACGATAGATTGGCTTAGCATCGGTTAAAAGAAGTGAAGGTTTTCAGTAAAGAAAAAAACCCTCAAAATGAATCTATGGCTACTCTGAAACAATGCAAAATTATTCTATATTTTAAGAGTTATAATATCTAGAATTGTGATGTTCAATGTGATAGCCACTAGCCACATGCAGCTATTTAAGTTTAAAATAATTAAAGTTAAATAAAATTAAAACTTCCAGACTTCCCTGGTGGCACAGTGGTTAAGAATCCGCCTGCCAATGCAGGGGACACGGGTTGGAGCCCTGGTCCGGGAAGATCTCCCCTGCCACGGAGCAACTAAGCCCGTGTGCCACAACTACTGAGCCCACGTGCTGCAACTACCGAAGCCCACGTGCCTAGAGCCCGTGCTCAGCAACAAGAGAAGCCACCACAATTAGAAGCCCGCACACCGCAGCGAAGAGTAGTCCCCGCTCACCACAGCTGAAGAAAACCCACGTGCAGCAGCAATGACCCAACGCAGCCAAAAAATAAATTAATTAAATTAAATTAAAAATTAAAACTTCCTCATTGTCATTAGTCACAGTTCAGATGCCCAACAACTACATGTGGCTGGTGACTATCATATTGGACATCACAGATACAGAACATTTTGACCATAACATTAGGTTCTATTGGACAGTGCTGATCTAATGAGCAAGTTAATAGTTCCCCCTGCTCTGGTGCATTCATTCAGAATGCATCACTCTTCAAATAAAATATAGACAAACAAACAAAAAAAAACTTCAAAAGAGGATAACTGCAAAGCTAAAAAGACATCATTTGGGGAATAGTTCAAAGAACTAGAGATATTTAGTCTGGAGAAGAGGAAAATCCAGAGTAAATATGAAGATTAACTTTAAATATTGAAGAACTGTCATATTGTTCCATGTGACTTAAGGGATAGACTTAAACCCGCGTGTCAGAGTTACAAAAGATTCTAGCTCAAGAGAAGGAAAAACTTCTTTCCCATCAGAGCTACCCAAAGGCAGAATGGGCTGCCTCATTCAGGAATGAGCCCTCTAACTTGGAGTGTTCAAGCAAAGGCTGGGCACACGCCTTACACACAGATATTAAAAAACAAAAAATCTTGTGAAAGAAAGGTTATTTGTCAAATATATCAGGAAGGAGGCATGAATTCAAACATGAATGAGCAGTTAAACTTGATGATCTTTGAAACCCCTTCAAATTCTAAGAATCTCTGACTCCTAGGATTGTTTTTCAGCCACTGGGTAAGAAATTCAGGAGAGCATGGGGAGTAGGGAAACTGTCTGTACTATTTTGAGCAAGATCAGGTGGAAACTCAAGAATGCGACAGTGTAAGAGAGAGCTCCAGAGAAAAAGAGAGGAAGAAGGTGGATGATGAAGCAATTTAACTGGAATTAAAAATGGAGCACGGGGGGCTTCCCTGGTGGTGCAGTGGTTGAGAGTCCACCTGCCGATGCAGGGGACACGGGTTCGTGCCCCGGTCCAGGAAGATCCCACATGCCGTGGAACGGCTAGGCCCATGAGCCATGGCCACTGAGCCTGCACGTCCAGAGCCTGTGCTCTGCAACAGGAGAGGCCACAACAGTGAGAGGCCCACGTACTGCAAAAAAAAAAAAAAAAAAAAAAGGAGCAGAGGGACAGAAAAGAAGGTGCAAGAGGAAAGGGGGATCCTGAGAAAAAGAAAGACAAAGAGAAGAAAGAATGGTACGGGGAGAAAGAATGATACATGTGTGGGACGTTTGTGAAAAAAAGGCACAAATAGAAGCCTCAGTTTTAACTCTCCCTAACTCAAAAAATGACCAAATAAGCTCTTTTTAAGATAGTTTGCTTAGAGGTCTGGGCGGAGGGCTGGCAGGCAGCGGCTGGGGCCGCGAGTTTGGATCGCGGCATGGGGATGCTGGCAGATGCGGGCGGCGGCCAGTCCGGAGCCCCCGGGACAGAGCCGAGCTAACCGCAGTGGGGACCGGGGCCCGGAGCCACGGCAACTGCGGCTGGAGGACGATGGCAGCGCCCGCCGGGGCCGGGACACTGATTGCATCCCCAGACTGCAGGCGCTGGCTGTGGTCGGTGCTTGGGGTGGTGCTCGGGCTCTTGACTGCTGGTGTATCGGCCATGGAGGTGTATACACCAAAAGAAACCTTCGTGGCAAATGGGACACAAGGGAAGCTGACATGATGGGAAAGGAAATAGCCACCAAAGTCCAGGAAGCACAGAGAGTCCCATACAGGATAAACTTCAGTAGAAACATGCTGAGACACATAGTAATCAAATGGGCAAAAATTAAAGACAAACAAATTATTGAAAGCAGCAAGGGAAAAATGACAAATAACATACAAGGGAACTCCCATAGGTTAACAGCTGATTTCTCAGCAGAAACTCTACAAGCCAGAAGGCAGTGGCATGATATACTTAAAATTATGAAAGGGAAGAACCTACAACCAAGATTACTCTACCCGGCAAGGATCTCATTCAGATTCGATGGAGAAATCAAAAGCTTTACAGACAAGCAAAAGCTAAGATAATTCAGCACCACCAAACCAGCTCTACAACAAATGCTAAAGGAAATTCTCTAAGTGGGAAACACAAGAGAAGAAAAGGACCTACAAAAGCAAACCCAAAACAATTAAGAAAATGGTCATAGGAACATACATATCGATAATTACCTAAAACATGAATGGATTAAATGCTCCAACCAAAAGACACAGGCTTGCTGAATGGATACAAAAACAAGACCCATATATATGCTGTCTACAAGAGACCCACTTCAGACCTAGGGACACATACAGACTGAAAGTGAGGGGATGGAAAAAGATATTCCATGCAAATGGAAATCAAAAGAAAGCTGGAGTAGCAATACTCATATCAGATAAAATAGATTTTAAAATAAAGAATGTTACAAGAGACAAGGAAGGACACTACATAATGATCAAGGGATCAATTCAAGAAGAAGATATAGGGCTTCCCTGGTGGTGCTGTGGTTGAGAGTCCGCCTGCCAATGCAGGAGACATGGGTTCGCGCCCCGGTCTGGGAAGATCCCACATGCCGCGGAGCAGCTGGGCCCATGAGCCATGGCTGCTGAGCCTGTGCGTCCGGAGCCTGTGCTCCACAATGGGAGAGGCCACAACAGTGAGAGGCCCACGTACCACAAAAAAAAAAAAAAAAAGTAGAAGATATAACAATTATAAATATATGTGTATCCAACATAGGAGCACCTCAATACATAAGGCAAATGCTAACAGCTATAAAAGAGGAAATCGACAGTAACACAATAATAGTGGAGGATTTAACACCTCACTTACACCAATAGACAGATCATCCAAAATGAAAATAAATAAGTAAACAGAAGCTTTAAATGACACAATAGACCAGACAGATTTAACTGATATTTATACGACATTCCATCCAAAAACAGCAGATTACACTTTCTTCTCAAGTGCACACGGAACATTCCCCAGGATAGATCACATCTTGGGTCACAAATCAAGCCTCAGTAAATTTAAGAAAATTGAAATCATATCAAGCATCTTTTCTGACCACAACGCTATGAGATTAGAAATAAATTACAGGGGAAAAAACGTAAAAAACACAAACACATGGAGGCTAAACAAAACATTACAAAATAACCAAGAGATCACTGGAAGAAGTCAAAGAGGAAATCAAAAAATACCTACAGACAAATGACAATGAAAACACGACAATCCAAAACCAATGGGATGCAGCAAAAGCAGTTCTAAGAGGGAAGTTTATAGCTATGGAAGCCTACCTCAAGAGACAAGAAACATCTGAAATAAACAATCTAACCTTACACCTAAAGGAACTAGAGAAAGAAGAACAAACAAAACCCAAAGTTAGCAGAAGGAAAAAATCATAAAGATCAGAGCAGAAATAAATGAAATAGAAACAAAGAAAACAATAGCAAAGATCAATAAAACTAAAAGCTGGTTCTTTGAGAAGATAAACAAAATTGATAAACCATTAGCCAGATTCATCAAGAAAAAGAGGGAGAGAACTCAAATCAATAAAATTAGAAACGAATAAGGAGAAGTTACAACAAACACTGCAGAAATACAAAGCATCCTAAGAGACTACTACCAGCAACTCTATGCCAATAAATTGGACAACCTGGAAGAAATGGACAAATTCTTAGAAAGGTATAACCTTCCAAGACTGAATCAGGAAGAAACAGAAAACATGAACAGACTAATCACAAGTAAAAAAATTGAAACTGTGATTAAAAATCTTCCAACAAACAGAAGTCCAGGACCAGATGGCTTCACAGGTGAATTCTATCAAACATTTAGAGAAGAGCTAACACCCATCCTTCTCAAACTCTTCCAAAATATAGCAGAGGGAGGAACACTCCCAAACTCATTCTATGAGGCCACCATCACCCTGATACCAAAACCAGACAAAGATACTACAAGAAAGGAAAATTACAGACCAATATCACTGATGAAAATAGATGCAAAAATTCTCAACATAATACTAGCAAACAGAATCCAACAACACATTAAAAGGATCATACACCATGATCAAGTGGGATTTACCCCAGGGATGCAAGGATTCTCCAATATACGCAAATCAATCAATGTGATACACCATATTAACAAATTGTAGAATAAAAACCATATGATCATCTCAATAGATACAGAAAAAGCTTTTGACAAAATTCAACATGGATTTACGATAAAAACTCTCCAGAAAGTGGGCATAGAGAGAACCCACCTCAACATAACAAAGGCCATATATATGACAAACCCACAGCAAACATCATTCTCAACAGTGAAAAACTGAAAGCATTTCCTCTAAGATCAGGAACAAGACAAGGATGTCCACTCGCACCACTATTATTCAACATAGTTTTGGGAGTCCTAGACATGGCAATCAGAGAAGAAAAAGAAATAAAAGGAATACAAATTGGCAAAGAAGAAGTAAACTGTCACTGTTTGCAGATGACATGATACTATACATAGAGAAACCTAAAGATGCCACCAGAAAACTACTAGAGCTAATCAGTGAATTTGGTAAAGTTGTACAAAATGCACAGAAATCTCTTGCATTCCTATACACTAATGATGGAAAATCTGAAAAAGAAATTAAGGAAACACTCCCATTTACCACTGCAACGAAAAGAATAAAATACCTAGGAATAAACCTACCTAGGGAGACAAAAGACCTGTATGCAGAAAACTATAAGACACTGATGAAAGAAATTAAAGATGATACCAACAGATGGAGAGATATACCATGTTCTTGGATTGGAAGAATCAATATTGTGAAAATGACTATACTACCCAAAGCAATCTACAGATTCAATGCAATCCCTTTCAAATTACCAATGGCATTTTTTACGGAACTAGAACAAAAAATCTTAAAATTTGTATGGAGACACAAAAGACCCCGAATAGCCAAAGCAGTCTTGAGGGAAAAAAAACGGAGCTAGAGGAATCGGACTCTCTGATTTCAGACTATACTACAAAGCTACAGTAATCAAGACAATATGGTACTGACACAAAAACAGAAACATAGATCAATGGAACAAGATAGAAAGCCCAGAGATAAACCCGTGCACCTATGGTCAACTAATCTATGACAAAGGAGGCAGGGATATACAATGGAGAAAAGACAGTCTCTTCAATAAGTGGTGCTGGGAAAACTGGACAGCTACATGTAAAAGAATGAAATTAGAACACTCCCTAACACCATACACAAAAATCAACTCAAAATGGATTGGAGACCTAAAGGTAAGACCAGATACTATAAAACTCTCAGAAGAAAACATAGGAAGAACACTCTTTGACATAAATCACAGCAAGATCTTTTTTGATCCATCTCCGAGAGTAATGGAAATAAAAACAAAAATAAACAAATGGGACCTAATGAAACTTAAAAGCTTTTGCACAGCAAAGGAGACCATAAACAAGATGAAAAGACAACCCTCAGAATGGGAGAAAATATTTGCAAATCAAATATTGAATTAATATTGAAATAACTGATTCGTTTCAAATAATATTGAAATGAATCAATGGACAAAGGATTAATCTCCAAAATATATAAACAGCTCATGCAGCTCAATATTAAAGAAACAAACAGCCCAATCCATAAATGGGCAGAAGACCTAAATAGACATTTCTCCAAAGAAGACATACAGATGGCCAAGAAGCAAGTGAAAAGCTGCTCAACATCACTAATTATTAGAGAAATGCAAATCAAAACTACAATGAGGTATCACCTCACACCAGTTAATATGGGCATCATCAGAAAATCTACAAACAACAAATGCTGGAGAGGGTGTGGAGAAAAGGGAACCCTCTTGCACTGTTGGTGGGAATGTAAATTGATACAGCCACTATGGAGAACAGTATGGAGGTTCCTTAAAAAACTAAAGATAGAATTACCATATGACCCAGCAATCCCACTACTGGGCATATACCCAGAGAAAACCATAATTCAAAAAGACACATGCACCACAATGTTCATTACAGCACTGTTTACAATAGCCAGGTCATGGAAGCAACCTAAATGCCCATTGACAGACGAATGGATAAAGAAGATGTGGTAAATATATGCAATGGAATATTACTCAGCCATAAAAAGGAACGAAATTGAGTCATTTGTTGAGACGTGGATGGATCAAGAGACTGTCATACAGAGTGAAGTAAGTCAGAAAGAGAAAAACAAATATCGTATATTAACACACGTATGTGGAACCTAGGAAAATGGTACAGATGAACCGGTTTGCAGGGCAGAGGTTGAGACACAGATGTAGAGAACAAAAGTATGGACACCAAGGGGGGAAAGCCATGGGGGGGTGGGGATGGTGGTATGCTGAATTGGGCAATTGGGATTGACATGTATACACTGATGTGTATAAAATTCATGACTAATAAGAACCTGCTGTATAAAAAATAAATAAAGTAAAATTTTAAAAAAATAGTTTGCTTAAATAGGAATAGAAAAAATTAGAATCAGATATGTAACTAGACAGCTTGTTAAAAGGAGAGACATAAACAGATGAATATGATAAATACAAAATACTACAAAGGTTCTGAAACAGCAAAGCAGAGATTTGACCACCCACAGAGCCAAAAGGTTTCTTCTTCTACCACATATTCAATCTCCAGCCTTTAATAGTCTAATAAAAATAAAAGAACTATTCTGAAATAAAGATTATATCATTTTCCTATTAGCTGCTTTAACAAATTACCACAAATTTACTGGTCTAAAACAATACAAATTGGTTCTCAAACAGTTTTGGAGGTCAGAAGTCTGAAATGAATCTTACTGGACTAAAATCAAGATGTCATCAGAGCTGGTTCCTTCTGGAGGCTCCAGGTGAAAATCTGTTCCTTGTCTCTTCCAACTTCTAGAGGCTGCTAGCACCCCTTGGCTCACAGCTACATGGTAATCCAGGATAATATCCCCATCTCACATTTTCAAAGTCCCTTTTACTGTGTAGGGTAATATTCACAGGACTTCTTTGGGAAACCATTATTTTGTCTATCATAAGGATGGTAAGCATCTGCTTTTCATAGTTAGAAATGTCATGTGAGTATTCGAAATTGAGGCCACTGACCCAGTATTTGTAGGACATATGTTATTATTAGGGAGCATGGTGGTAGAAAAAGCAATAATCAGGATTCTGGGGGCCTGGGTTCTTGTCCTATCACTGCCATTAGCTAGTTGTATGACCTTGAGCAAGTCACTACCTCTTCTCTGGAATTCTCCTTGCCTATGAAATAAACTCATTCTCCAATGGGAAATTGTTGAACCTGTGTTCTTGGCCTATTCTTTCTTCCTTGTGATAAAGGGCATAAATTTTCCCTAAAAGTTAGCAGTTCATTCATTGTCACTAGGAAGCAATTTTTTTTCTTAGTAGCCAAGTGGTCCAGGCTTCCAGACAAACTCTGGGGCACTTTGTGAAGCATGTCACTTAGTCTCTGTGATGGTGTTAGCCTGCACTCTGTGTATGTCAATTAAGTCTCCTAAGAAAACAATGTTCTGAAGTTTGTTAAGACCTCTGAACTCATGTGAGTACAACATCCTAGGCTTGTTTCCTCAAATAATATTTGAAACTATTATTTAAATACATATATTCATATATTCAACAAACATTCATTGAGAACCAACTACGTACAAAACACTGTACTAAGCTAATTCCTAGCAAGCTTGGTTCTTGAGTATAATAAAGACTCATACCTAATAGATTAAATGGGACACTTGAACATTACCAGTTAGCATACAGTTCAATAAACATCTATGAGGACTAAACACAGGAAATAAGGAACTCAAGTGCTCTGACCTCAAGCAATACCATATAAATATAATACATATGAACATGCGTTAAGATCAGGTTGCTTTTTTTTTCCCCAAAGTTTTCATTTTCCTTTGTATTTGTTTATTTATTGGCTGTGCTGAGCAGCATGCGGGATCTTAGTACCCCGACCAGGGCTCAAACCCTCACTCCCTGCAGTGGAAGCATGGAGTCTTAACCACTGGACCTCCAGGGAAGTCCTTTTCCTTTTTATTTATAATTTATGAAAAAAGTGTCAGCCTCCATCCCTATCCCTTTCCAGGTGATGCTTCTTCTAGTACAGGAATATGAAAGCAGAAGTTTTTTTTTCTGTGTGTGTGTGTGTGTTTGTTTTTTTTAAAAAATTATTTATTTTTGGCTGCATTGGGTCTTGTGAGTGGGCTTTTCCCCAGTTGCGGCTAGCGGGGGCCATTCTTCATTGTGGTGCACGGGCCTCTCACTGTGGTGGCCTCTCTTGCTGCAGAACATAGGCTCCAGGCATGCGGGCTCAGTAGTTGTGGCACGCGGGCTCAGTAGTTGTGGCTCACAGGCTCTAGAGCGCAGGCTCACTAGTTGTGGTGCACGGGCTTAGTTGCTCCGCGGCATGTGGGATCTTCCTGGACCAGGGCTCGAACCCATGTCTCCTGAATTGGCAGGCGGATTTTTAACCACTGTGCCACCAGGGAAGCTCGAAAGCAGAAGTTTTGATCTTAGGTTCTGAGTGTTTTTTCTGTTACAAATAGTATAATCCCATTTTTTAATTTTAAAAAGTATGTTGTGATTTTTCCTCTACAGGGTGGAATTTTGAGTGTTTTTTTTCTCTTTTTCATTTATCTACATTTTCTAATTTTTCAATAATGAACATTTATTTATCGTATAAGGAAATATGTCAAAACGTTTTGATGAAAAATAAATAGATCCTTACCATTTTGACAAATTAACCTTCAATGTAATTTTCTGCTGGAAAACTTGTATACTACTCAATTTCCAGAATAGTAGTAGATGTCTATACCACCTGATAGCTTCAAGTAATAATTATAGTCATAAAGCATTTATGAGATTGTAAGATTAAGTTTTGACTCCTCTCCAACTCATTCTGGAACTTGGGGAATTGTCAAACTTCTCTGTACTGTGATTTCTGGCCACATTTCACTCTGGGATTTTTTTTTTTCCCTGACCTGGCACAAATTAAGAGAGATATGGGCTTTAATGGTCAAATAGCCTTTGAAATCTTTCTATTTATTATATTTATATCCACTAATGGTCACTTTATGTTATAAAAAAATTGAGGGAGTTAATTTGGCACAATTATTGTAAATCTCTTGAAACTAGCAAGTTTCAAAACCTGACAAGCTAATTGATTCCCAAATTAGATACTAAATCCTCATTGCAGCTTCCTGAAGGTCAACCCGGAAAGACAGAGCTAACGTAAGCACCCACGTAAGGTTATAATTTAACCAGTGGTTCCCATTTGAAATGACCACATTCCTGCACAGAAAAGGAAATGTTTGTTCAACAGTTTTATCTGTTTTCTTCCATGGGATTTGAAGGAATTTACAATGTATTATTCTAACTCCAGCTACTGTCTTGAACAAACTTCAGGATGAGCCCAATTCACAAATAAAATATATCAAAGGTAGTAGTCTGATACGGTTGTACTCCTTTACTCAACCCCTGCGAGATTAAGTCACTCGAGGTCACATGGTTACAAGAAAAGGAGGCTTGAGCACATCGAGTTCCCAGTCTCTGGAATAATCAAGAAGCCCTGTTTGGTGTTTTAATGAATCACACAGATCTCCTCTTCAGTTTTCAGCCCTTACAGTCTCCAGTTCTCACATATTATAGCTTGTTGTTTCAGACTCTCTCCTTATTCTTTCCTTCCACAGCTATTTTTGAGCACCTGCTCTGTGCCAGCACTGTATTAAATGTTGGAAGAATAACCAACATGTAGTGCTGGGCCATTCACAAGCCCTTTTCACCAACATCGTATCATTTGGCCATGTAATGTGAGCTATTTACAATGTAAACCGAGACTCAGTCACACTTGCATCATCTCGGACTTAGTTTGGTGCCTGCTCAATGCACCAAATGTTTGTTGAATGGATGCGTAAATGTAGGAGAGAATGAGGAATGAATATATAAAAGCTTATATCCCTGGTTTATGCATTTTTTGTTTTCATGGGATTACCAAGCATTCATTCGCTTTTCTCCTTAACTCTTTTTTCCCTTGGAAAAGCTTTCTGGTCCCTCTTATTTCTTTCTCCCCTGTAGAGCATCTCTTAATGATGCTCAGAGGCAACACCTCAGCTCCCCAGAAATCCCTAAACCTTCTGCCTCTCCTTGCCATCGGCTGCTAACAACCTCTGGGTGACATCGTATGTCAGTCCCAATCTGGCCTCTTTTTTTGAAACTAATGAACACTTTTTTTTTTTTGGCTGTGCCGCAGGGCTTGTAGGATCTCAGTTCCCCAATCAGGGATCAAACCTAGGCTCCAGCAGTGAAAGCACAGAGTCCTAACAACCGGACCACCAGGGAATTCCCAAAACTGGCCAACTCTTATGAAGAGTTTGTCAGTTGGATTAAGATGCAAATTCTGTACTCCTATTACTGTTGTAGAATAATTTTAATTGGGATAAAAATCTGTGTAACTAGGTTTTCCTTGTTAGATTAGAAATCAAGAAAGCAACATGTCAAGAAAACTGTGATGGAAACCATAAGCTAAGCTGATGTACATTTAGTGCTCAGGGTAAGGGTAACAGGCAAAATCAGGAAATGGATGGTGTTCAGGGATTGCTAAAAATATTTCAAGCAATTATCTACTAGCCTCACAAACAGAAAGGTGTTTTTTTTTTTAAGTACCTTCCAGATCCACCAAAATTTTAAAACATTCCAGAGCATCACCTTGAAAATAGCCCTGAGGACAGAGAAGACTCCAAGAAAATAAGACCTACCTTTCCCACCTAAAGTGGCAATGGTCCAGTTCCTTCCTGCACTTGTCAACAACTATTTATTGAACATCTATTTGCCAGGCATTCTTTTTTTTCTTTTTATAAATTTATTTATTTATTTATTTTTGGCTGCGTTGGGTCTTCATTGCTGTGTGTGGGCTTTCTCTAGTTGCGGCGAGCGAGGTCTACTCTTCATTGTGGTGTGCAGCTTTCTCATTGCTGTGGCTTCTCTTATTGCAGAGCACAGGCTCTAGGCATGCGGGCTTCAGTAGTTGTGGCATGCGGGCTCAGCAGTTGTGGCGCACGGGCTTAGTCGCTCAACTGCATGTGGGATCTTCCTGGACCAGGGCTCGAACCCATGTCCCCTGCATTGGCAGGCAGATTCTTAACCACTGGACCACCAGGGAAGTCCTGCCAGGCATTCTTGAGGATACAGTGGTTTAAAAAGAAAAAAAAGACTAACAAAGACACCACTGGGTGGTCAGGGAAGGAGATACTGCCCCCCCAGCCAAGAGACCAGAGAGGGAGAGGGTGTGAGATGAGATCCTGGAGGCAGGAGGCAGAGGGAGAAGGGCTTGAAGTCAGAGGCAGGGGGGTTTATTCTGAGGACGATGGTGCGCCATAAGAGCAGTGGAGTGGCAGCGTCTGATGGGTTTCTATCTGTGCCACATTCCGTGGCTGGAACAACGTTAAGAAAAAAACGGCCATCTCAAGTGGCACAAAAGTTACCGACCACCCCCTTTGCCTCATTCATCTGGATACTACTGTAGAGCATTAGCATTGCCATTATATGTTTTGTTACTTCACTAACCTCTTCCCTGTTAATAAAGATTGTGCCAGGTTTTACCTAAATTACCACATTAAATCATCATGAAAACTTTATGTCTAAACCATCCGTAAGACTTCAAAGGCCTCCCTCTCCCAGGGCACCTACAGGACTGTGCCCTGTTGAAATGACACTCCGATAATGTGGCAGGAAGAGTGTCAAGATTAGGGTCTTCCACAACATCTTTCGCCACCGAGGCAAATAAATGTGCCTGTGGATTTTGATCAGGAGTAAAAGTGTATTCCTTCTCTCAGCACATATTTATGGGCATTAGAGATACGAAAACAGAACATAGCCCCAGTCCTTGTCCTTAGTCAAGTAGGAGGGAATCTGGTAAGAGCTCTTATCTGTTGCCCCCTTTTTAATCCCTCCCTCTCCATCTACGCCCCTCGTGTATTTCTGTGATAGATAATGGAAGAGAGAACTGGGGGTGAGACACATGGAAAGAGGGAGAATTGCTCACGCCTGGTAAACACACCCCAGAACCATTATGCATGAGATCAGGTGCAAACTGAGATCGAGGTTGGCCTCTGGAAAACAAGAAGACACGCTGGGCGAGTGGCTGACTACAAGCATCGGGGCCAGGGTTTGGGGCTCTGTGCTGCCACTGACGAGCAGCGTGACTCTGGGCAAGTTACTTATTCTCTTTAAGTCTTAAGTTCTCATGTGTAAATGGGGGAAATAATGCCTAACTCACTGGGTTGCTGTTAAGGAAGTGGTACGTAAAGCGCGTGGCTCAGAGCCTGACATACTGTGTTTAATTATGGGTGGCTTTTCTTACCCCAGAGAATAGGAGAGGAGACCCAGATGTGGAGGTGGGGAGAGGTTACAGTGGAGGTGTGGGAGAAGGGGTGGGCTGGCGAAGGCTGGGCCCGCCAGGCCACGTGTGAAGTGAAATTCACGTTGCCTCTGCCATCTTGTGCGCATGTAAGCCCCAGATCAGAAGGGAGGTAAGCAGGGCATTGGCACCATTGAGAGAGCCACCCTCCCAGTCCCCTCCCCACCTTTCCCCGGCCATACTGCCACTAGCTGTTGCTCATTGAAGGCACTGACAGGGCGGTCCCCACAGGGAGGAGACGCTGGGAGACGGGGTCTCTTTACTTGTCCTGTTACGCTGCTGCTGTCACCCTCAGCCCGTCCCGTTCGTCCAGGTAAGGTGTCTGAGGAAAACGGACACTTTAACTGGGCCTAGAGGAACACAGTGTGGCCCAGAACCTGCTGACCTTACAGTCTTTACACATGCCACAAATAGTTATCAAATGTCTGCAAGTGCAAATCTGGAAGATACGATGACACCGAACTGGACAGCAGTACAAAGGAGCACTGGGGGTTAGAGGAAACGGGCGGGGGAAGTGACCGCCTCCCATGGGGATGCTCCATGGGGCAAGTGTCTTCCGCGTCAACGGAAAGGGAGGGTGTGTTTACCACAGAGGCTATCTTTCAAGCAGCTCTTACTGAGACAGAGAGATTGAGAATTAGCTAAAAGAAAACAGGCTAAGAGGAGGATGTGTTTTAACACCAGAGTGACTTGGGCATGGGTGTAGGCTGAGAGACAGAGCAGAGTTGGCTGAAGGAGCAAGTTCCCCCTAGGGGCTGTGAGGGAGCTGGATGGGCCTGAGCAGAGGGGGCAACGCTTCCTGTGACAGGGAGGAGGTGAGCTTAGCTGGAGATGTAGGTTAAATGCAAGGGGAGCAGGGTTTTCAGGTCCTTGTAGCTTCCCGGCTCAATTTTCTCCATGAAGCAGGGAGTCCATTCCTGAGACAGAATGAAGGAGGGTCGTGTGGGGCTTGGAGAGAGAGGTGACGCTTTGCAAGAGTCATTGAAGACTGCTGATGGGCATAGAGGGCCTGGCTGCAGCTGGAAACAGAGGTTTTGTTAGGGCCCTAGACCTCAGGGGTGTGCAGTTTCTTTCAGCAAACTACAGAGCCGCTGCGTCCCGTTGAGGGAGACAGACTGTAGGGTGAGTAACAGGAAGTCGGAGGCAGGGTGTTAAGGTTCAGGTCATCAACTGTGTGGTCAAGTCTGGATAGGAAAGTTGGAGGACGTAAGACTGACACACTCAGACAAAGCAGGGAGACAGTGAGACTGAAGGTCCCCGTGAGCGAAAAGAGGAAGTGCAGGAGGAGTGGGACTGTGACGACTGGAGAAACGCTGTGCTGGGCTGAAGAGTCTCCTCCAAAAGCCCATGCCCACCAGGAACTTCAGAATGTCACCTTATTTGGACACAGGGTCTTTGCAGACGAAATTAGTTAAGATGAAGTCATAATGTATTAGGATGGATCCTAAATTCAGTGATTGGTAGTCTCATAAAAAACAGAGACACAGAAATACACACACACAGAGGAGAATGTCTTATAAAGACAGAGGCAGAGGTTGGAGTGACGTGGGTATAGGAACCAGGAAATACCAAGGATTGCCGGCAACTACCAGAAGCTATAGGAGAGCGGCATGGAGCAGATGCTCTTCAAGGGCCTCTAGAAGGAACCCACCTGCTGATACCTTGATATTGGACTTACAGCCTCCAGAACTATGACAATAAATTTCTGTTGTTTTAAGGCACTCAGTTTGTGATATTTGTTACGGCAACCCTAGGAAATGAACACAGACAGGAGGAAGGTCATGGTTGGAGAGTTGGGGTTGATGGTGGCAGCGTCCCCTTTCCCACTTTTGTGCTTTGCCAAGACAATGAGGATGAAGAGGTTGGTAGACGTTAGAGAGAACGTGAGGTGGACTCGGTGGGACCTGGCAACTCATTAGATGATGGGATGGTGAGGGGAAGGGGATGTGGACAAAAGGGGCAAAGAGGACTCGAAGGTTTCACAGCCAGTAAATGAGTGACCACTGACCTCCCCGTCCCGTGGCTGGCACTGCCATTCTCCCCAAGAAGAAGAGCACACAGTCTGAGAAGATTCAGGAGGCTGCATGTCTTCTCAGGAAAGAAGTGGAGGAGGGGGCCACGCTGCAAAGTGATGAGTGAGTTTGTGGTGAGGAGTGGGGGTGGTCAGAAGAGAAGTCTTCTGAAGTTTAGGAATGAAAGAGAGAAGGTTCAAAAGACCAAGTTTAGCACTGGTCTTTGCTGGGCTAGAAGAGGGTTTGGGTTTTTTTAATATTTATTTATTTATTTGGCTGTGCCAGTTCTTAGTTGCAGCATGTAGGATCGTCATTGCTGTGTGGGGGATCTTTTAGCTGTGGCATGTGGGATCTAGTTTCCTGACCAGGGATCAAACCTGGGCCCCCTGCATTGGGAGCTCAGAGTCTTAACCGCTGGACGGCCGGGGAAGTCCCGAGGTGTGTTCTTTGGACATCAGTGTGGTTTGTCTGCTAAAGGGTTATCTTGGGCTGAGAAAAATTTGTATTATCATTTTTTTTCTCTCCCACCCCATATATGTGTATTAAATATACACATATATGAACCATAAATTAAATTGAACCATATCTCTGCAACATAATCCTGGCTATTAAAACCTTCTACCTGAGTTGGCCACAGACAATGAAACAGAATTGGAAGAAAGCTCAAAAGAAAGAGTACATAGGGCTTCCCTGGTGGTGCAGTGGTTAAGAATCTGCCTGCCAGTGCAGGGGACATGGGTTCGAGGCCTGGTCCAGGAATATCCCACACGCCTCGAAGCAACTAAGCCGTGCACCACAACTACTGATCCTGCGCTCAAGAGGCCGCAAGCCACAACTACTGAGCCCACGTGCCACAACTACTGAAGCCCACGCGCCAAGAGCCCGGGCTCTGCAACAAGAGAAGCCACTGCAATGAGAAGCCCGCGCACCGCAATGAAGAGTAGCCCCCGCTCACCACAACTAGAGAAAGCCCGCGTGCAGCAACAAAGACCCAACACAGCCATAAATTAATTAGAAAAGAAAAGAAAGAGTACATGACTGTGACTGTGTGTGTGTGTGTGTGTGTGTGTGTGTGTGTGTGTGTGGTGAGGAGACAGGAAGTACTTAGAAACTAGGCGTCTCATCCCAACAATTCCCTTTGGTACACCTGTGTGGTCGATTTCTGGGATGGTGGCTTCCACCCTTACCTGTCCCCACTCTGTCCACGTGATGATCTTCCTCTGGAGGTGTGGCCACAGCACCTGCCTTCAGGAAGTCCTCGGTCTGGGTCTCCTCTGGTCAGCAGGGGCCGTGGCTCAAGGTTCCCTTGGAGGGGATTACCTCCTCCCCTGTGTAGGTAGATCACAGCCAAGGCTGCTCCCGCTTCTTGTCTCTGCTGGATAAGGACCCATCCCTAATGTTGTGTTATGTCTTACTTTGACAGCAATTTGTTGTTGTTATTCTTTAGTATTTCTAAGTACAACCCCTTTGTCTACATTCGTGGTGTAGAAACAAAGAGCTGGTTAAAGCTAATACCTTGTTCTAATGGAGCCTGGAGATCAAAGCCAGAGGATCAGGGTGGGCAACTCTTCCAAGAGCCTGAAGGCCATTTTTCTTCCAGCACAATCTTGATGCTCTCCTTCTCTCTGTTTGCTCGGATGATTCTTAGATGTAATAGAATCCTCTTACTCCACTTGCAGCCTCATGCCAAGAAAGAATTCATGCTTATTTATCAAAACTTCCCAAAGAATAAATAGGATGAAAATTAAGAACAGAGGCAAATCAAAGCTTAGGTGTTTTATTATGCATACCGCCACCCAGGGAGCCCAGGTCTGCTGATTTGAAAGATAAGCAGGAAAGGGCTGGAGGGGAAGAACCAGGGAAACCGGTGAAAGGGAAGTTTCCTGTGCTCCTCTTATCCACAGCTCTGTGTTGCCCAGTGACTTCACAACATTTGAAGGCCAGTATAACACATGAGGAGTACAGAAGAAATGCAAATCTTTCATTAATTCATTCAACGTTTTGAGCATCTACTATGCATTGGGCATTGAGTAAGGAGAGTTCTGGGAATATAAAAAAGAGTACTATACATTCTCTGTCTTGCAGTAGGATTAGGATTAAGGCCTGGAGAAAGCACACGGAGGAGGGAGTTGCAGATACTGCCTGGGGAAGTTGGGAAGGCTTCAGGGAGGAGGTGATAATTCAGGTAGTTCTGCAGGAAGAGTAGAAGATTGCTAAGTATTAGAACAGCATGCACTACAGTACAGAGCTGTAAAGAACACACCTTTTTTTTTTTTTTTTTTTTTGCGGTATGCGGGCCTCTCACTGTTGTGGCCTCTCCCGTTGCACAGGCTCAGCGGCCATGGCTCACGGGCCTAGCCGCTCCGCGGCATGCGGGATCTTCCCGGACTGGGGCACGAACCCGTGTCCCCTGCATCGGCAGGCGGACTCTCAAGCACTGCGCCACTAGGGAAGCCCAAGAACACATTTTGTCCAAGGAACATTAAGAAGCTGAAGGCTGGTGTAATTTAGGCAGTGGTATGGGATGTGGCCAGAGAGGCAGGCTGGGAATATTCTATGAAGAACTTTTTCTACCCTGCAAGAAATTTGGGTTTTTATCCCATGAATGGAGCTCTGCTGGGAGTCAAGTAGGAGAGCTGCTTGGTGATAGACTGGACTAAAAGCTGGGAGACTAAGGATGAAGGGTGATAGGTGATGGCATGGAAGAAAAAGGAAAACTGGCAGAAGGGAGGGAGAGGAAAGAGTCGAGGTGAACTGCCAAGATCCCTGGCTGGGCAACTGCATGGGTGGTAATGCTATTAACAGAACTGAGGAGTACAAAGTTTGGCAGCAGGTTTGGCAGGGGAACCTCACATTCACTCCAAACCTGTTTAATGCACCTTGGAGCACTCTGCAAGAAACTCGGAGGTAGCTGACAGTACAAGACTGCAGAGCTGGAGGTTGGGACTTGTAGCACAGGAGGGGACAGACCTACAGGAGGAGATCCACCCACAAGTCGAGAATCAAGATGGGCACTACTGGGGACTTTCTGGCTGTCCAGTGGTTAGCACTCACGCTTCCACTGCAGGGGGCACGGGTTGGATCCCTGGTCAGGGAACTAAGATCCCCACACGCCACGTGGCATGGCCAAAAAAAAAGAGATGGGCACAGTATAGGAGTTAAATATGACATGATGAGCTACAAACGAGAAAGAACCTAGAAGAGTTGGTGATCCAGGAGGCTGGAGCACAGTAGATGGAGAAAGCTCCAAGGAGCAGGTATATTCAGCCAGGAATACCTGACTCCCACACTCCCACACACATCTGTGATGAAAGTGAAGAAAATCCATCAGGTAGAAAGCAGCTGACATCCTTCCTTTTTCTTTCTTTGTTCGACTCTTCCCAATGCCTCTAGGCCTCATCTCTGGTTCAAATCTACCCCTGCAGCCAGAAGGGGAGTCAAGACCACAAGTCAAGGAGTGGACAGGTTAGCCCTTTCCTGGGTAGCTCAGCTGCTGCAACCTGGAAAGGAAAAGCAATTTATTTTCTTTGTTCTAAGGTTTATTTTTTTCACCATTATGCAATAAAAGATATAATAAAAGAAAATTTGGAAATAATGAAAAAAAGGAGAAAATACCTATAGTTTCAGAAATCACCATTAACCTTGTGGTACATCTCCTTCCAGTCCTTTTCTATATACCTAAGAGTTTTGCTTATAGTTAGTAAATGATGAGGATGTTAAGTTTTGTTTAGGTTAGCATACATATAATGGTTCATTTAAAATGATATTATAAACTACGTTATTACATGTGTTTCATAAATACCACTTTTAGTGGCTGCATAAATTGCTTTGATTGGAAATAATCATTTATTTGAATCAGTTATAACATGTACATGGTAAAAAATTCAAAATGCAAAAAAGGTATACATAAAAAATATCTCTCCCATCCCTATTTCCCAGCCACTCACTTCTCCTTAAACATAGTACTAGTTCCAGTCTGTTGTGTGTTCTTCCAGAGATATTCTACATATATGTAAATAAGCATGTACAAATAAATAATCTTCCTTCTTCTCCCCCTAATGATAGCATATTACACACACTCTCTGAACTTTGTTTTTTTCACTTATCAGTGTATCTTGGAGTCTGTTCCAGATTACCAAATTAAAGCTGCCCTGTTCTTTTTATTGGAAAAGCAATTTCTTAGCAGGCAACAAATGGTGGCTCTCCCAGGAGCAGCGGGACCCTCCCTTGAGCCAAGGTGACAGGCAGCAAGTGGCCCGCCAGACAGGTCTGCCCCTGTGAGCCAGGAATATCAAGTCTGATATCTCCATCTCCTGCCCACAGGGTGGGGGCACTCAGAAGCCCAGGAGGCAGCAATGTGTCTTGTTGATAAATGGAGGCAGCAAGTACAGAGAAAACCAGACTGGAAGACTGAAATTTGCTCCAGATATGAGGTTGTTTTCTGTCTCATGTTCACTGGCTTGTGCAAGTCTACATGCTCTAGGAAACTTCCCCAGACCTCTCCAGCCTTCCGTCTCTCCAATACCTCAAAGATGGGCTGCTGCAGGGATGGTGTGACAACCTTGCCACAAACAGCCCTCCATCTCCTAGCCATGGCCCTTTTCTCTTAGTTTTCTTGATGTTTCCCAGTTAGAGGAAAGCCTTCTGCCCTAGCTCTTTCCTGCTAGTATTCTAGGTTGTCTTACATTACTAAATCAACTAGTCCATGAAGTGAATATTCAGAAAGACACCAAAAATCTGAGGTTTGATATTAGCATAATAATATTAAAAGTCCTAAAAAGAGGGAGATTATTGAAGAGAGATGTGGACAGTCTCCTAAAATACTTGTTGGAAACAAGATTTTCATGTTTTCCTGAACTTCTAAGACCTCCCCCTGGAGACTGGTTCAAGATGGCGGAGTAGAAGGACATGCGCTCACTCCCTCTTGTGAGAGCACCAGAATCACAACTAACTGCTGAACAGGAAGACAATGGAACTCACCAAAAAAGATACCGCACATCCAAAGACAAAGTAGAAGCTGCAATGAGATTGTAGGAGGGGCGCAACAGCAGATTACACTTTCTTCTCAAGTGCACACGGAACATTCTCCAGGACAGATCACATCTTGGGTCACAAATCAAACCTCGGTAAATATAAGAAAATTGAAATCATATCAAGCATCTTTTGGGACCACAACGCTATGAGATTAGAAATAAATTACAGGGAAAAAAACGTAAAAAACACAAACACATGGAGGCTAAACAATACATTACTAAATAACCAAGAGATCACTGGAAGAAGTCAAAGAGGAAATCAAAAATTACCTAGAAACAAATGACAATGAAAACACAATGACCCAAAACCTATGGGATGCAGCAAAAGCAGTTCTAAGAGGGAAGTTTATAGCAATACAAGCCTACCTCAAGAAACAACAAACATATCAAATAAACAACCTAACCTTACACCTAAAGCAATTAGAGAAAGAAGAACAAACAAAACCCAAAGTTAGTAGAAGGAAAGAAATCATAAAGATCAGAGGAGAAATAAATGAAATGGAAACAAAGAAAACAATAGCAAAGGTCAATAACACTAAAAGCTGATTCTTTGATAAGATAAACAAAATTGATAAACCTTTATCCAGACTCATCAAGAAAAAGAGGGAGAGGACTCAAATTAATAAAATTAGATATGAAAAAGGAGAAGTTACAAGAGACACTGCAGAAATACAAAGCAATATAAGAGACTACTACAAGCACCTCTATGCCAATAAAATGGACAACTTGGAATCAATGCACAAATTCTTAGAAAGGTTGAACCTTTCTGAACTAAAAAGGTTGAACCTTTCTGAACTAAAAAGGTTGAACCTTTCTGAACTAAAAAGGTTGAACCTTTCTGAACTAAAACTGAACCAGGAAGAAATAGAAAATATGAACAGATGAATCACAGTAGGAACTTGAAACTGTGATTAAAAATCTTCCAACAAACAGAAGTCCAGGACCAGATGGCTTCACAGGTGAATTCTATCAAACATTTAGAGAAGAGCTAACACCCATCCTTCTCAAACTCTTCCAAAATATAGCAGAGGGAGGAACACTCCCAAACTCATTCTATGAGGCCACCATCACCCTGATACCAAAACCAGACAAAGATACTACAAGAAAGGAAAATTACAGACCAATATCACTGATGAATATAGATGCAAAAATTCTCAACATAATACTAGCAAACAGAATCCAATAACACACTAAAAGGGTCATACACCATGATCAAGTGGGATTTATCCCAGGGATGCAAGGATTCTTCAATATATGCAAATCAATCAATATGATACACCATATTAATAAACTGAAGAATAAAAACCGTATGATTATTTCAATAGATGCAGAAAAAGCTTTTGACAAAATTCAACACCGACTGATGATAAAAACTCTCCAGAAAGTGGGCATAGAGGGAAACTACCTCAACATAATAAAGACCATATACAACAAACCCACAGCAAACATCATTCTCAACAGTGAAAAACTGAAAGCATTTCCTCTAAGATCAGAAACAAGACAAGGAGGTCCACTCTCACCACTATTATTCAACATAGTTTTGGAAGTCCTAGGCATGGCAATCAGAGAAGAAAAAGAAATAAAAGGAATACAAATTGGAAAAGAAGAAGTAAAACTGTCACTGTTTGCAGATGACATGATATTATACATAGAGAATCCTAAAGATGCCACCAGAAAACTACTAGAGCTAATCAGTGAATTTGGTAAAGTTGTACAAAATGCACAGAAATCTCTTGCATTCCTATATACTAACAATGAAAGATCAGAAAGAGAAATTAAGGAAACAATCCTATTTACCACTGCAACAAAAAGAATAAAATACCTGAGAATAAACCTACCAAAGGAGGTAAAAGACCTGTGCTCAGAAAACTATAAGACACTGATGAAAGAAATCAAATATGACACAAACAGATGGAGAGTTATACCTTGTTCTTGGATTGGAAGAATCAATATTGTGAAAATGACTATACTACCCAAAGCAATCTACAGATTCAATGCAATCCTTATCAAATTACCAGTGGTATTTTTTACAGAACTAGAACAAAAAAATCTTTAAATTTGTATGGAGACACAAAAGACCCCGAATAGCCAAAGCAATCTTGAGGGAAAAAAACGGAGCTGGAGGAATCGGACTCCCTGACTTCAGACTATGTACAAAGCTACAGTAATCAAGACAATATGCTACTCGCACAAAAACAGAAATATAGATCAATGGAACAGGATAGAAAGCCCAGAGATAAACCCACGCACATATGGTCACCTTATCTTTGATAAAGGAGGCAAGAATATACAATGAAGAAAAGACAGTCTCTTTAATAAGTGGTTCTGGGAACACTGGACAGCTACATGTAAAAGAATGAAACTAGAACACTCCCTAACATAATACACAAAAATAAATTCAAAATGGATTGGAGACCTAAATGTAAGACCGGACACTATAAAACTCTTAGAGGAAAACATAGGCAGAACACTCTATGACATAAATCACAGCAAGATCCTTTTTGATCCATCTCCGAGAGTAATGGAAATAAAAACAAAATAAACAAATGGGACCTAATGAAACTTAAAGGTTTTTGCACAGCAAAGGAAACCATAAACAAGATGAAAAGACAACGCTCAGAATGGGAGAAAATATTTGCAAACGAAGCAACTGACAAAGGATTAATCTCCAAAATTTACAAGCACCTCATGCAGCTCAATATCAAAAAAACAAACAACCCAGCAGAAAAGGGAACACTCCTGCACTGCTGGTGGGAATGTGAATTGGTACAGCCACTATGGAGAACAGTATGGAGGTTCCTTAAAAAACTAAAAATAGAACTACCATACGACCCAGCAATCCCACTACTGGGCATATACCCTGAGAAAACCATAATTCAAAAAGAGTCATGTACCAAAATGTTCATTGCAGCTCTATTTACAATAGCCCAGAGATGGAAACAATCTAAGTGCCCATCATCGGATGAATGGATAAAGAAGATGTGGCACATATATACAATGGAATATTACTCAGCCATAAAAAGAAACAAAATTGAGCTATTTGTAATGAGGTGGGTAGACCTAGAGTCTGTCATACAGAGTGAAATAAGTCAGAAAGAGAAAGACAAATACCTTATGCTAACACATATATATGGAATTTAAGAAAAAAAAATGTCATGAAGAACCTAGGGGTAAGACAGGAATAAAGACACAGACCTACTGGAGAATGGACTTGAGGATAAGGGGGGGGGAAGGGTGAGCTGTGACAAAGCGAGAGAGAGGCATGGACATATATACACTACCAAACGTAAGGTAGATAGCTAGTGGGAAGCAGCCGCATAGCACAGGGATATCAGCTCGGTGCTTTGTGACCGCCTGGAGGGGTGGGATAGGGAGGGTGGGAGGGAGGGAGATGCAAGAGGGAAGAGATATGGGAACATATGTATATGTATGACTGATTCAGTTTGTTATAAAGCAGAAACTAACACACCATTGTAAAGCAATTATACCCCAATAAAGATGTTACAAAAACAAAAAAAAACAAAACAAAAACAAACAACCCAGTCAAAAAATGGGCAGAAGACCTAAATAGACATTTCTCCAAAGAACATATACAGATTGGCAACAAACACATGAAAGGATGCTCAACATCACTAATCATTAGAGAAATGCAAATCAAAACCACAATGAGGTATCACCTCACACCAGTTAGAATGGGCATCATCAGAAAATCTACAAACAACAAATGCTGGAGGGGGTGTGGAGAAAAGGGAACCCTCTTGCACTGTTGGTGGGAATGTAAATTGATACAGCCACTATGGAGAACAGTATGGAGGTTCCTTAAAAAACTAAAAATAGAATTACCATATGATCCAGCAATCCCACTACTGGGCATATACCCAGAGAAAACCATAATTCAAAAAGACACATGCACCCCAATGTTCATTGCAGCACTATTTACAATAGCCAGGTCACGGAAGCAACCTAAATGCCCATCGACAGACGAATGGATAAAGAAGTTGTGGCACATATATACAATGGAATATTTTCAGCCATAAAAAGGAACGAAATTGAGTCATTTGTTGAGACGTAGGTGGATCTAGAGACTGTCATACAGAGTGAAGTAAGTCAGAAAGAGAAAAACAAATATCATATACTAACGCATGTATGTGGAACCTAGAAAAATGGTACCGATGAACTGGCTTGCAGGGCAGAAGTTGAGACACAGATGTAGAGAACAAACGTATGGACACCAGGGGGGGGAAAGTCGTGGGGGTTGGGGATGGTGGTGTGCTGAATTGGGCGATTGGGATTGACATGTATACACTGATGTGTATAAAATAGATGACTAATAAGAAGCTGCTGTATAAAAAAATAAATTAAATTAAATTAAAAAAAAAAAGGGCTTCCCTGGTGGCGCAGTGGTTGAGAGTCCGCCTGCCGATTCAGGGGACATGGGTTTGTGCCCCGGTCCGGGAGGATCCCACATGCGCGGAGCAGCTGGGCCCGTTAGCCACGGCCGCGGAGCCTGTGCGTCCGGAGCCTGTGCTCCGCAACGGGAGAGGCCACAACAGTGAGAGGCCCGCGTACCGCAAAAAAAAAAACAAACTACAATGAGGTATCACCTCATACCGGTCAGAATGGTCATCATCAAAAAATCTACGAACGATAAATGCTGGAGAGGGTGTGGAGAAAAGGGAACCCTCTTGCACTGTTGGTGGGAATGTAAATTGATACAGCCACTATGGAGAACAGTATGGAGGTTCCTTAAAAAACTAAAAATAGAATTACCATATGATCCAGCAATCCCACTACTGGGCATATACCCAGAGAAAACCACAATTCAAAAAGACACATGCACCCCAATGTTCATTGCAACACTATTTACAATAGCCAGGACATGGAACCAACCAAAATGCTCATTGACAGACAAATGGATAAAGAAGATGTGGCACATATATACAATGGAATATTACTCAGCCATAAAAAGGAACAAAACTGGGTCATTTGTAGAGACATGGATGGACCTACAGACTGTCATACAGAGTGAAGTAAGTCAGAAAGAGAAAAACAAATATCGTATATTAACGCATAATGTGGAATCTAGAAAAATGGAACAGATGAACCAGTTTGCAAAGCAGAAATAGAGACACAGATGTAGAGAACAAACATATGGACACCAAGGGGGTAAAAGTGGGGGACAGGGGGATGGTGGTGGTGGTGATATGAATTGGGAGATTGGGATTGACATATATACACTAATATGCATAAAATAGATAACTAATAAGAACCTGCTGTATAAAAAATAAATTAAATTAAAAAAAAAAAGACCACCCCTTACCCAACCCCAGACAAATGGGAAGGGTGGATTTCTCATGTTCATAGTGCTGAGGGGACCCAAAGCGTCACACTCTGCAGCTCTTGATCTCAAGGAGTGTGCAATCCACTATGTGCCTGGCACAGTGCCAGGCACTATGGATAGATACAATGCGGTGGGGAGGGGCTCATGGTCCAGATGGTAAAACAAACATCAGTTCGAGAGATATCACTAGGTAGTGAAGAATGGAGGCCATAAGAATGATAGAGATTGAGTTTTCAAACCATGGTCATTGGTGGATCATGAAAGCAAACTTAGTGAGTGGTAGATGTGATCAGGATCTTTTTGTAAACTGTGGAATAGAATGAAAAATAATGAAGCTTGTGGCACATACTTCAAATACTGCTGAGTGAAGCTTTTCTTTTGCAGTTATATATCAAGTTGCATGTGTTTTGGTCATGATATAAAATATATTTATTACTGTGGATTACAGACATAAAGTTGTAAACAACTGATTCCATAGGAAAGAGTGATCCATGTACTAGTGAGCAGCCAGGGAAAAACACCTCAAAACTACAGGACCCAGCACAGAGGTAGGTGCCCCAGAAATGTGTATTGAGGCTGTGCATGCTATAGGACTTTATAAATTTATTTATTTATTGGTTTTTTTATTTTTGGCTGTGTTGGGTCTTTGTTTCAGTGCGCAGGCTTCTCGTTGCGGTGCGCGGGCTTCTCACTGCAGTGGCTTCTCTTGTTGCGGAGCAAGGCTCTAGGCACGTGGGCTCAGTAGTTGTGGCTTGCAGGCTCTAGAAGCACAGGCTCAGTAGTTGTGGCACGTGGGCTCAGTAGTTGTGGCTTGCGGGCTCTAGAGCGCAGGCTCAGTAGTTGTGGCGCACGGGCTTAGTTGCTCCGTGGCATGTGGGATCTTCCCAGACCAGGGCTCGAACCCATGTCCCCTGCATTGGCAGGCAGATTCTTAACCACTGCACCACCAGGGAAGCCCCTATAGGACTTTAAGAGAAGGCAAATAAACCAAACTCAAAGGCCCTAACAAGGGAGGGGAAATTCTTGGGATCAAATGTGCGGGCTGCTCAGGCAGTGCATCTTGCATCTGGGATCCGTCCACTTTGCGCCAAGGCCATTGCTGCCATTCTAATGCAGGTCCTTGTCATCTCTGGTCTGGACTCTAGCAAAGGTCTCTAAACTGGTATTCCTTCTTCTCCTCTAGCTCTCTGTACCAGGAAGTAGTGTGTTCAGCTGTAACAGGAATCCCTACCTCAGTGGTTTAAATAAGTAGGGATTTATTATTCACATGTAACAAAAAGTCTGGATGTAGACTGAGCAGAGCTTATGTAGCAGCTCAGGGGTGTGATCTGAAAACCAAGCTGTTTCTACCTGCCTGCTCTATATCTTTAGCATGAAACCTTCATCCTCGTGGTTGCAAGATGACTGCTGTACCTCCAGGCATTGTATCCTTTTCCCAGATAGGAAGAAGAAGAAAGAGTGTAGGATAAAGGAACATACCTTTTTCAGTAAAGCAACAGCCTCCCCTGAGACTATTGAAGCCCACTCAGTAGACTTCCAAATTATCTCTCTTTAGCCACTTATACTGTCACATGGCCTCCCAAGAGGTTCCCTGTGCCAAGGGAACCAATCAATTTTGCACTTTTGACTGAACACATTGAAGCCTTGAACAAAAAACAGGGTTTTGTTAATTTAAAAAAATGATGTCTGGAAGCATTGGCTACATCCCCTTTAACATAGCCCTTGCTTCTAATCTTTCGATGGTTTTCCATTGCTCTTAAGAGCAAATCTGAAATCCTTAATGTTGCCATTATGGACTGAATTGTGTTCCCCCGCCCTCCCAGTTCATATGTTCATATGACTAAAAGATAAACTAAGGTATATTAAAAATTTTAAGAGTTTATTTGAGCAAAAATCAATTCGAATTGGGCAGCAGCCAATGTGGCAGATAGAAAGGAGCTCCAAGGAGCTGTACAAAATGAAAGACTTTTATAGCCAGAAGGGAACAGGATCAAGGAAATTATACTAGGCAAAAAAGCGGGTTAGTTATTGTAAGGTCCCTTTCCTTTAGGGGATGACACGGGTCTCTTGGCAGATTGTCTAACTAGTGCTGATCAGGCAATTCCTGATTGACTGGTTTAAGATTCCATTTCCGGGACAGCCAAAACTGTAATTAAGTCTCAGTTTGATGACATGGGGCTTAGTATAAGCAACTCCACTTTGGGCCTGTTGTTTGTTTTTTAACATCCCACTACTTCAGAATGTAACTGTATTTGGAGATAGGGCCTTTAAAGAGGTAATTAAGTTAAAATGCCTTTAGGGTGGGCCATAATCAAATCTGACTAGTGTCCTTATAAGAAGAGATTAGAACATACAGAGACACCAGGGATGCATGGGCACAGAGGAAAAGCCATGTGAGGACACAGAGAAGGCAGCCACCTGCAAACCAAGGAGAGATGCCTCAGGAGAAAGCACACTGCCAACACCTTGATCTTAGTCTTCCAGCCTCCATTTCTCCACTGTGAGAAATAAATTTCTGTTGTTGAAGCCACCTAGTCTGTGCTATTTTGTTATGGTAGCCTGTGATATTGTGATTTATAATAAGAACTATATATTTGGTTTTCCTCCACTAGCTAGCACAGACCTCCTAAAACCCTTGGAATTTTCAAAGTGATGAGAGCAATAAAGGTGTCTTTTGTTATGTTAATAAGGTGACTTTTGGAAAGCTCCTAGGTAACTTAAGGATCTGGGCTGGTTGCCAGGTGAACCAACCAAGGGATTAGAGGATTGGAAATTTCAGTCCTCCAAAGAGGGGAGAGGGGCTGAAGATTGAGTTCAATCACCAGAGGCCAATAATTTAATCAATCTTGCCTATGTAATGAAGCCTCCGTTAAAACCCAAAAGGACCGAGTTCAGAGAGCTTCTGGGCTGGTGAACACATGGAAATGCAGGGAGAGTGTTGCTCCCAGAGAGCATGGAAGCTCCTCCCCACTTCCCACATACCTTGCCCTAAGCATCTCTTCCATCTGGCTGTTCTTGAGTTATATCCTTTTATAATAAAGCAGCAATCTAGTAAGTAAAATGTTTCTCAGTGCTCTGTGAATTGTTCTAGAAAATTAATTGAACCCGGGGGTGGGGGGTGCATCTTGTAAGACTAAGCCCTTAACCTGTGGGATCTAAGCCTATCTCCAGGTAGACAGTGTCAGAATTGAGTTGCTTGCTTCATGGTATAGAAAAAAACGAAACAAACCCCACATATCCTAGGCCCTAGTAAACTAATACGGTTGCTTAAAAGAGCTGAGCATGATCTGGGTGCCCACTAACCTTGGGCTCCCTCCAGTGCCATTCTCCCTTGCTTACTACCTTCCAGACAAGCTGGACTTCTTTAGTTACTAGAACAGGTGAGTCCTGTTCCAGGCTCTGGACCTTTGCATGCGCTGTTCCTTCTCCCTAGAGCTCTGTTCCCCTGCTATTTTTTTTTTTTTATAACTTATCTTTGGCTGCGTTGGGTCTTTGTTGCTGTACGCGGACTTTCTCTAGTTGCGGTGAGCAGGGGCTACTCTTTTTTTGTGTGTGGTACGCGGGCCCCTCTCACTGTTGTGGCCTCTCCCGTTGCAGAGCACACGCTCCGTTCGCGCAGGCTCAGCAGCCATGGCTCACGGGCCCAGCCGCTCCGCGGCATGTGGGATCTTCCCAGACCGGGGAACGAACCCGTGTCCCCTGCATCAGCAGGCGGACTCTCAACCACTGCGCCACCAGGGAAGCCCAGGGGCTACTCTTCATTGCAGTGTGCGGGCTTCTCTTTGCGGTGGCTTCTCTTGTTGCGGAGCATGGGCTCTAGTCATGTGGGGTTCAGTAGTTGTGGCTCGCGGGCTCAGTAGTTGTGGCTCATAGGCTCTAGAGTGCAGGCTCAGTAGGTGTGGCTCATGGGCTTAGTTGCTCCGTGGCATGTGGGATCTTCCCGAACCAGGGATCGAACTCGTGTCCCCTGCATTGGAAGGTGGATTCTTAACCACTGCGCCACCAGGGAAGCCCTGTTCCCCTGCTCTTTACATAACCAACCTCTTGTCCCACAGGTCTCATAAATCTTATGAAAGGTTATTATGATTTATAATAATTTTGTTTGTTTACTTTTGTCATGTTCTTTGTCTGTCTTTTCCAGTAGAGGACCTCAAGCTTCATCAGGGCAGGAAGATGTCTAGTTCCTACTTGTGTCCCTATGGCCTAGCACATCCTATACCTTCCATAAATAATTTCTGAAAGAGTGAATAGGATGTATGTTATCTGATATTTTCTGTTGGTTAAATTTATTTTTAACTATGTGTGGAATGAGAGGAGGAAGAGCAAGTCTGGACATTTTGGATGGAGGATGGGTAGCAGTTGGATACAATCACCACCCACAAATATGCTCCTGGGGTTTTGGGGGAGAGTGGCACTCTCCTGCTTCATTTAAGCCATTTAACACCTTTTACTGACCTCATTGGCATGGAGTGAAGATGATCTTCCAAGCCGTTTGCTTGTTAGTGGTTCTAGTAACAACTTGGTGAAGGAAGAGGTTAGAAGTTATCGTGTGACCTAAAGTTGGTCAGAATCTCATCAGCTGCAGTGCATCCTTTTCCAACTCTAAGCCAGACTCAACCTAGTTCATTAAATGAAGACATCCAAATGTATTCAAATCCTTATGTGTTCCCTTTGTAACAATCCAGCAACAAAAAACAAAACCCAAGCTATTTTTATAAGTTTTGTAGAGGGGACGATTATTCCAATCATCACATATCACAAAGGCTGAACGTTCCACAAAGGACTATCAAATGGAAATTGGAATCTACTCCAAGTCTCTAACACTGAGCCAGAAGTAAAAAGAGTCTGTTATAGGGACCTCCCTGGTGCCGCAGTGGTTAAGAATCCACCTGCCAATGCAGGGGACATGGGTTCGATCCCTGGCCCGGGAAGATCCCACATGCCGTGGAGCAACTAAGCCTGTGGGCCGCAACTACTGAGCCCATGTGCCTAGAGCCCATGCTCCGCAACAAGAGAAGCCACCACAGGGAGAAGCCTGCACACCGCAACGAACAGCAGCCCCCACTTACTGCAACTAGAGAGAGTCCGCGCACAGCAACAAAGACCCAACACAGCCAAAAAAAAGAAAAAGAGTATGTTAGAGTCTCTACGTCTAAGGTGAAATCTTAAGATTCAGAGCAGTGATTGCCCTGCCTCAGCCAGCCATAAATATCTCCTGGTCTGAAAAATTCATGCCTGCCAGATTGTTGGAAAAATGCAATATTATTTCAAAACATCCATGATTATGCAAATACAGAGAGACTAATTAAAAATAAGGATATAATAAGAGTTACTGGAGTTCCATTAATAAAATCTACCTCAAGGGACTTCCCTGGGGGTCCAGTGGTTAAGACTCTGTACTCCCAATGCAGGAGGCACAGGTTTGATCGCTGGTCAGGGAGCTAAGATCCTACATGCCATGAGGCCAAAAACTAAAATAAAATAATTTTTTTAATTAAAAAATTTTTTTAAATAAATAAATAAAATCTACCCCAAAAGGTATTCTGTCCCAAAGGTTTCTGGGCCACTGAACATGTTGAAAGGGAGCAAAAATATTATGTTTGCATGTTTCTGCTAAATGAATAAAATGTGGAGAGTTGGCTAATCCTCTCAATAATTAGATCAGGGCTTTTCCTCTAAAAGAAATCCAAATATTAGCTTTCCCTTTTTCTCATTTTGTAACCATAGGTGTGCCTTATTTTAAAAGACATTGTGTTCCTGGAAGGATGTATGCAAACAATACTTTTAGAAATGAAATCATATAATATCTAAAGATGCCAACTATTTTAGGGCTCCTTATCCTGAATTTTTTAAAAAATTAATAAATGTGTTTGCAGTGAAAATATTCACTTTCCAATTCTTCCATCTTTGTAAAAGTAGATTTTAGAGGCTCACATTTATCTTGTAGAGTATAAGAAGAATTATAGGGCTTCCCTGGTGGTGCAGTGGTTAAGAATCCACCTGCCGGGCTTCCCTGGTGGCACAGTGGTTGAGAGTCCGCCTGCCAATGCAGGGGACACGGGTTCGTGCCCCGGTCCGGGAAGATCCCACATGCCGCGGAGCGGCTGGGCCCGTGAGCCATGGCCGCTGAGCCTGCGCGTCCGGAGCCTGTGCTCCGCAACGGGAGAGGCCACAGCAGTGAGAGGCCCGCATACCACAAAAAAAAAAAAAAAAAAAAATTAATAAATTGGACTTCATCAAAATTTTCATGCGTTAAAGGATATCATCAAGAAAATGAAAAGACAGGGGCTTCCCTGGTGGCGCAGTGGTTTGGAGTCCACCTGCTGATGCAGGGGACGCGGGTTTGTGCCCTGGTCCGGGAGGATCCCACATGCCGCGGAGCGGCTGGGCCCGTGGGCCATGGCCGCTGGGCCTGCGCGTCCAGAGCCTGTGCTCCGCAACGGTAAAGAAGGCCACAACAGTGAGAGGCCCGCGTACTGCAAAAAAAAAAAAAAAAAAGAAAATGAAAAGACAACTCACAGGATAGGAGGAAATATTTACAAGTCATGTATATAATAGGGGACTTGTTTCTAGAATATCTAAAGAACCCATACAACTTAGTAATAAAAAGACAACCCAATTGTAATATGAAGAAAGGATCTGAATAGATATTTCTGCAAGGAAGATTTACAAATAGTCAATAAGCACATAAAAAGATGTTTAACATCACTGATCATGCATATCAAAACCACAATGAAAAGCAAATCTGTCTGAAAACAGCTTATGGCAACCTGTTGTTTATAAAAAATTATTATTATTATTTTTTAAATTTTTGGCTGCATTGGGTCTCCTTTGCTGCATGGGGGCTTTCTCTAGTTGGGGCGAACAGGGGCTACTCTTGTTGCAGTGCATGGGCTTCTCATTGCGGTGGCTTCTCTTGTGCGGATAACAGGCTCTAGGCATGCAGGCTTCAGTAGTTGCAGCATGCAGGGTCAGTAGTTGTGGTTTACAGGCTGTAGAGTGCAGGCTCAGGGGTTGTGGCTCACAGGCTTAGTTGCTCTGTGGCATGTGCGATCTTCCCGGACCAGGGCTCGAATCCATGTCCCCTGCATTGGCAGATGGATTCTCAACCACTGTGCCACCAGGGAAGTCCCGCAACCTGTTATTTACTGGCAAAGAAATATCTTTCTTGCCAGTAAATAACACAAAAAACAAAAACACAGAATGAGATACCATTTAATATCCATTAGGAAAATGAAAAATAACAAGTTTTGGTAAGAATGTGGAGAAATTGGAACATAGAATTACCACATAATTCATTTATTCTTCCCCTAGTTATACACCCAAAAGAATTAAAAACAGGTATTCAAACAAAAACATGTACATAAACATTCATAGCAGCATTGCTTACAATAGCCAAATGCTGAAAATAATCCAAATGGCCATCAACAGACGAATGGATAAATAAAAAGTGGCATATCCATACAGTGGAATATTACTTGACAATTAAAAAATTAACGAAGTACTGATACATTGTACAAAATGGATGAGTCTTGAAAACATTATGCTAAGTGAAAAAGGATCCTATTTCATATTATTCCATTTATATGAAATGTCCAGATTAGGCAATCCATAGAGCAAATAGGTTAGTAGTCATCTAGGACTAGGGAAGGAGAGGGGAACTGGAGGATGATGGCTAAGAGGAGAAAGGTTTCTTTTGGGATAATGAAAATGTTATAAAATTGAATGTAGTGATAGTTGCACAACTCTATGAATATTCCAAAGCCATTGAATCATACATTTTAAATGGATGAATTGTATGGTATATGAGTTATAGCTCAATAAAACTGTTTAAAAAATTAACACTAAGTACTTTTTAGAAAAAAGCAAGCTACTTCCTTGGAAGAAGCACTACTATTTCTGGTACCAAGACTGAAGAGACTAAGACAGATGTTCAGAGTATATCCTGTAAGATGTGGTAAGTGATAGTCTCAGTGATATCCTTCAAGAAATGCAACAACTTAAGGATGTTTTTAGAATACTCTTTAACACAGGGTAGCGCACTAAAGAAAATGCAATTCAGTGCCCTCTGGCTTACTCCAGGAACGTACTCTGGAGAAATGGACAGACTACACATCTTTCAGGAGAACTTCCATAACTGTTTCTTTCAGCCTGTTTTCTTGTCTGTTTTTCTCTTTCCTTCCCCTCTTATTTAAAAATATAATGCATGTTTGTTGAGGAAACTAGAGACAAATGAAAAGAGAAAATCAAAATCTCCCATAATTTTACCACCTAGAAATGATCACTGTTAGCTTTTGAAGTTGGAGATAATCAGTATTGGAAAAAAGTTGTTTAAAAGAAATCCATTTAAAACAGGAGCCAACATTTCATAGTAAATAGTATGTGGGGTGGGGAAGGAAAGATTTGATTCGGATACTCTCTTAAAAAATAAAACAAAAAATTATGAAGAGTTATGCAATTTATATTGTTTTTACAAATATGAGTGAATCAAACTTCCATTTTAGAGATGTGTAACTTTATTAACATATTTGTTTGATAACTTGATTAGACAATCTTCGTATCATTGTTTGACCTTTGCAGCACAATTCCATACAGAGCATTGTTTTTCATATATATTTCAGTACTTCACCCATTTTTCCAAGGGCCTAACTGTTGAATACTGAGTGAGAGTGAGTTCAAGATTATACTCTCTGGGGACTCCCCTGGTGGTCCAGTGGTTAAGAATCCACCTTCCAATGCTGGGGACGCAGGTTCAATCCCTGGTTGGAGAACTAAGATCCCACATGCCACAACTACTGAGCCCGCACACTCTGGAGCCCGAGCGCCACAACTAGAGAGAAGCTTGCGTGCAGAAACGAAAGATCCCACGTGCTGCAATGGAGACGTGAAGCAGCCAAAAATTTAAAAATAAAAATAAATATTAGGGCTTCCCTGGTGGCGCAGTGGTTGAGAGTCTGCCTGCAGATGCAGGAGACGCGGGTTCGTGCCCTGGTCCCGGAAGATCCCACATGCCGCGGAGCGGCTAGGCCCATGAGCCATGGCCACTGAGCCTGCGCGTCCGGAGCCTGTGCTCCGCAAGGGGAGAGGCCACAACAGTAAGAGGTCCGTATACCACAAAAAAAAAAAAGAAAGAAAAAAGAAAGAAATAAAAATATTTTTAAAAAAAGATTATACCCTGGTATATCCATACAAAGGAATATTATTCAGCCATAAAAAGGAGTAAAGTACTTACACATGCTGCAACATGGATGAACCTTGAAAATATTACGCTAAATGAAAGCCAATCACAAAAGACCACACATTGTACCACTCCACTTAAATGAAATATCCAAGATAGGCAAATCCATGGAGATAGAGAGTGGATTAGTCAGAGGAGGGAAGAATGAGGAGTGACTGCTAATGGATATGGTACTTCTTCTCAAGGTGATAAAAATGCTCTGAAGGTTGTACAACTCTCTGAATATACTGAAACCACTGATACATACACTTTAAAATGGTGAATTTTATGACACATGAATATGTCCCAATAAAGATTATACTCTCTGACAAGTTCATGGAGAACAGCTGTCCTCTGCTACTGGTAAATGAACTGTCTTCTTGCACAAATTGAGGACCCTGAGAATGACAAGGGCTGGAAAAGTAGGTCATACCACATCCCCTAGAGGTGATGGGACCACAGCTTGAGGAGGCCTGCCTTAGAGGGTTTTATCTTACCCCTATCCTTTATGCACCCTTCCCATAGCAAAGAAGCTGGCAAGAAATCCTCCTGCTGATGACCCTATATTGTTCATTCATGTAAGGAATCAATAACTGATGATATGCTTTATTGAATTGATATGACACAAAGCCGTATAGTACTAAAAACATGCCTGCACTCTTACCTGATGATTACAGAAGCATCTAGACAAGGACTGAGGATATCATGGAAAGATGAAAGCAGCAGTTTCTTAAGTCAGTGAAATAGATGGTTTTCTACTCCTCTCTGCCTTCCTCCTCTTCCTTTCCTTCCTTCTCCTCCTTCTTCTGTTCCTTTATTGTTCTTAAGTTTGCACAATAATTAAAAGTAATTATATAATTTAGTCTTCTAATACATTTTCAAAAAGACTGCATCTTTTATCTGCATTAATATGTTGGTAGATATCATTTAATTTCAAATCACTATTATTATTTTTAAATGGACAGATGTAGGTAAATGCTAAAGGATTATCTCTATTTTTATTAACATGTCCTCACACTTCCTTGTACACTAACCATAGAAGGTGTCATTTAACTGAAAGAAGATAATGCATCCTTCTTTTTCTGGCCTCTCAAGGAACACTTGAATGTTTTCTGAGTGCCTATTGTTAAGCCCAAAATTAGTAGAAAAATGAAATATTTTTTTCTATCAGTTGCCTTACAAATTAGTTCAAGTTACTGCAGTTTTTTTTTCTTTTTTTTCTTAACACTTGGCTGCCACAAGCCAGTGTAATTAGTTTTTAAGCTGGATTTATATCTGCTCAATAATTCACTTATTATAAGTGGTCAAGTAAGACCACTTATTTGGTCTCTAACTAGAGACCAAAGTCCCTAGTTAGTTCCATGTCCATCTAGTTGTAGTTGTTATTCATATTAGTAGGAAAGGTCTTAAGAACAACAACAAAAAGAAATAAAGAATGAAAAGAAAACTTCAACAACAGCAAAGGACTTAAAACTTGGTCCTTTTCCTACCCCCAAACATCCCACTATGAAAAGTTTCAACTGAACCCAAGCTCTTCTCTACCTAATGTCTGCTCGCTGGTCATATTTATGCCTCTAAAATAAATGTAATCCCTTTTCCTCCTGATTGTTTTTTGAAACTCTGGAGACAACTATTACATCCTTAAGTCAAACTCCATCCTTTCTCAAGGACTTTGCTCTTAAAGTTCCCAGTTCCTGGAATGTGCTCCCTCAAACCTTCATAAATTGCTTCATACATTGGAGAACTAAGATCCCACATGCCACAACTACTGAGCCCGCACACTCTGGAGCCCAAGTCCCATTCGGGACTCGGCTCAACTTAAATGTCAGCTCTACAGAGAGATCTTCCTTCATCATTTTAGTTAAGATAAACCCTTCTTAGTCACTTTCAGCAACTCTTTTACTATCCTTATATCATTTATCACTTTCTGAACTTATCATTTGTTGACATGTTTTACTGCCTCTTTCCCCCCTAGAAAGTGAGTCTAGGAACCTGTTTCTCTTGTTCATAAAGTTCCTAGTGGAACTGAGTGTTCAACAGGACCCAGCCATTCCATTCCTAGGCATCTACCCAAAAGAAATGAAAGCATGTGTTCACACAAAAACTTGTAACATGAATGTACATAGCAGCTTTTTCCATAATGGCCCCAAACTGGAAACAACTCAAATGTCCAAAATCAGATAAATAGATAAACAAAATGTGGTACATCCATATGATGACATACCATCCAGTAACGAACTACGGATAGATGAAGCAAGATGTGCAAACCTCAAAATCTTCAGACTGAGTGCAAGAGGCCAATCACAAGAGTTCTGCTCTTCTGTTCCATTTATATACAATTCTAGAAAATATTAATTCATCTATAGTGACAGAAAGCAGATCAGCGGTTGCATAAGCCTTGGGGTAGAAGGAGAATGGACTACAAAGAGGCATAAGGAATCCTTTCAGAGTAATGAAAATGTTCCCATCTTTATCGTGCTAGTGTTTTCATGGGTTTATACAAATGTCAAAACTCACCAAATCATACACTCTAAGTGGATGTACTTTAGTGTACATAAATTATATTCCAATTAAGCTGATAAAAACAAATTTTGTTCAATGACTGCCTTTCTCCCCCCTGGTAAACCATTTCTGCCTGATCTGGCAAGGTTTGGAGATTTTTCATTACCTTCATCACCATCTTCTGAACACAGTCCAGGGAGCTCAAGTTCCTCCAAGGGTGTGCCCAGAACTGGGACAAATACTGCAGATGTGGTTTGAGCAGATTAGAGTACAATGGGTCTCTGTTCCTCCACTTTTTTATTACTGTATATTCATATCAGGCTTTGCTGTTTTCAGACTTTCTTGTCTATCTCATGTATTCTATTTCAGTCAACCTGAATGTTCTACTTCTGTCAGTGCAGCTTAAATTTCTGTGGACCTTTCTGGAAGTCTGCTCACACTGATCACTGACATAGGGTTTGTCCCCTGGGTCATTTCCCAACTGTAGATCTACACTTCCCTTATTCTAAAAATGTTCACATTTTCCCCTCTAAGTACTGAACTTTTCATTTATCTTACTAAATTTCTCCTTTTGGCTTCAGTCCACCTTTCAAGCCTGTTAAGATATTTTACATTTATGTCCTCTAATATTCTCACTGCTTTGTCATCCACAAATTTAACAAATGTGTCCTGCCTTCATTCAAGTGGAAGATAAACTTATTTAAGGAACAAAAGTCAAGGACAGGGCTTCCCTGGTGGGAAGTCAAGGGCAGAGCCCTGAGGCCTGCCAATAAAGATTTCCTTTGTAGATACCACAGATTTATGCATCATTCATCAACACTCTTTGGGTATACTAGTCCTTCCAATCGTTTTGCATTAGCCTAACTGCTTTTTTAGTTATATCACCTTTCCCCATTTGAGTCACAAGAATACCTTGAGACTTAGATGTCCTGTTGAGAATCTACGCAACTAGGAATTAGAAAACAGAAGTTCTACGTCCAGCTTTAGCTCTTTAGCTGTGTAACTTCAGACAAGTTAATCTTTCTGAGCCTAATTATATATAATACCAGCTGCACTATACATCTCACAGGTTATTTTAAATGTCAAATAAAATCAACATGTGAAAATATTTTCTAAAAATATTTCTCTGAAAGGATATACATCACATTACATGTAACAATGCCAAAAGGAATTGACATTAATGCCCAATAGTAGAATGACAAAATTTTAACACATCCATATAACCAAGTATTGTGTAGCTATCAAAAATAGTGTTTTCAAAAAAAATTAATGACAGGAAAATGCTTACAATTTAATATTGATTTTAAGAGCAGGGTACCTAGTAGTTAACTGGCTCATGACTGAAGGCGGTACAAAGGGTTTCTGTAGGTCTTGACAATATTTCTATTTCTTTATCTGGATAATGGTTATAACAGTACATTCACTTTGTAAAAATGCATTGCATTTACTCATCTGAACACTTCCCCATTTGTGGTATTAGTTTAAAATTTTTAACTTTAAAAAGTTTAGTTTTTTTTTTAAAGCAGAACTCCAAATAATATAGTAAGATCATGTTCTTATTTTAAGAACCTGTATTTTTAAAGTGGTAAAAAATACAGCAAAATGTTAATAGTGGTATTCTGGTTTGTAAGATTACACATAATTTTATTTCTTCTCTGCAAGTTTCTCTTCAATAATCAGAAAAATGAGGGACTTCCCTGGTGGTCCAGTGGTTAAGACTCTGCACTTCCAATGCAGGGGGTGTGGGTTCGATCCCTGGTCAGGGAACTAAGATCCCACATGACACACAGCAACCCCCCCAAAAAAAAATCAGAAAAATGATTTGTTTTTTATAATCAGGAAAAAAATCAAAATTGTATTTTATTTATTCATTCATTCATTCATTTATGGCCAGGCTGCCCAGCTTGTGGGAGCCTAGTTCCCTGACCAGGGATCAGACCCGGGCCCCCTGCTGTGGAAGCACAGCGTCCTAACCACTGGACCACCAGGGAATTCCCAAAATTGTATTTTAAAGAAAATGCTTTCTAAATTGTAAATATACACAATGCCTGAAACAGAAAGCTTGATAAATGTGGAGTGAATGACTACTCCCCTATCTATCAGGGAAGGACTCCTTTCAAAACAGGAATGTGATCAGTTGACACTCTTAGCTCCCAGGGAACCCATGGTGGCTCTTAGCAATGACTACGTTCATGTCTAAGTAAGAGCTCACAAGCCACCTATGTAATGATTTTTCCCAAAATGTTGCCAGGACCAAATCTCTACCTCACTCTGCTTCCTCACAATTCCTTCAAGATTAGCTGATTGTCCTTTCCTGGGATTAAGACTCCAAGTCATTTCAATCAGCCTGGTGCTTTCCATACCACATCTCACGCACCTTGAGGTTAGGATAGGACTATGGAGCACCACTCCTCAACCATGGTGGCTCTGCTCTTCTCAGTTTCTAAGCATGGAAATCAGATAAGAATTCTGTCAGCTAGCATTGTACCATTTGCCTTATCAGGCCCCCTTTAAAAAAATTATTTGTCATACTACTACTACTACTACCACAAAACAAAATAAAGCCTCATTTATTTTCTTTGCATTTCTCGAAAAACGCTGGGAGCTAACACTTCTAACATACTTAGAGAACCATACCACTAATTGGTATTGCCAATGGTTTTGCCTGTCTTTAATTGGGTCCTTGTCCTTTTAAGTCTTAGCTGAGGGCTCAGAGAGCATCAGGAGAGGATGTCAGTTTCTTTCTTTCTTTCTTTTTTAATATTTATTTATTTTTGGCAGCATTGGGTCTTCGTTGCTGCACGTGGGCTTTTTCTGTTGTGGCGAGTGGGGGATATTCTTCATTGCAGTGTGCGGGCTTCTCATTGCAGTGGTTTCTCTTGTTGCAGAGCATGGGCTCTAGGTGCACGGGCTTCAGTAGTTGTGGCACACGGGCTCAGTAGTTCTGGCTCACGGCCTCTAGAGCACAAGTTCAGTAGTTGTGGTTCACGGGCTTAGTTGCTCCGCAGCATGTGGGATCTTCCTGGACCAGGGCTCGAACCTGTGTTCCCTACATTGGCAGATTCTTTTAACCACTGCGCCACCAGGGAAGCCCTGTCAGTTTCTTTTAAGGCCACAACTTTCGGCCCCAACACTGCACTACCTGCTGTCCCTATCTCCCACATATTCCACTTTTGAGGAGCTCCTAGCCACTTGAGCATTGTTTATTGATTTTTCAAGATTCAGTTTAATCCTTCCCCAAGGTCTCCCTATGCAAAGGAAGGTGCTGGGCATAAAACTCAGACACATTTGTGACACAGACTAGCTTTAAGTGGTGAGTCAAATGGATGGAAATGGGGCTTAAGGGGACAGCAATGAATTCTCCTGCTCTTTCCCACAGTGCCATAAACCCTAGGGCTGCCTCTGAGTGCCAAGCCAGAGGCCCTGTTGCAGGTTGTCATCTAAAGTGATATCTCTACTCAGGTCACCTTGCCATCTGCTTTGTCAGCTGACTCTGGGGAACTAGCTAAGGGATTGAGAAAATAAACTTCTCAAGTTGATGGGTGTGAATCTTCCAAGTCCATTCCAGATGCACCCGTTAAACAGGTTGTGCTCTGCCCTCCAGGAACCTCTTTCTGAGCTAACTTGCAGTGTTTGAGAAGGACAGAGGAGATCCCTGAACACAGTCTCTGCTTAAGCTCAACTCTGACTCTGGTTACAGGTCCTTTCCCCAGATCTGGCATCCAGAACCAGCACCTCTGCAGCTCTGGGTTCCAGCTTAGCCAGAGGGCATGCCTCACAGATCCAACACCTGCTACTCTGCTTCTAGCTGAGCCTGTTTTGAGCTTGAGGAATCAATCCCAATCCAGTAAAAGACTTAAAAGCTCAAGGGCTTTGATCTTTCCTTCGCAAAAGCCTTAACTGCTGAGTTCTAAAGGCTTTGCCATTTCCCTTTTTTTAACCTTCTTTCATATAGGCCTCAAGCCCACTAAGTAGCAGGTGCCTGCCCAGCGCCAGACCTTTCTCCCTGTGTTTAGAACCTATTTTCAGATGCTCAGAATGTGAAGGGTCGGGGTGGGGGGTGAGAATGCGTTGGGGAAAGGAGGAGGGAAGTTGTTTAAAGGACGCAGCAGAACAAGAACAAAATTAAAATGCATGTTGGTTATCTAGAACATGGTTGGCCATGTTCTAAAACTTTTTCCCTAAGGGTTTTGAATTGGAAAAATTGCAAAATGGCTCCAGTTCAAGCAAGGCAGTCAAACTTTCTAACATGGCCTAACATGGTCCACTTACAGGAAACTCAGTGTCATTTTCTCTGATTTTAAACTTCAACCACTCGCGTTGTTGGTATGAGAGGAAAACAACATACATTTAAAAGCAAATTAACTTTCTTCTCACAGCTGGCATAAACCTCACGCCAGCAAGCCTAATTTATCTTCTTGTTTACAGTAGTTTATTTAAAGGGATGTGAATAATAGTCTATATAATTTCATAATGTATATATATACTAGGATATATGTGCCTTTCATGCAATTATGGGATGTTTTGACCATTTCTATGATTAAAAGTGCATTAAGGACATGATAAAGACCCTGTATTTTTGCAGGCTCTTAATTTTATAATGGACAAAGTACCGATACCTGAAATTCCATTAAAAAACAAACCTTCTCTTCTTGGTCAAATTTAGCAGTGGTTTTAGTGATTTTAACTTCTTCCATTTTAAAGCTTCTGTGAATCCTTTCCTGGCCTCACCCTTGGGTAGGGGGGAGGAGAAGTGGCTAAAAATATAAATGAAAGGAAGGAGAGATCAGAAGCAGCTAGATAATCAGATAATTGAAAACTAACTTGGGGTAAGTTCTTTTTTGCCCTCTTTCTTTATTGATTTGGGTAATAACATCTCTACTTTGGATTATGTTCAATACCAAGAAAACAAATAGCAGAATTTAAGTTATTAAAAGGAATCAGATTTCATGAAATCATATAGCTTGGTATTAGTATTAGCATCCTGAAAAATAGGAAAAATACAAAGGGAACGAAAGACACCCACCAAACTGAGACAGGATCTTGAAACCGAAAAATGAGGCAGGCCACTCCATATAATCAGTGGATCAGCTTATTATAAGGCAGTTTGCTCACAGGGTGGGATAGGGTGGATGACATCCAGAAGCATCCATAACTGCCACTGGGAGAATTTTATAGTTAACCCAGGGTATGGGGGTACGTGCTTGGAAACAGGAAGTGAATTCCAAAGTCCAGATTTATGAACGGGTAACTAGTCTCATGGGCACCGGGAATACGTCAGCGAAGCTCTTCATTATTGTTTGGAGACTAACAGCACAGGGGCCACCTGGACCTAATGGTCATTAAACAACATCTATTAACTACAAAGCCCCTGACAACAGAGATTTACTACACAGTACAGCCCTAGGTAGGGTCAGCTGAAGGACGGGAGGAACTGGACAGGCCCAAGATGGCATCAGTTATGCTAACAGCCATACAGTGTGGCAGGGTCCTTCCTGTAAGTGGCTGGTGAAAAGGACCCATGGCTCTGCCTCCTGAATCTGCCTACCTTCATTATTGCTAGCTGGACCAGCCAGGGGTCACACATTGGGTAAGGGCTATGCATCCATCATTTCCTTTTTTTTTTGTCTGCGTTGGATCTTTGTTGCTGTGCACGGCTTTCTCTAGCTGTGGTCAGTGGGGGCTACTCTTCGTTGCACTGTGTGGGCTTCTCATTACAGTGGCTTCTCTTGTTGTGAAGCACGGGCTCAAGGTGCGTGGGCTTCAGTACTTGTGGCTCACACGCTGTAGAGAGCAGGCTCAGTAGTTGTGGCGCATGGGCTTAATTTCTCCGCGGCATGTGGGATCTTCCTGGACCAGGGCTCGAACCCGTGTCCCCTGCATTGGCAGACAGGTTCTTAACAATTGTGCCACCAGAGAAGTCCTGCATCCATCATTTCTGATGCCCCTTTCATGACGCCCCTTCTCCCCAACTATTGTCCATTGTCCATCTACTTGCAGATGGCAGGATATGAATCATTTTAATTTCGCCCTCTCTCCCCATTTAGACATATAATGCAAATGCCTACTTCCGATCTAAAACCGTGTAGTCTTTGGTTAAATGTATAATCAAGTAACAAGTGTAAATGAGTGATACCAGCTCCCTCTTTTTTAAGAGACTATTAGCCAGGAAAGGGCTGGGGAGAAGGAAGGCTAAGGAATGGGTTTAAAAGAGAAGGGAAAGGATAAAAAAACTAAAATTGAGGTTCTAGCTTTTAGCAAACTCACATAAATGCATGCACACATAGACATGGAGGAGCTCCTTGACATGGAAATGAAAACAATAGCATTTCTACTTTACATAACACATCATGGTTTATGTATGTTTGTACTTTTACAGCATAATTGGCTTGTGCTTGTATAAAGGAGCCTCTTTGCCAGGGACTCAGTCAAGGAAACTAAATTGTACATTTAGGGAACGCAAGTTTGCAGTATGAGAAGCAGGAAGCAGAAAGCTTTCCCCCACTTTCCTAGGCACAGGGCCAATCTTCAAGAAATTTCAAAATAAGCTGTTTGGCTTTGGCTTACTCCTACTCTGTATGCAAACACCCAGGGCCTTCATGTGACCTTTAGCTACCTACGGCTACCCAGTACCCTAAAATGTCGTGTGTCTTAACTTATCTAATCTCTCCTTTCTCACTTCAACCCTTATCAAAACTTTCTTTCTCCCAAAGAAGAGGAATAGGGCTCCTTTATTAGCAGAATCTCTTAAACTAATCAATAGTAAGGTAGCATGTCAATGATCAGGTAGTGGACATCTCAGAGATCTGTTTTAAGACACAGAGCTTAAAATTTCAAAATTAATCTCTAACTGGTAGAATTTCAGGTAAAACAACAGGAAAGTAAAAAAATAAAAGTCAGGTTATATGTATATGCTGGGAGATGGGGTCAACTTTCCAGGTAGCTCATACTGAGCATGTATACAGTTACTTTGGAGCATTGCTACTTTCCATAACTTCCTCCCTTTATCTAAAGCTTAACCCAAAATTCTCTAAAATACCAATGATTGTTCTGGAGATCCCTCCTCACTCACCCACCCAACGAGATAGGAGACTTTGTATGGGGTAGGCAGAGGGAAATGTCACATCACAGAGAGAAAACGGCATACCAGGGTGTAATGTCTCCAGTAAGAGCCTAACTTTCAACCTAATACTAGTATGTTACTGTTCACAATGTATATAATATATAATTTAGGTAAATTATCAAGTTATAAAAATATACAATAAAACCTTACAAGAAACTCTGAAATAACTGATGCTTGATAAGTCTAAGTAAAGACTACAATAAAAATGCAGTTACTGGCTATATTCCATCAATCCTTTTTAATTCTCTTTGATTTTTTCTCCTGGTGTTCTGCTTTCCTTTCTGCAGGTCGCTTCTTCAACCCCTTCATTTTCCTGGTTTGTAGTTTGCTTAGGTCTTGCTTCTGCATATGAATTCTTCCATAAGTTGTACCAAAAGTATCATGAGAGACATTTTTCTTCTTCTTTGGCTATGAAACAAGAATATATTATATTTAGTTGGGTCTACTACCATGAACTGGTAAAAATCTAGTGTACAACAACTATCGTATCAACAATCTCCATTAGTGAGCACACCTTTAATGATATAGAGTCTATAGCCCTACAGCCCTTTCTCCTCCAACTTAGGTATAAACAGATCACTCAGAGCTTGTTAAAATGCCAATTCTAATTCAGTAGGACTCCGGTGGGATCTGCAAATTCAGCATTTCTAACAATTCTCAGGTAAACTGTCAGACCATACTTTGAGAAGCAACACAACAGACTAATCACTGCCATGCACTGAGAGAATTTCCTGTGTTTAGCTTAAGGATTATAACTATCATTTCAATCTTTATTGGCATTCCAGAGATGCCATGTCTACTTGCTTTTTAAAACCATTCAAAAGTCAAAACACATTTTTATGCAAGTATGGGTTACACATACTATGCTTGAAATTACATTTTCACAATGCCTAAAATGAGCCCCATTTTTGCTGAAAACTGGCAGTCTTGACTACTAGGAAGCTCTCAGCAACACCTGATGCCTGGTTTCTACAATTTTATTATCAATTATGGTTGGCTTATTTGCTTCTTCCTCCTTTCTTTGGCTCTGAGAGTCTAATTTTATCTATTTTATTGACCTCTTTATGTATGCTCTTCAATATAATATGCCACAAATCCTTTTTTGGAAAGAAGAATGGAATATACAAATAAACATGGCACCAAGCTACAAGCCATGTACCTTGAGGGCTTTGGGCATTTTCATAGATAACTTATAAAGGTCATCTGATGCTAGGTGTGTCCTCCTCAGAACCAGATCCAATGAGGGTCCCATCTCCTCCAATTCAATCCGAGGTGTTCTGCAGCCAGATTTCTTCAACAGCAACCTTTATGAAATAGCAAAAAAGAAATGTTGCTTTGACTTTGATAAAAGTCCCGCCGCCCTCCCCACAAATATTTTTGTTCTAGAAGATTACAGTTCCATAAAATATCATAAAATGTTTAGAAAGGCTAAGCTTAGAGACTTCCCTGGCAGTCCAGTGGTTAAGGCTCTGCGCTCCCAATGCAGGGGGAATGGGTTTTATCCCTAGTCAGGGAACTAATATCCCAGATACCACATAGCATGGCCAAAAAGATTAAAAAAAAAAAGGAAAGGCTAAGCTTAATACTTTATATATTTAGACCAAGTGTTTTCTTTTTATTTTTTTTAAATAAATTTATTTATTTTATTTATTTATTTTTGGCTGCACTGGGCCTTCGTTGCTGCTTGCGGGCTTTCTCTAGTTGCAGCAAGCAGGGGCTACTCTTTGTTGCGCTGCGTGGCTTCTCATTGCGGTGGCTTCTCTTGTTTCGGAGCACAGGCTCCAGGTGCATGGGCTTCAGTAGTTGTGGCATGTGGGCTCAATAGTTGTGGCTCGCAGGCTCAGTAGCCGTGGTGCATGGGCTTAGTTGCTCTGCGGCATGTGGGATCTTCCCGCACCAGGGCTCGAACCCGTGTCCCCTGCATTGGCAGGCGGATTCTTAACCACTGAACCACCAGGGAAGCCCCAAGACCAAGTATTTTCTTTAGTCTACTTATTTTCAAAATAAAACATAAGAGTATGCAATACTGTTGAGAAACAGCAGGTGATATAGTTCTAAGAAGTGAAGTGGAATCCTTTTATTTGACTTCTTCATCTTACGCAAGATTTACATGATTATAAAAAAATCTTAATTGGGTTTTTGAAACATTATATTACATGATTGATTAACAAATTCTTATTTCTCTAAGACCTATTCAGAATCAACTTTTGTCCATAGCATAGACATTTACTGATCTCTATAGATTGGAATGAACTTAATATAACAAAACCACAACTTTCTAGATACCATATGTCCAAATAGCTCTGGATTTGAAAGCATATGAAGGATACAATGGGGAGGAAGGGAGAGTCACAAATTCTTTTTTTGTGAGAGATACAACAAGAACTGCTCAAAGACCTGAAGGTTTTTTGAGTTAAAAGACTCAATTTGTTACTGTGGCCAGATCTCCATACAGGGGAAAAAAAGGACTAAATAATAATGTTTTTAAAAGATCAGCCTTGGGCTTCCCTGGTGGCACAGTGGTTGAAAATCTGCCTGCTAATGCAGGTCACACGGGTTCGAGCCCCGGTCTGGGAAGATCCCATATGCCACGGAGCAACTAAGCCCGTGAGCCACAACTACTGAGCCTGCGCGTCTGGAGCCTGTGCTCCACAACAAGAGAGGCCGCGAGAGTGAGAGGCCCGCACACCGCGATGAAGAGTGGCCCCCGCTTGCCACAACTAGAGAAAGCCCTCGCACAGAAAGTTAAGAACTATTGCCCAGAACCTTTACACCCATGTAAATCTCCATTTCAGATCTTAACCTCAAGCTTTGTTTGTTTTGTTTCCTTATAAGCTCTAAATCAAAAGTGACATTCGGGCTTCCCTGGTGGCGCAGTGGTTGAGAGTCCACCTGCCGATGCAAGGGGCGCAGGTTCGTGCCCTGGACCGGAAGGATCCCACGTGCCGCAGAGCGGCTGGGCCTGTGAGCCATGGCCGCTGGGCCTGCGTGTCCGGAGACTGTGCTTGCCTATTTCTTGAGAAAGACTGGCATTACCACTCTTGTTTAAATTGCAATTTCCTTATTTTTCTCCCTTCCATATCCCTCTCTTCTGTTGACATTCTGTTTTCATTACTTAACTCCTTGCCTAGAATGTTGTGTTTGCTTTTTAAGGTACGCTAATACTTCCTGTTTTGCATATTTCTCCCCATAAAACCTACCCAATGCCATGGCAAAGGCATACGTGGCAGTTACTAAAGATCTTCAGTTTCATATTAATAGCTCTGGCCCTAAAGTGAATAAAATTCTCCAAGGAATTAATTATTATAGGATATACAGGAAGGTGCCAGTAACACTATGATTTATTTCCCCCAAACAGGAAAGGTCAAAGGTTCTATTAATGTAATTCCATGCTCAGAGTTCCTTTCATACAAGAAGCTCAAAACCATTTTATAAGCCTTACTGATCTTCACAAATTAATAAGCGTCAATATTAACTACCTTTAACCAACTGCCTAAGGGCTGGTTGGAAGAGGGCAGGACACCCAAGAGCAGCCTGTGAGAATGCCTGAGGAGCCACAGTAGGTCAGACACACTTCTATGGCACATTCCCACCTCTATTTGCACCCCTCTCCCTCTCATAAAGGAGAATTATCCGTCTCAGAGGGACCTCAGAATTACCTATATGATATTACTACACTTTGCAAAGGAAAAACAGGGGCCCTGAGAAGTGACTTGCCCACGTCATGTGGCAAAGCCTGGCAAAGAGCCAGGTCACTAGGCTCAGAGGTGATGCTCATTCCCGGGACCACCTCTTCCTTCCTCTCCCAAGCAGAGCACAGCCCTTGGAGGCTAAGCTAATCCACATCTAGGGATTTTCCCCAGTAGCAGCTTGCTCTCAATCACACTGTCCACTTTCTATTTCAAATCAATAGCTAGCAGGTATTACAGGATATAGATATGAAAAGCTGGGATTAAAATTTTACACTAGAAAAAAAAAAAAAAATTTTACACTAGGGGGGCTTCCCTAGTGGCGCAGTGGTTGAGAGTCCGCCTGCCGATGCAGGGGACACGGGTTCGTGCCCCGGTCCGTGAAGATCCCACATGCCGTGGAGCAGCTGGACCCGTGAGCCATGGCAGCTGAGCCTGCGCGTCTGGAGCCTGTGCTCCGCAAGGGGAGAGGCCACAACACTGAGAGGCCCGCGTACAGCAAAAAAAAAAAAAAAAAAATTTTACAATAGGGTTTCTGATCTTAAAAATTCAGATCCTGGGACTTCCCTGGTGGTCCGGTGGTTAAGAACCTGCCTTCCAATGCAGGGGACGTAGGTTCAATCCCTGGTCAGGGGAACTAAGATCCCACATGCCACAGGGCAACTAAGCCCTGTCACAACTACTAAGCCCATGGGCCTCAACTAGAGAGCCCATGTGCCACAAACTACAGAGCCCAAGCACTCTGGAGCCCATGCAAAACTAGCGAAGCCTGCGTGCTGCAACTGAAAGATCCTGCATGGTGCAAAGAAGACCCTGAGTGCCGCAGCTAAGTCCCAATGCAGCCAAAAATAAATACATAAATAAATAAAATAATTTCGTAAAAATTTCAAATCTTTTTTTTTCATTATGGCAGATGCCATGCTAACCTAACAGTGATTCCAGCAATTACATACTTCTTAAAGTAAGTGGACGGATGAATATGTGTAGTTACACTGCCAATTTATCCTTGTTCTTAAGACTGATTTGCTAATTTTCTGTCCATTTTGCTTTATTTCTCTGTATTTTCTTTCTTTCTTTACAAATTTATCTTTCTTTTCACTAAATACAAGTTCTGATACAAGAGAATACTTCCTTTGAAATTGTTCACCATGAGTTTTAGATTATTATTATTCATTTCTCATTCTCAAAGACTTTTATCTTTATTTTTTAGCTCCTTTGTATCCCAGGGTCTCCTTGTTTAACATAAGTTTTCAAAAAGATTTTTTTTTATGTTAGTGATTTTTCATCTTTTATCTCTTGCTCTATAAATAGGAGTCACCTACTTCATAATATTCTTAGCTGCCCGAAAATCAAGTTTGGAAATGAAAACAACAGATTATAGGGACTTTCAATCTCAACTAGTTAAAAATGATTATAAAATCCTTTGCCTGTTATTATTTAAATGAGAAAAAAATAGAAAAATAGAAATGGTGGTACCACTCATGTGGTGAAAAGAACCGAGCATCTCTGACTCCATACAGTTGAGACAAAGATGGACATTACTAACAAAAAAGAGGTGATTACTTAGTTCATTTGGATGTTCACTGGACACAAGCTGGTCAACCATGTATTCCATTATGATAAAAAAACAAAATTAAAACCATGGATGAAATGCTGAAGTCCACGAATGGTTGCACAAACGGCACCACTGCAGGAAGACACTGTCAACACTGGGCTGCCGGCGCTCAGGCCGCACTGCCACGCCACAGCGCGAAGCAGATGTCAGGCTGAATTCAATGTACCAAGGGAGGCAGTTAGTGGGAGTCAATGTATTCTCTAGGAAAGTGTGTGCTCCATCAATCAGCGCTAACACTTTATTTTAAATAAGGGAAAAAACAAGTCATGCTTACCTCAAAAGGCAGTTGCAGCACGTCATTAAGGTTTTTATGAAAACAGAATGTGCTTGTTAGGATTTATATTTATATTGTGGTGGGGGTATGGGTAGAGGCCTGGGCTGGAGAAAGAAGGTAAAATGAATCTAGTCACTGAATCTTATTACTTTCAGACTCCATTTTTTAGACTCAGGACTTTGAGATTTGCTTTGGCTGGGCTAAGACTTGTGGCTTGGCGCTCTAAATTTAGTCAAGAAAAACAGGGAGATACTGCATAAAAGTATGGCAAGTTAGGACTGAATAAGCGTTCTAAGCTCAGAGGGAGTGTACTGTTTGATGCCCCAGCGCCCTGGAAAAGCAGGGTTTCCGGGAGGCAGAAGTTAGCAGGGGAGTGACAGACCTGAGGATCAGCACAGAGCTACTTTGTCACTGCTATTCTGAAAACTCTCCAAATAAACTTTTGGCCAGACACCAATTCTAAGTCTGAGCTCTATAAAACAGTCACACTAAAATGCTAACCCTGAGGATTAACAAAAACATGCTAAGAAATGCACTTACTTATAGCTTCGAAAGTAAATCTTCCCATTCAGTGCAGTGAAGTGCAGAACATACTCTAAACCAGCCAGACGGACATTTGATACTGTGGGGCCTCTGAAGAAATCTAAAAGCACACATCAGGTTGTTTGGGGAAAAAAAAAAAGATTAATTAAGATTAATTAAAAGATCAATTAAAAATAATTAAAATTAATTAAAATAATTAATTAAAAATTTTAAAAGATTAATTAAGATTAATTAAAAGACTAATTAAAATTAATTAACTTTAATTAATTAAAATCTTAATTAAAATCTTAATTAAAAGACTAATTAAGATTAATTGTTACAAATCAGCTGCACTCTAAACGCAACTCTCTGTATCTCATCTAAAAAGCAGCACAAAAACTCATGCCTGAAAAATCTGATGGTCCCGCCTCTCTACCATTTAATCTCATGACTGTATTTCTGTTTAATTCACTGAGCCATGTAATTTTTCAGTTTTGCAGTTCTCCCTCTAAGCCAATGCTCAGCACCAGAGTATAACAGGTTTATTGTGAACAGTAATTTTTTAGAAAATGTAAAACAAGGTATACAATTTTAATCAACTAAGACAGACAGGTTAAGATGGCAAAAGTCTATAAAAATGGCTGTTCAAACTTTGACTATTAAATTGAACTAGTGTTTGTCATATGGCAGACGCCAACAAACAAGAAAATTCTAACAAGGTATCTCAATTATATGAGCAAAGAAAAGCTATCTAGTGTCAAAGCCAGAAAAGAACCATCAAGATCAATGAGTAGACTGTTTTCCCACAGAGTGGTAATAATACCCAAGTGGCACATATGAGATAATTTTAAATGATACACAGGCAGATATAATCTACAATGCATTATTTATGTTATCATACACCATTTTGCACTGAGAGTAGGGACATAGGGTTTCCTTTTAAAAAGAGGAGTCAGGGGCTTCCCTGGTGGCGCAGTGGTTGAGAGTCCGCCCGCCAATGCAGGGGACACGGGTTCGTGCCCCGGTCCGGGAAGATCCCACATGCCGCGGAGCGGCTGGGTGAGCCTGTGCGTCCGGAGCCTGTGCTCTGCAACGGGAGAGGCCACGGCGGTGAGAGGCCCACGTACCGCAAAAAAAATAAATAAAAATAAAAAATAAAAAGAGGAGTCAATTTACAGAAAAATCTCCAGTGAACAATGCTATGGATACTACACAGACATGGCTAACGTTATGAAGGTGGCACATGAATGAAAAGAGTTTGGAAAACAGCAAACAAGTTTGGTCACCTCATTTTTACAGATAAAAAGACTGAACTTGGGGGGAGGCTAAATGGGAACACATGAATAACATCTAGCTAAGAAAAAGTTAGGCATAAAAGGGTCATCCAAATTAATTACTTAGGAAGAGGTGCCCTAAGACAGGTGATGTCATAAACAGGAAATATCTCATTCTGTCCCAATCTGTAGCCACTCAGCACTTGCTTCCCTCCTCCCATTAGCTCATAAGATGGGAATTATCTCCATGTGCATGGACATATACATCTTTTACAGTTTGCTTTTTCCTTCTTACAGATAACTAAAAGAAAATCACATCACTAACATACATAAAGCAGACGTTAAGTGTGCATACTCCTGTACACACCACCCTTCCTTACTACCACAAATAAAAATCCCTTGGGGGTACTTTTATAAACCAAATATGTACGTTTTCAAGGTATTTTGATCTAAAAATTGATTTTAATTAATGAAGAACTTTCCCATAGTTTTGCCAAAACCTGACTCTCCTTCAGTGACCAAGTTAATAAAGCCCCACTCACGGTTGTGGCAGCATTATTGAAGTCAGAGTCATTCTGGGGAACAAGATATGTACATTCCAGTCTCCCCTGAAACAGTTTTTGTAATGCAAACCTTATAGGCATGTGCTTTTTCCATAAGCTTTTAAGAAAGAAAAAAAAAAACAAAAAAAGAATGAAATGAGGTAGAAAGTTTTAAGAACATTGACCCTTACCTCACACCATATACAAAAATTAACTCAAAATGGATCATAAACCTAAATGTAAGATCTAAAGTTATAAGACTTCAAAAAAATATTTATAAGAGAAAAAAATCTTTGCAATCTTGGGATAAGCAAAGGTTTCTTAAACAAAACACTGTATGAACAACCATTAAAGAAAAAAATTGGATAAAGTACACTTCACAAAAATTTAAAATTTCTGCTCTTTAAAAGACATCACTGTTTGCAGATTACATGATACTATACACAGAAAATCCTAAATATGCCACCAAAAAACTACTAGAGTTCATCAATGAATACAGTAAAGTTGCAGGATATAAAATTAATACACAGAAATTTGTTGCATTTCTATACACTAACAGCACACTGTCAGAGAAATACCTAGGAATAAACCTACCTAGGGAGTTAAAAGACCTATACTTGGAAACCTGTAAGACATGGATAAAAGAAATTGAAGACAACACAAACACATGGAAAGATATACTGCGTTCATGGATTGGAAGAATTAATATTGTTAAAATGACCATAATACTCTATAGATTCAATGCAACCCCTATCAAAATACCAATGCCATAGAACTAGAATAATTTTAAAATGTGTATGGAAACACAAAAGACCCAAATAGTCAAAACAATCTTGAGAAAAAACAGAGCTGGAGGAATCATGCTCCCTGACTTCAGACAGACAGAAAAACAGTTACATGGATCAATGGAACAGAATAGAGAGCCCAGAAATAAACTCACATACTTAAGGTCAATTAATCTATGACAAAGGAAGCAAGCATATACAATGTTGAAAAATCTCTTTGGTAAATGGTGCTGGGAAAACTGGACAGCTACACGTAAAAGAATGAAATCAGAACATTTTCTCACACAATATATAAAAATAAACTCAAAATGCATTAAAGATCTAAATGTAAGACCAGAAACTACAAAACTCCTAGAAGAAAACATAGGCAGAACACTCTTTGACATAAATCGTAGCAATATTTTTTTTTGAACCTGTCTCCTAAGGCAAAGGAAACACAAGCAAAAATAAACAAATGGGACCTACTTAAACCTAAAAGCAGAAGACCTGACTAGACATTTTTCCAAAGAACACATACTGATGGCCAACAGGCACATGAAAAGATGATCAACACTGCTAATCATCAGAAAAATGCTAATCAAAAGCACAATGAAATATCACCTTACACCAGTCAGAATGGCTATCATCAAAAAGACCACTAATAACAAATGTTAGTGAGGATGTAGAGAAAATGGAGTCCTTGTAGGAATGTAAGTTCTACAGGCACTGAGGAAAACAATATAGAGGTTCCTAAAAAACTAAAAATAAAACTATCATATCCAGCAATTCCACTCCTGGGTACATATCCAAAGAAAACAACACACTAATTTGAAAGGATACATGTACTACCTCAATGTTCACAGCAGCATTATTTACAATAGCCAAGATATGGAAGCAACCTAAGTGTCCATACACACACACGCACACACATGCACACACACATACATACAATGAAATACTACTCAGCCATCAAAAGAATGAAATTTTGCCATTTGCAGCAACATGGATGGACTTGGAGAGCATCATGCTAAGTGAAATTAGAGGAAGACAATGTATGATATCACTTGTATGTGGAATCTAAAAAATACAACAAACTAGTGCACATAACAAAAAGGAAGCTGACTCACAGATATAGAGAACCAGTGGTTACCAGTAGGGAGAGGGAAAGGCGAGGGGCAAGAGAGGGACACGGGCTTAAAGGTACAAACTACTATGCATAAAATAAATAAGCTACAAGGATATACTGTACAGCACAGGGAATATAGCCAACAATTTATAATAACTGTAAGTGTAGCATAATCTTTAAAAATTGTGAATTGGGCTTCCCTGGTGGCGCAGTGGTTGAGAGTCTGCCTGCCGATGCAGGGGACACAGGTTCGTGCCCCGGTCTGGGAAGATCCCGCATGCCACGGAGCGGCTGGGCCCGTGAGCCATGGCAGCTGAGCCTGCGCGTCCGGAGCCTGTGCTCCGCAACGGGAGAGGCCACAACAGTGAGAGGCCCACGTACAGCAAACAAAAAAAAAAAAAAAAAAAAAAAAAATTGTGAATCACTATGTTGTACACCTGAAACTTACATAATATTATAAATCAGCTATATCTCGATAAAAATTTTTTTTTTTAAAAAAGACATCATTAAAAACAAAAAGGCAAGGGACTTCCCTGGTGGTGCAGTGGTTAAAGACTCCGTGCTTCCACTGCAGGGGGAGCGAGTTCAATCCCTGGTTGGGGAACTAAGATCCCACATGCTGCATGGTGTGGCCAATAAATAAATACATAAATCAATAAAACAAAAAGGCAAGCCACAGTCAGGAGAGAATATTCAAAGATATATGTCAGACAGACAAAAGACTCTCTCTCTCTCTCTCTCTCTCTCTCACACACACACACACACACACACACACACACACACACACTCTTCCACATTAGTACCCAATAAAAAGACAAATAACCAAATAAAAAAATCAGGCAAAGATCTGAACACACACTTTACCAAAGATATACAAATGGCCAATAAGCACATGAAAAGATGTTCAACCTTATAAGTCACCAGAAAATGCAAATTAAAACTGCAACACTACCACTCCTTTATTTTGTAGATTTGACTTTGGAAACATATTACTGTCAGTATTCAACACCTATTAGAGTAACTAAAATTAAAAAGAACGTCCTACCAAGTATTGACAAGGAGATGGAGCCCCTACAGTTAGTGGGAATGCAAAATAGTGCAACCATGTTAAACAGTTTGGCAGTTTCTTAAAAATGTTTAACATAGGGCTTCCCTGGTGGCACAGTGGTTGAGAATCTGCCTGCCAATGCAGGGGACACGGGTTCGAGCCCTGGTCTGGGAGGATCCCACATGCCACGGAGCAGCTGGGCCCATGAGCCACAACTATTGAGCCCGTGCGTCTGGAGCCTGTGCTCCGCAACAAGAGAGGCCACGACAGTGAGAGGCCCACGCAAAAAAAAAAAATGTTTAACATACGCTATTCAAATGATCCAACCATTTTATTCCTAGGTATTCACCCAAAGGAAATAAAAACATAGGTCCTCACAAAAATTTGTATATAAATGTTCATAGCAGTTCTACTGGTAATAATTAAAAGCTGGAATCAATCTAAATGTCCATCAACAGATGAAGGTATAAACAAACTGCAGAATAGCTATAAATGCTCAGTTATAAAAAGAAATGGAGGATTGATACATACAACAACATGAATGAATCTCAAAACAAACTGAGTGAAAGAAGTCAGGCCAAGAAAAGTACATACTCTATGATTCCATTTACCTAAATTCTGGAAAATGCAAAAATGACAGAAAGCAGATCAATGTTTGCTTAGAATAGAGAAAAATAATGGATTACCAAAGGGCACAGGGAAATTCTGGGGGGTGGTGGAAAGGTTCTATATCTTGATTGCAGTGGTGTTTTTAGAGGTATATAAATATGTCAAAATCCATTAAATTTTAAAACTTTAAATATGTGCATTTGGACTTCCCTGGTGGCGCAATGGTTAAGAATCCATCTGCCAATGCAGGGTTCGATCCCTGGTGCAGGAAGATCCCACATGCCGCGGAGCAACTAAGCCTGTGCGCCACAACTACTGAGCCTGTGCACTAGAGCCCGCATGCCACAACTACTGCAGCCCGCGCGCCTAGAGCCCATGATCCGCAACAAGAGAAGCCACCGCCTGCGCACCGCATTGAAGAGTAGGCCCCACTTGCTACAACTAGAGAAAGCCCGTGCGCAGCAACAAAAACCCAATGCAGCCAAAAAATAAAACTTTAAAAAAAAGAATTAAAAAAAGAATTTAAAAATAAATACGTGCACTTGATTGTATGTAAATCATACCCCCAAAAATAATTTATAATGAAAAAACTTAATAAAGTTATCCCTAAAAATTGAAAACAAAATGAAATGAACCTGTGTATTGGGCTGAAGGCATAATCATACAGAAAAGGACTGTTTCAAATGACTTCAAAACACAGTAATTTGACCATATTCCTAATAGGATATATAGACATACAGAACTGCAAAAAAAAAAAACCACACACACAAAAGAAACCAAACACCATTCAGCTGCACTCAATATTCATACTACCAGTAGTAATAACAGTATTTTATTCTGAGACTGTTGTATGTGTAGTACAGTATAAAGTAAATGCATCATTATGTTGGAGTCATTGAGAACCTGGATTTTTGTCATGGATGAAAGAAGGTATGTACGTGTACATATCCTTCTGTCCTAAATTTGAGTTAGAAGTTTCAGTATGAACTCAGGATATATTTTATCTTAACAAATAAATCTCATAGTTCTGTCCACTGAAAAAGCCTAGAAACAATGACCAACCCAGAAATACTCCCTAGCACACAAAATGTGATTTCTAAAATAATCTCACTTAAAAAAAACCCAGGATCCTTACAGAAATAGCTGATTCCAGGACTGGAGCAATTAAAGTACAAGAGGAGTCTAAAACATCAAGGGGGTGATGGATTAAAATGTGTTGAAACTCAGAGCACTGTCAAAAAGGCTGACCCTAAACTGGGCAGGAATGATGGTTGAGGTAAAAAGGAAGATATTATGAGAATAGGGATAAGGAGAAAAACCTGGTTAAACAGAAATAAGGGGGTAGCAGATAAATTGGTTATAATTAGAAAGAAAGCCCCAGTTTGGACATTTTTTCAATGGATCAATTCCAAGCAAAAATAACACCTTTAGTGTGACTGTGTCCATGAGTAAAAACACTGGGAAAGGGCACAGGAGGATGACCAGGGTGTTGACGGGAAAGACTGGGGGATGTGGAGTCAGAGAATGGATAAGATCCTGATTCTGACACTTACTAACTCTTCACTCTGGACATCAGTGAACTGGTCTCAATTTCTTCATCCACAACATGGGAATAATATTACCATAATGAACTGAATGTTTGTTTAACCTCTAGTGTGACTATATTTGGAAATAAGGCTTCTAAGGAAGTACTTAAGGTTAAATGAGGTATGTCATAAGGGTAGGGTCTGCTCCCATAGGATTAGAGTCCATATAAGAAGAGACACCAGAAAACTTAAACCCCTCTTTCCTCTGTCTATCTCCCTCCTTCCCTTCCTCCCCAAGGAAAAGCCTTGTAAGCACAAAGCAAGAAGCCAGCAAGAGAGTCCTCACCAGAAACCTGGACTTCTAGAACTGTGAGAAAATAAATTTCTGTTGCTTATAAGCCACCCAGTCTATGGTCTTTTGTATGGCACCCTGAGCAGACTAATACAATTATCTCTGTAGAGCTGTAGAAAGGATTAAATTTAATAAATTATCTGACCTAATCTATGGTAGTTATTTTCATTATTATATGTATTAAAGTGGAATAAGAATTAGGAAATGAGAAAGGTTAAAAAAAAATTATAACAATGACCACAGATGTAGATATGACCACTAATATAGACAAAGGCAATGAAGAAAAAAACAAACAAAACCCAGTTAGGTAGTTAAGTTAAAGGTAGGCTTTAAAGGGACACTTAATAAAACTAACCTATTACTTGATTCATTATCATCTTTATATACGAGGAGTAGTCATACTAAAAAATAACCATAAAAAGTAGGATGGACTGGGAGTTCCATGGTGATCTAGTGGTTAGGATTTGGCACTTTCACTACTGTGGCCTGGGTTCAATCCCTGGTCCTTTTTGGGGAACTGAGATCCCACAAGCCACACGGCACAACCAGAATTAAAAAAAAAAAAAATTAGGATGGACTGAATCAAAAAACAGGCACTGGTTTTCTGTAAAGAAAAGCAGGACCTGCTAAGATTAACTACAAATCTATATAATATTTAAAGCAAAAGAGAAGCAAAATTCGAATGAACAAAATGGGTATCTGGCATGAAAATACTGAAGTAACTTTTCTTTCTGGCCAATTACAAAAAGAAAACAAAAACACAACTTCCAAACAGGAAAAAAGCCCTTGATAAAATTCTCTTTACCTACTGCTCTACATTATTTCATTTGAACACACAACACAAACCAAGAACTCTGCAACTTTCTTACTTCTTATTTATATTAAAAACTCAACTTTGCTTAGTGCCAGACAATGTCACTCCATCCTGCTACCTGTCTTTCTTCTTTCTTAATTCCTTTTTGGTTTTCACTCCCTCCCTCTCATTACTGCATCATGTGGTTATTCCTGCCATCTAGTGGAAGCACAAAATAGTAAGATAAAACCATTTAAACAGAAGCAACAAAGCTCTGTTATAACAAATTATAAGTAATTCCCTCACTAATAATTATACAGAAGAACAAGGGGAAAAAAGCAGGAAATCTGAGCCAACGCAGTACAACTACTAGGAATCTTGGCTAAAAAAAACTCCCTTGATGTTTTGGGCTATGTAATATTCAAAGAAATGTTGGTCGCTGTCTTCCATGTATGGTTTTTTTTTAATTAATTTATTTTTTTGGCTACGTTGGGTCTTTGTTGCTGCGTGCGGGCTTTCTCTAGCTGAGGTGAGTGGGGGCTACTCTTCGTTGCGGTGCAACGTGCAATGCAGGCTTCTCATTGCAGTGGCTTCTCTTGTGGAGCACGGGCTCTAGGTGCATGGATTTCAGTAGCTGTGGCACGCAGGCTCAGGAGTTGTGGCTCACAGGCTCTAGAGCGCAGGCTCAGCAGTTGTGGTGCACGGGCTTAGTTGCTCCGTGGCATGTGGGATCTTCCCGGACCAGGGATCAAACCCGTGTCCCCTGCACTGGCAGGCGGATTCTTAACCACTGCGTCACCAGGGAAGTCCCTTTTCTTTTTTTTTTTTAATTCATGGAAAACAGAGGTAAGAACCTATAGCAAAGACTCTGCAAAGGAATTATTCACCGTGGGCAGGATGAAGAGCAAAAGAAGAAAAGCACAGGCTTTGGGTTTTGATTCTGCTTCACCTACTTAATGGCTCTTAACCTCTCTGAGCCTCCAACTTCCCATCTGTAAAGTGAAATGTTACCAAACTCAAGAGTTTTAGTAAGGATTAAACAGGTAACAGTGATACTTAGTTTTTCAAAAATAGCCATTATGAACAAGAGAAATGAGAAGTCCCGAAAACTGTATTCCTAACAATAAGAGCATAGCTAATCCCAATAAGGAAAACCGAAAGCAATGTGTCTGCCCACAAACATTCTTTGGTTGGCTCAGATTTGTAAAAAGCATGTATATAATTTATAATATATCCCCCACCAACTTTTTAAAAGTCATCTAGGGCAAAGTATATAAAAATCCAAAAGGGCAACCAAAAAAGTTAAGCCATAGCTTGTAAGAACGGTGCAAGAAAAGCTCAAATAGAATAAATTATTTAAACTTCAGAAAATGCCACTAAGTATAAGAAGAGTTCATATCTCTAGGGATGAACTAAATTACCTTCCAGAGTAAGAACAGAGCTGGCAGATGTGATCACACAATATTAAGTATTAGTAACCGTTAAGAAACCATGGAGAACAATAATGTCAGCTTTTCAAAAAAGGAGAGAAAAAGTGGTTTAAAATTGGTAAATTTAACATCAATCTCAGACAATAACTATATATTGTATATTGGATTTTAAGAAGGTGGCTTGTGAACACACAAAAAGTAATGTAGTCATTAGATAAAACATTAGGAATGAGCAGAGTTCACTAAGAACCAATCACCTTTAAAACAACCTTACAAGGTTTTTTTTGTTTTTTTAAAATGGAAAAGGGAGGAATGAAATTGGTGGAGATTAAGAAAGCAAGTTATACGGGGTTATAGTGTGAAAAGCCTTGTATATCAGACTAAGAAAAACTAATAGAAGTTTTTGAATTGGAAGTGGATGATGTATAATAATCTCGAAAATTTAACTTTTCAATTTTCTAAATTTAATTTAATAATGCCAATAATGACAGGAGACGGGTGCAAGCATTAAACAGGTTGCTACCAAAGTTACTATACCATCAAAAAGTAATAATGATCTATAGAGTATAGCATCCTTTTAACTCTCTCCTGCTTCTAGTGGGGAATAAACAAAATAATGAAAAGGAGAAAAAGAGATCAAAGAGAAAAAGCTGTATATCTAGAGTGAAGTTGCAAACTGCCACGACCAATGGCAACTCTTAGAATGCCTACCTGAGCTATCCTGCAGATATGTATTAAAATACTTACCAATAAGAAGGCTTTTTAGCCTTCTGTAGTCTTCTGTTACATCAAAATCATCACCTGCAAATATTAACATGGGTTTTGTTCCCTCCGGACATTTACTATTCTAGGAAATAAAAAAAGTAATTACATAATTATCAAGTCTAAATTGTTTATATGCTGATTTTAAAGCAGTCAATATTTATATATAGCAGGGGTCCCCAATCCCTGGACTGGCATCAGTCCTCGGCCTGTTAGGAACCGGGCCGCACAGCAAGAGGTGAGTGGCAGGCGAGCGAGTGAAGCTTCATCTGCTGCTCCCCATCGCGCATTACTGCCTGAACCATTCCCCATCCCCCCATCCATCTGTGGAAAACTTGTCTTCCATGAAACTGGTCCCAGATGCCAAAAAGGTTGGGGACCGCTGATATACAGTGACTCATTTTCACATTTTCTTAACTGTCCTAAAACTATGTCTATGAATGCTGATTTTATTTATTTATTTAGTTTGGCCACACGGTACAGCATGCAGAATCTTAGTTCCCCAACCAGATATTGAACCCGTGCCCCCTGCAGTGGAAGCGTGGAGCCTTAACCACTGGACCACCAAGGATGTCCCTATGAACACTGATTTTAGACTTAAAACCAGAGTGGGGATTTTTTAATTTACAGATTTTTATACTAAAAAATGATTTTTCATTCCACTCCCTCTTAGTGCCAAATTAATAAGTGATTAAAGAATGATGTAAGCTACTTTTTATCACTTTCTATGCAAAGAATAAAATAAAAAGCTAAACCTGCGGCAAAACAAACACAGCCCTCTAACAGCCAACATCTCAGAGTCAAAATAAATTTAATTTCTTTGAATTATTTGTAACAATGTGCCTTTCCTACTATGTCACACCAGCAGTATTTTTAAATGAAAGCTAAACTGAACTACCAACTAAACATTAACATGGGAAGCAATATAATGTTATACAAGCTACAGAAAATATGGGCAATCCTCACTCAGCAGGATCGAAGCTCTACTCTAAAAGATATTTTGTCTCACTCTGGATTTTCTTTTCTTTCTTTTTTTTGGCTGCACCACACAGCTTGTGGGATCTTAGCTTCCACACCAGGGAATGAATCCGAGCCCTCGACAGTGAAAGTGTGGAGTCCTAACACGGGACCGCCAGGGAACTCCCTAGTTCTGGATTTTCTATACCAAAAAGAATGTGAATTTTTGTTTTACCAAAGTGAAAGAAAAAATCAAATAGAAAAAATTCTTTAACTGAAGGGTTAATTTATGGAGGAAGAAGAATCGGTCTGAGCTTCCCACTGATTCTAATATCTCTGCTCTGACACTAATCAAGGATTATCCAAGTGGAGGGGGTAGGGGGAGACAGGACAACAAACAAACAAACATCCTCTGCCCTTGGACCAGAGGTCACGTGTTGCTTCGCTGTTCACCATGACCACTCTTGTTGACATTCTCTGCTTCCAACACGAACCTGAACTGTTTAAACTTAGGAGATGGGCCTAAAATCTGTCTGTCTGATTGTGGGCCTGAATAGACCTTCCAGACCCAATGACTCTTCTGTGTTCCACCTGTGCCCAGCTAACCTTTAATTTTAAATCATCTCATTTCTTAGGCTTATTTTATGCAGAATAACCATCCCTAGAATTTTGGCCATCTTAGAAAACAGGCTTCTAGAATAATCACTCTATTTCCTGGTAGAGTCTAATCACCTGTTGCTTAAGAGTTAATAGAGGGATGAGGCTTGGCAATAAAAGTGGGCAAGTAAGAGAAGAAATACCTGGTAAAGATGTCTTAAAAACGAGGAGGTAGAAATAAAGAAGAAATAAATATGGAAGGAAAGTACAACAAAACATGCAACTCCAGAACAAACTAAAAATACGAGGTTGTAGCCAAATAACGGGGTCAAAGTGAAGGGGACTGGCTAATAGTCTATGTAGGAATTGCCAATGTAAGCACATTCTCATCAATTAATGAATTTTATAGTTATGGATATGCTCCATGAGTGAAAATTTAGTACTCAATTTTTTATTTTTATTTTTTTCCCCACACCAAAACAGTATTTTGTAAATTTTGACCCATTATTACTCCAATGTTATGGTTTTTTCAACTATCAAGTGTACAAGGTGAAGAAAAAATTTAGTTAGATGGGGGTTGCACCTGGAAAATAAATTTCTTAAACTCCATATACACATTTGAAAACTGCTGGGTCCCAAGTCCATCTATGAACCCCCGGGCTGCCAGTATCATGTGCAGCATACTAAAGCTACACTATCTGAATAGCTTATTAATTCTGCATAAATCAGGTCCATCAATGTGTCAACCTGTAACAGACTACACACTTTTAACTGAACATGGCAAAATATTCACTCTCTAGAACTCTACATCATCATTTGATGTCAAACAATGAAGCAAATCCCAACAGTATATACAAAAAACAGCTTTGCATTTACAAAAGATTGCTCCCATACTGATTAATCCAGGCAGCTAACTCATTGGTTTATGCAACTTTATTGAAGAAAAATAAATCAATTACTAGCAGAGCTATTAGTTGATCACTCATCCATTGACAACTTGCATCATTTATTCAGTGCTATATTAAACAGTGTACTGGAAGATAGATTAACTAATAGCTCCAAGCCTCCTAATAATTTAAATGAAAATTACAAAATGTTTGAGACCCTATTTTGGAATACAAAGGGTGTTTGACTTCCAATTTCCATTCTCTGTAAAACAGGTCATTCCTTTGTTGACATGCATAAAATACATCACATTTTCTGTCCTGCTGATGCTATAAATTCAATACCAATTTTCCAGCCACGTCAGTTACGAGCATAAAGTATATCATGTAACCTCAAATCTCTAACAGTGGAAGGCTTACACATGAATGGATGCTGCTAGAATAATGCTGCTTCCTTTGATGTGATAACTCAGCATCCACCTCCCTCCCCCTCAGATGATTCTTCAGCGTGTTAGAGCAGTGAGGAATGGTTTTAGTCTCATAACCAAGTTAGAGTGAAGACACTGGCCACATAATACACATGCTCCATTTTTTAAAAAATTCTGAATCTTGGGCAACTGTTCTCTTGTAACTACTTTACAGTTTCTAAAAGCAGTTATTGTCCAAAGCTGGAAGGACTTAAGTCTTCTCAGATGAGCATGTGAATGAATGGAGGGAGGTAAACAAAAAATAAAATTAAAGAAGATGAGTTCTGATAGGGGAGCAGCCGGGTAAGAAAATCAAAAAAGGAACAGTAATTTAAAGTTTATTCCAGCTATAATGCAGGTTATTCTGACTTTAAGGTAGCATCACATGGCATACTTCTGAGTCTATTCCCGAGATATTCTGTTGTACTTATCTCTGTTTCATAGATCCGTGCAATCTCTGGCACTAGAGGGTCACGTGGGTTTGGATCACATAGCAGTGAACAAATGGATAAAAGAACTTTAGAAATAGTTAAAGCAGGAGAACACTGTGATCTTAGAATATCGAGACAAATGCTGCCATTACTGTTAATATTTGGATGATAAATTCTTGTTGTAAATGCAACCTTAGGTGGTTTGAAGGGGTAGTCTGTAGGAAAATGAACTGTCAAAAGGAATACACTGCCTTGATATGGGCTGTCATTAGGTCCCATAATTGTGGCTTGCCAATGAAACATATCATCCCCAACTGGACCTGCAAAACACTGTGCTGGAGGGTCACGGGCCAAATCACTAAGTTCCTTATTAATCCGTTTCAGCACCATCATCTGTGCTTTTCACCTGGCTCCTCACTATTTCGGTGTGTGCTCAAAGTTCCGGCCAAAACTCTTGATGATCCCGGCGGCTGGGAAGGACTGTCTCTTGGTCTCACACCAGCTCTGCCATACACAGGTGCAGAGGGACCAGGGCCTCCCTCAAGCTGCAGCCTCGGCCTCCGCCCTGCGCGGCAGCTGGTGCCTCCCTGGCCCTATGGCGCTCACGCGCACGACACAGCCACGAGATCTAGTACTCAATTTAAATGGTTCTTGTTAAGAATACACCTGCCAAACGATACTGATTTTGTGGTTCAGTTTAGAAGCTGCACAGTGACGGGGTATTTCTTTGCTTTGGAAGGGAAGTGGAAAGAGCAGAGGGATTGGCATGCAGGCATCAGCCACTGCTCACACCCACTAACTGGTAACCATGCTAACAGCAGTGGTACTGCTCATCTCCAGGGATTCACACACAGCCCCAAAGACAACCTGTAATAAACTGTAATAAAATGATGGCATCCATAATAAAGTATCACAGTTTATACAGTTTTCAAAATACCTTTCAATATATTAAATTCATTGATAAGCATTTTCACATATATTACCTCGTTTGATGTTGTTATACCTGTTTAATACTTGATTGCAATTGTGGGTCAGGGAAGTAACTGAATGTCAGGTCACAAATGCTATCTAACTGACCAAGAAAGGCCTCAAACCCAAGTGTTCTGCCTCCAAATCCAATCTCACTGTTCTGCCCTGTACCTGAGGAAGGTGGTATAGCTAACCAAGTAGCGATCTGGTAAGAGCCTTTTTTCAAACACACAGGAAACCTAGAAGGCATGTCCTCTTCTTAGGGGAGGCTGGGAAAAGGAGTGATTATATATTTGCTATAATTCTTTCAACTATACAAAGACCCACAGACTGAGAACAATTATGTAACTTTCCATTACAAACTTCAATATCCTTTCTTTCAAAGCCCTTCAGTCCTAATCTTCGTTATACCATTTACTGTATGTATGACTCCAGGTCACCAGTGGAATTCCCCTGGGCCTCAGTCACCAAATCTATATAATAGGGAAAATAATTTCAGCCTTAGAGGGTAGCTAAGAGATCTTAAGTGAAATAATGTATTTGATGGACTAGATTAAGCCAGGAGCAGAGGTCTGAGGGAGCAGAAGCCCAATTTGGATCCAGGAACTGCATTAGGACAGTTTTCTTGCCTTTCTGTTTCATAATTCCATTCAAACAAAGGAGACACAAAGATGCAAGTCCTCAAGGGGAAAAGTGAGCTAGCAATTTGGTTCCCAGCAGCCAAAATACTGTAGGATCAGCCAAAGCTTCCTAGGTTTAAAACAGGGCTCACTTTGAAAACTGTGGGGACTTCCCTGGTGGCGCAGTGGTTAAGAATCCGCCTGCCAATTCACGGGATATGGGTTCGAGCCCTGGTCCGGGAGGATCCCACATGCCATGGAGCAACTAAGCCCGTGCACCGCAACTACTGAGCCTGTGCTCTAGATCCTGCGAGCCACAACTACTGAGCCCACATGCCACAACTACTGAAGCTCGCGCACCTAGAGCTCATGCTCCACAACAAGAGAAGCCACCGCAATGAGAAGCCGCGCACTGCAATGAAGAGCAGAACCCCTGCTCGCTGCAATTAGAGAAAGCCTGTGCACAGCAATGAAGACCCAACACGGCCATAAATAAATAAATAAATAAATAAATACAGTTAAGACGAAAGGAAGGAGGAAAGAAAGAAAGAAAGGAAGGAAGGAAGGAAGGAAGGGGAAGGAAGGAAGAAAAAGAAGAAAGAAAGAAGGAAAGAAAGGAAAGAAAGAAAGAAAGAGACAGAAAGAAAGAAAGAAAGAAAGAAAGAAAGAAAGAAAGAAAGAAAGAAAGAAAGAAAGAAAGAAAGAAAGAAAGAAAGAAAGAAAGAAAGAAAGAAAGAAAGAAAGAAAATTGTGGTATTTCTGAGGTTACATAAAATGGGTGCTGTGATAATTCAGAGGGAGAGGAGAGCATCTCAACTATGGGGCCTAGACAAGAAGTTAGTAATGACTCTAAGTCTAACTGCCTACATATGTGTTATATGCTGTAAACATCTCTCTCTTTTTAAAGGTAAAATGAAATTGTGCTTTTCAGTTTAGAGCACACTAGAATAAAACCAAAGTTCTTTCTTATTTAAGTCTGTATCTTTACTCTTCACCACAAGATGTCACTATTGCCCAAGAGCAACGTTATAAAATGCTTATTTTTATGATCAGTATCTTACCTTAATATCTTTAAGGGAGACAAACTTCTCGATACCTACTTCAATCATATCCAGCACATGGTAGTCATACATACGACCTAGAAGGAAAATACATTTTCTTTTAACCATTTATTTTTTCCCAAACAGCTACCTTATATTCACCTACTTATCTGCGTGTTCAAAATGTCCTAATAGCTGCCTCTTTTCTTTCTCCTTAAACCTCCCAAACATGTCTCTTCTTTCTTAAATTTTCAACTCTACCTAGAATGTACTGTTGCAACTTTGGACCTGGAAAGGATCTTAAAAGATCACTTAGCCAAACTCCCTTACTTTACAGAAGAGTAAATAAAGGCCCACAGAGGGTAAAGGGCTTTACCTAAGCCAGTGAGCATGTCAGCCCAAGCCTCAATACACAATACAGGGCAAGGGTTTATTTTCAAATGTATTCATTATACAGGTATTTATTAGGGAAGGGTTAATTTGTGTGTGTGAGTATGCTACTTCTCTTTTTCTAACTCTAATACTGATTTAGGATATATGTTTTATATTTGAAAAACTTCCACAACTTGAGGTAGGGTGATATTTACATGCCCCTTCTTTACCTGAAGACTGGTAGGTAAAAATAAATTTTATTCACACTCACAAGGAAAATAAAAAACTAGTTCAGTGCTAACTGGCTACTCCTGAATCCTCAATACCATCAATTAATCTGAGTCACAGAACTGACTCTATAAAATAAAAGTATTAAAAAGTAAATGATATTTACCTATTACTAGATTATTTGGCCGCTTCTTATTATGGGAGCCAAACATGAATAAAGAACAATCTGACTTCTTTGAAAAAAATTCCTGTAAAACCAAAGAAATCTCCTTCAATCAATGCATAAATGTAAGAACCTTAAGAATTGTACCTCTTTGAAATAAAAGGTATCCAAATTGTAAAGGAAGAGGTAAAACTGTCATTATATGCAGATGACACAATACTATATATAGAAAACCCTAAAGATCCCACACAAAAACTACTAGAACTGATCAACATAAATAAAACAAAAAGACAACCTACGGACTTCGAGAAAATATTTGCAAACAATGAGACTGACAAGGGCTTAATTTCCAAAACAGACAAACAGCTCATACAAGTCAATAACAAAAAAACCAACCTGAAAAAAAAAAAAATAGACATTTCTCCAAAGAAGATATACAAATGGCCAAGAGGCACATGAGAAGATGCTCAACATCACTAACTATTAGAGAAACGCAAATTAAAACTACAATGAGATACCACCTCACATCAGTCAGAATGGCCATCATTAAAAAGTCTACAAGTAACATGCTGGAGAGGGTGTGGAGAAAAGGGAACCCTCCTACCTACACTGTTGGTGGGAATCTAAGTGCAGCCACTATGGAAAACAGTATGGAGGTTCCTTAAAAAATAAAAATAGGGTTGCCATATGAACCAGCAATCCCACTCCTGGGCATATACCCAGACAAAACTATAATTCAAATGCACCCCAATGTTCACTGCAGCCCTGTTTACAATAGCCAAGACATGGAAGCAACTTAAAGGTCCATCAACAGATGAATGAATAAAAAAGATGTGAGGGCTCCCCTGGTGGCGCAGTGGTTGAGAGTCCACCTGCCAATGCAGGGGACACAGGTTCGTGCCCCGGTCTGGGAAGATCCCACATGCTGTGGAGCGGCTGGGCCCGTGAGCCATGGCCGCTAAGCCTGCGCATCCAGAGCCTGTGCTCCGCAGTGGGAGAGGCCACAACAGTGAGAGGCCCAAGTACCGCAAAAAAAAAAAAAAAAAAAATTGACTTCTATTACAGATTTGAGAGGGATGGAAACACAATTATGGGGTTTCAATCCTGGACAGCTCCTTCTACACTAGTGCCTATACTTTATATCCTACATACTTTGATTCAGTTTATTGAGATTCCCAATCTTAGCACAAAAATTAGAGTGAATGTGTTCTTGTCTAGTTCTAGCATAGTTGGAAAAGCTTCCTAAATTAATGACAAAAATGTTAAAGAACATTCGAAGCAACCACGGTCCTCAACTTTTCTTTATTGAGTGCAAGACCCCCTGAGGTATGGGCCCCTCGTTTGGTTATCATTCATTCCAGTGTTTAAGCAGAAGCAAATAGGAACAAACAACTACCTACTTGCCTATCCACTCCCTATGTAGAGGATACAGAGTCAGAAAGTCCAAGAATTCTGGCTTTGCCAATTGCTATGGGATCTGGTCAGCCTTTCTGAGAATTACTTTTATCATGTGTAAATCAAAGACAATAACACTTCCTGAAAAAATCTGCAAGGGCCACGTGACACGTCATATGGGAAAGCAACTTACACTGTGTCTGGCACAAAGCATGTGTTCAGAAATGTTTTTTAAATGTCCAAATCAATGAAAATCCTTTCTTAAAAAAAATTTTTTTTTACATTCTCATGTTAACAGCCCAAAGCTTTCCATAAACTACCTTTCACATATATATAGTACTCATCTGTCATCCTTCTCCATAAAGTCCGCTTTTTCTTAAAATTCTACAGCAAGAGTAGACAAATTATCTTCAAAAGACTAGATAGTATATATTTTAGACTTTTTATATGGTGTAAAAAAAAAAACTTTAAAAATGTAAAAACCATTCTTAGCTTGTGGTCCTCACAGAAACAGGGATTTAGCCCACAGGAGGTATATTTGCTAACTCTTGTACTAAGCACAGTTCCAAGATTACAGCGTAAGAAATGTGCTATTGGGGGATGGGCAGTCAGGAGGAGGAATTCAACCAAATTTCCAACATGATCACTGTTTCCACAGTCATTTTGAGCTCTAGTGGTCTGAGATTTATTACAGCCAATGAAATATCTCCTGTCTCTGGAAGTGGGAGATCAAAGAGAGGAAATGCCACAATTTTAAGTATAAGAAAAGTTGTCATATTGACACTGGATTGAAAAAAAAGTACAGAATGCTACAGATTCTACAACATAACACTTCTACAAAGTGGTCACTCAACTGAAAGCACCATGGTGTCACAAAACAAAATCAGCCCTGGATAAGTCACATGTGGAAGAGAGAGATTTCTGGGTTAGACCCTCCATTTTTACTTTCATGATCTCTTCAAAAATGACGGTGAAAAACCCAAGACTATGATAAAAGCAATTTTATTAAAAAAAATGTTTATTTTGACAATATTTTCTTAATATAATTTTCACTGCAGTTAGTTGCCAAATTAGGATAAGATGCTCAATTTCAGTTTTCTAATTAGTTATTGAGATTCTTTTCAAACATTTTTTCTTTTAAATTCACTAACTAAAAGAACAAGCAAAAAAAAAAAAAAAAAAGAACAAGCAATGGCGGTCCTGTCAAGAGAACATAATCACGTTCTGATTTTTTTTAAGTCAACTTAAATAGTTTAATCCACGTATTCCCTTAAGATTTTCTTTAGTAAGAAACTAATATCATCACATACTCAGAGTCCACTCATCATTCTCCATTTATTATATACCACCTTTTATCTTCTGATTTCATTCACTAGACTTTTTCATTTAGTTTTGATTGCTAATACACTCAAACGGGAATTTGATTAACTCTAGTAAAGCAACTGACAATTGTTAGTAATCATTTGGGTAGTGTTTCTTGTTCTAAAAACACTCAAAAAAAGAAAAGTAAAATTTTTTTAAATCAAACTTGCTCTATAAAAAGATCCATAACAAGCTTCCTTTTGACAATCCATTAATTAGGCACTTAAAATGTAATTCAATTTTTAAAATTCTATCAATATACTTGCAAGCAGTGAATACGTAACATTCAGTGAAATGTAAGCTCTATAGTCATCTTTTTGAAAGTATAAAAGTCTTATTTCCCCTGCATTCTGCATTAAAATTCCCTCACATAGGATGATTTCTAATTCAAAATCATAAATTAGGAGTACTATTAAATTAAATGAATTAGTTTGAATAATCACTTATATGCCTTCTTAAATCAGAAAGATTCTACTTACCAATGATGTCTGATCCTCAAACGGTCTTGTAATATTTTTCCTAATATTAAAAAAAGTTACCCTAATTTTAATAATCTTAATAATTCATCCATAGCAATAAATATTAAGATAATTTTATATTCAGATGATCAAAAAAAAGAAGCTAGAAGAATATTTATTCATTCAAATATTTATTTAGTGCCTATTATGTGCCAGGCACTGTTCTAGGAGCTAGGGATACCATAATACCATGTCAAACAAGATCCTTGCTTTCACGGAGCTTACATTTTAGAGGAAAAATGAACAATTTCAAAAAGTAATATCTGTTGTGACAAAAATAAAACAGGGCACTGTGTTAGTGTGAAGAATGGAAAATGATTATTTGAGCTGAGACCTGATAAATGAGGAGTTAGCCATGGAAAAGTTTTGAGGTTAAGAGTATTCCAGGAAAAGGAAACAGAATAAGAAAAGATTCCGAGATGGAAACAAGCTTAGACTATTCAAGAAACAGACGACAAATGTCACTGGAGCTTAGTGAACAAAGGGTTAACGGTGGGGTATGAGGTCAAAGATGTAGACTCGGCCCAGAATATGTAGGGCCTTGTTGGTCAAGGTAAGGAACGTAAGTTATTAAAAGAGTAACAGGAAGCACTGGGGGGTTTTAGGCAAGACAGTGATATGATTGAATTCAAGTGTTCTTTTTTTTTTTTTTTTAATTTACTTATTTTATTTATTTATTTTTGGCTGCGTTGGGTCTTTGTTGCTTTTCCCGGGCTTTCTCTAGTTGCAGTGAGCGGGGGCTACTCTTCGTTGCAGTGCGCGGGCTTCTCATTGTGGTGGCTTTTCTTGTTGCAGAGCACGGGCTCTAGGTGTGCAGGCTTCAGTAGCTCTGGAGTGTGGGCTCAGTAGTTGTGGCTCACGGGCTCCAGAATGCAGGCTCAGTAGCTGTGGCATACGGGCCCAGCTGCTCTGTGGCATGTGGGATCCTCCCGGACCAGGGCTCGAACCCATGTCCCCTGCATTGGCAGGCGTATTCTTAACCACGGTGCCACCAGGGAAGCCCCAAATGTTCTTTTTTTTTTTTTTTTTTGTGGTACACGGGCCTCTCACTGTTGTGGCCTCTCCCACTGTGGAGCACAGGCTCCGGACGCCCAGGCTCAGTGGCCATGGCTCACGGGCCCAGCCGCTCTGCGGCATGTGGGATCTTCCCAGACCGGGGCACGAACCTGTGTCCCCTGCATCAGCAGGTGGACTCTCAACAACTGCGCCACCAGGGAAGCCCCAAATGTTCTTTTTAAAGGACTGCTCTGTCTGCTATATAAGGATGGAATGTACCACAGCAAGAGTGAAGGGGTTAGTAAGGAGCTATCACAGTAATCCAGGAGAGAAAGAAAAAAATGGTGGGTTGGACCAGGAATAGTAGTAGTGGAGATGGAGAAACAGTGGGTAGAGAAACGCAGAATGCTATCTTTCATGCAAAAGGGAGAAAAATAAGATTATGTATTTTTATTTGCTTAAATATGCATAAAGAAATTCTGTTAAGACATATAAGAAACTAATGATAGTGGCTGTTCTGGGAAGAGTGTGTGTTTATATTTTCACTGTATATTTTTGGATTTTTAGTCATGTAAGTAAAGTATAAAACAGTTCATAATTTTTATGAATTTAAAGAGAAATAAAATCATATACACATGATCTCAATTTTGTTCAAAGATATATAGATATAAAACTGCATGAGGACAAAATATACATAGTGCTTATCTATGGGTGATTATTTACTCTTATCCCAACTATCTAAGATAAATATATATTACTTTTTTAATCAGTAAAAAACAAAAAATGTATTTAAAAAAATGATGCAACACAAACAAATCAGGAAAAATTACTGCAGCATTTATGATTAACAGCTAACGGCAATTCACAAATAGGCAAATATGACCTGTTGGAAACATAGGGAAAATGCAAGTTTAAACAAAATGTCATTTTCACTTCTTAATTTTAAAAAACAAACCAAAAGTAGGTAGTGACCCATGAAACTCGTACATTTTACTCTGCCAAACTTCTCAAAAAGCACTACTGTTAATATGCTAGATTGGGCATGAAGCTATACCCAGTAATCTCACGTCTAGAAATCTCATGTAGGAACCAATACAAAAGAAGAACTCATTTGTGAAAAAATGGCCATTTTAGCATTATTTATAAGAACAACAACAAAAAAAAAGAAAATCAAAATTTCCTCAAGTTAAGGAACAGTTAAGTAAATTTTAGTATAACCATTTAATAGGCATTATACTAGCATTAAAAATAATATATAAAGGACACCTATCAGTAGAAAAATGCTTACAAGACAAATGAAAAAGGCACAAAAGAATTGTCAGAATAATGAAACTTTCTGTACCATGACTGCAGTGGCAGACACAACTCAATGTATTTGTCAAAACCCATGAAAGTATACACCACAAACAGTAAATTTTACATACATAAATTAAAAAAACCACCAGGGGGCTTTCCTGGTGGCGCAGTGGTTGAGAGTCCGCCTGCAGATGCAGGGGACGCGGGTTCGTGCCCCGGTCCAGGAGGATCCTGCGTGCCACGGAGCGGCTGGGCCCGTGAGCCATGGCTACTGGGCCTGCGTGTCCGGAGCCTGTGCTCTGCAACGAGAGAGGCCGCAGCGGTGGGAGGCCCACGTACCGCAAAAAAAAAAAAAAAAAACCAGGAAGTAATAGAAAACCCAAAATAGAATACAGACTGTAATAAATGACCTTAACTATAGTATAAATGAATAACACAATCACACTGAAGGGGCAAAAATAACCTAACCTGACTTACACTGGAAAACAATATTTTTACTGCATGTTGTGAGGTTAAAGACAAAAAGAACTGCACATAAATTCCATACTCTAGTTAGTAAAATTGTTTCTTATAAGGTTAGAAATTCTGAAACTACTAGAATTACACAAATAAGTAAATATAACAAAAGCAAGGTTTCATACTGTCAGAAGATAGAAGATACAAAGAAGAAAAGGAGAAAGGCTGGAATGAAGTCTCTGGTATTCGACTGGAATTGGAAGCACTAGTATGCACTCATGAATTTTTAGGAAGTATCAGTATCAACTCAGGGTTTTTTAATATATAAATAAATATAAACAAATATAGACATGCATACATGCATAGGTTAATGTACATAATATTTATTTTCAAACTCTGTCTGCTGAGAGGACCTAGAGACAATGACACTCCAGTAGCAACTGAGCATAGATCTGTTTCTAAATTATCAGTCTCCAATATATGGAATCAGGGCTGATTCCAAGGCCATGGCAATGAAAACTACAAGATGAACCCAGAGCATCTTGTGGTGCCAGAAAGGAAGTGCTCAAACACAGGGGGCACTTTGAAAAGCCAACCTGACAGAGATCCCAATGGCCAAATGGAGAACAATTTATGCAACAAAATAAATCATGACAGGACTTCCTGGGTGGCACAGTGGTTAAGAATCTGCCTGCCAATGCAGGGGACAAGGGTTGGAGCCCTGGTACGGGAAGATCCCACATGCCGCGGAGCAACTAAGCCCATGTGCCACAACTACTGAGTGTGCGTGCCACAACTACTGAAGCCCATGAGCCTAGAGCCCCTGCTCCGCAACAAAGACAAGCACCGCAATGAGAAGCCCGCGCACCGCAACAAAGGGTAGCCCCTGCTCGCCACAACTAGTGAAAGCCCGCGCGCAGCAACGAAGACCAAACACAGCCAAAAATTAAATAAATAAATCATGACAGCACTGGATTACAACCCCAAAGAACATAATAAATATCTGTAAGTCCACACTGACATAAATAAGTAATTAAATGGAGGAAAAGGGACAGATTCTCCTTACAGAATTCCAATTAATAAACGCAGAGGGAATGAGAGAAATCGAAAACCACTACTAGAACACCACAGTAATCACTGTTGTAGACAAGATCCACTGATGAATGCTAAAATGAATACACAAAAGTTTGAGGAGAAATAGGATTATTTGCATAGTCTCTAAGTATCTCCTCTAAAAGTTTGTTAATTACAAAGGGGAAAATAGAAACTTTACAGTGGAGAAACCCAGCAGACACCACTTTAACCAAGGTTAACAACAACAGTAATAAGACATCATGTACTCCCTGGTATGATTTATTGAAAAAGGCACATCACTTTTGTGGTACTCCTGCCCATAATGCATAATCTCAATCCACTCATGAGAAACTTAAGACAAGTGCAAACTGAAGGATATTTTACAAAATAACTGACGAACACTCATCAGAAGTTTCAAGGTCATCAAAGACAAGGAAAGATTGAGGAACTGTAACAAACTGGAGGAGACTAAGGAGACACGACAACTGAACACAATGTGGGATCCTGGAAGAGAAAAAGGATATTTATGAAAAAACTGGGGCTTCCCTGGTGGCGCAGTGGTTAAGAATCCGTCTGCCAATGCAGGGTACATGGGTTTGAGCCCTGGTCCGGAAAGATCCCACATGCCACGGAGCAACTAAGCCCATGCGCCACAACTACTGAGCCTGTGCTCTAGAGCCCGTGAGCCACAACTACTGAGCCTGCATGCCACAACTACTGAAACCCACGCGCCTAGAGCCCGTGCTCCACAATGAGAGAAGCCACCGTAATGAGAAGCCCACGCACTGCAACGAAGGGTAGCCCCTGCTCACTGCAACTAGAGAAAGCCTGTGCGCAGCAACAAAGACCCAACACAGACAAAAATAAATAAATAAAATAAATTTATAAAAAAAGAAAAAGGAAAAACTGGTGCAAACCAAATCAAGCCTATGATTTAATTAACATTACTGTACCAATGTCCATTTCTTACTTTTGATAACTGTATTATGGTTATGGAAGTTATAACATTAAGAGATGCTGGGAGAGGGTATATGGGAACGCTACTATTTTTGTAACTTTTCTGTAAGTCTATTACTATTTAAAAATAATACATAATGCTATGATTACAACTCTGTAAGGATATTCAGTACAAATGAAAACACAAACAGGAAACAAACAAATTTTAAATACTCATAGCAGGACTTCCTTGGTGGTTCAGCAGTTAAGACTCCGTGCTCCCAATGCAGGGGGTCAGGGTTCGATCCCTAGTCAGGGAACTAGATCCCGCACGCCGCAACCAAAGACCCAGCGCAGCCAAATAAATAAATATTTTAAAATAAATAAATTAAATAAAAATACTCATAGCTATGTATATAAGGAACTGTAGTATTTTTTAACCAAAATATTTTTCTAAATCTCCCATAAAGTGGTTGGTTGTTACTTTTATAATGAAACAAGTGAAATAAAAGAAATCATGACTTACTTTTTATACAGAACTCCATATGGTTTCTTCAGTGCATACTGTAAAACATAATTTATAGCTTTCAAAACAAAGCACATTCTGAAAAGCAGAGGTAAAAATCAAGCATGATAACAGTCATTATACAAGATTATCCTGGTCCCTGAATCCTATTCTGCTATCTTCTGCATGGCTCCCTTTTGATCACTTATAACATGCAACACGAGCTTAGTATTCTTAGCTGGGACTTTCCTAATTAAAAATTTCTATGCCCTTTCAATATTCTATCCAATTTAAATGATTCCCTTCATTTCCTTAAATTCTAGCTTCATCTAGCCCACTCTCCTTTAGCCATCCCCAATTCTGCAGTTCCCCAAATGCATCATGCTCATTCACATGCCCTTTTGCACAAGCTTTTTCCTCAGCCTTGGAAGCCCTTCTCTTCCGCTTCCTTTTCTCCTCCTTGTTCCAACTCCTCCTTCAAAATGATGCTTAAGTGTCATCTCTAGGAAGCCCATCCTGTGTGTGGCAACCCCCGTGGGATTTTAACTCAGCCTCCCATCCTATCCTGTGTGTACCTCCAGCACAGCACTTCATTCACAATGCTGTTAACTTTTACTTGTCTGTCTTCCTCACTAAGCTCACTGAAGGGAAAGACTATGTCTTACGTAACTATTAATCCCTAGCACCTAGCACAGTAGTTGGTATTGTTGAAAGAATAGATAGTAATATGCAGTTACCTCGTTTTACAAATTAGATATGTTCCTGAAATGTGAGTAAATCAAATGCTAGTAATTGAAATCAGGTGAAATTTACTAAGGGAACTAGGTGCTGTAAGGAAAACCAGTAGTCAGGGCCTTGGTGAGACGTTAGCTTTTCTCTAAGGCTAGCATTTCTTAAAGCAAGCCAAACTTATCTATGTATTTCTCAGGCAGTCCAACTAGTATGCTAAAAATTTCCTAAAATGATTTCAACACCATTTAAAAAGTAAGTATATATATACGTACCACATCTCTAAGTACTTGTGTCACTGTTGAACTTGCATTGCCCCCTTTAATCAGCATAGCATTTTTAATATTTTCACTGAGTTTCGGTTCTCTTTTCTCAAGGAATCTCTTGGCTCTTTTTGTTTTGGGCTTTCTATTCGGAAAAATCACAATTCATAACAACTTAAAACATGTTCCTCATATTACAAAACCATGACTTATGTGCAAATTCTTAAAAATCAACAAAGACATTACATGACATTTATCAGTTAGGATTCCACCACTAAACAAAATCTCACTTTTTAGGGGAATATTAGTAAAAGATATTCAGCTCTTACTGTTAAGTAAGTGTTAATTTTATTAGATATGGTCTTTAAAAAGATTCCCATTTTTATATTCCCAGCATTCTTTTATTACTGTTTTCTAAACCTTTTATTTAAAAAAAGAGATAGAACTTCCCTGGTGGCACAGTGGTTAAGAATCTGCCTGCCAATGCAGGGGACACGGGTAAGAGCCCTGGTCCGGGAAGATCCCACATGCCGCGGAACAACTAAGCCCGTGCGCCACAACTCCTGAGCATGCGTTCTAGAGCCCACGAGCCACAACTACTGAGCCCGCGTGCCACAACTACTGAAGTCTGCACACCTAGAGCCTGTGCTCTGCAACTAAGAGAAGCCACTGCAACGAGAAGCCCGCGCACTGCAACGAAGAGTAGCCCCCGCTCGCCACAACTAGAGAAAGCCTGCATGCAGCAACGAAGACCCAATGCAGCCAAAAAATTAAAAAATAAATACAAAAGGCATTAAAAAAAAAAACTAACCTAGACCAATCACTCTGCAAGATATGAAGGGAAAACAAATCCATTATTCTGATTGTATGATGTTACAGCAGGAGTAGAATGTTTTTATACACTCTGTTCACCTCTGCTTACACTACAGTGAGAATCTTGATTTTCCAACAGTTCTCTGCCATCTACTGAAATAATTCCTCTTCTCTTAAATAACTATGACCCTCCCTCCTTCCAGTCCCACGGACACTTTGTGAAGTAAAAGCAAAACAGAATATGCACAAACTTACTTTACCATGCAGACTTTAAAAATTCACCAGATAAAATGTCAAGCACATTTAAAGCTTCTAATCATTTACTGGTTGATAAAGATACACAGTACTTTTTAAGTCAAACCAGGAGAGATTTAGTGTGTCTCTAACCCAATAAAAGTGCTATATGTTCTATATTCCATGTGCTTTATTACTTCTGACTAACCAGCAACTAATGCAAATAACACCTTGTACGTTTTATTAGCTGTTTGTCCCACAATGAGACAGTAAACTAGTCTTACTCATTTTTGCGGTCCCCGCACCTGCAGAGGAATATTCAGCACATGTGCAAAAATCGCTGATTTAATGACCAAAAGAATAATTTGTCCTTTTGATTACATGTTAACCCAGGTAAAACGCAAGAAACCCATAACAAATAACAGCAGAACTATTTATGAGATCGATAAACATTTTCTGGACTAATATAAAGCAGACATTACCCAAGGATAACTCAGAAAAGTGTACAAGTTTGGGAAAAAGAAAAAAAGCTAATGAGCATCTCTACGTGCTGCCGCAAAGCCTTTACATATATTCTCGCAAATATTCCTCACAGTTCTATGAAGTACGACTATTATGAACGCTATTTTACAGAGTAAACTGAGACTTAGGGGGACTAAATGTCCCAGTCGCATAGCTTTACGTGGACGGGCCCGGACTGTCACCTAAATCTGTCACATTCCCAGGCCTGTGCTCAGAGCACCTCACTCAGGTGTTCTGTGCCCAGAACACCTCTCTCACCTTCCTCTCACTTCTGCGGAAGCCGAGACACTTCTTATTGTCTAGGATAAAAGCGGCCAACGCCTCGGTGCCACCTCCACGCCGCGGCTCCCACACACGGCCTTCCCTGCTCTCCGTCTCCCCGCAGGCCGTCCCAACAGACGGAAACCCAAACCAGTGGATACATCCGCACGGAGTCGCAACGGGTGTGAAGAAGGAGCGTGGGCGGCCAGGAGAAACGGGAGGCAGAGGCGCTACTCCTCCGTCCCGCTACAGAGGCCCTTCTCCCCAACGTTACCCGGGGAAAGAACCCACTGCACTTACACAACTCGATCCAAAGCGTCCATGCTACCGCAGCGCCCACCTGGCGCACGCACGTGTACCACAGGGTTACAGGAGATACCGCAGCGCAACGACCGAGGAGGAACCGGAACTTGGGCGTGACGTCACTTCCTGGCACCGCCGCCGACGTGGAGGCTTGGAGGCGCTGGGGGCCGTTTGGGATGAAATAGCGCTCTGTTTCCTTGGTTACCGGTGTTTGTCTTGGCTCTTTTCCGGAAATCAACAGGCTCCTCTTGGAGCTTGATGTACACACCTGTGTGTGATAGACCAGGGTTCTCGGCCTTCCCCAATCAATAGAAATTGGTAAGAGGCCAGCCAAGAAATTCAGACAAGGCTTTTGGGGGGCTTCTGTGGCTGCAGGAAGGAGCAAAACCAAGTAACAGGTTCCCTTGCTAGTTCCCGAAGGTAGGGGGTGGGGCGCAGGTGAGCTGGTTCCTTATATGGGGTGAGGGTAGGGTGTGTCCAGGGGTGGGCTGGAGGGGTAGCTTAGGTGGTTTGCTCATGCATTTGGTGGTGTTGGTTGCAGGGGGCATGCGCAGTACCCTGCTTTTACTCCCTTTGCACCCAGCTCTGCAGAAGTGGCAATGGGGTTTTTCTGATCTTTTTGTTTCTTGCCCATAATTTGCCCCAACTGTGCATGCACATATTTTTAGTCTCTTATAGTTTTTTTGTATTTTGTTACTCCAGGAGACGTTTGTTCAGGTGCAAGCATTGCAGCTCTGCAGGAAATGGTCCCAGGTCCCAGCCTGTCTCATGTGTATACCTGGACTCAGATATTCAGGGACCAGGTGTTATTCATCTGGGAATCCTCCAGGATGCTAGAAAGGTTGGTGGCATGGTAGGTATTCATAGTCACTAAAATTATCAATGTGAAATATGCACTGTTGACAAAACTATGAGATCAGTGAGGCAGAGTTTATAAACAGAGTTTATAACTGCCACAGTGCCTGGCACATAAAATGTATGCAGAAAATAACACTTCTGATTGTTATTTTCCCCCCAATGTTTAAGTTGTCGTATACGTCACATGCCATAAATTACCCCGTAAAGTGTACAATTTCTTGGTTTTTAGTATATTCACAAAGATGTACATCCATCACCACTAATTCCAAAACATTTTTATCACCCTCTCATAACCCAGTAGCACTCTCCACTTTCCACCCTTGTCAACCCCTGGCAACCACTAACCTATGTCTCCGTAAATTTGACTATTGAGAACATACCATATTAATGGATTCATACAATATGTGGCCTTTTGCATCTGGCTTATTTCACTTACTATGTTCATAAGTGTCCATGTTTAAGGTTCATATGTGTTGTAACATGTATCAGTACTTCTTTCTTAGTACATTAATTTCTTTACTTAGGACTGAATAATAGTCCATTCTATGGATATACCATGTTTGTTTATCCATTCAAAAATTTATGAACATTTGTGTTTCCACTTTTATACTATTATGCATTATGCTGCTTTGAACATTTATGTACAAGTTTTTGTGTAGACTTTTGTTTTCAGTTCTCTAGGAGTAGAACTGCATGTGGTAATTCTATGTTTGACATTTTGAGGAACTGCCAAAGTATTTTCTGTCTGCACCATTTTACATTTTCATTAGCAATGTAAGAGGGTTTGGAATTGGTTTTTCTATTGGTGCTGTAACAAATTACCACAAATTTACTGTCATAACACAAATGTATTATGTTAGTGTTCTAGAAGCCCGAAGCCTAAAATTAGTTTTACACGTCTAAAATTAAGTTGTCACTAGGGGTACATTCCCCCAGAAGCTCCAGGGAGACTGTTTCTTTGCCTTTCCAGTTTATAGAAGCCGTTTGCATTCCTTAGTATTCCTCCATCTTCAAAAGGCATGACTTGAACTTCTGTTTCTACTGCCACAACTTCTTTTTCTCTCTGACACTTCTGAATCCCTCTTATAAAACCCGTGTGATTACATGTGGCACAACTGGATAATCCACAATAATAACCCCCATCGCAAGATCCTTAACGTAATCATATAGCAAATTCCCTTTGGCCAAATAAGGTAACGTATTCACAGATCCCTGAGTTTAGGCATGGGCATCTTTTGGGGAGAGCATTATTCTATTAATCACAGGTTCCAACTTCTCCATTCCTCTCCAAAATTTGCTATTGTCCATCTTTTTTCATTAAGCCATCCTAGCAGGTGTAAAGTAGTATCTCATTGTAGTTTTCACTTGCATTTCACTGATGACAAACGATTTTGAGCATTTTTTCCATGGGCTGATTGGCCATTTGTATACCTTTCTTCAGGAAAATGTCTATTCGAATCTTTGCTCATTTTTAAATTGGGTTGTCTTTTTATTGTTGGGTTGTAATAGTTTCCAATATATTCTACATACAAGTCCCTTATCTGATATATAATTTGAAATATTTTCTCCAATTGAATAGGCTTTTTCATTTTCTAGATAGTGTCCTCTGAAGCGAAAACCTTTTCAATTTTTTTTTTTTTTTTTTTTTTTTTTTTTTTGTGGTATGCGGGCCTCTCGCTGTTGTGGCCTCTCCCGTTGCGGAGCACAGGCTCCGGACGCGCAGGTTCAGCGGCCACGGCTCACGGGCCCAGCCGCTCCGCGGCATGTGGGATCTTCCCAGACCGGGGCACGAACCCGTGTACCCTGCATCGGCAGGCGGACTCTCAACCACTGCGCCACCAGGGAAGCCCAAACTTTTCCATTTTGATGAAGTCCAATGTATCCATTTTTTTTTCGTTGCTTGCAATTTTTGTGTTATATCTAAGAGGACATTTCCTAATCCAACATAATAAACGATTTTTTTTTTTTTTTTTTTGGCTGTATTGGGTCTTCGTTGCTGAGCACAGGCTTCCTCTAGTTGCAGCGAGCAGAGGCTACTCTTCGTTGCGGTGCGTGGGCTTCTCATTGCAGTGGCTTCTCTTCCTGGGGAGCACAGGCTCTAGGCATGTGGGCTTCCATAGTTGCAGCCTGCAGACCTTAGAGCGTGCAGGCTTCAGTAATTGTGGCGCATGGGCTTAGTAGTTGTGGCTCACAGGCTCTAGAGCGCAGGCTCAGTTGCTGTGGCACACAGGCTTAGTTGCTCTGCAACATGTGGGATCTTCCCGGACCAGGGACTGAACCCATGTCTCCTGTCTTCAGAGTTTTATCATTTTAAGCTCTTACATTTATTTAGACCTTTGGTCCATTTTGAATAAATCTATATATACATATAGTAGAGATGGGGGGGGTCCCGCTTCATTCTTTTGCATATGGATATTCAGTTGTCCCAGGACCATTTATTGAAAAGACTATGTTTGCTCCATTGTATTGCCTTTGCTCCTTGATCTAAGATCAGTTTACTATATGTATGTCTATTTCTGGGCTCTCTATTCTCTTCCATTGGCCTATTTGTCTATTCTTTCAGCAGTTCCCACTGTCTCTATTACTGTAGTTTTACAGTAAGTCGTGAAGTCCTCCTACTGTTCTTCAATATTGTATTGACTATTCTGGGTCTTTCCCTCTCCATATAAACTTTAGAGTTGGTTTGACAATATCCATAAAAACCTTGCTGTGATTTTATTTCAGATTGCATTGAAACTATAGATCAAGCTGGGAAGAACTAACATCTAGATAATACGGCCACTTTCATATACATGAGGAAAGCTGTGCACACTGCTAACCTGAATAAATTCTGGGATTCTGTTACAAAGAAAGGAAGACCAGATGCTGGCTCAAGTAATTAGCAGTCTCTCCACATAGAGACTTCATACCATTTGGTAGAAAAAAATAAGCTTTTGATTAAACAAAAGCTGACACTAAAGTCATATAAAAATTGGGAGGATACACACTTATGATTTGGAAATGCTTTTAATCAGGGTAAGTTGTTTTCCAAATAAACAGTAAAAATTTACAAAACCTACTGAAGGAAAAAATTCCTCATCCTAGAACATTAGTTCTCTAATCTGTCACAACAGTTACACCTCCAACAGTTGTGAGATATAATTAACGTGAGGAGTGTTTTAACTTATTAGTACCAGGTTAAACCATATAAAATTGCAGAGTTTTATAGTCAGAAACAAATATTGGTAATTTCATATAGTTCAACCTGTATCAAAGTGTGTGACTAATTTACTTAAAAAATACAAGTTAGGGTAGATCTAGGTTATCACCATAATATTGTAGAATGTTACAGCTGAATTCCAACCATCTTTATTCAGTGGGAAAGAAGTGAAATTACAGCTGGAATATCAGAACTGTACCTTCACCCTTAAGCACTTCTGAATTCTTTTTCTGTTCTCAGGAGTAATACTGACATTGGTAGACTGGAAAATGGTCCCCCAAATGTTTTCATGCCATAATTCTCAGTTTTATGCCTGGTTAAATTACATGGCAAAAGGGACTTTGCAGATGGAATTAAGGTTATAGACCTTAAAACAGGGAAGTTACCCAGATGTGCCCAGTGTAATCAAATGGACCTTTAAAAGAAGGCAGAAGGGTCCATCATCAATAGGATTATGGAAGAAGCAAGAGAGATTCAAAGACTGAGAGGGACTTGACCATTGCTGGCTTTGAAGAGAAGCGGACCATGAGTGAAGGAATGCAGGCAGCCTCTAGAAGTGGTTTGGCTGGGAATGGCTCTCAGCCAACAGCAAGGAAATGGGACCGCGATCCTTCAGCTGCAAAGAACTGAATTCTGCCAACAACTGAATGAACGAGGAAATGGAGTTCCCCATGCCACATCCAGAAGAGAATGAAGCTCTGCAAATACCTTGATTTTAGCCCAGGTGAGACCCATATCAGATGGCTGACCTACAAAACTATAAGACAATACACTTGTGTAGCTTAATACACTTTAGCCACTAAGTCTGTGGTAATTTGTGATGGCTGCAATAGAAACTCACACTTACCTTAGTAAAACCCCCTTTTAAAGGACTCATCACAGAAGGGTCCCTACAGTCATTGAAACCATATTTTTAAAAACTCGTATCTGGTCCTTAATGATTCTAGTATATTAAACTATATTATAATTGGAAATGTGTATATAGCCAACAAAAATAATAAAATTGTGAACTGAAAACTACAAAGCCAGTTATTTTATATAAAAACTCTAAAAACATCATGACTAGTTTTTATGAGGAACATTTCATCTAGGAGTGATTTCTAAGGCAGTTTCTTGAGTTTCCATAAAAACAGAGCCTTCTGTCTCAGAAGAAGGGATATCAATAAGAGGACCAGAATCCTCTATATCCAAGTTTGGTGGTTTCTCCTGTTCATAACTCAGGTTTGAATTATCTTTCATTTGAATCTCTTGCTCTTCCAACTCCAAAGATTTATCTGGGTCTGGAGCTACAACTTCATCCTCTTCATTTTCATGCAGAAAACTACAAATCATGTTGGGTCTACAGGAGAAATCATTTTCCTTGATTTGCAGCCATTCCACACCACCTAATGGAGGAGGCAGGGGGACAAACCAAGAAACATGAAAAAGGAATTTCAGTTACTTACATATATTTTTAATTTAATTGTTCATATGAATATTTATCAAAATAAAACCCCAACGTAAAGAAAGGAACATGGTGCCTGTACCTACTGATAAATGATCATATAATTTCCATCTTACATGGAGACCTTGGAATGCCTATAGGGTATGCATCATCAAAATCACTAAAAGTAATCAACTGCAGTTACTATTCCAAGCCCTTTTCCCAGAGTCCAATTCCCAACCCATTCTGAGAGATAACTGAGCTCCCACTGCCATCTTTTGTCTTGAAGAAAATTTTGTCACTTCCCTACAATTTTCTCCCTACCCATTCAGTTTTCATAATACAATGGATGATACCACTCTATCATCTTGAGTCAACATTTATTTGTCATTTTGAGTTGAAAAATCCAATTGTGAAATAAGACACCTCTCAAAAAACACCCTTGAAAAAATTTTTTGTTCCTTTCCATACTCACAGTCAAAGCCCTTACCTGTCAATGAACTCCCATAATTGAGAATTGCTCCAGGGACTTCCCTGGTGGTCCAGTGGTAAAGAATCCTCCTTACAATGCAGGGGAAAACGGGTTTGATCCCTGGTCAGGGAACTAAGCTCCCACATGCTGCAGGGTAACTAAGCCCGCATGCCACAACTACTGAGGTCGCGTGCCTCAACTAGAGCCTGCGTATTGCAAGCTACAGAACCCACGCACCCTGGAGCCTGTGCACCACAACTAGAGAGAAGCCTGTGCACCACAATGAAGAGCTTATGCGCCGCAACGAAAGATCCCAAATGCCTTAACGAAGATCCCGTGTGCTGCAACTAAGACCTGACACAGCCAAAAATAAACAAAATAAATAAATAATAAATAAATCTTAAAAAAAAAAATTGTTCCAATAATGCTAGCCATTTTTTTCTTTCATCCTTATGACCCTTTCAGTTAAGTATTTTCAATGGATCCTCAATTCCTATAGCCCAAGCTGTTTACTCTCACCTTCAAAGTTCCATTAGATATATGTAAGATATACCAACCTATCTTGTCACCCTGTTCACGCATCCATCTGTTCCTGTCCCCATTCATAAACTAACTCTTCTGCAGCTGTTTGTTGAAACATCCTTACTGTTGATCCCATATCTTTCCTCATGTATTACTACTATAAAGTCTCCCTCTTTCAAAAATCGATTTGTTCTTTCCCTCCAGTTCAGCTTCAACTATTGACTTCATAGTTTTTTCTTGCTATAACGTCATTCTCCTAGTCACCAAGTTTAAAACCTCAAAGCCATCCTAAAGCCTACTCTGTTATCTAGCATAATACTTGGCACATAACAGATACTTAAAATAAGTTGAATGAAATGGGTGTGGAGTCATAGTCATCCATGTCTGTTTCAACGTGATTTGCTTTAGAGTACAAGTTCCTAGAAAGTAAGGACTACATTTCCTGTGTATTTTGTTCTGCCTCCAGCATCTTGCCATGTTTGGCAAACAGCCTCCAAGATGGTCCCCAATGATCCTCACCTTTCTGACAAGCACGCCCCTGTGTCGTCCCCTCCCACATGGAATAGGATATCACAGAAATGACAGAATGTGACTTCTAAGGATAGTTCATAAAAGACATTGTGGCTTCTACCTTGTTCTTAAGGATCACTTGGTCTGGGAAAGCCAGCCTCCATGTCAGGAGGGCACTCAAACAGTAGTGTGAGGAGGTGAGGAAGTGAGGCCTCCTGCAACAGGCAGCACAAACTCACCAGCTATGTGAGTGAGCCATCTTACAATTAGATTTTCCGGCCCTACTCAAGCCTTCAGATGACTACAGCCCAGCCAACACAATGACTGCAACCTCATGAGAGACCCCAGCCAGAACAACCTAGCTAAGCTGCTCCCCAGTTCCTGATTCACAGAAACGTGTAAGATGGTGTTCTGTTGTTGTTGTTTTAAGCCTTTAAGTTTAGGGGTAACTTTTTATGCAGCAACAGGTAACCAATACAGCCTTGAATAGTTCGTTACTAATTTATTTGATTGAAAGATACACACAAATCTTCCCAAAGATCTATTAGATTATTAAGAACTATAGGAGAGGAAATTGTATAACTTCCTTTAAAAAGAATATCTAAATGACAGCTAAGCTATCTGGTATGTATCTGCCTTTCGAATTCATTCTAGAACTTCAAGTGCCTACTTCCTATTATTTTTGGAGTGCCTAAAAAAAGGGATAATTGTGGAATATATAAGAACAAAGATTTGTTATATAGTTACGTGTAGCTGGTATAATTAATTTCTAAATGATTAATGTACCTTCAAATGTTTATTCCTTAAAATATAATAAATCAAACCATGAATATTCATCAATAGGGTCTCATTTACTAGAGTTTCAAATATGTCTTTGAGCAATAAGTCTTTTTTTTTTTTGGTGGACAAACACCTTTATTCTGACTGTGTCACAAATTCCCTAGGGCAAGAGAAGGAGGTTGGTGTGGTGAACAATGGGCTTTAAGCCACCAAGTGTTTATTTGCTCATCTCCACAAACATGCGCCTGCTATGGGTGCAAGAAGCACTGGCCTAAGGTCTCTAGTGTGGGATGACGAGCAACTGGAGAAGGCTAAATGGATGCTTATTAAAGAACGAGACCCAGGACTAACAACTCTGGTCCTAGAGTCCCTCCCACATATAAAGCCAGTTTCTTCCAGTTGTGAGCATCTTGGGGAAGGTTACTGCATCTGCCAAAAGTTCAGGAGATCCTATGGGGTTACTCCTTGGGAATCGAGAACTGCTATCATCATATCTTCTGCACTTACAAAGAAGTTTTAATGAGAGAGAGAGAGAGAGAGAGAGAGATAAGTAGTTGCTGAATTCCCTGGGGTTGAAATCATGTCAAGTTTCTTGACAAACTCCTCACAATCGTTTCCAATGCAAAGAAGATAGAAATTTCTTATATGTCTCCAGTGCCCCCTGCTATGTGAGAATTCAACTCAATTTTAAATCTATGTTTGGTACTTTTCATGGAGTACCCTCAATTTTAATATACTTTACCTATCACATATAGTTATTACTACAAAGTACAAAGAACATCCTGGCAGCAGTGTTTCATAAAGCCAATACTAAATCACCTATTTTCAGAGAACTAAGTGAACTAACCTATGTTTTCTTCTCCTTCCTTCTTTTCTGTCAGAAGAGTTCTTGTCATGCTGAGCTTCTTCATTGTGTGGCATTTATATTTTAGCACTGTTTTATTATTGCCTTCTGCATCCACTAGAATATAAAATGAACACTATTATGCTGCTTGATGCCATCAAATAATCATGTTAAGCCTCAATGATTCCAGTTTCCTCCAGCTCCAAGCACAGAGAAATATCAGATAAAATACATAAGAACAAAAGGCACAGTGAACTCAAAGACAACAAACATCTCTACGGGACAGAAACACAAAGTGAGATTAAAGCTATGGGCCTATTAGGCTCCAGCTCGGAAGCAGGAAAGGGAGGCCAGGAATTTGGCCTTACAGGGTAATGAGGTCGAAAACTCTGCCACTCAAAGTGAAGGACCAAAGGTAGACCTACTGCTTGAAGCCAGACTGGAGTGGAGAACATTACCGATCATGAAAGAAGATGAGAAAAAAACCGCTGCCAACCTGCTGCTGGGGGTCACAGCTTTATAAAAACTGTGGGCGTAGGAAGGAGGGAGGATGAGGCTCTGTGCTAAGGATGTGAAGCACACGGAAAACTTCCACACCCTGCCACTGTGTGGCTGATACTACACTTTAGAAAGCAACACAGTGACATCTATTAAGTTCAACCACATGAAACTGTCGCTATTCGGCCCAAATTGGTAATTTCATATGGTTGAATCTAGTACACACACTCATCAAGACATTTTTACATATATGCAAAAAGAAACATAAAACTATTCATGGCAGCATTTCTGTAGTGAGTTAATAAGCATAATTATGAAAATGGGCTCTGGAGCAGACCACCTGGGTTCAAATCCTGGCTCTGCCTCTTATTTTGTGTATGACCTCGGGAATGTTATTTACCTCTCTGTGCTTCAGTTTCTTCAAATATAAAATGAAAACAATGGCATCTACCTCATAGACTTGTGGTGAGGATTCAATGAGTTAATACTTATAGCACCTAGAACAGTGCCTGACATACAGAAAGCACTCAATAAATTTTAGTAGTTATTAATAATTACTGGTAAAAACGGAAGCAACCTACATGTCCATAAATTGGAGAATAAACTGTGGTATAGTCACAAATAGAATCTTAAGCAACAGGGAAAACAGATATATATCAACACGTATAAATCTCGAAACATCTCTAATTGAAAAAAGACATAGAATAATATGTGTAATATGCTATAACTTATATCAAGTGTGAAAATACACAGAAAGTGCTATTTATTGTGTGCGGATACATACATATGTAATATAAAATCAGGTATAGGAAAGAAAAACACCAAATTCAGGAGAGTGATTAACTCTGAAGACAGAGGAAGGGAGTAGGTTTGGAGAGGGGTATACAAGGGGCTTCAAAGGTATGTGGAATGTTTTTTAACTACCTAACCAAAAGGGAGGATTTGATACAGCTAGACAAGGCGTACATGAGATCTTATAATTTTAATATCCACCATACATAAGTATGTTTGAAATATTTCATAGTAAAAAGAGTTGAGTCAACATAGCAATCACTTACCATGTTCAACATTTTCTTCAAAGATAACACAGGTCCCAAGAGTGTCTGTAGAAAAACATGAAGGCAACTTGTTGAGAAGTAACAGAGCTACTTTCTCTGAAAGGCATATAAAAAAAAAGGGAGTTTCATCTCTCTGACTTCCTCCTACCTTCATACTCTCCAGCAAAGACATAGCTGTCCACTTGCAGAATGGGCTTCTCAGTATCAATTCCCTACAACAGAATATAGGATCATTAAAAAAATCATCATTAGAAAAAGCCTTGGGGGTGGGGGGAATGGGTGAAGTGGGGGCTCAAACGATACCAACTTGCAGTTACAAAATAAATAAGTCCTGGGATGTTTAAGAACATCATGGTGACTATAGTTAATAATACTGTACTTTATATTTGAAAATTGCTAAGAGAGTAAACCTTCAAAGCTCTTACCAGAAGAAAAAAAAATTGTAACGATGTGTAGTGATGGGTGTTAACTAGACATTGTGGTGATCATTTCACAATATATGCAAATATTGAAAACGTTGTACAGCTGAAACTAGTATAATGTTATATGTCAATTATTTCTCAATTTAAAAAAGAATGCACAAGGGACTTCCCTGGTGGTACAGCGGTTAAGACTCTGCGCTTCCACTGCACGGGGCACGGGTTCGATCCCTGGTCAGGGAACTAAGATCCCACATCCCGCATGCCGTGTGGCATGGCAAAAAAAGAACAAGACTTTTACATGAAACCTTGCTACCAAGGAGACTGATTTCCAAAGCTGGGGAACCTTTGGATCTTCTTGTCCTAGCAAGTAAAAGATAAGCTAAAACTGCTCTCATCACAGCAGCTACAAACTGAAGACTACTTAATTCATACCCAAGTAGCAAGGTCTATTTCAATCAACATCCTCTTCAACATAAAGTAAGAACAGAGGAAGTTTTGTCAAAAATGCTCAAAAGAGGGCTTCCCTGGTGGCGCAGTGGTTGAGAGTCCGCCTGCCAATGCAGGGGACACGGGTTCGTGTCCCGGTCCGGGAAGATCCCACATGCCGCGGAGCGGCTGGGCCCGTGAGCCATGGCCGCTGAGCCTGGGCGTCCGGAGCCTGTGCTCCGCAATGGGAGAGGCCACAACAGTGAGAGGCCCGCGAACTGCAAAAAAAAAAAAAAAAAAAAATGCTCAAAAGATTTTAAACATAAAACAGACGGTAACTCCCGATACCATAGCTCAAGTCAACAGTACGCGGGCCTCTCACCGCCGTGGCCTCTCCCGTTGCCAAGCACAGGCTCCGGGCGCGCAGGCTCAGCGGCCATGGCTCACGGGCCGCACGAACCCGCGTCCCTGCATCAGCAGGCAGACTCCCAACCACTGCGTCACCAGGGAAGCCCTGAAGTCCTTTCTTAATAGGTATTCTCTCTCCCTTCTCCACACTATTTTTGTTTGTTTTCCATATTTTATTTTTTGAAGTTTTTTAAATTTTATTTTATTATTATTATTTTTGCGGTAGGCGGGCCTCTCACTGTTGTGGCCTCTCCCGTTACGGAGCACAGGCTCCGGACGCGCAGGCTCCGCGGCATCTTCCCGGACCAGGGCACGAACCCGTGTCCCCTGCATCGGCAGGCGGACTCTCAACCACTGCGCCCCCAGGGAAGCCCCTTTAATTTTGTTTTTTACTTAAGTATAGTTGAAGTACAATGCTGTGTAATCACTGCTGTACAGCAAAGTGACTCAATTGTACATATATACATTTTTTCATATTCTCCATTATCATTTATCACAGGATATTGAAATATAGTTCCCTGTGCTATACAGTAGAACCTTGTTGTTTACCCATTCTATATATACCAGTTTGCATGTTTAACCTCTGTGTGCATATCTAATTATCCTCTCTGCCCTTTGTGTTTTACTCACCCTCCTCACTATATAAAACGGTGTATTTTTTCAAAACCTAATGTTCCATATCAAAATGCTTTAACCCTCCAAATCTTTACCTCTCTCCAGCCACACAGGCAGACACTCAGGCAGAGTTAGGCATTAACTTTCTCCCAGCTGCTCCCACAGTCCCCCTGTACTCCTGTAATTGTCTCCAGTGTTCACTGCTTTGTTCACGTGAAATTAATATATCAATCTTAGGGACGGGTATATTTCACCAGTCATTCTTGTTTTAAATTTAAGAAAATCTACAACCACCCCCCAATTCTACAAGACTCACCAAAATCTTGCATTTATTTTCACATTTTGAGAGAAAGTCTGAATCAATAATTCCTGATAATTCCACCAGAACCAACTGCTCCTGGTGGAAGAAAGAGGGGTTAAAGGCGCTAGCTTGCGAGTGTGCAGGAAGAAGCAGGCATTAACGAGAGAAGCCAAGCCTCGCCAGTGCAACGACCCCACCTTTGTGAAAACTAGGTCCTGCTTTCAACAAGAGGAAGCGCGCGCCGTTACTTAAGGTAACTTCCCTCCTTCCCCCTCGAACTTCCGTGTAGCCCATAAGGCTGGGGCCAGCTGCCCGCCGCTCCGCGCGCCCTGAGGCACAATCCCGCCAGCAGCCCCCGCAAGCCCGCCGCGTCCCGACTCCCTTCCGCGCACACAGCCGAGCAGCCACCCTCTCCACCGCCGCGCGGGCTTCCGCCGTCGCACTCACTGCGTCCTCCTCCTCCTCCTCCTTCTCCTCCTCCTCGTCCCAGTATCCCCGACTTGTCTCCTCGGCCACCGCCGCCATGCCGCCGCTCCTCCGCGCGGTCTCCGAGCCGTGGGCCCCGCCCGCCGGAGCCGCCATCTTGAGTACGGGCAGCAGCTTCCGCCCCGCCGCGGCTCCGACAGCGCCAGTTGCTCCTGCCAGCACGCGAGATGGCGGCTCCCAGGCCCACGTGGAGCCTGTTGTCCCTGTCCCGAGAGCCGGAGCCGGGGCCCTGGCGGGTCGGCCGGGCAGGTCCCGCGACCTAGGGAACCTTCGGATTCCCGGCCCAACTGGGACGAGAGCACTATGGAAGCCGAGGGGATGAAGTAGGTGCAGGCAAGGAGGCTACGGTGCGCGAGGGAAATGGAGAGGCCTCGTGTGGCCCCAGCCTACAATGCTTGGAAAGAAATTCGTAATGTCGTGTGAGCACTGATCATCAATTCAGGTTCTCCACGAGCTAAGTAAAGGGCAGTCCTCAGTGTTCCACGTATCGGGCGCCCACTGCGCGTGGAAGTGAGCTGGGGTTCCAGGCAGCTAGGAGAGGTAGAATAAGGGACCAACCAATACTAATCAGATGGCCCTAGGTGCTGTAAGAGACCCAGATTGTCTGCGGAGTATAGTAGACTCCGAGAAGTGGAGTTTTGAACAGGATTTTCTTAAACTAACCTCATGGATTTTTCTGATTATAAAATAAATGATCTTTGTACGTGAGACAGGATGATCTACCTTCAAAGAGCATGAGGTTTGGGGTTTGATACCCTTCCGGTTCTGCTGCGTTACTTAACAGTAAGCCTTTAGGCAAGTTGGTTATTGTGAGGATTAAATGAGATAATCCCACTATTCACATATTAAGCACTAATGTGCATTTAATCTAGTATTAGTAATAATATATAAAAATTTAGAGTATTACAACTTTTAAAAAACGTTTTCCGGGAATTCCCTGGCGGTCCAGTGGGCAGGACTTGGTGCTTTCTCTGCCGTGGCCCTGGGTTCAATCCCTGGTCCCGGAACTAAGATCCTTCAAGTCACGCGGTGCGGCCAAAGAAAACAACGAGGGGACTTCCCTGGTGGCCCAGTTGTTAAGTCTCCGAGCTCCCAATGCAGGGGGCACGGGTTTGAACCCTGGTCGGGGAACTAAGATCCTGCGTGCCCTATGGCACGGACAAAAAATAATAATAAAAAGTAAAAAAAAAAAAAAAAAAAAAGTTTATTAAAAAAATCAAAAAACCCATTTTCCTACACAATATATCTTTCCAGCTTCTTTCTACGTAAACACATTGTTTAAAAAACCCATTTTCCTATGAGGGGGCTATGTTCTAGTTTGGTGAGAATAGGACTGAGTTGACGCCCTGCATTCAATTTGTGCTTTTCCTGGAATTTCTTTTCTGTTCTTTCCGGAGGGGAAGGGCCGAAAAAGGACCATTCCAGGGCGCGGCGCTGGGCTTGCCACATTTGGGAGCGCCGCCTGAAGTTGGGCGCACAGCCTCCCGACGCCCTGCCGTTGGGCTGGTGGAGGCCACAGCACTGCTAGGGTTGTATCAGTCCTCCTGTTTGCACTATTTCTTTTTGCGACCATGGCCCCGCCTTAAGTATTTCCAATTAAGAAACAAAACCTCAGGAAACCGAAACTTAACCAGCCGCTCTCGCTTCTGTAATTACGCCTGCTGACCCCGCCCCCGCAACCGTCCAACCAATCAGACGGCGACTAGTGTCTCTGTTTAAAAGTCAACCAATCGGCGACTAGTGTCTTTGTTTAAAAGTCAACCAATCGGCGGCTAGTGTCTGTTTAAAAGTCAACCAATCGGCGACTAGTGTCTTTGTTTAAAAGTCAACCAATCGGCGACTATGTTTGTACCGGTCTATAAAAGAGCTGTACTAAACTCCGCCAGGACCTCTTAGCGTCACCGGCAACGAGTGCGCGGAGGTCCAGGTTCGAACCTGCAATAAATGACCCTTGCCGTTTGGCTTTGACTCTCGACTCTGGTGGTCTTGTGGAGGGGCCTCGCGACCTTGGGCATTTCATTTGGGGGCTCGTCCGGGATGCCCCCAAGCCCACCAGACATCAGGTCAACGGGTCATCGCTGACAACCGATCGGTAAGTAAGCCGGCTCAGGGTACCTTCTGTTTTGGGGACTAGGACAGTCCTGGCGGACGCGCTATAGGACACCTAGTCGGGTGTGGTTGGAGACGTCCACCACGACCCATCTGGGGCTGACAGCCCATCTGAAGCGCGCACGCGATAACCTCCCCTTCCTCCTTTTACAGACTCCGCTATTGGGACTGCTCTTAATCACTTTTGTTTTCAGAGTAACCTTTTCTAATCAATCTCTTCCAGGACCTAGACATGGGCCAAGCACAGAGTACCCCCCTCTCCCTCCTTCTCGCTAATTTCGGGGATGTAAAGTCCCGAGGACACAACTTCAGTCTGGATATCCGGAGAAGAAAACTAATTACCTTCTGCCGCTCTGAATGGCCAACTTTCGGGGTTGGCTGGCCCACCGAGGGTACCTTTTGTCTTCCTATAATCCTAAAAGTTAAATCTAGAGTTTTCTTGCCAGGAAAAGAAGGCCATCCGGACCAGATCCCCTACATCCTGGTATGGCAGGACCTGGTAGAAAACCCTCCTCCCTGGATGACCCCCTTTTTGTCATCAGGATCATATAAGATCCTTGCGGCCCGACCAACTAAACCTCCCAAGCCTCAGACCCGAACTGCACCCATACTCTCTGACAGCCAAGACCTCCTTCTCCTAGACCCCCCCCATATCAATCTCCTCCTGTGGCCCCACAACCAGTCCCCCTTCCTGCTCCTGGCTCTGCTCCTCTCCCCTTGGTAGAACCTCCTGCGGCCCCTCCCGGAGGGCCACCCAGGCCAGAACCGGAGGACCGAGAGGCAGAGGCACTACCGGTCCCCCTGCCCAATGAAAATAATTCCCAGGGGCCGGCTGGGCGCACTCGCGGACGCACTCAGCGCGACCCAGGGTTCCGCCATCCTGATTCCACCATAGCCCTACCCCTGCGAGAAATAGGCCCTCCCGATGAGACAGGGAACCCCCGACTCCAGTATTGGCCATTCTCTACCAGTGACCTATATAATTGGAAAACCCAGAATGCCCGTTTTTCTGATAATCCTAAAGACTTGATAGCTCTTCTAGATAGCGTTATGTTCACTCATCAGCCCACCTGGGATGACTGCCAACAGCTCCTCCGGATCCTATTCACTACCGAAGAACGGGAGCGAATCCAGCTGGAGGCGAGAAAACTGGTTCCTGGAGATAATGGTCAACCCACCGCTAACCCTGACCTCATCAATGCAGCTTTTCCCTTAACTCGCCCCCCGCAGGATGAATGGGACTATAACACCGGAGAAGGTAGGGGACGACTGCTCATTTATCGCCAGACTCTAATGGCGGGTCTCCGGGCTGCCGCGCGCAAGCCCACTAATTTGGCCAAGGTATATTCAATTGTACAAGGTAAAACAGAAAGTCCCTCCTCTTATATAGAAAGATTAATGGAAGCCTTTAGGCAGTATACCCCTATGGATCCAGAGGCCCCCGAAAATCAGGCCGCCATTGTAATGTCCTTCGTTAACCAGGCAACCCCTGATATTAAAAAGAAACTCCAGAAGTTAGAAGATCTGGAGGGCAAACAGATACAGGACTTACTCCGTATCGCCCAGCGCGTCTTTAATAACCGGGACGCCCCAGAGGATAAACAACTTAAAGCCACTGAGAAAATGACTAAAGTCTTGGCGGCCATTGTTCAGAAAGATCAAGAGGGCCCCCCAGCCACTCGACCTCCCAGGCGACCATTGGACAGAGATCAATGTGCCTATTGCAAGGAAAAGGGCCACTGGGCTCGGGAATGCCCCAAGAAAAGACAGCCGCGCCCCAACCAGGGGCAATGGCAACCGAACGCCACCCCAGTCCTGTTTACACATGATACAAAGTAGGGGGGACGGGGTTCGGACCCCCTCCCCGAACCCAGGGTAACCCTACGAGTGGAGGGGAAACCAGTCCAATTCCTGGTGGATACAGGGGCACAGCATTCGGTCTTGGTTAAGCCCCACGGGAAAATTTCTAACAAATCCTCCTGGGTCCAGGGAGCTACGGGAGTCAAACGTTACCTTTGGACCACTCAGAGAACTGTGGACTTGGGCACGGGAAGGGTAACCCATACCTTTCTGGTCATTCCCGATAGCCCTTGCCCCTTACTGGGGAGAGACTTACTCACTAAAATGGGAGCACAAATTCATTTTCGGCCAGAGGGGCCAATCGTAACAGACCCTCACGACCAACCCATATCTGTGCTCACCCTGAACTTGGAAGATGAGTACCGACTTCACCAGGAACCACCCTCCCAAAATCAAGATATAGAGTCATGGCTTCAGCAGTTCCCCGAAGCATGGGCAGAAACAGGGGGGGTGGGACTAGCCAAACACCGCCCAGCCCTATTCATAGAGATCAAACCGGGGGCAGATCCTGCACGTGTCCGACAGTATCCCATGCCCCTAGAGGCCAAGACTGGTATCACTCCTCATATTCGCCGGCTTCTTGACCTGGGGATACTGCGTCCCTGCCAGTCGGCCTGGAATACACCCCTGCTGCCAGTCCGCAAACCTAACAGTAAAGACTACCGCCCAGTGCAGGACCTGAGGGAAGTCAACAGACGGGTCATAGACATCCATCCTACTGTGCCCAATCCATATACTCTTTTGAGCGCCCTTAGTCCAGAAAAACAATGGTATACTGTGCTGGACCTCAAAGATGCCTTTTTTAGTTTACCCTTGGCGCCCAAAAGTCAAGAACTCTTTGCCTTCGAATGGTCAGATCCCGAGAGAGGTATAAACGGACAACTCACCTGGACCAGACTTCCCCAAGGATTCAAAAACTCGCCTACCTTGTTTGATGAGGCCCTACACGAGGATCTCAGTGAGTACCGGAGACAAAACCCCAATGTAACCCTCCTGCAGTATGTTGATGATCTCTTAATAGCTGCTGAGACCGCTGAAGCCTGCCTGCAGGGAACCAGAAACCTCCTACGGACTCTCGGCACCCTGGGATACCGAGCCTCTGCCAAGAAAGCACAGATCTGCAGGCCTGAGGTAACTTACCTGGGATACCTATTGAAAGGGGGGCAACGATGGCTCACAGATGCACGGAAGGAAACCATCCTCCACATCCCCAGGCCCACCACGCCTCGACAGGTGAGGGAATTTTTGGGGTCGGCTGGGTTCTGCCGTTTATGGATACCCAAATTTGCTGAAATGGCCAAACCGCTATACCTAGCCACCAAAGAGCAGACGCCCTTTGAATGGACAGAAGAGGCTGAGCAGTCATTTCAGCAGATCAAAACTGCCTTGCTATCCGCACCCGCCCTGGGTCTCCCTGATGTCTCCAAGCCCTTCCACCTCTTTGTAGATGAAAGCAAAGGCATAGCTAAGGCCGTGTTGACCCAGCCCCTCGGTCCTTGGCCCAGGCCTGTTGCTTACCTATCAAAAAAATTGGACCCAGTGGCTGCCGGCTGGCCTCCTTGCCTCCGGATGATCACCGCCACGGCCCTAATGGTAAAGGATGCTGACAAACTATGGGGCAGGAGTTACATGTCACCACCCCCCACGCCATCGATGGGGTTCTCAAACAGCCTCCCGACCGATGGATGAGCAATGCTCGATTGGTCCACTACCAGGGTCTACTGTTAAATCCCCTCAGAATCAGCTACACTCCGCCGCGGGCATTAAACCCTGCCTCCCTATTACCTGACCCAGATTTGGACTCCCCACTCCATGACTGTGCAGAGGTACTGGCCCAGATCCATGGGGTTCGGGAAGACCTACGTGACCAGCCCCTACCGGATGCACAAGTCACATGGTTCACTGACGGCAGCAGCTTTGTCCAGCAAGGTCAGAGGTATGCGGGGGCAGCAGTAACATCAGAAACTGAGGTGATATAGGCAGAGACTCTCCCCCCAGGGACCTCAGCCCAAAAAGCTGAATTAATTGCCCTGACCCAAGCTCTCAAGATGAGCAAAGGCCAAAAAGCTACCATATACACAGACAGCCGGTATGCTTTCGCTACCGCACATATACATGGGGCAATATACCGAGAGCGGGGACTACTCACAGCAGAGGGCAAAGACATCAAGAACAAAGAGGAAATCCTGGCCTTGCTAGCGGCCATATGGGAAACCAAAAAGCTAGCCATTGTACACTGCCCGGGGCATCAAAAACCCACGAATCCAGTCACCCGAGGCAACAATTTGGCAGACCAGACGGCTCGAAAGGCGGCACACACTCCAATACCATTACTTCCCCTGCAACTGCCGGATCCAGGCCCCCGGGAACTACCGCCCCAACCCGACTACTCGGAGGATGACATCAGATGGATGAGCAAGCTTCCTCTAACCCAGGTTAGAGACGGATGGTGGCGGGACGCTAAGAACAATATCCTCCTTCCTGAGAGACTAGGAACCCTGGTCCTTGAACAGATCCACCGTAGCAACCACTTGGGCGCCCGACAGCTACAGGATCTCATCAGGCAGACTGGACTTAAAATTAAAAATGTCTCCGAGAAGACTGAACGACTGGTTGCTGACTGTGCAGTCTGCCAACTCCATAATGCCAGCACCCACCCGCCAACCACTGGCATCCGGGAGAGAGGAAACCAGCCTGGAGCCTACTGGGAAGTGGACTTCGGAGGTAAAGCCTGGCAAATATGGGTATAAATATTTACTGGTGTTTATAGATACATTTTCAGGTTGGACTGAGGCATTCCCAACCAAGAATGAGACTGCACAAATAGTAGCTAAGAAGCTACTAGAAGAGATCCTGCCCAGGTATGGCTTTCCAGTTATGATAGGGTCCGACAACGGGCCAGTCTTCGTTTCTAAGGTAAGTCAGGATCTGGCTTCCATACTTGGGGCTAATTGGAAATTACATTGTGCATACCGCCCCCAGAGTTCAGGACAGGTAGAAAGGATGAATAGAACTCTAAAAGAGACCTTGACTAAATTGACCATGGAGACTGGCGCTAACTGGGTAGTCCTACTCCCCTACGCTCTGTTTAGGGTGCGAAATTCCCCCTATAAGCTAGGATTTACTCCCTACGAAATAATGCATGGTAGGCCTCCTCCTATCATCCCTAATCTAAAGACTAACCTTATCCAATTGGACCCAGAAAATAATCTCCTGTCTTCCCTCCAAGCCTTACAGCGGACACACGAGACAATCTGGCCCAAACTAAAAGAGCTATATGCAACAGGACCCCCACCTACTCCACACCAGCTCCGGCCAGGTGACTGGGTCCTTGTCAAACGCCATCGACAAGAGACCCTAGAACCCAGGTGGAAAGGACCTTACCAGATCATCCTGACAACGCCGACAGCCATCAAGGTAGACAGCATAGCTGCCTGGATCCATTACACACACGTCAAGCCGGTGGACCCATTTTCTGACCTCATCAAGTCCACTAAAGCTGACGTCACCTGGACTGTTGACCGGAGTAAGAACAATCCCCTCAAACTGACTTTGCGCCGTTCCCTCCCCCATGATGACCAAGGTACTGCTGATAGCCCTAATGATAGTCCTAACCCTCAACCCTCGGGCCACGAGGGGAGGATTCGGCCCTCCCCCCAATAAGAATACTTTAATACAACTACTATATGGTGCACCGTGCGAGTGCAGGGGAGGTACTATGGAGACTCCTGTTGTTCCCCGAGGGTATACTCATATGCAGGACTGCGGGGGCATAACTGCGTATCTTGTTCAGGAATATAGGGTTACAGGGGCCTCTCAAAACTGGCAATGCTACCATAAGCCTAAGCCACTCCCCCCTCGAGCTACTTGCCCCTGTTCTACCTTGCAGGAATCAATGCATAGCATGTGCTATTCCTCTTACCAGCAATGTATAGGGGCCAATAACAAGACTTATTTCACAGCCATACTACAGAATAATAAAAGCCCCACCATTAGTGAGGGTAATAAACACCTTCAGGCTGGATGCACTGGTACCCCCGGGACCCCGGTATGCTGGAATACCAGGGCCCCCACACATATGTCAGACGGTGGGGGGGCCCAGGACGCAGTGCGCCAGATAGAAACCCGAAGACAAATAGAAGAGGCCTATCGGCATCTGTACCCACAGCTCAGCTACCACCCCTAATTCTCCCTAAGGTCGATCCCTCTGAATTGGACTCCCAGACCATGTCCATACTAGAAGCTACTTTTGCGCTTTTGAATACCACCAACCCCAACTTAGCACAGGATTGCTGGCTCTGCCTTCCTCAAGGACCGCCCCGCCCTATAGCCATCCCCACCTTCGCCAATTTAAATATCAGCGAACGATGTAACCCTACTTCACTCCCCGAGCCGTTCCCCATACAATTTTCAAAATTTTCAACCACCTTTAATACCTCATGCTTTGTCAAGAACGATTCCCTCTCTAACGCCAGTATTGACTTGGGAATCCTTTCATCCACTGGATGTAGTCAATATATCCCCGTGAACTCCTCCCTCTGTAGTCCTAATACCACTGTCTTTGTCTGTGGAAGTAACCTAGCATACACCTATTTACCCCCGAATTGGACAGGGGTCTGCACCCTGGCCACCCTCCTCCCCAATGTAGACCTGATCTCGGGAGACACCCCATTGCCCATTCCCAGCTTTGACCTCTGGGCAGGGAGAACCAAACGAGTCATTATAGTCCTACCCCTCCTGGTAGGATTAGGAATTGCAGGAGCTGTGGCCACAGGGAGTACAGGTCTTGGGGTCTCCCTTCACTCCTATAGTCAGCTGTCTAGGCAATTAATAGAAGATGTAGCAACTCTCTCTGGGACCATTCAGGACTTACAGGACCAATTAGATTCGCTGGCCGAGGTGGTCCTACAGAATAGGAGGGGCTTAGACTTGCTGACAGCTGAACAGGGTGGGATATGCCTCGCCCTAAAAGAAAAATGTTGTTTCTATGCAAATAAATCAGGCATTGTAAGAAACAAGATCCACCAGCTCCAGGAAGACCTAGCTCGCCGCCGGCAAGAATTAGCGGATAATCCCCTTTGGTCAGGATTTCATGGGATGCTCCCCTTCCTCCTCCCCATCCTGGGCCCTCTACTATGCCTCCTTCTCCTCACTATAGGCCCCTGTATACTCAGTAAAGTCATGAATTTTGTTCGCGAAAGAATAAATACAGTCCAGCTAATGATATTAAGAACACAATATCAGCCCTGCGAGGCCTCAGAAATTGAAGAAACGGAGCCTTGAGGACCCAAGATTGGCTCCTCTGGTTCATGAGAAAGGGGGGAATGAGGGGGCTATGTTCTAGTTTGGTGAGAATAGGACTGAGTTGACGCCCTGCATTCAATTTGTGCTTTTCCTGGAATTTCTTTTCTGTTCTTTCCGGAGGGGAAGGGCCGAAAAAGGACCATTCCAGGGCGCGGCGCTGGGCTTGCCACATTTGGGAGCGCCGCCTGAAGTTGGGCGCACAGCCTCCCGACGCCCTGCCGTTGGGCTGGTGGAGGCCACAGCACTGCTAGGGTTGTATCAGTCCTCCTGTTTGCACTATTTCTTTTTGCGACCATGGCCCCGCCTTAAGTATTTCCAATTAAGAAACAAAACCTCAGGAAACCGAAACTTAACCAGCCGCTCTCGCTTCTGTAATTACGCCTGCTGACCCCGCCCCCGCAACCGTCCAACCAATCAGACGGCGACTAGTGTCTCTGTTTAAAAGTCAACCAATCGGCGACTAGTGTCTTTGTTTAAAAGTCAACCAATCGGCGGCTAGTGTCTGTTTAAAAGTCAACCAATCGGCGACTAGTGTCTTTGTTTAAAAGTCAACCAATCGGCGACTATGTTTGTACCGGTCTATAAAAGAGCTGTACTAAACTCCGCCAGGACCTCTTAGCGTCACCGGCAACGAGTGCGCGGAGGTCCAGGTTCGAACCTGCAATAAATGACCCTTGCCGTTTGGCTTTGACTCTCGACTCTGGTGGTCTTGTGGAGGGGCCTCGCGACCTTGGGCATTTCACCTACACATATCTTTCCAGCTTCTTTCTACATAAACACATTGTTTATGTGTACATCTGTTTTAAACTTGCTTTTCTCACTATATGTAGTATTATGGATGTTTGTCTATATTTTCCATGATAAATACAGATCTATGTGATGGTATTTATTGTGCAATATTGATATTGCACAACACTTTAGTAAACATCTTTGTGCATTTTTACCCAGTTCCTCCATTAGATGAATAGGATTTCGTAGCTTAAAAAAAGTGGGAAAAATCACTGGACTTGTTAGCAGTTGTAGATTTGAATTATAGCTCTGAAATATAAGAATTGTGACCTGGCACAAGCTGCTGCACTTTCTCATCCCCTGTGTTCTTATTTATTAAATGAGGATAAAATTATTCATCTTCACTGTATATATTTTTTTGTTTGAAGATTAGATCATGTATCTAAAAGTGCTTTGTAGGGGACTTGCCTAGTGGTCCAGTGGTTAGGACTCCCTGCTCCCAATTCAGGGGCCACAGAGTTCCATCCCTGGTTGGGGAATTAATATCCTGCATGCCTTGCAGCGCAGCCAAAAATTTTTTTTTTAAAGTGCTTTGTAAATTGAAAAATTATATAAACTGTCAGATTTTATTGAAGGTTCAGGGAAGATAAAGAGGAGAAGGACAATCCAAGCTGAGGGAGCAGCAGACAGTGAAGGAAGGCTTGAGGAATGAAAATATGTTTTACGAGGTCAGTGTAATCAAGATGTCCCTTTAAAATAAACAAACCTCATACTTCTAGTCGAGGTTATTATTGTTTACTATTTAAGACATAATTATTATTTTTATTTTGAATGATTTACGAAAGGATAGAGACTGAAAAGTAAGCCTTCCATCCCTGTCCCCCAGCACCCCTTTCTATAGGCAATTAGTGCTAGCGGTCTAGCCTTTCTAAGCAGACCATAGGTCTTGACACTTCTCCAGGGTGCTGCTAGGGGAATGAGGATGCACCAGTTTACACTCCTTCCCAGCCTAAGGAAATCTCATTTATTTCCTCCAGTGTAAATAAAGGCACCTCTTCCCTTTTACCTCTCAGACATGTAGCATAATTTCCTCAGTGAGCTCAGACTCTAACAATAGATGGGAAAAGCCACGGTCTTCAAGTAGCTTCAGCTTTCCATCCTTTGGAAAGGAATACAAATGGCCTGGCTGCCCACTTGGAAGAGATCAAGGGGAAAATGTAGTGTACTAGTATCTCCATAAATTATCCTGCCATATTCATAAAATCTTTTGGAAGAAATCAAACCTGTCTTGTTGATTTTAAGAGTCAAAGGAATCTGTTCACACCCTAAGTCAATATAGCCTAGGGGCTTGAGGGCTCAAAGTGTTCACTGAAAAGAGATTCGGAGGCAGTGGCTCTCCCAGTACCCTGGAGATTTTGTGTGGTTCCCGTGGCATTGCCAGAAAGGGAGCGGTGGTGAGAGGAATAAAGGTAAACACCTGGATGTTGTTGATATTCTGTAAAGGAAGAAAACTCATTTCAAATGTTCTAAGTAATGAATTTCTACTGCTAAGAAGTTGGTAATAAAATGAGGGAAGATTTACAAGTCAGATTAAAAAGAGCCAAGGGGGCTTCCCTGGTGGCGCAGTGGTTGAGAGTCGGCCTGCCAATGCAGGGGACACGGGTTTGTGCCCCGGTCTGGGAGGATCCCACATGCCGCGGAGCGGCTGGGCCCGTGAGCCATGGCCGCTGAGCCTGCGCGTCCCGAGCCTGTGCTCTGCAACGGGAGAGGCCACAGCAGTGAGAGGCCCGCGTACCGCAAAAAAAAAAAAAAGAGAAGAAAAAAAAAGAGCCAAGGAAGAGATAAATTACATGGTTTTCTACAGCCATAGTTGGAGCTAATATAGAAGAATCTATGTAATTTGGTAGGAGGGCCAATTGACTTTAATTGTAGCTAATAAGAGGAATCATGAAAAAAATTCAGAACTATGATTTCTGAGAAACATAAATGAAACATAAATGAGGTTGTCGTGGTCAATATTTAAAAGCCTGCCACTAGGAGGAGACAAATGAACTAAAAATTGTTTAATCTGGTCTTCCTTTAGAACACATTTTCTAAATTAAGAAGAACCTATATGAAAATTATATTTAGTAGCAGAATTCTAGTAAAAGAGCCTTTAGTGAGTGTTAACATTTTGTCTTAAAAAAAGATTTCGCACTTAAATAATAGTTTATATTCCATTAGGTGGTTCTTTTTTTTTTTTGAAATCCATTTCTTACTCCATTTGAAATTCAAAAACTAAATGCTAGACCAGCGGCCCTCAAACTTCAGCTGCATCAGAATCACCGTGGAGGGCTTGCTAGAGCGCAGATTGCTCAGCCAGAGTTTCTGATTCAGCAGGTCTGGTATAGGACAGGACGTAAAATACACATTTCTAACAAGTTCTCAGGTGATGCTGATGTTTCTGGTCTGGGGAACACACTCTGAGAACCACTGTGCTAGCTAAATGGCTATGGAAGTAAGCCACATGCCAACAACCAGATTCAATTAAAATACTGAGAACATACTAATCAAAGCATTTCAGCTTGCAAAAAAGTAACTTAGTATCAGAAATAAAATTGGAGTGATCATTTTTGGAGGGCTTTGAATCAAAAGAAACCAGCTTATACTTAATTTGGTAGCAGCGTGGCACTACTGGAGTGTGTGATGAAGTAAAATGGCACATACACACAGACCGAGGGCAGAGAGACCAGGTGGGGTCTACAGGGATTCTTCTCAAACCAGAACACAGATACGCCATGTGAAGCTCCTGATAAACGTAGAAAATGTTCTCAAAGCATCAGTTTGTCTCACCGACAGCTAACTAGACGCTTCCTAGAATGTTAAAGCGAAAATAGATGGAGGAATCGCAATGAGAAGCCCGCGCACCGCAACAAAGAGTAGCCCCCGCTCGCTGGAACTAGAGAAAGCCCGCGTGCAGCAATGACGACCCAGTGGAGACAAAAATAAATTAATTTAAAAAAAAAAAGAGTAATACAAAGTTTCAGATATTGATTATTGCCCATCATCAGTTTATTCTAAAAGAAGGAGCTAGCATGTCCACATCTGTAGGATCTGAGTACCTTGGATATGTAAATAAGCCTTTTGTATTCTTAAAAAAAGGATGGGGGAGGATGCGAAATCTGCCTAACTTTTTAAAGATAACAGGAGTCTACAAAGAAATTTCTCCAAAGTGGGTATAGAAAGATTTAAAAGCCGCTAAGGGTTACATTCCATAAGGGTACCCTCCTCCCCACCGTTTATATTTTCTCTGCTGTTAGAGGTACTTTTGTAGAAACATTGGAGGAATACTGGTGTAGATCAAAAGTGGTTGATGGCTTAGAACATCATGATGACATTCATAGTTGGAAAGTGCCAGGTTTCAGCAGCACCTGTGATATGTGGTACAATCCGTAGAACTTGGCTTCTCATTAGATGGAGTAGGGTGAGGGGAGTAGAAAGAAGAGGAGCAGATAGAAAAATCGAAATTACTGTGATTAAGAGCCTGGATGACTGGTACAATGGGAGTGTGTGTGTGTGTGTGTGTGTGTGTGTGTGTGTTGTTTATTTTGTTTTGTTTTTAAAGGAATAAGAAAAACTCGAGGAGGAACTTGTATGAGTAGATAAATGTTGAGGTTGGCTTTGGACACCAAGTTCGAGCTTCTCAGAGTAGTTAGGTGGAGCTAGCAGCTAGTAGTTGAAATGTAGTGATGGAACTTGAGAGGGTTTAGAGGTTAAATTCTAGAGTCATCTTTATAAAAAAGAAGTTGAAGTTTTTTTTCTAAGTAAATCTGGTCCTAAGAGCTCTCAAATAGGTGGGTTTCTCAAGGGAAAGAGTAGGAGGTCATGATAGAAAGGAAACGTCAGTGTGGGAAAATAAGCATGTAAATATTATTGACTTAAAAGGGAAAAGTTTAGAGGTGTTACAGTGATTAGTTTCATGAGATGGGCAAAGGGAGCCAATGGAAAAAGCATTTTGGGGGCTTCCCTGGTGGTGCAGTGGTTGAGAGTCCGCCTGCCGATGCAGGGGACACGGGTTCGTGCCCCGGTCCGGGAAGATCCCATATGCCATGAAGCGGCTGGGCCTGTGAGCCATGGCCACTGAGCCTACGCGTCCGGAGCCTATGCTCCGCAATGGGAGAGGCCACAACAGTGAGAGGCCCGCGTACCACAAAAAAAAAAAAAAAGAAAAAAGAAAAAGCACTTTGGGACTGTCAGTGGGAAAGGTAGTTTGGTGTGGCTTGGAACAGGACGCTTTTCTGTAGATGTTCAGGTGTGGGGAGATGAGACCCTGGATTAGGGCAGTGACAGAGGAAAATAAAAGGGCAGGTCAGAGACATTCCAGCTGAAAAAGCAATAGGACTTGGGTGACTGCCTAAATGAAGAGGCCATTAAGAGATGGAAGTTTTAAAAAGTCTCCAATTATGAGCCTGAGAGTCAGAAGTATGGTATTTACAACATGAGGTAGAGCCCCATCTGCTCTGTCCAAACAGATACAAGAGGGACTAACCAGACCAGTGGTTCTCAGGTGTGGTCCCCAGACCCGTGTAGTCAGCATCACTTGGGATTCTGCTACAAATGCAAATTCTCAGATCCTACCCCAGGCTACTAAATCAGAAACACTGGGAATGAGGCCCAACAATTAGTGGTTTAACAAACTCTCCAGGTGATTCTGATGCACACTTAAGGTGAAAATGGAGCTAGGCCAGATTTTTTTTCCTTTTAAGAATTTGAAATGGATATACAGAGAGGATCAGTCTGTTGCTTGTGGGGAGAGAAGCTGGAAGTCAGCCATAGATACTATGAGTAAGCTGGAATTATGAGTAAGCAGAGCTATAACTAACTAAATGAGGTGGTTGGCTGGTAGTCACAGGGATACAGGAATGATGACACACTATGGCTGGGGAATACTGCATTCCTGCGGCAGCCAAGAGTGACAAGTTAACCCAGTCTCTAGGTGCACATGGAATTTGTCTAGTTCCATGTTCATTTCAGTTCCCAAGTGAAGCCTAATCATACTGCTATTCTTAGGTACCTATGATATTCTTATCTTTTATTGTCATGTGTATCCTTAAAATAGATAGGCTTCCAGTTACTTGAGGTGACCTGTGAGTCTGTGCTCCTAAAACATAAAAAGCTGATATAGCTCCAGAGTAGATGGAGCAAAAGTTTAATAGAAATAATTCCTTTTAAAAAAATTATGCACTTATTTTTTATTCTTTTTTAAAATAAAATTTACCATCTTAACTATTGTTAAGTGTACAGTCCAGTGGTTAAGTATATTCACATTGTTGTGCAACCAATCGCCAGAACTTTTTCTTTCGTGTTTTTTTGGCCTCACCACATGGCTTGCGGGATCTTAATTCCCTGACCAGGGATTGAAACCAGGCCACGGCAGCGAAAGCGTGAGTCCTAACCACTGGACCACCAGGGAACTCCCAGAATTTTTTCATCTTGCAAAGAATTGCTTTTTTTTTTTAATTTTAGGTGTTTTAGGTATCTGTTCTTTTTTTAAAATTTATTTTATTTATTTATTTTTTTTGGCTGCATTGGGTCTTTGTTGCTGCACGTGGGCTTTCTCTAGTTGCGGCGAGCGGGGCTACTCTTTGTTGTGTTGCAGTGTGTGGGCTTCTCATTGTGGTGGCTTCTCTTGTTGCAGAGCACGGGCTCTAGGCACACGGGCTTCAGTAGTTGTGGCTGGCGGGCTCTAGAGCGCAGGCTCAGTAGTTGTGGTGCACTGGTTTAGCTGCTCCGCGGCATGTGAGACCTCCCTGGACCAGGGGTCGAACCCGTATCCCCTGCATTGGCAGGAGGATTCTTAACCACTGTGCTACCAGGGAAGCCCAAAGAATTGCTTTTTAAAGAACTAATTTTTGATGAAATCTATATTAATACTATCACCATTCCACCTGGACAACTGAGCAACTTCCAAACTTAACCATCAGGTCTGATGCTCAGGTTCATATTTGCAGTTTTTTGTTTGTTTGTTTTTACTCTCTTATTGGCCTCCTTATTCAGGCAGTCACTCAAAAAAGTATTGGGTTGGCCAAAAAGGTCGTTTGGAAAAACCCAAACAAACTTTTTACTTTTAGTACTTTTAGCTGGAATATCTCTTGACCTCTCCTTCCATTTTCCTCAGCTACTGCCCTAATCCAGGTCTAAACTTCCCACCCTTCAATTTCAACATCTTCTGTGTATGATGTCTTTATCTTTTCTTTTTCTAATTATTTATATGCTTCATATTTTCTGTATTGATCTTCAAATTATAACAATTATGCAGTTCAGGTGGAATTGTAAACATTAAAGATTCCATCAGCTGTTGGTAAATAGGGCAGCAGCCTAACTTGGCACTGTCAATACCTTAGGACCCTAATTTGCCTGGATCCTTGACCCCTCAGCTTATAAAGAGGGGTTACATTAGAAGAGAGAGTCTCTAAATTTTCTCCATCCATGGCATTGCCTAGGCCATTATATTTTTGCTTTATCATCTTGATGGCATTTATTCTATATACAAAATATTACTTATTTAAATAGCTTGGTCTTACAGAATTAACGTTTTATTATCAATACATTTCAAGAGAGGAAGTCAAAGTTTTAAGAACAAAACTGTTATACTTAGGGTGTTACAAATGTTTAATTTGTTATGACAGTTTGGCTTGTATCAGAATGTACCATATGTACCAATGTACCATACCTTATCAAACCTCACACTCTTCCTTTTCACCCATCAACTAACCCTTTTGTTCCAACCAAGCCAATCTGTTGAAACTCTACATCCTGCATTTTTTTTTTTTTTTTCTGTTTGCCACTGGGCCTTTCCTAATGTCATTTGCTCTTCCAGGCTGACCTTTGCTCCTTAGTCTATCTCTGCCTATTACTTCTCATACTCCAGGAAACTTGTCCTGACTAGCCTACTCTAATAGTATATTCATTCATTCAACCCACATTTACTAGCACTTAATATATGCCAGACCCTCCCTCTACTTTTCCTATGAATTTCTCTATGCAGCTGTTAATTAAACAAAAAGGACATTAGACTGAAGTGGTTCTAATTCTGTGGCAGCCTAAGTAAGCAATTGGAGATCTAAGCCTGTACATGCCTCAAGGTTATGAAATTGAAACCTAAGGACAACAAATCACAAACAGCCAACTAAGCTTTAAGCTATAACCAACCAATAAATTCCTTACTTTGCTTCCCTGTCTTCTCTAAAAAAGTCTGTCCCCAGATTCTGTGGATGGAGCACTCCTGACCACTTCCAGTTTGGCACTGCCTAATGGGACCCGATTTTTTTTCAAATAAACTCTTAAAATTTTTAATATGCTTCACTTTATCTTTTAAGACAACTTTATATCATATTGCTCACATCTGTTTTGTATTTGTTAGTTCATGTATGTGTATTTTTTTCTCAACTTGATTTTTTTTTTTAATTTATTTATTTCTGGCTGTGTTGGGTCTTCGTTTCTGTGCGAGGGCTTTCTCTAGTTGTGGCAAGCGGGGGCCACTCTTCATCACGGTGCGTGGGCCTCTCACTATCGCAGCCTCTCTTGTTGCGGAGCACAGGCTCCAGACGCGCAGGCTCAGTAATTGTGGCTCATGGGCCCAGTTGCTCCGTGGCATGTGGGATCTTCCCAGACCAGGGCTCGAACCCGTGTCCCCGGCATTGGCAGGCAGATTCTCAACCACTGTGCCACCAGGGAAGCCCTCAACTTGATTTTAAGTGCCTTGAGTTAATTTTTTTGGCTTCCTTGCACACTGCTGTGGGTTCATTAAGATCATTAAATGAATGGGTGGATGGATGAATTAAATAATGTGAAACTGGTTTAACTCAGAGGATTTGAGGGGAATACTTAACTAGAATTTAAGTCTTAACTAGATAAAAGTCATTCAAAGGACTTCCCTGGTGGTGCAGTGGTTAAGAATCTGCCTGCCAATGCAGGGGACACAGGTTGGAGCCCTGGTCCGGGAAGATCCCATATGCCACGGAGCAACTAAGCCTGTGCGCCACAAGTACTGAGCCTGCGCTCTAGAGCCCGTGAGCCACAACTACTGAGCCCACATGCCACAACTACTGAAGCCCACGCATCTAGAGCCCGTGTTCTGTGACAAGGGAAGCCACCACAATGAGAAGCCCACGCACCACATCGAAGGGTAGCCCCCGCTCACCACAACTAGAGAAAGCCCGCATGCAGCAACCAAAGACCCAATGCAGCCATAAATAAATTAATTTATTTATTTTTTAAAGAAAGTCATTCTAAGTCCAAACAGCTTTGAGGGTTATGTTGTAGATGATTCAGCTGAGTGACCTATCTCTATATACTGTGCAGTCCTCCATAAGCATTTTTTACTGGAATCACTCAATTTTTACCCTTATTCATTCACTGTTTACATTATTTCTTTTCTACAGAAGACTTGACTCAGTGACTGACACATGTTAAGTGTTCAGAAAACACTTATTAATTATTAAAAGGAATTAATGTTGCCTTTGCAATAATGGTACAAGTTCTTTCATTGCAGGGGCCCAATACTTGAAGTAATTTCACACACAAATTTTTAGAATTAATATAATTCTGAATTTACAGTGGATACTTAATAAATGTTTCCGGAGTGGATGAATAAATTGCAAAGAAAAATGTTTTACCCTTAGAAGAAAGAGCCTTCCTTCCCTAAGTCTGTGTTTCTCAGTGTGATACTGGACCCCCTATATTAGAATCACTTGAGATGCTTGTTAAAAATAGAGATTCTTCAGCCACAGACCTACCAGAATCAGAATCTTCTGGGGGTGAGGTTGGGTGGGTGGGTGGGTGGGTGTAAAGACCAGAAATATGCGCTTATAACAAATGCCTCAGGTGATTCTGATGCTCCCATAAGTCTGAGCACCATTGCCCTAAGTACAAGGTATTGTAGGATTAATAAACAAGGCCCATGAATGCTCAGCAGTTAAGAGCACAGACCCTGAAGCCAGATTGCCTTAGCTTATCACTAAATGTATGTTCTGGGCATGCTATTTAACCTCTGTGCCTCAGTTTCCTCATCTACAAAATGGGAAGAACAGTCTATCTCAGAAAGTTGTTGTGAGGGTTATATGAGTCAATATACGTTAAGGTGCCTGGAACAGAGCCTGGCGGTGTAAATACTATATTTATACTTCCCATTATCAGAAAAGTATGTACTTTACAACAAAAAGATACATTTCTATATATAGCCTGTCTTATTGTAAGAAGACCTAACCCGCAGAGTTTGTTCTTTATTTCCTTTCTCCTTTTCTGTTTTAAAGGAGTAGACACTTCAGGATAGGGTATTACCTTATTGCAGAGCAAACCTGCACAAAGAAAGCTTAGATCTTTTGCCACATGCTGCTGAGCCGGAGAGCAGTATTCAGTCTTTTGTACAGCTTACCCATAATTAAAATCAAATAAAAAGGGCAGGGATTCAAATGAGTCTAACATGTTCTCTCACTTACCAGAAAGTGTTTGGATAGCTACAAAGAGTAACAAAACAGCCTATTGTAGCCACAGTCCTACAGCCAAGTCATCTCGTGTCCCAAGTCTCTGTGGAGATCACCTTGACTGTGGGGCCTCTTCTTCCTTCCTACTCTTGTCTCCAGGACACTTGTTAGCCTCTGGTGGATGGAAAACATTCCCAAGACCAAACCAGAGAGTTTATAACTCTCCCTCATAGAGTGAGATGAGCTTTGGCAACTGATGACTCGAGGATGAGTCCTTGACAGCAGGTGTGCCTGGGAAGTTTAGGAAGGTTTTTTGACAATGGGTTTCATGTTGGTGTATGACTCCAGACTGGATATGATTAATAGACTCTTTTAAAATTAGACTTTTATCATGTGACTTCTAGAAAGTTACTTAGAATTTCTATTTCCCTATTTGTAAAAAGGAACTTAGAATGTTAGTGCTAGAAGGAACATCTAAGAATTTAATACAACTCAGTAAATTTTTATAAAGAAGCTAGGTCCACAGAGGTTGAGGGACTTACTTAAGGTTAAAGAGCAAGTAAGTGGTTGGGTCAGGAATAAAACATGTGGAATTTAGTTAATTTTGCTATTAACAAAGGGATAAAATTGGGGAAATGATGAAATTTTTGCTTGAAGGCCAAAAATTTTAATGCATTGGTATTTTACTTTTTTGGTATTATTTCTGACAATCTAGCTAATGAATAAAAACATAAAGAATTATTTTCTAGTATTTCATCTAATGAGAATATAATAGAAGCTTTGCTGTTAAACATAAGATATAGAATTTTTATGGTTTCTGTGAATACATATTTTTCATAATAATTTGGGATCATAATTTTAATTGATGTTTTAATGAAAAAATTCTTTTTAAAATTATTTCATTATGGTATATATCTCAATTAAAAATGATTCTAATTTTCCATCATTCATCAAAAGTATATTTCAATTCCATGAACTTTAATTATACTTAAAGATTTTTAAATATAATTTCAGATATACAGAAAAGTTGCAAGAATAGTATAAAGAATCTCCTGGCTAGTCTTCACCTTAAAACATTACATACATATAGTATATTTCTTTAGTTTTATTCACGTATCCACTTTTTTTTTTTTTTTTTCCTGAGACATTTAAGAGTGAGTTGCATGGGAGGGAGGGAGACGCAAGAGGGAAGACATATGGGAACATATGTTTATGTATGACTGATTCACTTTGTTATAAAGCAGAAACTAACACACCATTGTAAAGCAATTATACCCCAATAAAGATGTTAAAAAATAAAAAAAATAAAAAAATAAAAAGAGTGAGTTGCAGGCATGATGCCCTTCTAACCTTAATTCTTAACTGGAAAAAGTGTACCACACCCAGTAACTCTAGAGTAATCCAGTATCGGTCTTTTCAGCAACACCCACTCAGGCAGATAATAATCATTGTTGATAGCATCATTTTCAAATTGTAGCATCTTCTGACTTGAACAATGGTAGATAAAAATCTAGCTGTAAGAATTATTAATACAGTCTTTTCGCTCAATAGGTATTTACTAAAGAGTATTTTGGTGCCCTAAATGAATGAAAGAATAAAACATGTTCATAGTTTGCTCATTTGAGAGTTGCTGAGCTCAACAAAGACTTCTCTGTATTTTCCCCTATTTTCCCCTAATACACTGAAGCATTTTCTTTCAGAGTGAGAAGAGAATTTAAAATAAAATTGCATTTGCTTATGGATGAACGATCAAAGTATCAAATCAGAGATCTAAAACGACCAGTTCTGAACTCTCTAAGGATTCAGTTTTGCTTTCTGCAGTTTCATTATTGTGTTAGCTGTTTCCTTTTTGCTGAAGTTGCACTGAAATTGGATGGTGTCAAACAGATCTTTAAGAAGTTTCTCTTACTTGCTTCTATTGCATTGTCTTCCAAATGATGTTAACATTCACTGGATGCTTGCAGTACTTAAGGAAACCCTTTCCCTTGTCAGCCTTGAATACACATTCAGTCCAGATCTCCACATGAATCCTGATTACCTTGGCATCAATAGCAATAGAGTTTGTGAGATCATATAAGGGTATAGTGGACAATTAACACAGGAGCCCTTAGATTAAAATTGCCACAGGAGCTCTGAGGGGCAAAAGAGGACAGAGGGTCAGTAATAATACTTGGCATTTATTTAAGCATTTAAATTTCCAGTGCTGTCTTTTCCAAACAGAGCACCCTTGGGTAGAAAGTTAGTTATCATCACTATATAGATCAGCGTAAATAATCAGAGCACAAAATGGCCTGTTGTAAGCCAAGCTCATGTCTATGAGCAAGAAGGTTCTATAGCAACAAATTGTTGGCAACAATTAGACCCTTGTTCCTGGTTTTAAGCAAAGCCTTTAGAACACAATTGTTTCTCATATTTAAGAGGACACATTTGTGAAAGATGTCTAAACCTTAGTTATAACCTCATCATTCTGTGCTCCCTGATGTGAAACTGGCCTCTTACCAGATGAATAGAACATGACCTACTGTTTTAGTAGCATCAGATATTGCGAGGGTATTGCCATCTTTCTGGTGCCAATGTGTCTTTGGTTATTTAAGGTCTGAAGAAAAATACTTTATAATATGAACACAAGTAAAATACACCTTATTTTTGTTGTGTTGATAGGCCAAAGGCTACTGGTAAAAAAAAATCCCAGCTATCCTTATTGCCTTTTGTAGAAATGTAGTGTCAGTGAATATTTATCAAGCTCCCTTGCTACGCGAGATACTCTTTTACATATTCGTGAAATGTGGAAATAAATTTAAAAGTTGATGATGCAATTTGATTAGTCTGCACTATGATTTATGAGGCTGTGATTTTTTCCACGAAGATAATGTTTCTTCTCATGCTTTGAGTGAAACAGGATAGCAACTAGTTAAGGATAAGAGCTTCCAACATTAAACAGAAAATGTCCAGTGTTTTAAAAAAAGAACCTGATTAAGTAGCTGTCATTGGATCTTCCTCTTATTTTGTTTCACCTCATTCTTTGTTTAAAATGACATCTTGACTGTAAGCAATGAGCACTACTAAGTTTCATCTTGAGTGGATTCCCTCATGTTCTGTTTTTTGTTTATATGTATTTTCTCAGGTGTTAATTCATACACCTGCTTTTTGTGTGTGGGGGGGAGGGTTGGGGTTGTTTTTCCCTTGGAGGGAGGTGCTCGCTTCAGTGTCACAGAATTCCTATAATGATTCATCACATAATTTTCTATATGGAAGTCACTCTGGTATGTTCGGAACACAAATGGGTATCACCCGTGGCTTTTCATAAGCCTCTGATAACTTTAGATACACTTTAGGAAAAAGAAGAAATATCTTACTCACATTATGCTAAATTAACAGCAGCTATTTATCTCTCATGAACTTGTGTTCCATGAAACACTGCCCAGTATCTGATAAGCAACTGGATAGTAGAGGACTATGTGTTACTTATTACTGTGTCCTTCAGTGTCAAGCATAAAACAGTACACATTGTAGGAAATTGATACATATTTGATGAATTGGAACAATTCATTGCAAAAGTCCAGTTTGCAGATAAAAATTCAGTACATAAGGGCAAAAAAGGATTGACTTGGGGGAACAAAGCAACCTCAGTTCTTCTAATGTTCCTAACATTAAAACCACATATATTTCTATTCAGAAGTATATTAACAAATCCAATTGGGTGTCATTTAAAGCTTGGGGGAAAAAATATGTACTAATAAAAAGTAATTTTAAATTTCTTATGTATTATTGTGTTTGATAGTTTTCTTTGGAGAGGTACCAAAGGTTCTTTTTTAACTGTCACGGAAAGAAAGTGTTGCATCACTAGTGGGGAGATGGGGATGGGCAGCAGAAGCTTCTCAGAGCACTTAATTATATCAGTCTAACTTACTGTCACCAGTGTCACATCCTGGATTAGTCATGAGATAAGTTTAAGAAATGTCTAAAAATGGCAAATTATAACATAAAACTTAAATGTAAGTGCCGTTATCATTAAAGAAATGAATTAAAGAAAAAGCCTCATGACCTTTAAGCAAGTTCTGTAACAGACATCAGCTGTTTCATTTATAAAATTAGAAGAATGGATTGGATAATACTAAGGTCCCTTCCACACAGCTTGCTTAATGCTTTTTCAGGAACAAAAAGGTCTCCTGGCTGAGACAAGGAATTGACAAAAAACAGTTCCTATGAGAATAGTGAAAAGGATGATGATAGAAAAATACATAGTATCACCATTCTGTAGCCCTGTACCAGACCCTCTTGTTATTTACCTGATGTCATCCACAATTAGAGCATTTTGCCAGAGTTTGCCCTTAAAGGGGTTTACTGTGTTCTGGAAATGGACTACACAACAGTGTGGCAGTCAGGAGATTTTTGCTTCTGTCCTGGACCAACTTTCTGAGCTTCCTTTACTCTGCAAGCTGTTAGTCCGGGATTTAAATGTTGGTGTTCTCCACTATATTGTAATCTCTTACAAGGCAGGGATCACACCCCATTCAGGTCTGTATCCCATTCTACCTTGCATAGTGCTTTGCAGATAGTCGGTACTCAATAAATGTCATTGGAATGATCTCTTTGTTAATGAAATAATAATGGAACCGAACTCTTTTTTTTTTTTCCCCTCTTTTATTTTCCTTTTTGGCCACCGTGTGTGGCTGGCGGAACTTCCTCGACCAGGGGTCAAACCCGCGCCCCCTGCAGTGGAAGCGCAGAATCTTAACCACTGTACCACCAGGGAAGCCCTTGTTTTTTTTTTGAAACCGAACTCTTAAATAGAGGTTCACATAAGGAATATAATATTCAAATAGTACCTACCACCTAAAATGTATGCTTTTCCTTATGCTCATTGAACATTTGACCCTTTCTTCAGAATCAGATCAGGTTCAGCCTTCTCCGTGAAGCACTAATTGGTTGTCACAGCCTTTGATGATGGCTTATTTTTTTGTACCACTCAGGTGGCTGAGCATATTGGGTCTCTATCACATTAGATTTTCAGTTTATCATAGGGAAGAGGAGTTCAATGTCTCCTTGTATCCTGTAAACATGGCGCCTTCACAATATAGGTGCTAAATAATTTCTTGATGATGATCTCAGTGATCGTAATGATCAATAATAAGTGATTTACTGTTGAGGGTTCAGATCAGTTGCTTATAGCAAACCCCAAATACTTCACTTACATGTTTTCTAGGAGGCAAGTGCTTTGGGAGTGACAGCTTTGCTCCTGTGTTCCTCAGTACAGGCCTCCCTTCCAAATCCCTGCACCCTGGCTCAGCTTGTACCCAGCCATAGCCTTCTCTATATTTTATTGTCATAGTTTTTCTGGAAGCCAGGGGATTTGGAGAAAGATCAAATGTTAAAAAAAAAAGTCAAAATGTTTTTCCAAGGGTTAATCATGAACATACTGTACAAAGGGTAGCAAAAGAATAGACATTATAGACACTGCAGTTCAGTATAATCTAATGGGATACTCTGGATACACACAATTGAAAATATGTAAGAATGTATAACATAGAAATACAAATGTATATATGATATATGAACAATTCTATCTCTATATCAGAGCCAGAAGTAGTCAAAGAAGGCCTGATGGAAGGAGAGAGGCAAGAAGAGGGGAGAAGGAAGGAAGGAAAGAAGGAAGGAAGAAAGGAAGGAAGGAAGGAAGGAAGAAAGGAAGGAAGGGGAGGTGAGATTAGATGAGATGAGAATGGGTCCTAGGAAGGAGGGATGGTGCTGTGTGAAGCTTTGGGGTGAGTGGGGATGACGTCTGTGTGGTATATTTAAACGACTGGGTTGCTGGAGTGGCGCTCACGTGCCGCAGCAGGTTAAGAGAATGGTAGAGTAAGGAGGAAGAGGTAAACTGAAAAGGGAGCAGAAGGCTCAGTGTAAATTATGGACAGTGTCTATGAGCTGCTTACAGATGTGCGATGTATTCAAAACAGCACTTGAAAAAAAAAACAGCACTTGAGGAAGATGAATTGCACTATAACAATAATAGCTAACATTTATTGAACACTTACTATGTGCCAGATGCATATATGTAAGTGATTTATGTATTAGCCCATTTCATCTTACAACAGCCCTATGAGGAAGACACTGACATCTCTATTGTACAGACAAGGAAACTGAGGCGAAGATCTGTTAAAGTGCTTCTGATATAGCAGACCTATAATGTGAACTTGGGCTGTCTGACTCTAAACCTGGTGTTCCTACCCCTTATGTGACGTGGCCTCTCTTTCCATAGAGCTCTTTTTTTTTTTAATTTATTCATTTTATTTATTTTTGGCTGCATTGGGTCTTTGTTGCTGTGCGTGGCTTTCTCTAGTTGCTGCGAGTGGGGGCTACTCTTTGTTGCGGTGCATGGGCTTCTCATTGCAGTGGCTTCTCCTGTTGCGGAGCACGGGCTCTAGGCACGCGGGCTTCAGTAGTTGTGGCACGCGGGCTCAGTAGTTGTGGCCTATGGGCTTAGTTGCTCCGTGGCATGTGGGATCTTCCTGGACCAGGGCTCGAACCCGTGTCCCCTGCATTGGCAGGTGGATTCTTAACCACTGCGCCACCAGGGAAGCCCTCCATAGAGCTCTTTACCTATGTGATAGAGACCTAGGAGATTCCTGAGGAGGTTGTGGTATTCTGAGGCATATAGTGATTAGACCCTGAGCATGGACTGTGATCACAGAAAAAAGTGAGGAAGGGATGAAATTCTCCCATTGGAGAATCAATCAGACTTGCTAGATATATTTGAAAATGCAGAAGAGAGAGATTAGGAAGGTAAGGATGTTTGTGTCTAGATGACTTAATTCCAAAAATATTTATTGAGCACTTACTATATGCCAGGAACTGTGTTCCATGCTCGGGCAGGAAGAGTGACCCAAGTAGGCCACGTCCCTGCATTTATGGAGCAAGATTGTGTTATTAGTTTAAGAAAAAAAACCACAGAAAAACAGTTATATGCATAGACTAAGTCTAGAAGGAATCCAGCAAACTGGTAACACTGGTTGTTTAGGAGGGGAAGAAGATGGAAACAGGCATGGGTAGAAGGGGAACCAGTGTTATGCCTACTGGATTTTAACACATCATGTGTAATCTATTCAAAAGTCATAATTGTTTTTTAAAAACTGAGATAATAAGACTGTGTACTAAGACATATATGTGTATGTGTATGTGTTTGTGTATATTTGCCTCTGTATGCATAGACTTTCTGGCATTTCATAAGAAGAACTAGCAAAACTGGATGCTCTTGGAGAGGGGAATTGGGCAGGTGGGGAATAGAGGTAGGAGGGTGACCTTTCACTCTACACTCTTTTGTATCATTTGCACTTTTATGAATTCAGTTACTGAATATATTATATATATAAGTATTAATTTAAAAATTGAGGTTTGAAAATAGTAAGCAGAAACCTAGGAATAGAGGTTTTATATACAAAGAAAGTCGCTCAAATATTTGACACGCTTTATAGACTAGCGAGCTTTCTCTAAGTTGTAACATTCAAAGAATGTTACAAACTTAACAGTCAAAGAAATAGTATGTGTGTGTGCATATTTGCTGCAGGGAAACAAGCAAAAACGTTGGTGTTTGTGAAAATAAGGGAACTGAAGTATTCTGGCCTTTGGCTAATGTAGGGAAAACTTCTCAGCAATCAAAATTCTCTAGATAAGGTTTCAAAAGACGCCTGAGGCAGTTTCACTTCATACAATAGACACACTGTTGAATAGGTTCAGCTGGTGGCCAACCTCCACTCAAGGCTTCAGGGGTTTTGTGCTTTCTTGTACAACTAACCCCGACAGGACAGCTTGTACTGGGCTTTTAATCTGAATTGATCCACTCAGTCCCAAACAAAGTTTAGATCATGAAACCCCTTATTCTTTCACAGAACTAGGAGGGCCAAATTTGGTGAAATCATGATTACAAAATTTAGTTTTGTTGCAGATATTTTAACTTTCAGAGTTTTAAACAGCTTTACTGAAGTATAATTGATGTACAAAAATTGCGCATGTTTTGGTATGGGTACAGCTATCACCACGGTCAAGATAACAGACATTTCCATCGCCTGTAAAAATTGTGCCTTTTTGTAATCCCTCCCTCCTGTCACTCCAGGCCCTCTCCCCTCCCTAGGCAACCACTGACGGCTTTCTATCACTAGAGAATAGTTTGCATTTTCTAGAATTTTATATAAATGGAATCATTCAGTATGTACTCTTTTGTCTTCTTACACTCAGCATAATTATTTAGAGGTTTATCTATGTTGTAAGTATGAAGAATTTTTTTTCATTAAAATATTTGAGATTATAGGTCCACATACAGTTGTAAGAAATAATACAGGGGCTTCCCTGGTGGCGCAGTTGTTGAGAATCTGCCTGCTAATGCAGGGGACATGGGTTTGGGCCCTGGTCTGGGAGGATCCCACATGCCGCGGAGCAACTAGGCCCGTGAGCCACAACTACTGAGCCTGTGCGTCTGGAGCCTGCGCTCGGCAACAAGAGAGGCCGTGATAGTGAGAGGCCCGCATACCGCGATGAAGAGTGGCCCCTGCTTGCCACAACTAGAGAAAGCCCTCCCAAAGAAACAAAGACCCAACACAGCAAAAATAAATAAACTAATAAACTCCTACCCCCAACACCTAAAAAAAAAAAAAACAGAAACCCCTTTGCTTGCAACTTCCCTGGTGGTCCAGTGGTTAAGACTCCTCGCTTCCACTGCAGGATGGGTTCAATCCCTGGTGGGGGAACTAAGATCTCATATGCTGCATGGCGCAGCCAAAAAAAAAAAAAAAGAAAGAAATAATACAATGAGATCTTGTATACTCTTTACCCAGTTTCCCCCAATGGTAACATCTTATAAAACTATAGTACAATATGACAACCAGGATATTGGCATTGATACAATCTACTAATCTTATAGTCTTTTGTGTGGGTACATTTAGTTCTATAGTTCTTTTTAAATTTAAGAGTAATTTATTTGTTATTGATTCTTTTTTAATTTAATTTTTATTTTATATTGGAGTATAGTTGATTTACAATGTTGTGTTAGTTTTAGCAAAGTGATTCAATTATACATATATCCATTCTTTTTCAGATTCTTTTTGCATATAGGTTATTACAGAATATTGAGTTTCCTGTGCTATGCGGTAGGTCCTTGTTGATTATCTGTTTTATATAAAGTAGTGTGTATATGTTAATCTCAAACTCCTAATTTGTCCTCCCCCCCACACCAGTTCTATACAGTTTATCACAAGTAGGTTCATGTATCCACCACCCCCTTCAAGATACAGAAGAGTTTTATCACTGCAAAGTTCTCATTTTGCCCTCCTATAACCTCACCAACCTCCCAACCATACCCCTCACATCAGTTTATTCCTTTTCGTTGCTGAGTAGTATTCCATTGTGTGAATATACCATAATTTGTTTTTTCATTTACCTATTGCTGGACATTTGGGTTGTTTCCAGATTTTGACTGTTACAAATAAGGCTACTATAAACATTGCATTACATGTACAAGTCTTTGAATGAACATATGCTTTCACTTCTCTTGTGTAAATATATAAGAATGGAATGGCTGATTCATGTGGTAGTTGTATTCTTAACTTTTTAAGTAACTGACAAACTTTTTCAAAGTGATTGTACCCACTAGCAGTACATGGGAGTTCTAGTGGCTACACATTCTCTCCAACACTCCAACCTTTTTTAAAAATCAGCTTTGAGGGACTTCCCTGGTGGCGCAGTGGTTAAGAATCTGCCTGCCAATGCAGGGGACACGGGTTCGAACCCTGGTCCAGGAAGATCCCAGATGCCGCGGAGCAACTAAACCCGTGCGCCACAACTAGTGAACCTGCGCTCTAGAGCCTGTGAGCCACAACTACTGAGCCTGCGTGCCACAACTACTGAAGCCCGCGTGCCTAGAGCCAGATTTCTGCAACAAGAGAAGCCACTGCGATCAGAAGCCCGCGCACAGCAACAAAGAGTAGCCCCCTCTCGTTGCAACTAGAGAAAGCCCGTGTGCAGCAACGAAGACCCAACACAGCCAAAAATAAATAAATAAATAAACAAATATATTTATAAAAAGAAATCAGCTTTGAGATATGATTCACATACCATACAATTCACCCATTTATTTAAAGTATACAATTACATTGTCTTTAGTGTATTTACAGAGCTGTGCATCTGTCACCACAGTCAATTTTAGAACATTTTCATCATCCCCAAAAGAAACCCCACATCACAGCGAGGTCACTGCTCCTCATTCGCTCCCCAGCCCTCAACACCAGTCGTACGCAACCACTAATCTACGTTCTGTCTGTGTGGATTTGACTATTCTGGGCATTTTACGTAAATGGAATCGTACAATATGTGGACTTCTGTGACTGGCATCTTACACACATTAGTGTTTTCAAGGTTCATTCATGTTGCAGCATGTATCCGTACTTCATTCCCGTTTATTCCATTGTATGGTTATACCAGAAACCCACCCACTAGTGTATGGACATTTGTGTTAATTCTACACTGCAGCCTTTTATTTTTAAATTTTTAAATTATTATTTTCTTTTTGCTTTTTAAAAATTTGTTTTATTTATTTATTTTTGGCTGCGTTGGGTCTTCGTTGCTGCACGCATGCTTCCTCTAGTTGCGGCGAGCGGGGGCTACTCTTTGTTGCGGTGCACGGGCTTCTCATTGCGGAGCACAGGCTCTAGACATGCAGGCTTCAGTAGTTGTGGCATGTGGGCTCAGTAGTTGTGGCTCGCGGGCTCTAGAGTGCAGGCTTCAGTAGTTGTGGCGCACAGGCTTAGTTGCTCCACGGCATGTGGGATCGTCCCAGATCAGGGCTCAGACCTATGTACCCTGCATTGGCAGGTGGATTCTTAACCACTGCGCCACCAGGGAAGCCCTACACTGCAGCCTTTTAAATTGAAGCCATTTTTATAGGTATGTAGTGACACCTCATTGTGATTTTTAGTTTGCGTTTTCCTGATGATTAATAATACTGTATGTCTGAAAAAGTCTTTATTTCATTTGGTTTTTGAAAGGTATTTTCAAAATACTGTGTAGAGAATTCTAGGTTTAGAAGTTTTTCTTTCATGCCTTTGAAAACGTTCTGGCTTGCACTGACAAGATATTTGTTCCCATCTTTAGCTTTGTTCCTCTGTAGGTAATGTATCTCTTTTTTCCCTTGGCTGTTTTTAAGATCTTTTTTAATCACTGATTTTAAGCATGTTTAAAACTTCATGTTTCCTGTGTTTGGGGGTTATTAAAATTCTTGGAACTGTGAGATTTTAGTTTTTATGACACTTGGGAAACTTCTAGCCAGTCTTCCTTCAAATATCTTCGCCCTTCAGGAACTCCAATTACATGTACATTTGGCCTCTTGGAGTTGTCCTATGGCTCACTGATGCCATCTCTTTTTTCTAGTCTTTTTTGTTCCATTTTGGATCTTTTCTATTGCTATGTCTTCAAAATTTGATCATCTGAATTACTTCTAGGTCCATTTTGATTGATTTTTTCTCCTCAGTATGGTTGTATTTTCCTGCTTCTTTGCATGCCTGGTAATGTATTGGATGATAGCATTTCTTGAGCTTTGTTCTGGGACCCAGTTATCAATAGTTAGAAGCAATTAGATCCCTTTGGGTCTTGCTTTGCAGGAAGCACTTGGTCAAGGGCTCACTATTGAAGCAAAAGCCTTTAGCCTATCCAATGTCCTGTGAAGTACATAGTTTTTTACTTGTTTCAGGTGAGAGGGTAAATCCTTTCCTTGTTAGTCCATCTTGGCCAGAAGCGTAAGTTTATCTCCAACTTTTACAGAAATAATATTATGTGTTTATAATACCATAGTTAATTTATAATTTACATAGGCAAAATGGCAGAGATGGTACCCTAGGCAACTTTATTAATGCTCAAAAATTAATGAACTCTTAGGTGTAAGACATGATTGGCAATAAAAGATGGGAGGGAATTCTGGGGAAGAGTAACATTCCTTTCTACTTCATGTTACATCTCAAACTCAGCTTCTCTTTCTAAAATTTACCTACTGTATACCTGCTTACCTCAAAGCCTACGTCACTTTCTGCTAAGTGACAATAATCCTGGCTATTATTGATGAAAGTTGGGTTATTTCTGGCAGTTTTGTTCCTTCCTTCCTCTGTTATTTCTTAAATGCCTACTATGTGCCAGGGAAATAGTTCTAGGTGCTTGGTACATTAGCTCTTACTATGTTAAATAGCCCCAAATTTAGCAGCTTAAAACAATAAATTTTCAATAAGTCTGAAATCTGGGAGCAGCTTAATTGGTTCTGGGTCAGGGTTTCCTGAGGTTGTAGAAAAGATGTTGTTGACCAGGACTGCAGTTATCTAACGGCTTGACTGGGTCTAGAGGATTAATTTCCAAGATGCCTTTTATGACCTTTCTTTGGAAGTCATACTCTATAATTTCTGCATTATCATACTGGCTACTTAAATCAGCACTATCAATGTGAGAATAACTGGGGGCCATCTTGGAAGGTGGCCTCCACACTTGAGAAATAGAGAAACAAAACTCCCTGCCCTCAAAGTTTACATCCTAGTAGAAGCAGCTGGACAATAAATAATAACATGATAAATTACTCAGCAACTAATGGAAAAAAACTATTTAATAAAGATTAAGTGGTATTAGGATTGCTTTGGGGTCAGTTTGCAATTCTAAAATAAGATGTTCACAGTAGGTCGTACTGATATATTTAAACAAAGACTTTGGGTGGGGAGGGAGTGAGCTATGTAGGTATCTAAAGGAAGAGCATTCTAGGGCACAGTGCAAAGGTCCTGAGACAGAACCATGCCTGATGTGTTCTAGGAGCAGCAAGGAGCCAGCATACCTGGAGTGGAGTGTGCAAGTAAAGTAGATGAGGTTAGAGATGAGGGAATAAAATTGAGTGAAATGGGGAACTATTGGAAGATTCTGAGCAGAGGGTTTTATACTTTTTTCATTCCCTCTTACTATGTCTTGCACTTCTGTTCAGTAAGTATTTGTGGACTGATTTCAATGGGAGCCATATGTGAAAATGCTGACTTAAGAGTTACATACTAATAGTGATGACTGCCCGATAGGGCAGCCAGAAGGGGAGTTTTCTTTTTGTTTGTTTGTTTTGTTTTTAACATCTTTATTGGGGCATAATTGCTTTACAATGGTGTATTAGTTTCTGCTTTATAACAAAGTGAATCAGGGGAGTTGTTTTGAGGCAGATAAAACATAGTGGAACCTTCAGGCTACACCACGCAGCTAAAAATAATTTAGAAATACCATTAAGATAATTTACATACTTAAAAAAAGGTCTTCAGTCCCACTGTCTCATTCTTTTGAATGGAAATAAAGGCGGCTTCCCTTTGTCTACTCTGACAACACATGATAGCTTTTTATACTATGACCACAAGCAGTGCATCACAAATATAGTGTCACTGAGTCACAATGTAGTGTTTTTAAAAGGAGAGTACAATGTTAAGATCTGATAATTTAATAAGAAAGAATCTGATCAAATTTCCTTCCAGGGCATAGAACAGTTAGCTACTAGATTAGTGACTTATTGGTCATAATTGTCAGGTGCAAGAAAGGTTAGACTGTGAAGCAACCACTTTAATTAGGTTCTACAATGAAAATTATTTTAAATGTGATGACCTGCTTTTCAGCTGTAAGAACTTTATGTTCTATAGGAAGTGAGTGTTGTTACACTTGTTTATGTGTATTTTAATAACATGTTTTATAAATGCCTAATAAATAAAATCTTCAAAAAATTACTCAGAATTATTCTGCCTTAGCATAGAGTTCATCTCCTCAGGACAGGTGGTACCAGAACTTCAGTGTTTTTTGAACAACATCATGAATGAGTGAGCTGTGTGGTGGGTTAGCATCTGCCCCCAAATGCATTTGGATCCCTGTTTTCTTTATCAGGGTGGCACGGCTTCCAGAAAGATGGGAAAATGACACTCGTGTCATGTCTCCCCTCCCCTGTTCCCCAGTTTCTACATTCTAAAGTACAGAGCTTTATCAGTGCTACAAAACGTCTGGTGACTCCTGTCAGTCCCAAACTGTTACCAGCTTGCAACCAGTTAAGTACAGAAACTGAGGGCAAGCGTTTAAGAGCTTTTATAATACTTGGCAGAGTAATTTTGTCGGTTGAACTTTTAAAAATCAGGCTGTATCTTTTTAAAAATTCATTTTCATAGTTATTGACTTATAGCAGTTTACACAGTCATCCGTCCATGACAGATTGGAAACAAAAACTGGTCCTTCATGTCAAAAATGTTAACACTGTTCTAGGTGACCCTTTAGCCCAAATACCAACAGAAAAAAAGGCCTAGTGATTCCTGCATCAATCCAGCCTTGTCTTTTTGAATGTGTGAATTCCATTGGCCTGTCTCTGAACCCACCTGGCCTTACTGCAACCTTGGCCTCCATCCTATATATATTTGCATCTGGGCTGAAACACAATATACTCAGCCCAGCATGTCTTCACAGGGCTGTGCCTGCCCAGAGGGAGCTGTCTTCTAAATTCATACTACTGTCCCTGAATGGTATAGAGTATGGTAGGTGGCTCAAGGGGAGCTGTGAGCAACAGCAGGAACTTTTCTGTTAGATACTCTTATTTACTATAGCTCCGTAACTTACTTTTCTCACTTAACATGTTACAAAATTGTTATCATGCCAACATAGACCTGTAAGTTTTGACAGCTTCAACACATTTCAATGGACGATTATTTAACCAGTTCCCTACAGGCCCACAGGCCTGTTAAGCAATTCTTTCAAATTGTAAGTAAATAAATTGAAGTTTGCATAAAAGTTTATTCTTTATGAAAGTGCCCATAATCTCACAATCTCAGCAGAGCAAATCTGGGCTCCTTTATCCACCTTTTGGCTCATTAAACTCAACATGTCCAAAAACAGACCTGTTATCTCCGACCCCAGTCCTCTTCCCTTTCCCGAACTATCAGTAGAGCCAAGCTAGAGAACACTAGGTCTTCTACTTACCTCTTTAGTGTCTCATGTTTATCATTTTCTGTTGCAGTGACTTCACTGCATTAGTGGTAACATTTCTTACCTCTCCTCTTGAAGGAGTCTAGCTGGTCTCCTGACATCCAGTTTTTTCTCTCCCCCCTTGGCCGCACTGTGCGGCTTGCAGGATCTCAGTTCCTTGACCAGGACTGAACCTGGGTCGCGGCAGTGAAAGCCCGGAATCCTAACCACTAGGCCACCAGGGAACTTCCCAGCCTAACTTTCTGCAATCCATTTTGAAGCTCCCTCCAGGATTTTTTGCCCCCAAGTTAAGTTTCTTCAAAAAATTTTCCTTATGATACAGAACTCTTTAGCTGAGAACAATTTCTAGAGTCAGCTATGAGCCGCCAGTAGCCAGTACTGGGGTGGGGGTGGGGGGCAAGCCAAGGGGGAAATGAAATCCAAATTTAGCACCAAAGTACCCACTGGCAATCTTTCCACCATCTTAATCACTTTCCCTCCTCCCTCCACACTCAGTCCCTCCACCTAAATGGAGATTCTTGCTATTTCTATAGCAAGCAATTCACCTGGAACTCTTTCAGAAAAGATCTGCTTAGAAGGCTACATCCTTGTTTGTTACTTAGTATATTCCCACAGCTCTTAGCTCAAAGATGACCTTCTTCCATTAAATCTTTCCTAACCTCCCTGGGTAAGAGGCTCTTGCAGCACGTCACTATCAGATCACTGTTTTGTTTTTAAATACAGCAGGTTCTTATTAGTTATCTATTTTATACATATCAGTGTATACGTGTCAATCCCAATCTCCCAGTTCATCCCACCCCCCCCATCCCGCTTTCCCCCCTTGGTGTCCATACCGTTTGTTCTCTACATCAGATCACCTTTTATAATCTACTTCCTCTACTAGAATGAGATCCTAGGAGGGACAGTGATTACGTCTTACTCACTTCTATATTCTCAGCATCTAGCACTATGTTCTGCATTTAATTCACACCCAGTATTTTTAACTGACTATTCATGTAGTTTTACCTAGTTATTATAGTGAGCACATTTCCTTTAAAATTTTAATGTACTTGCATAGACATTATGACCAGATTAACTGGGACCCTAATTTTTTCCATCTAGGTTGTTTCTACAAGTGACTTTGTATATGGCTATCTACCTACATATTTCCTCAAGTTAAAAACGCACTGCCAGATCATCCTTCCTAGGAACTATTTTCCAGGGTACCATCATTGAATTGGTATGTATTTCCATAAAAGCTTCACCAGCATTAGATTTCATTATTTTTCCTTATTTTGCAGGCTTTTAATCCTTGCAAAATATTGAGGGCTGGTTGGGGAAAATGTTGACTGGGAGATACCATGAGCCTGTGTGGAGCATCAGGGTAAAGGACATCACAGGGTTAATGAAGGCGGCCAACTTCCAGGGTTCAACTCAACCTTACTACTAAAATGCTAAAACTGAAGTCAGAAGAAGCAAATGTACTATCAAGGATGGGGAACGAATTCTTCAATTGTAAATAAAGTAGGTGAAATAACTGAATCCCCAAGTTTTAGGTAGCTATAAAAGGGAGACTTATTTGGAAAAGGTTTAGCTGAGACTGCACAGTGATTAAGAAAATGAGCCAGTTTTGAATCTAGACATTTCTACTTGTGCAACCTTGGGCAAGTTACTTTAAACAGGACAGTTTGGGGGATGTTTCAGTCTTAAGTTTCCATTAACTAAATCCTCCTCCCCAAGGACAGGAATAGTATGTTATCAGAATAAAGGAGACAAACCATATGGTCATTTCAGTGGATGCAAAAAGTGGGTGAGGGGGGATGGGGGGGGAAGGAGTCTGCCAAAATTCAGTACCCATTCATGAGAAAAACAGAGCAAACTAAACAGAAGTAGACTATGTAAAAGGTATCCATCTAGGCATCTACATAAAACCAATAGCATTTTTTCTTATTTAATAAATATTTATTTAATACAAATACATTTAAAAAATTTAATTGGAGTAAAATTGCTTTACAATGTTGTGTTAGTTTCTGCTGTACAATGAAGTGAATCAGCTATATGTATACCTATATCCCCTCACTCTTGGGCCTCCCTCCCACCTCCCCCCATCCCCCCCATCTAAGGTTGTCACAGAGCCGCCACACGGAGCTGAGCTCCCTCTGCTATACAGCAGGTTCCCGCTAGCTACCAATAGCATTCTTGACGGACTGCTCTTTTCTTCCTAAAATTGGGATGAGCATGCCTTAACAGAAGACCAGGATAAGGCTGAGGCGAGGAAAGCCCCTAGGGAGCAAAATGCAAGGATGCACTCACTCCCAGATGCCCACTTGCATCACCCTGACACTACCTCCTTGAATTCTGCTCCCTAGGTTGTCTTCCCAACCTCATCTTAGTAGGCCTGCTCTTACCACTTATACTCAACATGTATTAGAGGTCCTAACAGGGCAATAGAGAAGAAAATAAAAAATTTTTAAAACCAGTGAGCTTAAGCAAGGTCTCATGATACAAGAAAAAAAATTTTTTTTAATTGTGTAAGTTAGCAATTGGAAAAAAAACAATCCCATTGATAGGTTTTTAGCGTCAAGAAACCTAAAATAGTTATGACAATCAAAATCACACATTACACAAAATATTGCTGAGAAAAATTAAAGATGACAGATGGATTCAACTCAATGCTAGTTAATCATAATGCCCATCAGGCTTTTAAAAAATAGAAATCAACAGGCTTACTTTAATATTTACACAGAAATACAAAGTACACGAAATAGTCAAAGCAATAAGTAGACCTACACTTACATGGTCAACCTAATTTATTAAAAGGCACCAAATTAATTAAATGGAAAAAGCACAAATGGTGCTGGATTAACTGATCATATGGATAAAAATGAACCTCGATCCCTACCTTGTATCACTTAGAAAAATTTGAGATGGATCATAGATGTAAAAGCCAAAAATTATAAAGCTTTTACAAGAAAACAACACCATCACAATGTGGAGGAAGGCAGATTTATCCACAGAAAAGATCCATTAAAAAAGTTGATAAATTAAGACTTGAAATTAAGAACTTCTACTTATCAAAACACTTAGAAAAATGAGGACAGACTAGAAGATATCTGCAAAATACTAGACCAAAAAATTGTATCCAAAATATATAAAAGTCCTGTATCTCATTAATAAAAAGCCAACCTAATTTTAAAATATACAAAACTTATTTTCATTCAAAGAATATAGTAAATGGCTAATTGACACAGAGCATGTTCATTAGAGAAATGTAGATTAATACAAGATACTATTACATACTCAGAAGCCACAATGCTTATATGCAAATGTTCATAGCAGCTTTATTCATATTTTCCCAAAATTGGAAACAAAATGTTCATTAACAGGAGAATAGCTAAACAAATTGTGGTACATTCATACAATGGAATACTACTCAGCAATAAAAAGAAATACATGGTTCAACCTCTCAAAACTTTATACTAATGAAAGCATTAAGTGATTCAATTTAGTTTCAGAGCTGGGGGGGGAGGGAAACCCTAGTCTATGGTGAAAAAATATGGATAGTAGTTAAACTACCAACTAAAGTAGGGGTAGTGGCTTTGTTGCTTAGGTAGGGGTATAAGGGAAACTTCCCTTGTCCTGATATGGCTGTGGGCTAAAAGTATCCATTTTCAAAATTGTAGTTAAGATTTGCGTATTTCAATTTTTTAATAAATCTTACCTAGTAAGAGGTGTGCATAGCGGACAGATGAATGTACCAAAGCAGAACTGAGGACTATCGAAGCTAGGGTGTGAAGGTTCAAGGTACAATTTTTTTAAATATACATCCAATTAAGATGTTTAATTACAAATCTCAACCTATTTTTATGGGCTCCTAGCTCACATATCCAACAGCATATTGGACATCTCTTGACACTGCCAATGGTTTTCTTCCAAACTTAGTCACATTAACAGATCTCTCTGACCCTGCCTCAATTTCATCCTAGGTTTCTGGTTTCAACAACTCAGGAAAATGCTAGATTGCAAGAAGTAGTCTGAAGAGGGTTCAGTTTGGGGTAAGAATTGACACTTATCATCTTGTAAAGGACTAATAAAGTAGACCCTAAGGAGCAAACATAAGTGGGAAGAAACCAGAAAAGTAAAACAAACTGATGGTGATCAACAGTGGACATGCTTGCAGTGAACTCAGTTATAAAGTCTCTGAAAGTAGGAATGGGTGGATAGAATCCAAAGGACCAATACTTCTTCCATTATGACAAAAAGGGTAGATGAGAATGTTAAGTTTGAGGGTGGGTAGCCAGGAAATGGTGAGTTATCTGACTAGGACAATAAAAGCCTTTTATCTTTCATAGTGTGATATCACATTTACCATATTTTTCAGATTATGTCCCTGAATCTGATTAACACCAAGTGTCTGCCAAACTCAGTTACCTGTTCATGTAAAAGAATTTGGTGCTGTAAGTATTGCACACATATGTAACAACCTGCTTTTCTATGATCAACCTTTTTAAACTCAGATGAGATATGTACCCGCATGGCACAATGATCAAAAGCTTATAACTCTGTTCTAGTTAATAGAAATAACCATGAGTTAAACTCTGCCCCCACCCCACCATCAAGAGCCTATTTCATAATAAATGTTAGATTATTCCACCTTCAAACTTTTCACTTTTCTAGCTCCAAACTCTAGCATTCTTATTCTTACTACTTACACCCTTTCTACTCTTTGATATCTTGGTATATAGCCCGGATGATTTCCTTTGAGCTTCAGGTATGAAGCCACTAACAAAAAAATGTTTAAATCTGTTCTCCCAGGAGCTTAGAGATCTTATCTTCATGACAACTCCCATACATCTTAAAAAATGATCATTAAATACTGATTTACTCAATTAATTATAAAAACTTTAGATGTCTAGTATTTGGTCATGTATACTATTTAAAAAAGTACATCAACAGAAAACTTTCTGAATGTCACTAGACAATGAATTAAGCAAACCTTTATTGAAGCTTAAATTGTGGTACAGAAATACATTTCAACTGATTTAAGTCCAACACCATGAAGAGAGAAATTATGGCACCAAAATTTTCCCTCCTCTATCATACACACTAGGATTAATTTAGATTACTATTCAATCTATAGTTTTTATTTTTCTAGGCTTTGTTCCATACAAATTTGTGCAGTTTCTCAACATTAAATAGAAATCTTAAATCTATTGGGCTGGGGCAGGGATCAGACCTCAAGCCAATAAGTGTTCATCAAATCTACTGGGACACTGTTCAAGAACAAAATCCACTTTGAGCATTGGTCCTCATAATAGCACCAAAACATTAGGTACTGTGCACTAATTACAGAATCGGACTGATCCATTGATTGAAAGCTTCTTCAATGAAGCTCTGAATCAACATGTTTAAAAGTCAAAAGTGTTCCAACCACTTGATTTCAAACCAAGTAGAATTTATGTTTAGAAACACTAAAAAAAAAAGTGTTTCATTTATAAGTACGGAAGGAACAAAAACATCACTGCATCAATCCAGAATGAATCAAAAATTGTTTGAGGACAAGAAGAAATACAAAATTGAGTCAACTTTGCTCTTTTCTCAGCTGCTTAAATAAATGTCCGTATTAGCAAATACAGCTAAAAGATGCCAACTCTTTTAAGCCTGTATTTCTAGTCATTTCCAATTGACCATTTTGGAATTTTATATGTTATGTTTTATGGATAGCACTCTGCTTCACTGTGTAGTATGTCTGAATAACCTGAACAGTTCTCATTCATCACTTGATGTTACTCCATGGAGAAAGAAATACCAGTAAGAGGAAGCGTCAGAACACTATCACATGCATCACAAAGTCACAGAACTTTTTAAGTCACAAAGATGGCAAAGACATCGATTCTGCTTTGAACGAAAGTTTATGGCATATCATTAATAGAAATTAGTGGAAATGGCTATGAAAGTAAAAGTTGAGGTGAATCATCTGAGCTGACTCAACTTGTTGAATCCAACACAACCTTTATCTTAAATCTCCTTGCTAACAAATTTAGTGATAATTTTCCTATACTACTACTTAGCAAGTTAATAAAGACATGGTACCCATGAGAAGCTAATCTCATTTAATGGGGGGCACAGTATGGCATACAGTTCTGCCAATATTCCCTAGTATCAATCTACACCTTCTTCACTAATCAACACCAGCTTATTCCAAAAGAGCTCATGGTAACGAAAAATGCCAAACTCCCTTGACCTTAAAAGAAAATTAAGCCCAGGGTCCACCCCCAACCCCGTTCCCCCTCTGGGGTATAAGGTTAGTGTAAACCCACAGTGTAACAGTGTATTGCTTTATGGAGGGGGTGTGGTTGGGAGGGAGACACCATGGTGAGGAATGAATCAAAGTCACACAAGTATAGGAAGCAGTGAGATAGTAATACACAAAATGGATAACTGCAGTCATTTTCGTAGAGGACTCGACTCGTGGAAGAAGAACTTTGATTGGTGCTGCAAAAACATCTGTATGAAGTAGAAATTCGTTTCAATAACATTAGTAGAGAATATGTTCTAGAAAGTGGAGGTAACTGGATGCAAAATCCTGGTAGCAATTTAATAGAACAGTCCCAGATGGCTAGGCTGAGGCCAACACCTAATGAGGACGAAAGCCTTGTCTGTGGGGAATTTTGGATGATACCTGGAGAAATACTACACTGTGCATAAACCAAATTGAGTTGTTTTCACAAGTGTTGTAAAGTTTCATATAGTAAAAGGTTTTTTCTACATGCACTTCAATTTCACAGCAAGAGTGGCATAGGATACCTAAACACAGAAGAGAGCATTCATGCAAGATATCTAACTCCTTGATATAATAATGCATACAATTCAAAATGATTACACTATCATTACATCTAGGGCTTTCTGCAACTACAAGGTGGTGGTTATGGAAAGCATGGCCCTTGGTATCAATATCTAAAAAGCAGCCACCACCTTCTTCTATGTGTGTTCTCTTTTTGCGTTTCTTCTTCATTTTTCTTAATCAACTCTGCTGTTGTTGCTGCTTCTTAGCAAAACTGGTAAAAACAAAATTGTAATCATTGAACATAGCGCTCTGGCAATCAAGACGTTTAAAACCTTCAATCTTCTGGGGTGAAGAAAGCACTGTGCGACATTTAGAACTCTGGGGAAAAAAATTAAATTAACCATGAGTGCTTCCAACCTGCAGAAGTATTTTCGAACAAAGCAGCCATGCAATAAATATTTAAGACTATTATTTTAGTCAAACTGTGGCACTGAAATATTTTAGCTGACTTCTTAGGGGTGGGATGAAGTGGGGCACCTTATGTCCCCTGGCACCCCCCACCCCAAGGTCTATCAACAGGGAAAATAGGACAAGAGGAGCCCATGAACTGGGTTAGATATAAAAACAAGGACCAACAGAAGTCTAATGAAACACATAAAGCTTCTCATCTACCAAACACCTCAATTAGTAGTACCTCTGAATAGCTGAATGATTATGTGCCATCTCAGAATACATTTTATGACATGCTTCACTATCTTTATTTTCTGTAAGATTTTATTGTCGATAATAAAATACTTTACCTGATTTACAAACAGGGTGGTCACAAATTTTCCTGGCTTGAAGACTTCCACAACTTTCCTGATCAGGTCATCATAGGAGGTCTGACTTAAGTTTGTTTCAAAGCTAACATAAGAAAATTCTGGTTCTGGAGTGATGTGAATAGTCCAATAAGTTCCCTTTGAGAAATAGTTTTGTGTTAATAATGGAAAGGGCACACTTAAATATTTCAATTATTAAGCAAGATATTCTTACTTACATCCGATTTCATTCCATTCATTGAATACCCACAAGGATTGAACAGTGTGGCATCAATGACAGAACCTGGTATCAGGTCACGAATTCCACTCTCCTGGAAAAAAGCCCAAAAACTGAATTAAAAACAAATCTGAAAAATAAATGGAGAATGAGTTAAAATATTTAGTCACCAAGCAGAATACAGAATTATTATTGAAAATGCTTACACGAGTGACATCCTTTGCAGTAACACCATCTTTCATGTAGAACTGGTCCATAACTGCTGGGTCAAGCTCACTCATCAGAATTTCCAGGGTTTGATCCGGCTGATTGATTACCCGACTCTCTGGGAAATCCAAAGTATACAAGTACCTATGTAAAAGTACAAAATAGTTTCTAAAAATGACAACTCCAAGTTCAAAGTAAATCTTATGTAGAACAAAACTTCCATCAAATTGGGTCCAACATACCAACAATCAGAATTCATGCGTCCCATACAATATGCTGCTCCATCTGTTGAAGGAGAACATAAAATAAATTTAACAGATCCATTCGATAGCAAGTAGGCAGGATCCCCCTCACCTTTTAAGAAAAAACTTTACTGGCTGTCATTTAGAGATGCACTTCAGCTAGTGAGTCAGTCTAAATGGTGCTGAGAAAACTATGGTTTACTCTCCCCTAAAACTCCATTAGGAAATGGAATTTGGTCACCCATTTATCTACTCTCTCAAGTAAAAAGTTATTTTATGTAATACGTCCTCCTGTCCATAGTGTTTCAAAGCCTCATTAAACACAGTAAATTAATAGTTGGTAGATATTTAAACTAAATTATACTCAGCACTCTTATTTATATAACTAGTACAATTTCATATTAGTAGATGAGGTAAGAACAGTAGGATAGAAATCTGATTTTCTTTTTAAATCATCCCTGTGGACAACTTTGTGCCATGTTACTAAAATCATCCAGGTTTTCAGCCTCCTTTAGGATATGAGGGTGTTAGATTAGATAAACTTTACTTCCCTGTCCTTGAAGCTCAAAAAGGAAGGTCTATAAATAAAAGCTTAGCAAATGGATGGAAAAAATCTTGCCAATTTACTTGAAGTGACACTATGCTCTCACTAAGTTGACCATTTTTAAGCTAGGACAATTCCTATATAGAATGCGCGACAGAGTTTCTTAACATGGACCAGTGCCTTAGCCTGGGTTTATGAGGTGACTGGGCATTTTTCTGGGTGAAGGGATTACAGCCTTCATAACCACTAAGTTAGATATAAATGAGGGCAACTGGCTAGATGAAGATGAGCTCTCCCTCTGGCAGGCGATCAATTCCTTGATTTTCCCCCCATCATTTCAACAACACTTACACAACATACTCCAAAAATTGTAATCAGCTACACTGATATATTTATCTTAACTATATAATGTGCTGCATTTGACACATAGGCGCGCGCGCACACACACACACATTCGAGAGAATATATCTTCTAACTTTAAGAAAGCAGGATTCAATTCTATTAAAACTTACTTGGGAAAATTGCATTCAGAAACTCTATTTCTTCCTGGAAATTCCGGTGTGGGTACCCTTGGTGAGAAGGCTTCATGAAATTCTTACGAGAATAAAAGAAGCTCTATAAAAAGACAGACAGATAACTTCATACACTGAATTCTATCACCTTTCCTAAACCAATCAACTATTTTCTACATATACATATCAAAATCAAAACTATATCCACAAATATTTTCCCCAATGACACCTAACATAGTGTTTTTCCTTTAATATGCTAAATAGATGTATAAGTACTTTGCTGGCCGACAAACAAAGGCAAAGGCCACTGTGTCAAAGAGCAAGGTTTCAGACCAATACCCATGGGTTAGTGTTATACAGAGCAACTTTGTTTTTCAGCTGTGAAGAGAGTCTAAATAGAACATTAACCATGTAGATAGTGTCACTGAATTTCTAGAAACTAAAAAATGCCCAACTACTAATGATGGGTCATAACAACTGTAGAGACAAGGTACAATATTTATTTCTAGAGCAGAAGTTTCTTTTTCTTTCTTTGTTTTTTTCTGTGCCATATCACGTGGCATGTGGGATCTTAGTTCCCCAACCAGGGAATTGAACCTGGAACCTTGACAGTGTGAGCACGGAGTCCTATCCACTTGATGGCCAGGGAATTCCCTAGAGCAGGAGTTTTCTTTCTTTCTTTTTAAATTAATTTATTTTGTTTTATTTAGTTTTTTGGCTGTGTTGGGTCTTCGTTGCTGTGCATGGGCTTTCTCTAGTTGTGGCAAGCGGGGGCTACTCTTCATTGCAGTGCGCAGGCTTCTCATTGCAGTGGCTTCTCTTGTTGCAGAGCATGGGCTCTAGAGCGCAGGCTCAGTAGTTGTGGCGCACGGGCTTAGGTGTTCCACGGCATGTGGGATCCTCCTGGACCAGAGGTCGAACCTGTGTCCCCTGCATTGGCAGGCAGATTCTTAACCACTGTGCCACCAGGGGAGCCCTAGAGCAGGAGTTTCTAATACGTTTTTTTTTTTTTTAATTTAATTTTGGCTGCGTGCGGGCTTTCTCTAGTTGCAGCAAGTGGGGGCTACTCTTCATTGTGGTGCGCGGTCTTCTCATTGCGGTGGCTTTTCTTATTGCGGAGCACAGGCTCTAGGCACTCGGGCTTCAGTAGTTGCAGCACGTGGGCTCACTAGTTGTGGCTCACAGGTTCTAGAGTGCAGGCCCAGTAGTTGTGGCACACGGGCTTAGTTGCTTGTGGCATGTGGGATCCTCCTGGACCAGGGCTTGAACCTGTGTCCCCTGCATTGGCAGGTGGATTCTTAACCACTGTGCCACCAGAGTCCCTAATCTGAGCTTTATAACAGGCATGTAAGCAAAAATTTTGTGGCAGAACATGTGTATATTTAGTTTCAAAAGAGTCACTGATCCAAAAATTAAGAACATATTGCTAAATTTAGATTTTCTTAAAAGGGTCAATAATTAACAAAAACTGTTTTAGGTCCTAATGACAGCTATCCTTGCCATAGTTAATTATTAAAATTCAACATTTGCTTATCAGAACAATTATACCCTAAGTATAAATTCTGATAGCATTCAAGAATTAACTGACTATTGCTCTTTAACATAATCAATTCTTTATTATGAAGACTGGATGATTTTTCTTGCTTTTCTTTTCCTTAGTTTCTCTACCATTCATAGTAATAATATTAAGGAATTAACTACTGAAAGTGTCTGGTTTTCTTTTCTCCCATTTGAGTTTTATCCCAACTCATTCTCTGGTTCCTCCATATTTTTTGCTATTAATGAGCAACAGGCACTCTTTCTCCCCATGTTGTGAACGTCCTTACCCATTAAAACTGAACAAGTATACAAATTTATTTACCAGGCACATCACCAAACCCTAACATTTACGCCCCACCCCGCAAAAGGATAAATGATTTTTGATTACTTACTTGAATTGAGTCAAACCCACTGTAATCCCTAGCAAGTTTCAACAGGGGAACCAGTGCTTTCAGCAAGAGGGTGGTACCACATGTCTTCAAAATGAAACGTCTCTTGGAGACAAACATGCTACTCTCACTGCAGTTTAAAAAAAAGTCACAATATTATAACAATGTTTATGTACTACTGAGATGCTTAATCTATTATTGCACTGTCATTTACAGTGTAAATTTTTGGCTAATAATTTTAAATGTTAAGATCTCAAGGAGGCAAATAATGTACTATCGTATTCTTCCTCTTCTATTATATAAAAATCAGTGTAAGGTTATAGGACCCCACAGAAACAGAACTTAAATTAGGTATAAAGCATATTAGCTCATTACACAAACTCTCTTTTAGTAGTCAACTTTCCTCCTCACCTAACCTAACCTAACCTAGGACACTAAATTCATACTTTACCTCATTTTGAACTGCCCACTCTCATGTATTTCTGTAACCATCTCATTACTTTTCATTAGATAATAAGCTCTATGAGGAAAGGAATGTTTGTTTTTACTCACCATTATATCCCTAGGGCCTGGCACATAATAATCATTTGATAAACATCTGTACATGCCAAGCACAAGCTTCATAAAAAGCAGGCACCATGTTCAATACAATAGCCCCAAGGCCCGTTACAATATTATTATAAGAATTCAATATCGTATCTTTATACCTATAAAAAGGTTGCATGGCTTTCTTCTCTTACATACAGCAATCCTATTTGTATGATGAAGCTAATTTTCACTTTGCCTGAAGTTGAGAGAGAGAGGCATATACTAAAAAGGAAGACCTGTATCAGGGACTGTGGGCAAAGGAACAGTGCCATTCTACCCTCCCCTCCTTCACAGACATTTCCTGCTAACCTCAAGGAGGTAGTAAAGATGGCAACCATCTTGAAGAGCTATTAGGTAGGACTTCAAAAACCTACTGCCTAGGGACATCAGAAGTAAACATTTTATTTTACATCATATTTTAAAAAATAAGATGAAAACAATTATAGAACTAAGATCCAGAAAAATGATTTGCTATTCCATGTAAAGTATGATTCAGACTGAAATTGGTTAGCCAACACTTGTTTTACAGGACTTACCTGAGTACATAAGCTTCCTGCTTGTCAGTTTTTGTCACACTTATGATTGAACATTGCACATCCTTCAAAAGTATGTCCCACTCGGATCTATTATTTAACCAAAAAGAGGATGATTAATTCATAACAGTACACTCATAAAAATTACAAAGGTCTCAAAGGTTTCCAATGATTTAAGACCACATTTTATATTTGTTGTCACATTCTTGTTCCAGCTTCTCTTATGAATACCAACATTTAGTTTTGTTTCAAAATAATTTATATTGAGGCTTCCCTGGTGGCACAGTGGTTGAGAGTCCGCCTGCCGATGCAGGGGACACGGGTTCGTGCCCCGGTCCGGGAAGATCCCACATACCGCGGAGCAGCTGGGCCCGTGAGCCGTGGCCGCTGAGCCTGAGCATCTGAAGCCTGTGCTCCGCAACGGGAGGGGCCCCAACAGTGAGAGGCCCGCGTACAAAAAAAAAAAAAAAAAAAAGACATATCCACCAAATAAGATGGATACATTTTGCTATAGCATGTAAAAAACAAAAAAGCAAACCGAAACCCAGGAAATTATACTACGTATTTGCAATTTATTAAGAAAAAGACAAATGGGGGGGTGTGGACAAATGGACAAAATAATGTAAATAGGCCATGTACAGAGGAAATACCAAAGGCCAATAAACCAAGGGATAACATTACCTTTCACTAAGTGATTAAAGAAATACAAGTTAAAATGAGATACTTTTTCCCCTATCAAATTCTGATTTTTTTGGGGGGGGGGATGCACCACACAGCATGTGGGATCTTAGTTCTCCGACCAGGGATCAAACCTGCGCCTCCTGCATTGGTAGTGCAGATTCTTAACCACTGGACTGCCAGGGAAGTCCCTCAAATTCTGATTTTTAACCTTACTATATGAATTACAATTTAAAAGCATCATTTCCTTCACCAATTAGATTGGCAAAGAGATTTAAGTTTGACAGCAAAAGTAAGCTGGTACTCTCACAGTTTTGATACTATTTTCTGCTATCAAATTGGCAGCTAATCACAATGCCCAGTGCTGTTTAAAGGTCTAGAAGCATTGTCAAAAAAAACCAAAAAATGCCTTTGGCTGACAATTCAATAGTACAAGCATACCCATAAGATCTTGGGAATACTGTTACACTCTAATGGGATGACAAAATGCCCATTTCAACAAAGCTGAAATGCAGTAAGGCAGTAGACAGCAAAAAGGAAGTCATGGGCTAGTCTTAATCTACCCAATTGAGACCTAAGGTAGTGCTTCCTCTTCAGTGTGCCCACTATAAACAGAAAGTTAACATAAAATATTCCCACAGGACAGCTTAAAATAACCAGATTAAAGGCTAGAAATATGTTTTAAGCCTCTTAATATTTGGCAACTCATTCTTGTATACCCAAGAAAATGGCACATTAAAGTTTTCTTTTCCAGTTAAGACCTTGTGAGAGAAATCCTCAACAGCACAGCCAGCACAGAAATAGGTATGCTTATTCTTTTGTATTAAAGGCAAACATAATACCAATCAATCCTGCTAGAATTTTGTGCCTGTTTCATCATTTTTCTAAAAGAATGTTATTGGGGGCTTCCCTGGTGGCGCAGTGGTTGAGAGTCCACCTGCCGATGCAGGGCACACGGGTTCGTGCCCCGGTCTGGGAAGATCCCACATGCCGCGGAGCGGCTGGGCCCGTGAGCCATGGCCGCTGAGCCTGCGCGTCTGGAGCCTGTGCTCCGCAACGGGAGAGGCCACAGCAGTGAGAGGCCCGCGTACCGGGGCGGGGGGGAAGAATGTTATTGGCCCAATGGGCTATTGGATGACCAGCCACAAGGCAGTAGTAATTCCTCCCACTGGTAGATTAAATTGAACATTACTCAGACCCATCTGAAAACTTAAATAATTTAGCCTTGCTAATGATTAATTATAAAGCCTATTTGCCCATAACTTTATCAAGCAACTTTTTTTTTTTTACAAAGCAACTTTTAAAAAGAGCTAACAATTACTCTTTTTAAGAGGTGCTACTGATTGTTTATATAAAGAAGAAAATACGTATTAGACTTGGCCATGTTTTTGCAGTTTGTTTCAAATTTTAAAAATGGTTCAATTTGTTTAGGGAAGGAAAAACAGTTGCAATTAAGACCCAGTTCTGAGTTAACACAAATTTATAGATTGTCTTAGGTACTGAAGTAGTAGCTTTCAGTTTCATATTTCTAAGATTCAAAGGTCACTAAATGTGCAAACAACATTCCAGAACCCACAGTATTTCAATTCCACAAAGAATATGCCTTCATGCAAAAAGAAATAACCAGAACTAAAGGAAAACATGAGGCTCTTATTGAAGCTATTGCTTTTCTGCTTTGTGACATTTCTTACAATTACCCCTGGGCTTGGTTTAATAAAACCTACCTCACATGACTGATAATAAATTACATAATGCATACAAAATTTACCTACTAGAATTCAAATACTGAATATGAAGGTAAATAATAAAAATACCCACTATAAACATTAGAAGCATTTAAGTAAAATTCTGGAGCACAGGGATCTTTTTAGAGATCTAATTCAGATCTTCCAATAATGCTACTGGCTAATGTCATTACATACTGACTTCCCACTAGAATTAAGCACTCCTGCAAATATTCTCTTCTATCCACGGGACATAACATAAATAGTGAATAGAACTGAAAAGCGGTGATTAAAGTTAACTACCCTCCCCCAGTTTTATTCAGATATAGTTGACATACAGCATTGTGTACGTTTCAGGTGCCCATCATCATAGTGATTTCACTTATGTATACTGCAAAATGACTACTGCAATAAGTTTAGTTAGCTTTCATCACCTCACATAAATACAATTTAAAAAAAGGCATTAAAAGAAAAAAATTTTTTTCGGTGTGATGAGAACTCAGGGTTTATTCTCTTAACATTTTCCTCACATATCATACAGCAGTGTTAACTATAGGATGTTAAGACTTTTAAACGTGTTCTGTGGCTGAGCTAGATATAGTATAACAAGAACTTTTCCTCGCTTGTATAGGTTTTTTTCCTGGACTTGCTTTTCATTTGCTTTTCAAAGCTGTCTTGCTTTTTCATTTGCTTCTGTTTTCTACACACTTATCCAAATTTATCCTCAGATGTTCCCCCAAATGTCTCCTCTTTCAACGTTTCTTTTAAGTGGTTCTTGGCCAAGAATAGGGTGCTAAGACTTAGCTAGTCAGAAGTTCTATGCTTGTTTAGTGGACCTCTCTCTATCTAGGCTGTTTCACTTGGGAACTCCGTGTTTTTTTGCTGTTGTTCTTTCCTGGGTAGGTCAGATTACCCAAATATTCGGTTGTCTTGCCTGGAGCATATTAAGATTTCTGGTAGGTAAAAGAGCTGATAAAGGGCTACGGATCTCACACTCAGTATAAACTTTTTATTCTGTTTTCCGTGTAGTGACTCTACCCCTCAACTGTACCTGCTTCCCTTACTTCAGAAAGATCCTGTTTTACTCTCTCCAAAGAGTAAACTATTATCTAATCTTCAGATCTCCTGGGATCCCCCCTTCTCATCTGACACATTATATGATAAAGACACAACGAGGGACTTCCCTGGTGGCGCAGTGGTTAAGAATCTGCCTGCCAACGCAGGGGACACGGGTTTGAGCCCTGGTCTGGTAAGATCCCACATGCCGCAGAGTAACTAAGCCTGTGCGCCACAACTACTGAAGCCCTCGTGCCTAGAGCCTGTGCTCTGCAACAAGAGAAGCCACCGCAATGAGAAGCCCGCACACTGCAATGAAGAGTAGCCCCGCAGCTCGTTGCAATTAGAGAAAGCCCGCGGGCAGCAACAAAGACCCAACGTAGCCACCCACACACAAAAGACAATGAGAAGAATAATTAAAGCAAATAAAGTGTACATTGACAGACATATAGATAACTAATTCACCCAAATCAAGCCACCTGAGAGTGAACTAGATCCTTATAATTATGCTGAGACAACAGGTGCAAACTTTGACTGTTCTGGATACTGCTGAATGGATTTCACTCTACCTAGAACCTCTGTCCCCACCTCCCTTCCTCCAGCTCAAGCCACCCCACTACCCCCACCAGATCAAGTCTGCCATTAAAATGTTTTAAAACTCAGAAGGCTTACCTAAGTGCTTTAGTTGTGTGGCTATTTTGGTATTCATGTTAATCCCACCAGAATCATTCCACGTAGTTAGGGATTGAATGTGTAATTTACTGTTTCCATCCTCAGTGCCTAGCCCAGTTCACAGCAGGTCCTAAAATATTTGTTGCATCTGGCAATAATTTTGATTAGATCTTACAAACTTACTAAAAAATCAAAGAGCCTTAAATTTAAAAAATCTAAACTGCTACATGATCCCATTCAGTTTTTTAAATTTGTCACCATAATAATTCAGGTATTTAGAGGGTGAGTTCTTAAAAAGAAAAAATAAAAGATTCATTTAACAGAATTATTCTGTTAATGAGCTACACATATATCTTCCACTTGAAATGCTATCTTAAGCTGCATAAATGAAGCTTAGTCATTTCACTGTCTAATATCTTAGCTGTTATAGAACCCATTCATTATAATGAACCTAGACATGGACTATTTTCTCTGCATCACACTCCTCTTTCTGTGAATCTGACACAAAATGTTAAAACTTTTGGTTTGTCCCACCAGGATCTGTTCATTTTCAGTCTCAATATTTTCTCTGTTGTTCACACTGGGCAATTCCTACTGATGTGTTTTCAAGTTCACTCACTCTCTGTCATCTCCATCCTACTAAATAAAGCCCATTCAGTAAACTTTTTATTCCAGTAGTTATTTTTTAGTTCCATCTTCTATTTCTCTGCTAAGACTTCTAAGTGTTCTCCTTACTTCTTATAGAATGGTTATGATAGATGCTTTTAAATTTTGATCTGCATCACCTAGAGGCTGGAGTCTATTGATTGTTTTCCTTTGAAAGAATTTCCTGGTCATTTATTTGTATGTCGAGTAATTTATGATCGCATCCTGGACATCACACTATACGATTTTACATCTCCTTTAAATCCTATGGAGCATGCTGATTTTAAAGAACTGTGTTAGGGGACTTCCCTGGTGATGCAGTGGTTAAGAATCCGCCTGCCAATGCAGGGGACATAGGTTTGATCCCTGGTCTGGGAAGATCCCACATGCCATGGAGCAACTAAGCCTATGAACCACAACTACTGAGCCTGCGCTCTAGAGCCCGCGAGCCACAACCACTTAAGCCCGTGCGCCTAGTCCATGCTCTGTAACAAGAGAAGCCACCAATGAGAAGCCCGTGCACCACATAGAGGACCCAACGCAGCCAAAAAAAAAAAAAAAAATTGTGCTAGCAGACAGTTGAAATGGTTAAGTTCAGTCTTGTTCTTATCCAACTTCTATGGGTTATGTTACGATTTCAGAGTTATGAAAGCCATTGCTATGGAATTCTGAGCTGCCCTGCATATGTGCCACCCAGTGGCCAATCTGTCAGTTTTCAAAGCCTTTGATACACTGTTTAGGGTCAGATCCACATATGATCAGCTAAGGAGTGTTCATATAAATCATTAAGGGATCACCTTCTTCACCTCTTTCTCTCCATAATCTCCACAACAACTTCTGGCTCAAGGCGGGGGGGGGGGGTTTGGGGGGCGGACTGGGGTGGTAGTGAAGATGGCCTGCTTCTTGGTCCTCTGGCTAGAAAGCCAATTTAGTTTCCCCACTCTGCAGCAGTCTGCTACAGGACTGCCTGAGCTGTGGCAGGAGAGAACAGAAAAAAAGCAAAGCAATACGAAAATAAAAAAGGGATTTTCCCCACTCTCTCTAACCCAAAGGGGCCCCCCTTCCCTTCCTTCTTTGCATTCCAGAAAAAGACCTCTCTCAGAGCTCAGTTTGTGTGCAGTTCCAGGTTTCTGGCAGCTTTTGAGACCACCCCAGGAGATACCAGAGAAAAAAAGAAACAAACTCCCGACTATTTCAGTGATATTTTGAGTTTTGGCTTCCTTCTCCAATTCACCTAACATTTACTTTTCAGAGTTCTCAGATAGCTGCTCCATGCATTCTGTCCAGGATTTTTAGTTGCATTTAGTGAGAATAGAGTGTGCTTATTCCATCTTGATGGAACAAGAATGCTCTTGCACTCATTCATCACTGTTAATTCTACAACCAAACTCTTCCTCACCTAATAGAAACCTTCAAATAGGATTTTTCAAAGTCACAGTATGAAAGGAATTGCTTTAAAACACCCTAAGCCAAACACAGTTGAACAGTCTATCAACCAAGTGATTATAAAAACACAATCTTAGGAGCACTGTTGGCTCAAAAAAATAATAAATCAAAGGGCAGGAAAGATGCAACAGAGATACAGAATTGAAGAAGTTAATACAATGCCATACATGAACACAAAGAAGGAGAAAACCAAACAGCTGAGAATTTCAGCAAATTATTAATATCACATTTCTGAGGGGAAAATAAGCCTCCTTTTGTAAATAAAGCTTTTTTTGGATCCTAGCCACACTCAGATCATGATAAATATCCCAAATAGTATGCTCTTTACAAATGACAGTACATGGATTGAATGATCTTAGTCCCTATGCCAGAAAAGTAAAACATTAATGGCATGCCATATTTTATAAGTTTTCTTAAAGAGTCTGTGGTCTAATAAAAATAGAACAAACTGGGGTGTTAACACAGTAAGAGAGGCAATTAAAATGACAAGAGACTTCTATGTCATCTGATTCAATAACACTTGTAATGGCTAACTGAGTACTTTTTTTTTTTTGGCCACACCACATGGCTTGTGGGATCTTAGTTCCCCGACCAGGGATTGAACTGGGCAACCGCAGTGAAAGCTTCTAGTCCCAACCACTGGACCGCTAGGGAATTCCCTGGCTACACTCTTTAATGTAAAAATTTAAGAAGTAAACACCTCAGGTCAAATGACCTTTAACAAAAGTACAAGACTAATTGGGCAAAGAGTCTCTTGAGCAAATGGTGTTGAGAAAACTGGATCTGCACACAAAAGAATGAAATTAGATACTTACCTTACACCATATAATTCAAAATGGACTTAAACACCTACATTAACAGACTTCCCTGGTGGTCCAGTGGCTAAGACTCCTCGCTCCCAATGCAGGGGGTTCGATCCCAGGCCAGGGAACTAGATCCCACATGCCACAACTAAGAGTTCGCATGCTGCTGCAACTAAAGATCCAACATACCGCAATGAAGATCCCCCGTGCCGCAACTAAGACCCAGTGCAGCCAAATAAATAAATATTTTATATATATATATATATATAAATGTTAAACACCTAAATTAAGACACAAAACACCTATAAGAAAACATAGGGAAAAACTTTAGGACATTGGATTTGGCAAAGCTTTCTTGGATGTTACACAAAAAGCACAGGCAACAAAAGCAAAAATAGGCATATGGATCTACATAAAACTTAACTTTTATGTATCATAGGAAAACATTCAATAGAGTGAAAAAGCAGAATTGGAAAAATATCATATATCTTATAAGAGATTAATATCCAGAATAAACAAAGAACTCCAACAACAAAAATAACCCATTTTAAAAGTAGGCAAAGACTTAAGTAGACAATTCTCCAAGATATACAAATGGCCCACAAGCACGTAAAAAGATGCACAACACCACTATTCATAAGAGAAACGCCAATCACATTCTTGATACCACCTCACACCCATTAGGATGTCTGCTATTTAAAAGGAAAAATGAAAGAACAAGTGTTGGCAAGAATGTGGAGAAATTTTAACACTTATGCACTGTTGGTGAAAATGTAAAATGGTGCAGCCATTATGGAAAACAGTATGGACATTCCTCAAAAATTTAAAAATAGAATTTACCACATGATCCAGCAATTCTACTTCTGGGTATATACACAAATAATACAAAACAGGATCTGGAAGAAATATTTGCAGATCCATGTTCACTGTTACTCACAATTGTCAAGAGAAGGAGGCAACCCAAATGTCCATCAAGGGATTAATGGATAAAGACAATGTGGTATAATACATAAAATGGATTATGTGGTCTTAAAGGAAATCCTATCACATGCTTCAACGTGGATGAATCTAAGAATTTTATGCTAAGTGAAATACACCAGTCACAAAAGGATGAATACTGTAGGTTTCCACTTAAATGAGGTAATCAATACATTCATATGAAGTATCTAAAGTAGTCAAAATCATAAAGAAAGGTGATTGCTAAGGGCTGGGGAAAGAGGGGAGGGGAAATTAGTGTTTAATGGGTAGTTTGTTTTGCAAAATGAAAAGTTCTACAGATCTGCACAACAATGTAAACACACACACTGAATACTGCTTAACTGTACACTTTGTTAGACTTTTTAAAACATCAATTAAAAGAAGTAAATGATGGAGGGAACAAAATGCTGCAAGCAGGTGGAAGAAACCCTTTAGAGCAGAGTTTCATTTCACTCTTATCACTTAGATTCTACCCATAGATACTGTAGGTCAGATACTCTGCAGATGGTGCCTCGAAACCTACATTTACATAAAAGGGCTCCATGTGATTAGATTCCTCTAATGGTTTTCTTCCTTTAAGCAAAAATCACTGGTTTCAGGACTATCAAGTAATTTACCCAAAAAGCCACCCAACTGAACTATTTGAAGCTTCCCTGAACTGTGACCTTAGCTATTAGCTTGACCTATCTGTTTCAGAGACTCTCCTTATCACATTACATTCAGGCCTCAACACCATACCCAAAGTAGTAGTACTAGTAATAGCAGTCTGAGTCAAACCTATCCTAGAACATGAGATTATTCTTTAGCAACGTCTAGACTGACCAGAATTTAATTCAGATTATCCAGAGAAATAAGCTTTTATCTTTTGTTCAAAGAAATCAACCCAGAATGCACTGTTAATTATAATCAGAGTACTAAATTCTCCATCTCAAGCTTTACCTAAAAATTAAATGAGTATAATTACTGCTACTTTCATTTGATTATTACTTTCAATGTGTACCTCTCAAAGAAAGGTGGTTTAACTTTTTTTTTTTTTTTGCGGTACGCGGGCCTCTCACTGCTGTGGCCTCTCCCGTTGCGGAGCACAGGCTCCAGACGTGCAGGCTCAGCGACCATGGCTCACGGGCCCAGCCACTCTGCGGCACGTGGGATCCTCCCGGACCCGGGCACGAACCCGTGTCCCCTGCATCGGCAGGCGGACTCTCAACCACTGCGCCACCAGGGAAGCCCAGAAAGGTGGTTTAAAGAGAACAGTTCAAACTTTTCTGAAACTGCTGTGAGGAGTGTAACGAGAAGCTTAACTCAATAAGAAGCTTTTCACTCCTAAACATTTAGGCTAAAAGGTTTCTTGGCAATGGGTTGTAAATTCCTTAAATGTGAATTATTGATATTGCAATATGGTGCATTTAGTCAAGTAAGGCATGAGTTCTGGGAAAGTTAACGCTGAGGTGTAATTTACTATTTTTGCAACTGCCCCCAGTCCTTTACTGAAGATTTTATTTTAGCTTACAAATTTGAGTGAAGGAAAGAAAGAAGAGCAGAACATGCCACTAGTCCTAAATGTCTTTTCCAATATTAAAATTATAGATGGTAGTTTTCATCTAACCTTCCCACAATTAGTAACACGTCTAACACCTCTAACTTTCCCACAATTAGTAAAATATTCTCTTCACCTCCATCCACTACAATTTCCCATGTGAACCTACCTCATTACTAAGAATATATATAGCTCAGGTCTGAGATGAATTCTAAAGCAAAAAGGAAAGCCAATTTTAGAGTCCTGAAAGATCAGATTAAACTATCTTTCCTCACCAAAATTTCTTATCTTCTAACATACTTCCTCCCCATAGCTGCCATTTCTTATAAAAAGGCTTTTGTTTGGTCCAGGATTTTAGTCCAGCAATTCTAAGACATTATGGAAATAGACGTAAATGGTCTATTTCTATTCAACATCATTTGAAATCTGAAAAATTCAGTAGAGAAAACTGCAGGTTAAACCTAATATACTACTCCCTCTTTTTATATTTCAACTTTAATTACTGTGTGAAATAAGTCAGTTTTAGAACACATCATCTGTTCCTTATTCATTTGGATGTCTGGACTACTGCTTTTCTCCAACATATTGTTAACCAGTATTATTTAACCCAAGCCATACCAGAAAAGATTTTCTTTCTTAAAAAAATAAAACAAAATCTATATAATGTGCCCCTTTTGACTCCCTTGAGAAATTAATAAAAAAAAAAAGATTCTCAGTATTATGTCATTTGTTCAGATTACACTGAAGGTAAATGCTGCAATTCTACTAAATGGCCTACAGGAGAGTGGGAAATGTTTAACAGAAAGTGGGTTCCAGGGAATTAACTCCCCGGCAGTCCAGTGGTTAGGACTACACTCTCTCACTGCCAATGGCACTGGGTTCCATCCCTGGTTGGGGAACTAAGAACCCACAAGCTGCGCAGTGCTGCCACCCACCCCCCCACAAAAAAAGAAAGAGTGGGTTCCAGCTTGACTTGGAGTTAAAGCTTGGAAAGATGGGCCAACTTTGCTTCATGTGCTTTCTATTCCCTCATACCATATTAAAAAATCAATTCCAGATGGATTGCAGATCTAAATATGAAAAGTAAAACAAAGTTTAGAGGGAAAAAATAACATCTTCGTTACCTCAGGATGAGCAAAGATATCTTAAATAGGATACAAAACCACTAACCATTAAAGGTGAAAACACTGATAAATGGGACTACATTAAAATTATGAACTTTTGTTTCTAAAGCTATCATTAATAAAACGAAAAAGGAAACCAGAGTGTATAAAATATCTGTAATACACATACTGGACGTATAATTCATCCATAATATATAAAGACTCCTGCAAACTGAAAAATCATCCCAAAAGAAAAACAGGCTGACTTGAACAAGCATTTCAAAAAAGATAGCCAAATGGTGAATAAAGATATGAAAGGATGCTCAACTCCATTAGTCTGAAGGGAAATACGTAGACCACTATATACCCACAATAATAACTAAAATTAAAAAAACAATACAAGTGTTGGATGAAGATATGGAGCAACCAGCACCCTTATGCTGACTATATGCACACCCTATGACTTAGCAATTCCATTCCTAGGTATGTGTATATTTAACAGGAAAGCATACATATTGCTTACTAAAAGACACACTAGTGTTCATAGCCATATATTTGTATTAGCAAACTGGAAATCACTCAAATACCCATGTTAACAATAGATTTGATAAACTGTGGCATATGGACACAAAATACAACATTGAGAATGAACTAAAAAACCTCAAACATAATGCTGACCAAAGGAGGCATAATGCATACTAAATGACTCCATGTTATATATAAAATGGGGAAAACTAATCTATGGTGTGTTAGAAATCAGGACAGTGGTTCCCTTAGGTGGAGAGGGGAATAGTTATAATTGGAAGGAGGTACAGGGGATTTCTGGCTAGTTACATTCTTCAGATTTGAGCGCTGGTTACATGAATGTGATCAATTTGTGAAAATCAGAGATGTACTTATGAGTATTTATTTATTTAGGCTGTGCCGGGTCTCAGTTGCGGCACTTGGCATCTTCATGCGGGGTCTTTTCGCTGCAGTTCCCCAACCAGGGACTGAACTTGGGCCCTCTGCATTGGGAGCATGGACTCTTACCCACTGGACCACCAGAGAAGCCCATGATTCTCTTAACTTTTGTGTTATGCTTCAACAAAAAGCTCAAAAAACCCAAAATATCTGTATTCAGAAGATATGCTGTTTTACTATTAGTCAGATTTTTCAAATCATATTGTTTTATTTTGGCAGATTACCACTTTCTCCAGCTCTGCTGGAATATTTCCTTCAAAATGGCCCTACGGTTTTTTTTCTCTTGGTTGATGTCTGTGGAATAATTTTCATGTCACAAATTCTTCAAACCCCACACTGCTTCCAACTAAGTATTTTTTTGGATCCTTATACCTGATGATAGCAGAATCTTTTCTATAAAACTATTTCAGCAGCTTTTCAAATTCTCCAAATTCATATTCATCGTTGTTACTGTACAAAGAATTTGGGGACATATAGTACTCTAAACTTCAAATTCATTTGAATCTTTTCATTTACATTAAATCTACAAGATTCTTGACATACATGTATACCTGGGAAACTATCACAAAACACTGACCACATGCATCACCCCTAAAAGGTCCCTCAGGCCTCTCCGTAATCCACCCTTCCCCCTTAACTCCATCCTCAGGCAACCACTGATCTGCCTGTCAGATTCTTAGAATTTTCTGGTTTTATAGACATGAAATCTTACAGTATAGTACTTCTTGTGAGGCTTATTATTTTTTCTCCAGCACAATTATTTGTTGCATGTATCAATAACAGTTCATCTCTTTTTTTTATTACTGAGTAGTATTCTATCGTATGAATAATCATAATTTGTTTATCTATTTGCTTGTTAATAGAGACCTGTTTCCAGTTTGGGGGCTATTGGAAAATAAAGCTGTTATGAATACATTCATGTAAAAGTCTTTGTATGGACACATTTCCGGTTCACTTGGACAGATACATGAGTGGACTAGACTGGTTGGATCATATGACAGATGTATTAACTTATTAAGAAACTGCCAAACCATTTTCCAAAGTGGATATACTGTTTTCCATTCCCATCTGCAGTGCATGAAAATTCTGATTCCTTCACAGCTTGTCAGGGGTCTGATATCAAAATTATACAAACCACAAAAGGAACTGTGATGTGTATTCCCTTTCTGTTAACTATTAGAATGTATGAAGATTGGAATTATTTCTTCCTTGAATGTTAGAACACTCCAGTATAACCATCTGGGCCTAGATTTATATTCATGGGATGATTACTGATTAATTCAATTCATGCAATGGTAATAGGACTATTAAGATTTTCTGTTTCTTCTTGCATCAGTGTGGAAAAGTATTTTTCTAGGAATTTCCCCATAATATCCTTGTTATCTTTTAATCGATAGTGATGCCCTCTTAGGACCTCTTAACCCTTTCCATAACCTTAAGTTTTATGTTTTATAAACAGTGTAGTTAAGTTGTTAACTTTATTCCAGTCTGTTAGTTAATGTCTTTCGACTATGACTTTTGTCTATTTGCATTTTGGCAGTATTACTGAGGTTGGAGATGTGAGGTTAAGGACAAGGAAGGATTTTCTGGCTTCCAAACTTTTATATCATTAAAAAAAGAACAAAGCTACTAAAGACTGATTATTCTGTGGAAGAATTAAGGTTTAACTGCATTAAGCAATCCAAAACTCACCATATCTCCTCTACTTGAATAAAAATACATGAACTTGGTAGAGCACCCTTTAATGTTAAGTATCTGATATACTTTCTCCTCCAGCCTGGTTTGCTTAAAGAAAGGAAAAGAAAAAAAGATTCTGTCCTTAAGGGCAAAGAATCAAATATAAAGATGTTAACACTTATGGTTACAATTTGTCAGTCAGTTTTTAAGTACTATATATGTATTAACCCACTTAATCCTCACAATTACCCTATGAGGTAGGTACCATTATTTTCTCCATTTTAGAGACATGGAAATATCGAACAGCTAGCTATTAGATGATATTTGAATTCAAATCTAGACATGCCATAGGTCATCCACGAACCATCTCATTATGCATTACTCTTCTGGATGACTGATAACTCCTCTGTGGTCTCTGAGGCCTGCACCCCACCTCCTCGGAGACCAGAAGCCAGTGATTTTCTCTGGCCAGGCCATTGGTTTTAGGTGATGTATCAAGCATGTATTGTTTTTCAGGTACTTTTTTTTAAACTTCTGAATAAATAACCTAACCAGTTGATCTCTGCCTGAGAGGTCACTGAAAAATGTTCCTCGAAGGTTACCAACGGACATCTCTGTTAAATCCAATAGATGTTTCAACAGCTGAAATGTGCTAAACTCTCACAACAGTAACGTAACAAATTTTAAGTGTCTACAAAACGTATGGCACTAAATCACGAATTCAACAAAACTGAACATCCTGTCCTTGAAGGTATAACTTTTGCCATCATTTTAAGATCCACACTGAAGCAGTAAAACAATTTCAGCTGATTAAAGTACAAAAGCGGTTCTCAAACATTTAAAGAAAGCAAGTTGGCCATTTATAAGCCTTTCTCCTCCTTGATTCAGGGAACCCTTAACCAAAAAGGCCCAAGCTTAAATTCTGGCATTTTTGCCCAAGAACTCGGGGAGGAAACACTCCCTTCCCTTTATTAAGAACGCGTGCTTACAAATAAAGCTTCAACCCATTTAAAGAGCCAGAGCAGAAAATTTTGTTATTCATTTTATAAGACTGTTCTTACTCATTAGTTCTTCCTGACAACATTTTCTAGATAATCCCATCACAATCGTTTTACCAAAGGCGCATTAACAACACCAGGGAGCTTCCCCATCTGTGAAATGGAGGAAATACTAAGCTTCCCCATATTTTGTAAGTAACTGCTTCCTATAAACATAAAGTGCTTAGAGTAAAGGGATATATTAAGACATTTTTAAGTGTCGCACAAAGCTTGAAAAATGAAACCGGTCACACTTTAGCTAACGCGATGCTCTTCTACAGGAGATTCCTTCAACATAGATCGCCTTAAAGTCCCGGCAGCACGTGTCCGCCTGGATTCCCTTCTCCAGTTGCTTTTTGTCAGAGAAGGCGGCGAGCGCAGCCAACATTCCTGAAACGCCCATTGGCCCACACCCCGGGGCCAGGCTCCCGGTCGGGCCAACGAGCTCATTGGTCGTCGCCTCTCAATGAAGCGGCCGCGCCGGCTCCGCCGCCGCCGCCGCACGGCCACTCTAGCTAGCTGCACTTGTGCGCGGAGAAGCCTAGAAAGCCAAGGGGTGCTTAGCGAGCCCAGCCGGGGGTAGCCGGCCCAGCCACCCCAGGGGTCGCCTGCGCCCTCGTCTGCGATTGGATCAAGGCCACTACAAGACCTCTCCTTTTCTGCGCGATCGCCCAGCTCTCTCGCGTGACTGCCCGGGGTGGGAGGCTGGGGCCCCAGATTCCTTTGCTGGATTAGGCATTAAAGGTATTATGTCCGAGCTCGGACGGGCCTCTAGCCCGTGAATATAGGCAAGCGTCACTCTACCCCGCACCTCGCCCGGACCCCGCCGACTCGGTAACAGGTTACACAACCCAAGGTCAAGAGAGTCGGGAGCGAGCCTCGGTGGGCTCCCTGGGCCGCCCCGAAAAGGCTTTGGTGCAGAGCACGTTAGGGCGGCGGTGGGGCCCAGCCACTGCGACACAGCTGCTCCCGCCCAATCCCCGCCGCCCGGGCGCCACATGCTGCCAGCGCCGACCGCGGGCGGGAGGCCTGCTCGTCAGCCCCTCGGCCCGGCCCCGGGTGGGCCCCCTCCTCCCGCAGCACGCGGAGAGAACGAGTCGGACTCCTGTCCCGCTCCCTCCCTCCTCCATTCCCGAGGCAGACACGCCCGAATTAGCGCCTGACTAAGCCCGCCGAGCCACACCTGCTGGGAGGGAGCCCGCGCGGCCCCCACCCCCGGGCACCTCACCCAGGGCCCCGAACCGCCAACTCCCGTGGAGGAGGAGGTAAGTTTGGGAGGCGAGGGCCGCCAAACCACCCCGAGCGTCGCCGCCCGCTGCACCGCACGCCGCGCGGGGGACGTTACCTGAGCACGCGGCGGCGCCGGCCTTCTCCCCTCCCCCCGGGCAGCGCCCGGCCCTGCAACGGTGGCGGGAGAAGCCGGCTCGGGCCGCGCGTGGACCTGGCCTCTCCCGATAGCGCCGGGGCCGCCCTCCACGGCCACCCAAACGACCCCCGCCCGCCCAAACGACCCCCGCCCGCGAACCTGCCCTCACCTGAAGGCTGCGGGAAGCCAGCCCCCGCCCCCCAGCCTGGGGCTGGTGCCTCCCAGGCGGCGACAGCCCCCAGACCCGACTGTGGGCGAGAGCCCCGAGCACCCACCTTGGGATGGTGCGAAGATCCCCAGATCCTTGGTTTGCGTCGGGTTGCTGCCTGGAGAACCAAACCTCCAGCAGCTTCTCGGTCCCTTCGAAAAAATGTGCAGCTTCCATCACCGTGAGACTAGCGAACAACCAACAACCACAGAAAATCAACTAAATTAAATCTCTTCTCCCGCCGCTGCCGCCGCCGCTGCGGATTGTTCCAGCTGTGTTACTAAAGTTCAGGTTCCTTTTTTGCTATAATTTTATATTAACTTTTTTAAAAAAAGGGTTAATAAAATTTTCCCGGCTTTTTTTTTGTGTGTGTGTGAGCGAAAGTTGAACGTGAGTCTGTTGGAAATAGAGGCAGATACAGCTCAGTCTCTTGTAGTCCGCTGTTTCCCCGTTAGAGAGAGTAGAGCGAGCGCTAGCTAATGTCGCCGGCCATACTGTGGGAGCGAGGCCGCTGCGTGAGCACCGAAATTATATACCCCGTCTACCCGAAAAGCCAGGAAGTGACGCAGCGTCCCGCCCCTGCGGCTCATTGCTCCAGCCTCCTGTCAATCACCAACCACCCAGTTGCGGCTGGCTGGCCGCCCGCCTGCGAGGAGCGCGGGGAGCTGGCTCCATCGCTGCGGTGCGGGTTCGGGCTGGCAGCTGGGCGGGAGACGGCGGTCTGTTGTTCGGCTGGGGACTACAAACCTGGGGTCGAATGCGGAGTGGGTGGGAGAGCGGGGACGGAGTGAGGAAAGGCTGTGTAGCGCTGCGTAAAACAACTGGTTATCGGGGAACATGGGTGGATCCTCTGGAGGGTTGGCGGGGTTCGGCGGGGGCGGTGGCCACTGCTGGGCTGGCGTGGGGGTTTTGATCCTGTGCACTTCGTCGCGATTGTCGAGGTACTCGGCCATTCTCTCAAGTAAGCTTCCCCAAGGCGAACGAAGCCAGGCATTAAAACTCAACATTGGTCCGTGACGCACATGTTGCCAGGGGTCGGATTAGAAGGCGCTTTAATGCTGCTCTCGCTTTAACTGATGTGCGAATGAACGCAGTTCTCGACCGGTTTACACAATAGCCAGAAGCGTTGTCTCCCTATTCAAAAAGGGAGAAGCAACGTGGCGCCCAGCCTCGAAGGGCTCCGGCTCTACCTACTTCCCAGCATGTGGCTCGCCAAGCCTCCGAGTTGGCCCAGCTCAGTAGCTGCCGTGAAGCACTGGCAACTCCGCGCTCAATTAGGTCAACTGGTGGGACTTTATTCTGCAAAACTGTTTCTAGAACCTGATTTATTAAGTATAATTTGAAAGTGGGACATAAAGGGGTAGGAGGGAGGGGGGGGTTATTTTGGGATTGTATGAAATCATCTGTGTGAGACTTGAAAATTGTGAAGCACTATAGAGTTTAAAGACTCCTTCATTCAATAAAAATGAACCAAAAATAAATATAATCTGAAATTGTTTGCAGGGAAATGAACGTAACAGGGATTCAGAGCTATCACTAGTCGTGATTTAGAGCCATGAATCTGTAATTTCAGTAATCAAGTAAACTGTAAAAGTTGTCGAGTCGTAGTCAAGCAGTTTAACCTGAGGTGGCAAAATTGTGGTAACAAAGTTGTGACTTTTACTCAGAAATATGGGAGAAAAAAACCAACCTGATGTAAAAATCAGCAGTCACAAGACAAAAGACCTTTCCTTATCATCCTTAGAGAAAGACTTACCTCAACTACAAGTGAAATAAGACAATGTTGTAAGCGTCAAGTGCTTTGAGTTTGTACTCTAGATTCCCTGCAGGATAGTAGTTGTCTTTACAGGAGCATGAATTTGTTCGCATTTCTATGTCAAACCTGTTGAAAGAAGCTATGTTATGCACTAGGTACATATGCTACTCTTGCCTTGTTTTTAAAAGCACCCAACTCAAACTGGGGATTGGGACAAAAAATAATGAATTTTGCTTATTTTATTATAATAATAATTCAAAGAGAATGTGGTGGTTACACTTGGAATAAAGATAAAAGAAGTATTTATGTGTTTTACAAGCTATTCGATTATTTGATAGTTGCTTATTGAAATGAAGAATCAGTCTACTAAACCACCTCAAACACTAATTTTGGTATAAACATAATTTGGCTTGTAATTGCTTATAATTAGTTGCTTTTCAATTACTGTTATGCTTTTTCCCAATACAATTTAAATGAATATAAAAGTGCCGAGAATCTTGGCAAGGTAAGTCCTTGTTAATTTTATATAGGATAATTTTTTTTTTTTTTTGGCCATGCCTTGCAGCATGTGGGATCTTAGTTCCACTGGACCACCAGGGAAGTTCCTAGGATAATTTAAATGGTGTCTGCCAACTGGACTGATCCTTTGTAAAATATATTGTTTTTCTTAAGGATTATTACTATCTTGAAGCTCAAAGTCTCTTGTACTAAGTTGGTCAGTTAATCTTATTTAAATATTTCACTGAACTTAATATGTCCAAAACATATCTGTCACTCCTTTATCATCTGCCCTATTTTTTTTTTTTTTTTTTTTTTTTTTTTTTTTTTGCGGTACGCGGGCCTCTCACTGGTGTGGCCTCTTCTGTTGGGGAGCACAGGTTCCGGATGCGCAGGCTCAGCGGCCATGGCTTACGGGCCCAGCCGCTCTGCGGCATGTGGGATCTTCCCGGACCGGGGCAGGAACCCGTGTCCCCTGCATCGGCAGGCGGACTCTCAACCACTGCGCCACCAGGGAAGCCCCATCTGCCCTATTTTTATCACTGATGATTTTTCCCACTTTACGAGTTTAAAAAAGAAATTCTTATTGAACATTTTTTGCTTTGCACATAAAGGATTGCCTAAAGGACTTAAAGGATTCCCATCCCCTAGACCTTCTTAAGACACCTCTAACTGTACCCCTCACCCCTCATTCTCTTTAGTAATCCTTCCTATTGAAATCTTACCCAAATTTAAAAAAATCCTTACTTGACCCCACTTCTGCCTTCAGCTAGCACCCAATTTTTCTGCTCTCCTTCAACAGCAAAACTCCCTAAGAGACATGTCTATACTTCTGGTCTTCACCTCCTCATCTCTTCTTCACCCTTGAAATGGATATTTCTCAAGGCCCACATCTTGTCAAAGCCAGTGGTTCAAAGAATGATGTCAGTCTTCATTTAACTGTCTTTCAATAACTGTTGACACAATTAACTACACCTTCCTTCTTGAAACAATTCTCCAGGCTTTTGTGACACCTCTCTTTTTTGGTTTTCCTTTGACATCTATACTATCCAACACTGCAGTGCCCTTGGCTTCTCCTCCGCCCTCTTCTCCGTGTGCACTTTCTCCCTGAGTGACCTACTTCATCCAGTCCATGGCTTTATAACACATCCATATACTAGTGACTTTCAAATCTATATCTCCAACCCAGACATCTCCTTTGAATTCCAGACCTTTGGGACACTTGCCTACCTGGCATTTCAGATTGAATGTCTAATAAGCATATTGAAGCTAAAGTGGCTAAGAGAGCTATTCCTTTTCACAGCAAAACTTGCCCCCTCCCCACAAAAACAAAAACAAAAAAATCCAGCTGTCCTCAATTCAAGCTCCCTGGCTGACCTTTCTGCTCTGCTCTTGCAGCCTTATGGTCCATCCTTCACGTAGCAGCTATCTCATTAAATAGCAGTTGCTTGGGCTTCCCTGGTGGCGCAGTGGTTGAGAGTCCGCCTGCCGATGCAGGGGACACGGGTTCGTGCCCCGGTCTGGGAAGATCCCACATGCCGCGGAGCGGCTGGGCCCGTGAGCCATGGCCGCTGAGCCTGCGCGTCCGGAGCCTGTGCTCTGCAACGGGAGAGGCCACAACAGTGAGAGACCCGCGTACCGAAAAAAAAAAAAATAATAATAGCAGTTGCTCAAGCCCAAAGTCATCCTTCATTCCACTCTTTCCTGCACTCCCCCTACCAATCCAATCTATCATTAGCTTTCTTGTTGATACTTCTAAAACATTTCAAGGATTTATCCTCTATCTTCATTGCTACCTTAGTTTAGAGCACTAAAATTTGTTCCCCTGGACTACTGCAGTAGCTTTCTAAACAATTTCTCTGGAGCTTCCCTGGCGGTCCGGTGGTTAAGAATCCGCCTTCTAATGCAGAGGACGAGGGTTCGATCCCTGGTTGGGGAACTAACATCCCTCCCACGTGCTGCGGGGCAACCGCACCTGTGCGCTCTGGAGCCCACGCGCTGCAACTAGAGAGAAGCCCGCGCAACGCAATGAAAGATCCCACGTGCCACAACTAAGACACAACACAGCCAAATAAATAAATAAAGATTTTTTTAAAAATCTCTGTGCCTTCACTTTGCCCCCTCAGATGACTTACCACTGAGCAGGCAGAGAGATTTTTTTAAAATCCATTTATGACACTTCTCTTATTTGAATATTTTAAAATTCTCGAATGGTTTTCCATAACATTTAAACTAAAAATTCCCTACCGTAGCCTTGAAACCCCTATGTGATCTGGTCCCAGGCTAATTCTCCAAGCTTATCTCTGCCATTCACTCCCTGTGCCCCAGCCATACCGACCTTTCTCCTTTTAGGTCCTTTACATTTGTCTGAAATGCTCTTTCTCCTCTTCTTTGTATGGTGTGTTCATTCTTGTCACTTAGGTCTTAGCTTAAATGTTGCCTCTTCTGAGAGGTCACCTGTAGTAGCAGGGCATAGGCTCAGTACTATAACAAAGAGGTCCTGAAATATAGTAACTCAAAAATATTAAAGTTTATTTCTCTGACATAACAGTCCAGAGGTAGGCAGTTGGTAAAGCGTGAGTGGGCGGCTCTGCTCCATGAAATCATTCAGGGACCCAGGTTCCTTCTAGCCTGTTCTAGATTGTTCAGAAGGTTCAATCTTTGTTCACATGATTGAAGCTGGTCCATACCTGTCTACATTTCAAGTTGCCTGGTGAAAACTTGGGGGATTCTGTTACTAGAAGGAAAGAGGGAGAAAATGGATGCAGGGGACAATTTACAGGCCTGCCACACCTTTTCTTACCACCTAATCTACAGTAGCCAGCTAGTCACTCCCTAACACGCCATTCTGCTTTAATTCTCTGCATAATCCTTATTGTTCTCTTGTATTTACTTGTTTGTTGATTGCCAGCTCCCTCTTACCTGCAATTAGATTTTAAGCTCCATAAATCTTGTTTGTCTTTTCTCAATACTGTATAGCATTGCCCTCCAAAAGTATTTGGCATAAGGTTGGTATTAAATCATTATTAGTTGAATAAATGAATTTTTATTTTATTTAAAAAAATTATTTATATTTTTGTTTTCAGCCATGCCGCACAGCTTGAGGGCTCTTAGTTCCATGACCAGGGATTGAACCCAGGCTCCAGCAGTGAAAGCGCTGAGTCCTAACCACTGGACTGCCAGGGAATTCCCATAAATGAATTTTTAAGTGCCTTCTTTTTTCTTTTTCTTTTTTTTTTTTTTGCGGTACGCGGGCCTCTCACTGTTGTGGCCTCTCCCGTTGCGGAGCACAGGCTCCGGATGCGCAGGCTCAGCGGCCATGGCTCACGGGCCCAGCCGCTCCGCGGCATGTGGGATCTTCCCGGACCAGGTCACGAACCCTTAAGTGCCTTCTTAATAGACCCTACTCTTTCAAACTAAGCTTATCTTCCAACGTTCCCTCAAAGCCCCCTCCAATCCCTGCACTATCAAAACTCATTAAATTTTAAATTTCTAATACTACAATCCCATATAACATTCTCTAGGACAATACTCCAGTACACACTGACTGTATTAGTTATCTATTGCTTCATAACAAATTACACAAACTTAGTGGCTTAAAACAACACACATTTATTATCTCGTTATTTGTGGGGTCAGGAGTTTGCACATGGCTTAGCTGGTCTTCTGCTTCATGGTATCTCACAAAGCTGCAAGCAAGGTATCCGTCCATGCTGCAGTCCCATCTCAAGTTCTAATAGGAAAGGATCTGCTTCCAAGCTCACACAGTTGTTGGCAGAATTCAGTTCCTTACAAGCTGTTGGACTGAGGACCTCAGTTCCTTGCCATGTGGACCTCTCCATAGATCAGCTCACAACATGACAGCTTGCTTCATCAAAGCCAGAAACAGTCTGCTAGTAAGACAAAAGTTACAGTCTAACATAACATAATCACACAAATGGCATCCCATCACCTTTGCCATATTCTGTTGGTTAAGGAGGTTAGAAGAAAGTAATAAGTTCTGCCCACACTGAAGGGAGTGGATTCCACAAGGGCATGAGTACCATGAGTTGGACGTCATTGAAGGCCAGTTTAGAAACTGTCCATCAACTCACTACCCTCTGAGAACTCCAAAAGCATTTGTAATTGAGACCACATATATTGATAATTTACCACTTAATAGCTTAATTGTTGGTTTAATCCACCAACTACATTGGCATATCCAATTTTTTTTTATTTTGATAATCCTAATCTCAAAACAAGGCACATATGCATGTATATGTTTCATATACTTTGGATTCAATTTAAAGTGACTGTTGGTGTGCTGGAGCTCACTTCCTCTTGTTTGCAAGAGCCCTTTGTTAACTTTTCAGAACTTTTAGGAGCCAGTTGACATCACATAGGTAGCTTGACATTGGCCATGCTGGGAGTAGTCACTTCAAGGAAATTGGTAAACTCTACAAGCAAGGCTCTCCATATCCTCCAAGAGACAGTTGTTAAACATTTACCAGTATACCACTGGTTGTCACAAATCTGTCACTTTGATGGTGTTAAAAACATGGTTTGCTCTGATGTAAATGTGAGTTCTACCACCCATGGCTGTTGTGGGGCTTCACTGGCATTACAAGTAATAAAAGTGATTTGGAAACTGTAGATAAGGTATGGTATTATTACTACAAAATACGGAAGCAAAAGTACCGAAGAAAGGAACACTATTGCAATGCCTGAGATGTTTTACATTAAATCGTGAAACAAAAATGCCCAGATATAATCTGTCCCAGAAGCTATTTGACTTCTTGGCTGTGACTAACATGGATAAGAGGAGATATGCCAAAAGTCGAAAAGCAGTTTTGTTTGGAATGACTCCCCTTCATCTTCTGTATTGTATTCAACTTATCAGACACAGGGGAAAGACAGGTAACAGAAGAAAGTGAAACTACTAAGCGAGAATAAGAAACTCAGAATATAACAAATTTAGTGATGATGGTGTTTCCTAAGCCGAATTAAATATTTAACAGTAGATGTAAAGTTGAAAATAAGAAAAGATATACAATGACCTTAATGTAAAAGGACAAAGTCATTTATAAACAGTGTAGTTGACCAGTGTCCTGGCAAAATATGTTAACATAAGTTTCTTAGTCTCTTTCATCAGTAATTAAATATTCAGTAAGCAAAGAATTTGTAATGTGCTGTTTGCAAATTTCATGTGGTTCATGAACACTTTCATTGTTTCAGTTTTTAAATATTCGAGCAGGTAGCCTCTTTGAAGGTTTTTAAATTTATTTTTCCTTTTGAGATTTATTTTTTTACTGTTTTTGAGCTCCACTCTTCTATCTTCTTTTTCTGTCATGATCTCAACTTGTACTCATTCTGTCATCCAAAGGATTAAAAAAGTGATTGTTTTGAATGTGTATAAAATATAAATTAAAGTAAATGTAAAAAAAAATCACAAATTAAAATTATTTTCAGATAACTTAAAAAGCTATTTTCCTACCAAATGTATAATTACCCATTAAAATTTAAAAAAAATAAATATATGAATTTTATTTAATATTAACAACTCAAAGTCACAATTATAAAGTTTTTAATTTTTGAAAATTTAATGAAACCTTATTACATATTTTTATGAAAATCAAACTATCTGCAATTCTAGTATAACACGTCCATTTTGCTAATGTAGAGTTTGTATCACACTTCATGTATGCTATGTCTACACCTACATACACACAATTTGAAAAATAATATAAAAGTGTTCAGTATTGTAAAATGTTCCTCAGCTACTATGTTCAACTGTTTGAAATTTTACTTTAATTTGTGAGTATCTCTGGTGTCCTGAGAGAAGCAAGAAAATGGATACTTGGCACTAGGGAAGATACGTCATTAGGCCAAAAGCTATTGCATTCACAATGAGAGGAAGAATTTGACAAGTTAATTATTTTGTCTTTTCTCTTATCTGTCTCTGCTACTCAAATCCTCCCCACATTCCAAAGCAAGTTCTTTCTCCCATGTCAACCGCACCATAAACTGTGTTCCATGGTATTTGTATTCAGTTGCCTTTTGTATTGTGGACGTAGGGCAAAAGATGTGGAGAATTATTTCCTTGGGGACTAAATGGTGTTATTTCCAGGAATGGATGTTTATGAGTCACAATTGTGCCAGCAATATGCACTGGATTCCAAGTATCAGAGGTGCCCGTGTGTTATTTAATAAGTTCATTTTAGGTATGTTTGTGACATGTGGGGTCCAGGGCAGGGCTCTTCCACCTGGGTCTCAGGTACTGGTTCCAGAAAGTTCACAGAATTGTTATTTCTAGATTGCTGCTTCTGAAAGCCTTTTATAACTGTGGCTTAAAGCCCCAAACCCCCAGTTCTCTTCTAGTCTTCCAATGCCGCTGGTAAACATAAAGTTTTCTTAGAGTAGAGATTTTTAATCTTTTGGGTCCCACTGTCCATTCCATCTTAAAAAACCTGTCAGATTGAAATTTAAAAGTCTGCATTTTCTAAGGACAAATATTTAGAGAAATTTAGTTATTGTGTCTATTGCTTATGGTAAATATTTAAGTTAAGTACTACAGGAAGTAAGTTCTTTTGAGTATTTATTTATAAGTCTTAGAGAAAATTAGCCCTATTCTCCCCCTACCCCCAGTGCTAATGTTTAATATCAGAAAGCAGAATCAAGTTTATATCCCAGAGTTTGGAGGCTTCTACTCAGTAGACACTGAGTAGCTCCAAATGAAAGAGCTCTATCTACATACTGACATTTGAGGCTCATTTCAATAAAAGAAAATGCAACCTGGTCTTCTTATGGTGAGGTCCAGAATCCAACAGCTTACAATCTGTTCTGTTGTGCTTCACGCTTAAATACTAATAGCCAAGTATCAGATTGAAGGAATCCTTCAGTGTTTGACGGGAGATCAAAGAAAATAGGAAAAAAAAGAAGCCAGAAAAAACAAATAATAATAGGAAGTAGAAGTAAACTTCTAAGAAAAAAAGACCATAATTATACTCCATAGGGATAAGAGAAGAGAATCTATCCATAAAAACTAAACAAAACAAACAAAAATAGAATACTACATAAAATATATAAACAAGAAACGTTCAAAGAACAAGAAAGAGTACTTGGAAATTAAAAATAGGATAGCTGAGAGTGATTAAAAAAAAAAAGGTGGGGGCCTCCCTGGTGGCGCAGTGGTTGGGGGGTCCGCCTGCCGATGCAGTGGATGCGGGTTTGTGTCCCGGTCCGGTAAGATCCCACATGCCACGGAGCGGATGGGCCCGTGAGCCATGGCCGCTGGACCTGTGTGTCCGGAGCCTGTGCTCCGCAACGGGAGAGGCCACAACAGTGAGAGGCCCGTGTATGGCAAAAAAAAAAAAAAAAAAAAAAGGTGGCAGATAAATTTAAAGAAATCTCTGAGAAAGCAGGGTAAGCCAGAGATGAAAGATAGAAAAGATTAGGAAAATTGATCAGTCCAAGAGTCCCCATACCCAAATAATAAGAGAAAGAAATAAGAGAGAGGAGGTGATTATCAAAAAAATAATATAATAAAAAATTTCAGAACAAAGGATATTGATTGAAAGGACTCACCCAGTACCCCACACAATGAAAGAAAGAAAGAAAAAAAAAAAAAAGACCCAAAGCAAGGCATATAACTGAAATTTCAGAACACATTGGGTAAAGATTTTGAAAGCTTCCAAGTGGGGGGAGAAAAAAAGGTCAAAGAATAAAGAATCAGAGAGCACTGGACTTTTCAGCAGCAACACTGGAAGCTTAAAGACAAGGGAGCAATATCTTCAAAATTTTGAGAAAGAAGTATTTTTACCTGAGAACTCTATACCTAGGCTTTCTTTCTTTCTTTCTTTGTCAATTATTTATTTTTTTGTTGAGGTATAATTGATGTATAACATTATATTAGTTTCAGGTGAACAGTATAATGATTCGATATTTGTATACATTGCAAAATGATCACCACAATAAGTCCAGTTACCATCTGCTACCATAAATACAAAAAATTTTTTTATTTTTCTTTTTCTTGTGATCAGGACTTTTAAGATCTACTCTCTTAGCAACTTTCAAATATGGAATACAGTGTTATTAACTACAGTCACCATGCTGTACATTAGTACCTTGGTTTCTGGATAGGCACTGTGCTAAACTGAATGTATCATGTTTTATGCAAAGCACTAGCAAAAGCAAATTGTCACTACAACTTATTATAACCTATTAACAATTAATTAATAAAAGGAAGTGATCCCTCAAACTATTAAAAATCAGAAGTAAAATGTGATTTTTCTGTTTTCATCACACATAGAATGGTATTACAATTAGGGCAATGGAATCAAAATATTAAAGAATTAAGTTCTGTTCGTGGCTTATTCTCTTGTAATCTTCCTGTTTGAGAAAGTTAATTAAAGGAATAATTGGATCAATAAACTATCAGTATCAATATGTTATCTCTCTTAGGATGTCTTTTTAAAAAAATAATTAATTAATTAATTTATTCTTGGCTGTGTCGGGTCTTAATTGCGGCACATGGATCTTTCCTTGCGGTGTGGGGGCTTCTCCCTAGTTGTGGCGCACAGGTTCCAGAGCGCATGGGCTCTGTAGTTTGTGGCATGTGGGCTCTCTAGTTGTGGTGTGTAGGCTCAGTAGTTGCGGCGCCAAGGCTTAGTTCCCTCTCAGTATGTGGGATCTTAGTTCCCCCACCAGGGATCAAACCGGCATCCTCTGCATTGCAAGACGGATTCTTAACCACTGGACCACGAGGGAGATGCCAGTCTCTTAGGATATCTTTATTTGGAGCTTTAGAACAAAAACTATTCTGGCAAATGGAAACAGGTTTTAGTTGGTTACTCAAAGCTTCCTCTCAACCTGGACACTAGAAAATTACTTGGGAAACCAGTAGCCTTAGTATACCCCTTTCCCTTTTTTTTTGGCTGCGTACCGCTGGCATGTGGGATCTTATTTCCCCAGCCAGGGGTCAAACCCGTGCCCCCTGAAGTGGAAGCGCAGAATCTTAACCACTGGACCGCCGGAGAAGTCCGTCCTCTCCCATTTTTAATAGAATAAGGTATACCTGCCACATACCAAAACCCTGCCTTTTTTTGAAATAAGGAGAATATGCTGATATTCTCTAAGGAGAATATGCTTCTGTCTTCCATAACCTGAACTTCCAACAAAAAAGAAAGCAAGAAAAGAAAGAAAAAGGAAGGAAGGAAGGAAGGAAGAGGGAGGGAAGGAGGGAGGAAGAGGGGGAAGAAGGGGGGAGGGAGGGAGAGAGGGAGAAACCAACTGAGAAAGTCCAACTTCAACATATCCTGTATCTGGGAACTTGAGAAAGTAATTGTTTCATTCCCACCCGCATGCCCTTCTCAGAGAATCTGCCCCACCCACAGTTCCTGGTAGCGGCAGCCCTACTGGCATTAGACTTTGTCTCCAGAGCCACAGCTGATGGGACCAGGGGAGAAACCTAGCCCAAACAGATTCTTCTGTTTGATTATTTAACCAGAGACCTAGATACTGAGTCAGTAACTCCATAGAGGCTGTAGAGCTGTAAGGTCAGGTAGACTCAGGACAGGCGCCATTTTTTGATGTGTGCGTACAAATAAACTGAGAAAACCGTTCTTCAGAAATAAGCCATAACCTAGATGTGCTAAAGGAAGCAGAAATCATACAGCCCTAGTGAAGGACTGAGAGAACAGTGGTCTGATAGCTTTGATGATTCCTATACTTGTATTTGGGATCCATGAGATTTCCCTATGGATTTCTAACCTCATGCTTTTTACTTGAGTTAATTTGGATAGCTTCATTTTTTTTTTTTTTTTTTTTGCGGTACGCGGGCCTCTCACTGTTGTGGCCTCTCCTGTTGCGGAGCACAGGCTCCGGACACCCAGGCTCAGCGGCCATGGCTCACGGGCCCAGCCGCTCCGCGGCATGTGGGATCTTCCCGGACCGGGGCACGAACCCGTGTCCCCTGCATCAAGCAGGCGGACTCTCAACCACTGCGCCACCAGGGAAGCCCTGGATAGCTTCATTTTGCTTATAACCAAAGAATCCTTGACCCAACAGTTTTTTAAAGTGCATTTTTGCGGGACTTCCCTTGTGGTGCAGTGGATAAGACTCTGCGCTCCCAAAGCAATGGGCCCGGGTTCGGTCCCTAGTCAGAGAACTAGATCCCACATGCATGCCGCAACTAAGAGTTCGAATGCCACAACTAAGGAGTCCTTGAGCCGCAACTAAGGAGTCCGCCTGCCACAACTAAGACCCTGTGCAACCAAATAAATAAATAAATGAAAAATAAAGTGCATGTTTGGAACCCCACACTTCTACGTTTTCATACCTCTCTTGTAATATATTTTATGTTGGATGGGGGCAGGGAAATATCGGAGAGGAGAAGACATTTCCTTTGCATTGTCCTACAGAAGAGATGCCTGGATCCTTCTAGTCACAGGGATTCATAGGTGCTTAAAGGATCACCTTCTTCAAGACTCAGCCTGCTCTTCAGTAGTTCTGGTAGATGCTAGAAGCAGCCAGATGATCAGCCACTGGATTAATAATCCATATAATTTGATGCCATTTATTAATTTATAATTATGTCAAACTGTAATTTATAAGTAAATGTTGTAATAAAGTTATTAAATTTATTATGGTTTGTAAAATAAAGCTATTAAATCTTAGTTGCAAGTTCCTTCCATCAGTTTTTCTATAGATTTAATACATATAGTTACAGTATTTTAAGTATACATGAACATTTTTAGAAATTTTTCATTTATTTCCTTGACCTCGGGATTCTTAAAAATCTGAAAAAAAAAAGGAATTTTGCAAAAACCAAAATGAATTTGATTAAACTATCATCCAAGATAGATTTTATCTGCTAGAGAGAGCAGATTCTAAAACAACAGAGAAAGTTATTATTTAAAATTATAACCTTAAGACACTCAGTAAATTAAAGTCTAAAAACTCTCCTTTATACACTGACATAATTAATGGAACTGACAATGCTTTGCTGGACAAAAATACTCTGAACTCCTCACCACCAGACGTTGAAAACACTGCTCCACATCAGGCAAGATAGTTACTTTTTAAAAAATATATTTATCTATTTATTTGGCTGTGCTGGGTCTTAGTTGTGGCATGTGGGATCTTTTAGTTGCAGCATGCCAACTCTTAGTTGCAGCATGTGGGATCTAGTTCCCTGACCAGGGATCAAACCTGGGCCCCCCGCAATGGGAGTGCAGAATTTTAGCCACTGGACCGCCAGGGAAGTCCCTTTTTTGTTGTTTAAAAAATGTAAAATTACATTTTGTGGAGGGGAATTCCCTGGCGGTCCAGTGGTTAGGACTCGGCTATTTCACTGCCAAGGGCATGGGTTTGACCCCTGGTCAGGGAACTAAGATCCTGCAAGCCACACGGTGTGGCCAAAAAATTAAAAAAATAACATCACATTTTTTTTCTGGGGGGGATGCAGTTTCCTTATTGGTTCCTTGTTGAAACTTTATTTTAACAAACTATGTGGTATTGATATCTCTATTTGAGAAAGCCTCTGCTGAGAAATTATCAATTTTCAGTCATGTATTCAGAGCATGTGGAGAGAACGTTCTCTGATATTCATGAACAAACCTAACCATAATTTTTACAGAACCAGTTTGGTATTACTCATTCAAAATCCACAACCGTAGTTCTCAACTTAGCAAAACTTTGTTTTGTCTCCTGTGTGCTTTGTACTATGTGAAAGCAAAGATCAGGACCCTTCAAAGGACTATACATGAAATGCATGAAACTAGGAATTTATACATTTCAGTATAAACTCAACTAATGAATTTTATTCCACAGAGTGTAAGAATTACAAAAATTTGAAGTAGGGGAGATGCCACTGTTATGAGTAGTAAAGTGTGTCAAGTATGTATGGGTAAACATCAGATAATTATGTAGACTTTTGTATGAGGTCATATCACAAAGTATGCACTTTTAAACTTCCTCTTTAAATGACTTTCAAATTCTGAGATAATAAAAACCATATGTTTATTTATAAGTTGGTCACACTATTTACACTCATTAAATTCTTATGACAGTAGGGAAGACCAAAAATGAAAATCATCATAATTTTGGATGAAAGGAAATAAGTTATTTTTATCCTTAGTTAATTAAAAAGTAGAATATTTTATATGTTTAACTATATATGACAATTCTTATCTACTCTGAATAGTGAAGTCACGATACTGTTTATTTAGTTTCATACCTAAAGGAAACGTGAAACTTTCCCATTCACCTTGATATTTCTACAACCTACTTTATATCTAGCATTATTTTCACTTAACCTTAAAAAGAGTATAAGTGGGACTTCCCTGGTGGTGCAGTGGTTAAGAATCCACCCGCCAATGCAGGGGACACGCGTTCGAGCCCTGGTCCGGGAAGATCCCACATGCCGTGGAGCAGCTAAACCCATGCGCCACAACTACTGAGCCTGCGCTCTTGAGCCCGTGAGCCACAACTACTGAAGCCCACGCACCTAGAGCCTGTGCTCCATGACGAGAGAAGCCACGACAATGAGAAGCCCGTGCACTGCAACAAAGAGTAGCCCCCACTCACCACAACTAGAGAAAGCCCACACACAGCAAAGAAGACCCAACGCAGCCAAAAATAAATAAATAAATAAAGGGTATAAGCTTTTCCTAAGAAAAACAATATTTAAGGAGGTAATCACTTCAATTCATCTAATTTTTTATTTTTATTTTATTTTTTAATTTTTTGTCCATGCCATGTGGCATGTGGGATCTTAGTTCCCCGAATGGGGATGGAACCCTCATCCCTTGCATTGGAAGGGCAGTCTTAACTACTGGACTGCCAGCAGAGTCCCAAATTTATCTAATTTTAAAAATTTAAGTATAGTTGATTCACAATATTATACTATTTTCAGGTGTACAACATAGTGATTCAGTATTCAATTTACCTAATTATTACTTTAATTTTCCATTAGATATTTTAAAGCTTAATTTTTTTTAAAGAACAATTATGTGAACAAAGTGTTGCAGTTATTCTATTCTTTCTATTCTATTCTATTCTATTCTAGGAGCTGAGGAAGTTTTATTGCAGGGCCAAGCAAGGAGAATGGGTGGTTCATGCTCAAAACCCCCAAACTCTCTTGCAGTAAATTTAGCCTAACTCTGTCCAAATAGGCGGGTGTTGATGTACGGTTGACCCTTGAGCAGTCGGCCCTCCATATCTGCAGTTCTGCATCCACAGATTCAGTCAACTGCAGATCACATAGTACTGAAGTGTGTACTTAGTGAAAAAAGTCTGTGTATAAGTGGACCCGTGCAGTTCAAACCTGTGTTGTTCAAGGGTCAACTGTATATAGTTTATCCACTCAGAATTCTAATTACACTCAAGGAATATTTACTTTATCCACTCAGATTTATACTTCTGTCTAAGGAGTTACATAAAAAGGAGTGATTCCTTTCTCCTTTGTACTCTTTTATTTTCCTACATAAAATTAGTTGTCACTCAGCTACATGTAAAAGGTTGAAATTAGAACACTCCCTAACACCATACACAAAAATAAACTCAAAATGGATTCGAGACCTAAATGTAAGACCAGACACTATAAAACTCTTAGAGGAAAACATAGGAAGAACACTCTTTGACATAAATCACAGCAAGATCTTTTTTGATCCACCTCCTAGAGTAATGGAAGTAAAAACAAAAATAAACAAATGGGACCTAATGAAACTTCAAAGCTTTTGCACAGCAAAGGAAACCATAAACAAGACGAAAAGACAACCCTCAGAATGGGAGAAAATATTTGCAAATGAATCAACAGACAAAGGATTAATCTCCAAAATATATAAACAGCTCATGAAGCTCAGTATTAAAGAAACAAACAACCCAATCCAAAAATGGGCAGAAGACCTAAATAGACATTTCTCCAAAGAAGACATACAGATGGCCAAGAAGCACATGAAAAGCTGCTCAACATCACTAATTATTAGAGAAATGCAAATCAAAACCACAATGAGGTATCATCTCACACCCGTTAGAATGGGCATCATCAGAAAATCTACCAACAACAAATGCTGGAGAGGGTGTGGAGAAAAGGGAACCCTCTTGCACTGTTGGTGGGAATGTAAATTGATACAGCCACTATGGAGAACAGTATGGAGGTTCCTTAAAAAACTAAAAATAGAATTACCATATGACCCAGCAATCCCACTACTGGGCATATACCCAGAGAAAACCATAATTCAAAAAGACACATGCACCCCAATGTTCATTGCAGCACTATTTACAATAGCCAGGTCACGGAAGCAACCTAAATGCCCATCAACAGATGAATGGATAAAGAAGTTGTGGTACATATATACAACGGAATATTACTCAGCCATAAAAAGGAACGAAATTGGGTTATTTGTTGAGACGTGGATGGATCTAGAGACTGTCATACAGAGTGAAGTAAGTCAGAAAGAGAAAAACAAATATCGTATATTAATGCATGTATGTGAAACCTAGAAAAATGGTACAGATGAACTGGTTTCCAGGGCAGAAGTTGAGACACAGATGTAGAGAACAAACGTATGGACACCAAGGGGGGAAAGCCGCAGGGGTGTGGGGATAGTGGTGTGATGAATTGGGCGATTGGGATTGACATGTATACACTGATGTGTATAATTGATGACTAATAAGAACCTGCTGTATAAAAAAATAAATAAAATAAAATTCAAAAATTAAGACAAACAACAAAAAAGTTAGTTGTCACTTATTTCAATTCAAGTCTCCAGTGTGAAGCAGGGTATTGCTTAACTCAACAGGGTTGTAACCTGAAGTGTGAGAAGGGAAGTGTCAGCATTTCCCAACAGCAACGTCTTTAGCAATTAAGGCTGGCACCACCGGTACCAAATAACCCAATTCCAGTCAAACATGTTCCTGCTCCTCATCTTCCACTGTGCAGTAAACTCTCTGATATATATGTTCTAATCCTTAAATAAAGGGAAAAAGCTAGAAAGAAAAAAGAAAAAACACCATCCCCAAACCAAAAGTCATCTATATCAGTCATTGGATTTTCCTTCATCCCTGCCAAGCTCCACAGCCTCCGAGCAGGTTTCCCAACAGGAGATGAGAGAGGAGGGACAGGGAAATGTTGCTAAGTAACACACGGGGTACAGTTCTGTAGTGGGCCTATCAGATGACACAACCTCGAGCCTTCTGCTGGTTCACAATCTTTCCACAATATAATAAAAGAGCTGCAATATTATATAGATACAGAGAGGTAAAACAGAGAATTCCTAACCTCAATTGTTAGTTCTAAAAGATCAGGTAGTTTAAGAATGATATGGTTACTTATACCTTTGAATTTTTCTTGTTAGTCTTGTTTTTCCCCGGACACTTTTAGGGTCAGGTATCATCTTTTTGTATTCATGAACTCATGAATTAGTTCAATCATTTATTCATTCAACAATTATCCATCGAGTACCTATTACGGCATTGTTACATCTTAAGTACTAAAACTGAGACTCATATATTGATATCATGAGGTTTCCATCAGAAGTTTGTTATCAAAATGAAAAAGCATAAAGATCAAAATCAGCAATTCCTTAAAATATTTATTATCGTTGCAATAACATTTATTATTTACTTTTAAGATAAGGCTAGAATATATGCTTTTATTTGATATGGCTATGGGTTACAGAACAGATATTTCCCAATTATTATGGAAGGTGGAGAGGAAATCCAAACATCAATAGCTACATAATACACATTAGAAAATATATTGTTACAGAAGAATTTACCAGAGTTCCCTTTTAAACAAGAAGCTCTTGGTTTGACTCTAATCCAGTTTACACACATTTTTATTTTTATTTTTTTAAAATTTTATTTATTTATTTATTTATTTGTGGCTGTGTTGGCTCTTCGTTTCCGTGCGAGGGCTTTATCTAGTTGCGGCAAGTGGGGGCCACTCTTCATCGCGGTGTGCGGGCCTCTCACCATCGCGGCCTCTCCTGTTGCGGAGCACAGGCTCCAGACGCGCAGGCTCAGCAATTGTGGCTCACGGGGCTAGTTGCTCCGCGGCATGTGGGATCTTTCCAGACCAGGGCTCGAACCCGTGTCCCCTGCATTGGCAGACAGACTCTCAACCACTGCGCCACCAGGGAAGCCCTACACACATTTTTAAATAAAAGCATATTATTGTCTAAAGTGACCTGTTCTTGTTATTTACTTTTGCATATTCATCCCCTATTCTATGTCTAGGATAACTTTCCTTTTTTTTTCTGGCAAACTTAATATGCCTAAAATATATAAACACTGCTAATATTGAGCACCTAATTTATACAAGTTGGAGAGATGTTAATTCTGCATGCTTCATCTCCTTTACATTCTAAGTAGATACTGTCATTATCGCCACTTTATAGATAGTAAAACTAAGGTTAAGTAAGCTGCCCAAAGTCATACAGCTTGAACTACAGAATCAAATCTGAGCAGTCTGTCTCCAGAACCCTCCCCATTAATCACTATGCTATACAACTCCCCATGAGCTTCATTGCATTTCCTGATCAAAATTTCATATGGTAGGGACTTCCCTGGTGGCGCAGTGGTTAAGAATCCACCTGCCAATGCAGGGGACATGGGTTTGATTCCTGGTCCGGGAAGTACCCACATGCCATGGAGCAACTAAGCCTGTGCTCCACAACTACTGAGCCTGCGCTCTAGAGCCTGCGAACCACAGCTACTGAAGCCCAAGTGCACCCTAGAGCCCATGCGCGGCAACTACTGAAGCCCGCACGCTCTAGGGCCCGTGCTCTACAATAAGAAAAGCCACCGCAGTGAGAAGCCCTGCACCGTAACAAAGAGGGGGCTCGCTGCAACTAGAGAAAGCCTGCGCGCAGCAACGAAGACCCAATGCAACTAAAAAAGAAAAAAAAAATTCATATGGTACATCAAGATGTTTCTAACACTTAAAAGTGTTGAACTAGGGGTCTTCCCTGGTGGCGCAGTGGCTGCGAGGCTGCTTGTCGATGCAGGGGACACGGGTTCGTGCCCTAGTCCGGGAGGATCCCACATGCCGCGGAGCGGCTGGGCCCGTGAGCCATGGCCGCTGAGCTTGCGTGTCTGGAGCCTGTGCTCCGCAGCGGGAAAGGCCACAACAGTGAGCGGCCCGTGTACAGCAATTAAAAAAAAATTTTTTTTTAAATTTATTTTATTTATTTTTGGCTGTGTTGGGTCTTTTTTGCTGCACGTGGGCTTTCTCTGGTTGCGGTGGGTGGGCGGGGGCTACTCTTCATTGCGGTGCGCGGGCTTCTCATTGTCATGGCTTCTCTTGTTGCGGAGCATGGGCTCTACGCACGCGGGCTTTAGTAGTTGCGGCATGCAGCCTCAGTAGTTGTGGCGCGTGGGCTTATTTGCTCCGCAGCATGTGGGATCTTCCCCCACCAGGGATCGAACCTGTGTCCCCTGTATTGGCAGGCAGATTCTTAATCACTGCACCACCGGGGAAAGCCCACGCATTTTGTCTTAAAAACAAGAACATGGGGCTTCTCCGGTGGCGCAGTGGTTGAGAGTCCGCCTGCCGATGCAGGGGACACGGGTTCGTGCCCTGGTCCGGGAAGATCCCACATGCTGTGGAGCGGCTGGGCCCATGAGCTGCGCGTCCATGGCCTGTGCTCCATGGCGGGAGGGGCCACAGCAGTGAGAGGCCCGCATACCGCAAAAAACAACAACAACAAAACCAAGAACATGCTAAAGATTTTTAAAAATCAACAAACTATGCTTTTTTTTTTTAACACGATGAATTTAAAGTAAATTAAACAGCATATTTCTCTTGTGAAATGGGAAATGTTTCCTTTTCTGTGAAGAGGGATTCACTAGCCTAACAATCCAAGCTACTTTCCCCTATGCCTCTTAGCTAAGGTAAGTAATTTGATTAATGAATTTTGGGGAAGAAACCAGGTATGTGTATCCCACTCAGTTCCATTCTCCTGATAGCTGGCAGCCTCTAGGTGTGTCCTGACTAATGTCATATGGGGAAAGGGGCTGGTCTCTTCAAGTGTATCCTGTGGTTTTTCAGCATTACCTGTGACAAGACAGGCAAATATGCCTGCATAGGAGTTCAGAGTTAGGAAGCCCTCATGCCCACAGATGTAAGCCATATTCTCTAATATCCGCTTTTAATATTAATAAAGAGGATAACTTGGTTCTTCACATACCTACCCTGTCTTATCTCTCAATTAGTTCAGATCGCAGGTGGGGAAGAGAGATAATGCTTACTGGGTTCCCTCAGACACAAACATGTGTGTGATCGATATTATTAAACAACATATTAAAATGAACTGACATTATTTTTAATAATAATTCTAAAGTATTTTATATTTAAAATCAGCTCTTCATCACAGACCATAATAAAATCGTGAAATAATTTTTTAAATTTCTAAGGAGTGATAAGATAACATATTTCTATGAAAGGGATGGTCAAAAAATCTTAAGCAAAGCTAAGGGCTATTAGGATTCAGGAGCCCATTTCCTCTATACTTTAGTTTCCCAAACATCCCTAGAATCTGGGCCACTTATCAAATTTGTAGATTATCAGGTCTCTACCCTGGACATCCTGATTCATTGAGTCTTGACTGGGGCCCAGGAATCTGTTGCTAACAATGTCTTTGATATGCCTCACCATTTGGGGAACTGGAAAAACATTGTCTTTCACCAGAAATGAAGAAAACATGTTTTATTATAGCTATGCATGAAAATTTAGGATGAAATTTAGCTTTGTATTATGACATCCAATAAATAAATTTGGGCTTGGGGAATTCCCTGGCTGTCCAGTGGTTAGGACTCTGCACTCTCATTACCAGGGCTTGGGTTTGATCCCTGGTCAGGGAACTAAAATCCCCGCATGGCATGGCCAAAAAAAGGAAAAGAAATTTGGGCTTGTTTTCCTAATACTTCCAAATAGATTACTTAAGAGAAATATTACAAAATTAAGCACAATATAAAATAAAGAAAAAAATTATCAAGATTTCTGGGTCACATAATTTGCACACAAAATGATAGGTACAGTAGCATTTGAATTCAAATCCCAGCACTGCCACTTTCCAGGTAAGTGACCTCATGCGAGTTACTTAAGCTCTGTATTCCTCAGCTTCCTCATCAGCAAAATGGAGATTGTGTTAGTAGTAACTTCCTACAGAGTCGTTTTGAAGATTAAATGAAATAATTAAAGTCTTCACAGTATATAAAATGAATAATTATTTGTTATGCATCTTATTAAACCTTGTTTTAATTAATTAAAATAGTTAATACACGTAAAGCCCTTAGGAGGGTGCCTGCACATAGTAAGTTATTATTACATAAAGTAATATTGAGATAATAATGACCTTTATTTCTATGATGATTTATGTTTTAAATCCATCTTCATATAAATATCCTTTCATTTGCTCCTTCCATTAATCCTGTGAGGTAGGTGTTATTAGCCCTTTTTTTTTTTTTTTTTTTTTTTTGCGGTACACGGGCCTCTCACTGGTGTGGCCTCTCCCGTTGCGGAGCACAGGCTCCGGACGCGCAGGCTCAGCGGCCATGGCTCACTGGCCCAGTCGCTCCGCGGCATGTGGGATCTTCCCAGACCGGGGCACGAACCTGTGTCCCCTGCATCGGCAGGCGGACTCTCAACCACTGCGCCACCAGGGAAGCCCCAGCCCTTTTTTATTAAGGAGGAAATTGAGGCTTAGAGAGGTGAAAAATTTACTCAAAACTTCACAGTGGGGAAGTTTTCCCTGGTGGTCCAGTGGTTAAGACTCTGCTCTCCCAATGCAGGGGGCATTGGTTTGATCCCTGGTCGGAGAAATAAAATCCCGTGGCCAAAAAAAAAAAAGACACTTCACAATGTATTAGTTGAGCCCTAATTAGAAGGCTGAATTTGCAGGATTTCATGAGGTGGATCTGTTTGTCATATGAGGGCCAGGACACAGGGAATATTTCATAACTGTTTGCAGGATACATCCTTTGTCAGATCTGTAACAGTTCCAAATCCAAATCAAAAATAAATCAAGTACAGGGCTTTTGTATCTAGTTTCTGAGGTATCTAGTTTTTGATTTGATTGATAGTCCAATAAGGGGGTAGAATATTGAAATCTGTTTCAGCTTAGAAAATTTAGGATGTAGAGTCCTTGTAGTGATGACACTGAAACAGGAGGGAAGGGGGCAGGGCACAACCTTTAAAAGAATGACATAGCCATAAGACATGACAAAAACTGGTTAGAACTAGGTCCAAGATGGCGGAATACTCGACTTCCAGTGCACCCTGAACCTCATCATATGCTCATTATAATACATTAGCATGCTCAATGACACACCCGCCAGCGCCATGACAGTTCCGAGGCTAACCATAAAAGGCCAAAAAGTGGGTGGTGGCCCAATTCCTGGAAATATCTGCCCCTTCCCACCAATAGTTGGAATAATCCTCCCACTCATTAGCCTATGAAATTACCCAGCCCTTAAAAACTAACCACGCCATATTTCGGGGCTTCGCTCCTTCTGAGATGGCCCAAACTCTGTGAAGTGTGTTTCTCTCTAAATAAATCCAACTTCTTACCTATCACTTTGTCTCTCACTGAATTCTCTCTGCGACAAGACATCAAGAACCTGAGCTTCATTAATTCCTGAGACCAGGTGTGTGATCTCAATTAAAAGACCAGGTTCAAGTCCCTATCTGAGTTGCAGGGTTTCAACACTCCTTGCATTCTTTCCTGCATTCCTGGTAGTAATGTGATTTATTCCTACTCTCAGTCCTTAAAAAGTATGTCTTTATATTCACATACAATATAAAAAAAGAATAAACATATTTACATACACATTAAAAGAAAAAGATTTGGAAGATGCACACCAAACAGTTAACAGTGGTTACTTCTGGGGAATGAAATCACCAGTCTGGGTACTAATTTTTTATATTATATACCTTTTTACTAGATAAATGGTTTTACAATGATCATATGTTTCTTCTGCATTTCAAAAACTACTTTGAATATTTGAAAAATCAATCACAAATAGAACTTAAACCAGGATGTCTTCTTTTCAAATAATCACTGCTCAGTCTAGGTTTCAGTCAACTAATCAAGCAAGCTGTTAGTTGCTCATCAAGCAAACTAATCTCAGCTGCTCCAGTTTGAATGTTGAATTCAGACTCACAAGTCAGAACCTTTAGATTGATAAATTTTGCCCAACTTGGTGTTATGTTCCATCTTCCTTGCTCTAATAAAACTCTTAGAATCCATTCTCACAAGTTTCCCAGTTTCCTATTAACACACATTTGCATATCTCTTAGGAACAATGCGCTTTCCCCCTTAGGGCATCCTGGGAGCTAACTGGCTTCTGGAGGCAGAAAGGAAGGTGGGGGTGGGTCTTCAGGAGATTAGGCATCCCCCTAGAGTGGGGGGGGGGCCCAACCCACGGGCCACAGACCCGTAGCAGTCCGTGGCCTGCTAGGAACTGGGCTGCACAGCAGGAGGTGAGTGGTGGGCAAGCTATCGAAGCTTCATCTGTATTTACAGCTGCTCCCCATCGCTCTCATTACCTTCTGAGCTCTGCCTCCTGTCAGCATTATGGTGAGTTGTATAATTATTTCATTATATATTACAATGTAATAATAATAGAAATAGAGTGCTCAATAAATGTAATGCACTTGAATCATCCTGAAACCACCCCCACCCCCACCCCGTCCATGGAAAAACTGTCTTCCATGAAACCAGTCCCTGGTGCCAAAAAGGTTGGGGACTGCTGCCCTAGAGCAAGATTACTGCCTTAAGGCAAGGTTTGATAGATCCTTAAACTCAGGCAGGGAAGGAGGTTCTATCTTCACCAGCAAGGCAGGTGCAGGGAAATTTGAAGGTACAAGATTCCCAGTTTTGTCTGAGTCCATCCAAATATCCCTAACTCAAGTCTCAAGAATTTCCCTCCTTCCCAACTAATATCCTAATCTTAACATAAAAGACTTGGTGAGGTTGTGTATTCTGTTGTAATTCTATCTGCAAAATTAAATTTGGGGCCTTGTCTGCCAGGCAGTTGCGAGATCAATTCTTTTAAGGTTATCATAGAATTTCTCTGGTTCTCTACCTATTCCTTCAGCTCAGAGCTCAACACCCAGACATTTTCATATTCTTACTGAATATTCTTTTTTATTTTTGGCTGCGTTGGGTCTTCGTTGCTGCACGTGGGCTTTCTTTAGTTGCAGTGAGCAGGGCCTACTCTTCATTGCAGTGCTCGGGCTTCTTATTGCGGTGGCTTCTCTGGTTGCAAAACACAGGCTCTAGGCACATCGGCTTCAGTGATTGCAGCACGAGGGCTCAGTAGTTGTGGCACAGGGCTTAGTTGCCCTGCGGCATGTGGGATCTTCCTGGACCAGGGATCGAACCCATGTCCCCTGCATTCTTAACCACTGCGCCACCAGGGAAGTCCTGAATATTCTTTTATTCTCCAGTACAACTAAAAGAAATCTCACCTTGTGGTCATCTTTATTACTATACTAGGCTAGCCCATACTTGAATTCTCAAAGCCTTGTTTTTTTTGGACACTTCCTCCCAAACAGATTACATTTTAAGGAATCATGTTGTTGTCCCATCCTGTAATGCTTAGTTTTATGTGTTAATTTGGCTAGGTTATAGCACCTAGTTATTCAATCAAACACTAACCCAGATGTTGCTATTAGGAATTTTGTAGGTGGGATGGGCTTAATTTCTGTTGTCTTTGACTTTAAGGAGATTATCCTCTATTATTGTTATTAATTAGATGATTATTCTCATCCAGTCAGTTCAATGGCCTTAAGAAAACACCCAAGGAAGACATTGCATCTAATGGGCAGTAGCTTCAGTTTCTGCCTGAGTTCCTAGCTTGAGGGCCTGCCCTCAAGGCTTCAGTCTTGCCTAGCCAGCCCCCAAGATTGCTTAAGGTAACAGTTCTTGCAATATACATATATATATATGTGTATGAGAGAAACAGTACATGTATGTATATGTTATATATATGATGGGTTCTGTTTGTATGGTAGAACCCTGACTGATACACATGTCATGGATTCAGGGCCAGCTACATAATTTGCTGGGCCCAGTACAAAATGAAAACATGAGAACCCTTGTTCAAAAAGCAGGAAACAAGTGCTATCAAAGGTACTAAAATATAAAACATTTTCCTTTAAAAATTTTTTATTATTTATAAAACATACAGAGGTGAGTCACAACATAAAATTACTAAAAACTGATTTTTGTGTCATAATGTTTAATAAATAATACTTTATTAATGTGATATCTTGATTGATCATAAGATTTTTCTGGCTTGCTTGTCTGCAAACTCATTATAGTAGGCCATCATGATACTTTTAGCAACTTCATTTTCAATCAGTGTAATTGAAAGCTACACCAGGTAGTCTTGGTAAATGCCAGATGGCAAATAATTTTTGATAATTTTAAAATTTGAAAAGGACTTTTCTGCTGATGCAACTGTTACTGGAGCTATTAAGAGTATTTTATAGAAAAAAAGGCATTATACAGACTATAATATTGGGCTAAGTTTCTGATAAATTATTTTGAAATATATCTTTTAATTTGTATAGATCTAATAATTCAGATGGAATAATTTTTTTAAAAAGACAACTCTGCATATACATCAGTTTCATTTAAGTCTGAATTTCATTGTAAATGAAAATTTAATGTTTCCTCTGACATTTCCTGTAATTGTAACAGTCATATAAGAAATTGAAAGTGGTTTTCTGATTTGTATAAATTCAAGATGGCTGTCTATGCATTCTTCAATTAAAAGGAAAAATTAATTTAAAATTGTCGTCATTCTTAATAATTTGTTCACCTGAAGCTTTGTGTGAAAACAGTATTCTTTTCTGTTAAATGTGACAATGTTTAAATTCAGTTTTTATTTGTAAACTCTTGGAATTGTTAAAAAAACAAAATTCAACTAAGTAAATTTAAAGGTCTAACTGACTTTATTCAATGATTCATGAATTGGACTGCATTCCATCTAGCAAATAGAAAGGAGCTCCCTCTGAAGAGCTGTACAAAATGAAAGGCTTTTATAGGAAGAAGGGGGTGCCACCTCTGTTTTCTGTGCTGCTGCTACCACCATCACCAATACCAGTCTGGACCCAGACCCTGGCCCAGCTATAGGCAAGTGTGCTGGGCTGTCAGACCAATTGCTGAACACCCAGGCTTGTCTGCTATGCCCACAGGTCTGAACCTGTGTCTGCATGTGCTGCCTCCTTTCTCCCCAAGTGTATCTCCCTTACCCAAAGGACTACTTTATTGTCCTGTTGAACTTCACTTACAAAACACAAGTTCAAAGATAAAATTAAGTATGAGGCCTTTCTGAGAGTGAGGCCCAGAGGCCCATGAAGCAGCCCTGCATGTTTTACTAGTGTTCCAATTTCACTTCATTTATGCTATGCTAGGTAAGCAATCCAATCCCCAAATTCTCTTCTTGAGAGTCTGTTTACTGAAAAATGAATATATGGTCAGTGTTTATGAAGACTGGGTCTTGTAGGAAATAGATGTCAAGAAGGAATTAGGAGCACAATAGATTTATTGAGGGTAATGTCTGTGAAAGATAAAAGGAGGGGGAACAGGAGTAGACAGGGAAAACCTTCAGACCCAGTGATTCCTTTAGAAATAAAGTAGCCTTAATCTAGATATTATAAAAATATTAAACTAAAAAATTTTAAAAAACCCTTAAAGAAAATTAAAATAAGGTTTTCTAATCTTTTAATTTCAAAAGAACTTTCAGGCATAAATAGTCATGTTTCAATGTAAATTTATAAAATTCATTTCAGAACTTCTTTTAAATTTTAAAAGTTTAAAAAACATTTTAAGTTCAAATATAAAAGCAGATAGATAACTTATGAATTAAAAAAATACCTCTGCAAGAATATACAATGGAGAAAAGACAGTCTCTTCAGCAAGTAGTATTGGGAAAGCTGGACAGCTGATGTAAATAAAGAAGTTAAAACACACCCTCACACCATACACAAAAATAAACTCAAAATGGCTTAAAGACTTAAGTATGAGACATGACACCATAAATCTCCTAGAAGAGAACATAGGCAAAACATTCTCTGACATGAATTGTACCAATGTTTTCTTAGGTTAGTCTGCCAAGGCAACAGAAATGAAAGCAAAAGTAAACAAAATGGGACCTAATCAAACTTATAGGCTTTTGCACAGCAAAGGAAACCACAAACAAAAATGAAAAGATAACCTTCAGACTGGGAGAAAATATTTGCAAATGATGCAACTGACAAGGGTTTAATTTCCAAAATATACAAACAGATCATACAACTCAATAACAACAACAAAAAAACCCAACCCAATCAAAAAATGGGCAGAAGAACTAAAAAGACATTTGTCCAAAGAAGACATACAGATGGCCACAAGGCACATGAAAAGATGCTCAATATCACTAACAGAGAAATGCAAATCAGAACTACAATGAGGTACCACCTCACACTGGTCAGAATGGCCATCATTAAAAAGTCTACAAATAGGGCTTACCTGGTGGCACAGTGGTTGAGAGTCTGCCTGCCGATGCAGGGGACACGGGTTCGTGCCCCGGTCTGGGAAGATCCCACCTGCCGTGGAGCGGCTGGGCCCGTGAGCCATGGCCGCTGAGCCTGCGCGTCCGGAGCCTGTTGCTCCGCAACGGGAGAGGCCACAACAGTGAAAGGCCCGCGTACCGCCAAAAAAATAAAAATAAAAAAGAAAAGTCTACAAGTAAAATATGCTGGACAGGGTGTGGAGAAAAGGGAACCCTCCTACACTGTTGGTGGGGATGTAAATTGGTGCAGCCACTATGGAAAATATTATGGAAGTTCCTTAAAAATCTAAAAACAGAGTTGCCATATGATCGTGCAATCCTACCCCTGGGCATGTATCTGGAGAAAACTCTAACTCGAAAAGATACATGCACCCCAATGTTCATAGTAGCCAAGACATGGAAGCAATCTAAATGTCCATCGACAGATGAATGGATAAAGAAGATGTGGTATAGCTTCTTCGCTGTAAAAACACCAAATGGTGGATGACGGCAGTGCTGCGGGAGGGCCCAGAGGCCCCGGGGCCCTGGAATGGGAGGCCCCAGTGTCTTCTGCAGAGGCTTTGGTAGCAGCGTCTGGGTCCGGGGTTTTGGCCCGGGTCTCGGTGGGGGCAGAGACGGCAGAGCTCACGGAGGCAAGGCTGAGGACAAGGAGCCACAAGGAGTGGCTCCCCAACACCAAGCTGGGCTGCCTGGTCAAGGACATGAAGATCAAGTCCCTGAAGATCTAGCTCTTCTCTCTGTCCATCAAGGAATCTGAGATCATTGATTTTTTCTTGGGGGCATCCCTCAAGGACGAGGTTTTGAAGATTATGCCTGTGTAAAATCACACCCGTGCTGGCTAGTGGACCAGGTTCAAGGCCTTTGTCGCCATTGGGAATTACAATGGACATGTTGGTTTGGGTATCGAACGCTGTAAGGAGGTAGCCACTGCCACCCATGAGGCCATCATTCTGGTCAAGCTCTCCATCGTCCATGTGTGGTGATGCTACTGAGGGAACAAGATCAGCCAAGCCCCATACCGTCCCTTGCAGGGTGACTGGCCACTGTGGCTCTGTGCTGCTGTGCCTCATCCCTGCTCCCAGGGGCACTGGCATCATCTCAGCCCCTGTGCCCAAGGAGCTACTGAAGATGGCCAGAATTAATGACTGCTACACCTCTCCCAGGAGCTGCACCACCACACTAGGTAACTTCACTAAGGCCACTTTTTTTTTTTAATTTTTAAAAAATTTATTTATTTAATTTATATATTTTTGGCTGCATTGGGTCTTTGCTGCTGCGTGCGGGCCTTCTCTAATTGCGGCGAGTGGGGGCCACCCTTCATTGTGGTGCACGGGCCTCTCATTGTGGTGGCTTCTCCTGCTGCGGAGCACAGGCCCCAGGTGCGAGGGCTCCAGCAGTTGTAGCATGTGGGCTCAGTAGTTGTGCCTCACGGGCTCTAGAGTGCAGGCTCAGTAGTTGTGGCGCATGGGCCTAGTTGCTCCACGGCATGTGGGATCTTCCCAGACCAGGGCTCAAACCCGTGTCCCCTGCATTGGCAGGCGGATTCCCAACCGCTGCACCACCAGGGAAGCCCCCAAGACCACTTTTGATGCCATTCCAAGACCTACAGTTATCTTACTCCTGATCTCTGGAAAGAGACGGTGTTCACCGAGTCTCCATATCAGCAATTCACTGACCACCTTGTAGAGACCCACACCAGAGCTTCCCTGCAGAGGACCCAGGCTCCAGCTGGAGCCTCCACATAGTTTTATATGAGAAAAATAAAGTGAATGAAGCTGGTTTAAAAAATAAATAAGATGTGAGATATATATATATATATATATATATATATATATATATACACACAATGGAATACTACTCAGCCATATAAAAGTATGAAATAATGCCACTTGCAGCAACATGAATGGACCTAGAGATTGTCATACTAAGTGAAGTAAATCAGAAAGATAAAGACAAATGCCATATGATATCACTTACATGTGGGATCTAAAATATTACACAAATGAACTTATTTACAAAACAGAAACAGGCTCAAAGATATAGAAAATAAACTTACGGTTACCAAAGGGGAAAGGGAATGGAAGAGGGATAAATTAGGAGTTTGGAATTAATAGACACAAACTGCTATATATAAAGCAGATACAGACCTACTGTATAGCACAGGGAACTATATTCAATATCCTGTAATAAGCCATAATGGAAAAGAATACGTATATATATGTATAACTGAATTACTTTGCTGTAATGCAGAAATTAACACAACATTGTAAATCAACTATACTTCAACATAAAAATTGTCTCTGTATTTTGGAGACCTATCTTCAAAAGGCCATGTTAACAATAGAAAATTATTTTGTTATCAACAGGCCAAGTGATTGAAAGGTTTAGTAGGTAAGCACAGGTCATTTTAGATACATTTACTTTAAAAATCTATCAAATTCTCTCCTTTCTTTTTTCCTCCTTTCTTCTCTCCCTCTCTCCTTCCTTTTTTTTTTTTTTTAAATACTTACTTATATGGCTGCGCTGGGTCTCAGTTGCAGCACACGGGATCTTTTTTGCTGCAGTGCTTGGGATGTAGTTCCCTGACTAGGGATCGAACCCAGGCCCCCTGCATTGGGAGCGCAGAGTCTTAGCCACTGAACACCTCTTTCCTTTAAAGTGCTGAAATATATTATTGGACATGTACTAAGTACTAACACTTGCTGGGCTCTTTGGCAATTATGAATGCAATCCATAACTGTAACATACTTACAATTCATAATGGCAATTATGGTTGATTTATGCATCTCTTTAGCAAAAACTTCTTGAATTCCCACTTGGTATTAGGCAAAGTACAAGCTACCAGGAATTCCATAGTGAATAAAGTATGCTCCTCGCCATTCCCCAAAGTACTTGCAATCTAGTGGGAGATGCACACACTGGTCAACAATAGTTACTTCCCCTTCAGCCCTTGCACCCAGAGTGAGACAAGAAGAGCAAGCCTGAGCCCAACCTGCAGCCTGAAGCTTGATGCAGAGCTGAGGCAACCTAGATCAGCTAAACCATAGTGGGCCTGCAGACCAGTAAGCATGAGAATAAATGCTTATTGTTGGTAAATTTATGGTGTGGTTTATTATGCAGCACATTGTAGTAAAAGTCTGGCTAATGCATATTCTGCAGTTTCTTTTTTCATCATTCTTTTTTGCATCTCAGATCCATGTGTGCTTAATTTCAGCCTAGTGTGCCCTTTAGAAGATCTTGAGTGTCTTTGAGTGGAAAATTCTCTGAGTTTACACTTGGTTAGAAAATTGTTAATCACGTGGTTTTTTTTTTTTAGATTTATTTAAGAGTTCCTTCTCTTTCCCCCATAAAACACACACAAAACTCTTCTGAAAATCAGCAAACAATCAAAGTCACCCAAAGCGTTGTTTTTTGAATTTTATTTATTTTTTATACAGCAGGTTCTTATTACTTTTCTATTTTATACATATTAGTGTATATATGTCAATCCCAATCTCCCAGTTTATCCCCTCCCCATCACTTGTTCTTAAAATATAATTTTTGGGTAAATAAGTGTAAGTTGACTATTATTTGTTCTTAAAAGAATAAAGATATTCTTTTGCCTTTGATTTGAGTTGTTGCGTTAGGTCAACTATTAGTATAATTATTGTCCACTTGTAGGAAATCTCTCTTCTCCCTGGCTGTTTTCATATATTCTCTTTGTCTTTGGCATTCTGAAGTTTCCTTATGACATGACTATGGATTTTGACTAGGCATAGGTTCTTTTTATTCTACTTAAAATTTATTGGGATTCTTGGACATGTAGATTAATGTCTATGGTAGGCAGATTAATAAACCCTCAAAGATGTCCATGTCCTAATCTTCAGAACCTATGAATATGTTAGGTTACCTGACAAAGATGGATTAAGGTTGCAGATGAAAATAAGATTGCTAATTAGATGACTTTAAAATAGAGAGATGATCTTGGATTATCCAGGTGAGCCTAATATAATCACAAAGGTCCTTCATTATGGAAAAGGGAGGCAGAAAAGGAAGGGTCAGAAATGATGTGATATGAGAAAAACTTGACCTGCTGTTGCTGGTTTTGAAGATGGAGGAAGAGGGCCAGGAACCAAGGAATATAGGCAGCTTCTAGAAACTGCAAAGGTCAAGCAAATAGATGTTCTACTAGAGACTCCAAAAAGGAACACAGACCTGCCAACATCTTGATTTTAGCCCAGTGAGACTTGAATTGGACTTTTCACCTACAGAATTGTAAGATAATAAATTTGTGTTGTCTTAAGCCATTAAATTATGGTAATTTGTTACATTGTGGTAGGAAACTAACAGTTTCTTTCACCAATTCTGGAAAAATTTCAGCCATTATCACTTTAATATTGCCTCTTCATTCTTTTCTTCTGGACTCTGATTCAACATATATCAACCTTTTTACTCTATCTTTCATGGCTTGTAATCTTGCTTTCATATTTGCTCTCTATTACATTCTGGGTAATTTCTTTAGATCTATTTTCCAGTGTACTAATTCTCTTTTCAGCTACATTTCTAATGATGTTTAACCTGTTCATTAAAATTTTCACTTCAACAATTATATATTTCATTTCTAGAGGTCTTATTTGGTTCCTTTGCAAATTGACTAGTCATTTTTTAACAACCTCTTGTTTCTTACTCAAATTTTCAACCTTATCTCTTATTTCTTTAAAGATGTTAAACACACTTATTTTATATTCTGTAGCAATTCTAATATCTGAAGCTTTTCTGAAATTGCTTCTAACTCATCATGCCTTTTTTTCTTGTGTGTTTTATAAATTGACTAAAAGCTCATGGCTCCTTTACATTATCTGTGGGAAATGTTTGAGGCCTGAGTTGAAGGGTGTTCTCTAGAGAGGATTTTCTTTTGCTTATACTAGCTGTCTATGGGTACTACCAATCTAGGACCAATTTAAAATAAAATTTCAGCATAAAGTGTTTGGGGCCACCTAGACATTAAGAACTGTGAAAGGTCTGAGATTTTACCTGCCACAGTTAGCCTGCCATAGTTGCATGGATTTTAGCAGAAGACATGCTACTCTTGTGACAGAGACTAAGGGCAGGTTATTACTCAAACCAATAACAGAGTGTCAGCATTTGTGTTGGCTCCCCAAGTCCCAATTCCCACAGGGCACACAAAGTGGGCTAGGTGACATCTATACATGCAGTAGGTCTCACTACCAGAAAGGAACACAGAACTTATAGAACATGGATATTTTATAATGGGCAGTAAGCATGACTGCCTTTTTTCCCAGAGGTAGACGTTATGGCTATTTTCCAAGGTTGTAAGCAAATCTGTCTCCAGAAGGAGGTGCCATCATTATCCTCCAAGACTGCTCGTTATATAAACTGTTGAAAAGACAGTACCTCTGCTCACAAGATGTGCAGAAACTTGACAGAGTCATGAAGAATTATCTCCTAACAAGAGGTAGTTTGATGGCTTCCCTGGTGGCGCAGTGGTTGAGAGTCCACCTGCCGATGCAGGGGACGTGGGTTCGTGCCCCAGTCCGGGAAGATCTCACATGCCGCGGAGCGGCTGGGCCCGTGAGCCATGGCCGCTGAGCCTGCGCATCCGGAGCCTGTGCTCCGCAACGGGAGAGGCCACAACAGCGAGAGGACAACGTACCGCAAAAAAAAAAAAAAGGTAGTTTGAATTGGGCCACGAATCTTTGCTTGTATTTGCAAATTATTTGGGTAGCTTTTCCTTCCCTTCTATCTAAAGCCAAGGTCAAGACAGGTAAGGTGTCCTAGTTTGTTTGTGAGGATCTCCTATTAGACTCGCTACCTTGGCTGGGGTCTTGGCCTTGTTTCCTGTTCCCATATCCTTCATGACCATTAGAACTCTAGTTCAAGGTCACCAGAATTTAGAAGATACCCTCCACCCCCTATAAAATCTTCCTTTTGTGCTTCTTTTCCTCTCCAAATTCCTGCTTTCACTTGGCTTTGGCCTCTGAGTGTTCCTTAACTTTTTGCTAGCTCAATAATGTATTTGAACAGATGTTTCTCATGTTCTATGAAGGTTTGTGTGTGTGTGTGTGTTTGTGTGTGTGTGTGTGTGTGTGTGAGAGAGAGAGAGAGAGAGGGTTATTCTGTGTCTCTAATCTCCCATACTGCTCGGGTGGCTGAAATGGAGGGAAGATAATAAAGATTGGAGCTTAGGGTATCATGAGTCATCTGTATGAATGCTGGATTCATCCAGAAATCTGGCAAGCTTGGAAAAGAATATACTTAACCAACATGATTAGGAAATGAGGTTTTTTCAGTTGACTAGATTTTTCCTCTAGTTATCTGAAGAATTGTCTGCTTTGGGAGTAATACCACCCCACATAAGGCTGTTATACACAGGAAGCAAAGCCTCAGGATTCTCTAAGTTGTATATAGTCACTGCACACAGTTGTGAAACAGGAAGGAAGGGGGCAGGGCACTACCTTTAAAAGAATGACACAGCCATTGAGGATAAGACATAAACTGGTTAGAACTGATTCGGCCCAAGATGGCAGAAGATTCGACTTTCAGTAGAACTTGAGCCTCATTATATGCTCATTGTAATACATTAGCATGCTACAGGTGCCATGACAGTTACAAGGCCGACCATAAAAGACCAAAAAGTGGGCGGTGGCCCAATACCTGGAAATCTCTGTGCCTTCTCCAAAATAGTTGGAATAATCCTCCCACTTATTAGCCTATGAAATTACCCAGGCCATAAAAATGGCCCACACTCTGTCTATGGAGTGTGTATCTCCCTGAATAAACCTGCTTTCCCATTTAGTTCTCAGGGCAGAGTCCCCTTGGCTGCCTGCTTGTATCCCTCACGAGAGTCCTATATTAATAAATCTACTTGCCTGTCACTTTGCCTCTCACTGAATTCCTTCTGTGCCGAGACATAAGGAACCTGAGCTTCAGGACTTCCATGGTGGTGCAGTGGTTAAGAATTCGCCTGCCAGTGCAGGGGACATGGGTTCGATCCCTGGTCTGGGAAGATCCCATGTGCTGCGGAGCAACTAAGCCCGTGCGCCCCAACTACTGAGCCTGTGCTCTAGAGCCCGTGAGCCACAACTACTGAGCCCATGTGCCACAACTACTGAAGCCCGCGTGCCTACAGCCCATGCTCCGCAACAAGAGAAGCCACCGCAAAGAGAACCACGTGCACCCCAAAAAAGAGTAGCCCCTGCTCGCCACAACTAGAGAAAGCCTGCACACAGCAAGGAAGACCCAATGCAGCCTATATATATATATATATATATATATATATATATATATATATATATATATATATATATATATATATAAAAGAATCTGAGCTTCAGTAGGTCCGGATACCACGTGAGTGATTTTAATTAAAAGTTGTGGGTTTCAGTCCCGGCCCGTGGGCTCAAGTCCCAATCTGACTTTCGGCTACATTCGAATCCCATGTGAGGTGTGATTGGGTTTGAGTCCCATTGTGAGACTAGGTGTGAGGTTTCAGCTGCATTCGTTGATTACTTTGTTGGCAATTTTATTTTATTTATTTATTTATTTATTTTGCAGTATGCGGGCCTCTCACTGTTGTGGCCTCTCCCGTTGCGGAGCACAGGCTCCGGACGCGCAGGCTCAGCGGCCATGGCTCACGGGCCCAGCCGCTTCGCGGCATGTGGGATCTTCCCGGACCGGGGCACGAATCCGTGTCCCCTGAATCGGCAGGCGGACTCTCAACCACTGCGCCACCAGGGAAGCCCTGTTGGCAATTTTAGAAATGCTGCATCTGTTCAATTTCATACCTTTGACATAGTAACTACTTAGATAACCGTGGTGTTAACACACTCTGAAAATTTGCTACTCAGTGTGGCCCAGGATCAACAGAATCAGCATCAGCACCAACTGCATGCAGTTAGAAGTGCAGACGCTCAGGCCCTTCCCCAGCCCTACTGAATCAGAATCTGCATTTTAACCAGATCTTCAGGTGGTTCATCTGTACATTAATGTTTGAGAGGTACTGCCCTAGAAAAATGCTTTAAAGGTGCAGTTGCTGATGACTCTAGCAGTAATAAAATTTGGAGGTGGTTATAATACAATGGAGAAAGCATGATTTAAAGAATCAGAGTTTGAGGTCCACTCCTAAATAACAGTGTGACAGCAAATCACTTAACATATCTAAATGTAGGATCTTATTTCACAAGATTGTTAAAGGGATAAAAAGATAATGTATGCTAAAAACTGCCTATGACAGTGCCTATCACATGGTAGGTATGCAGTAATGCTAGTTTATTTACTTTCCTTTTTCATGTCTTGCCTGGAGAGAATAAAATAACTTTTCCCTGTATCACTCAAGTGTGTAGAAGACACCATTTTTATAAATCCATAAGAAATGATATGTATTAAAATAATGACCAGTTGTTCATGAATAGGTAAGATATAAATTATAAAAGTTTCCATAAAGAATGAAATAGTTTATGAGACACATACAGAAAAGTTTAAATTAAAACAAATTAGAATCAGTGAAAGTAGAATAGGAAAACACCTACCACATAGCCTAACACAGTTACTATAGGCGAGTTTGAAATATTAACACTGAGCTTCCTAATCACCAAATCAAAAAGGAAAACTCAGTAAATTACATAAGGAAATTATTCCAGAGACAATTTCCTTGGTATTAAGGTCCAAAAGGACCTTAATAGGTCCTTTTGGACCTTAGGTCCTTTTCCAAGGAGCATCAAACATAGGTCCTTTTCCAAGGAGCATCAAACAATTTAATGGGATATATTTCAAGGGTGCAATTAGAAAGTAGTTGTTAAGAAAATGAAAATGTGACTTTTACGGGGTCTATGGTTCTTTATACTTGCAGACTAAATACAGATGGAATATAGACTGAATTTTTTCTTCTTCCTTAATTACTAAAACCCAGCAGAGGCTGAAAAAAATTCTTAATAAGCTTTTTAGAAATGGATTATCTCTAATTCTTGGAAGACTTAATTTACACAATCAGAGGAATATTTTATGTATCAGGTACAGATGGGGATGCTAAAACTTCAGGCAGAATTCTTCTAATCTCTATAGAAGGCATGTAGACAACTGGAAGAAAATATCCTTTTGTACCTACCAATAGGGACCAACCCTTCATCAGCTTATAAATATTATTAACTTGCTCTTCCCATGAGGTTCACTCGCAGTAAAATAAATGAAGGTGTATATAGATATTTAAAACCTCCCAACTTAAGCCATTTGATATCTTATGTTTTATTATGATTTAAATATGAAAATATTAGCATAGAATTCCTATGAATTTCCTAACAGTTTAAAACAAAAATGCATGATCAGAAATGTTTGGGAGATACCCTATATGAAAAATAGTATGGCAAATTATCCATAGTTTATAAACTATTGTGAGGTTTTTTGTTTGTTTGTTGTTTACTCCACACTATAAATGGATATTCCTTTTTATTAATACAAATTAGATCTATACCATTCTTTTGTTTTTTAATTTTATTAATTTATTTATTTTTGGCTGTGTTGGGTCTTCATTTCTGTGCGAGGGCTTTCTCTAGTTGCGGTGAGCGGGGGCCACTCTTCATCGCGGTGCGCAGGCCTCTCACTGTCGCGGCCTCTCGTTGCGGAGCACAGGCTCCAGACACGCAGGCTCAGTAGTTGTGGCTCACGGGCCCAGTTGCTCTGCGGCATGTGGTATACTTCCCAGACCAGGGCTCGAACCCGTGTCCCCTGCATTAGCAGGCAGATTCTCAACCACTGCACCACCAGGGAAGCCCTATACCATTCTTTTAAATGGCTGCAGTGTAATCCACTGAAGGGATATGCTATTATTTATTTAACCATTATTTAAACTGTTTCTAACTTTTATCATAAAAACCATAGTCACGTTCATCTTTGTACATATAACTGCACACTTGCCTGATTCTTTTCTTTTTTTTCCAGTTAAGTTAGTGCTTTATTTCTTCATTCTCTGTAGAATACTGATTCTGTAACACTGAATACCGTCTGATATGTATCATCACAACAAAACTTTCACTTTATGAAAGATTAGCAAAAATACATCAGCAAGGATATAACTAGTGCATTTACTAAAACATATCATAATCATAAAACCAAATGATCACACACAATAATCTTCATATAGGACATACCATTGATATTGTTCCTGTTCAACAAATTTTGGATTTCATCCTTATTATGTTTCAATACTCTTATTGATTTATTTTAGGTTCAGCTAATAAAGAATTAACATTTCAGAAGTGTTAAGACTGATTAGTATCATTGCTAACATATATTAATCACCTGCCAAAGACACTAGCTCGCCTGATTTTTTTTAAATTGAAGTATAGTTGATTTAAATATTGTCTTAGTTTCAGGTGTACAGCACAGTGATTCAGTTTACAGGAAAAGGGTGCAAAAAGGGGTAGTGACGTGACAGCATTGGAGAAGAGGAAGGAAAATACCAGAGGAAATGACAGAGCAAAATGAATGAAAAATACCCACAACCAGACACATCCCTGTGAAAGATTATATCTTCAAGATTACAGAACAGATGCTAAACATTTCTATGGAAAAAATAGGACACTTAAAAAGGGGTAAAACAGTCTTATAACACATCTGAACCACTGAATGTTAGAAAGTAGTGGGGGTAATGCCTTCATGGTTCTGAGAAAAATTCATTTTTAACTCGGAATTGTATACCCAGACAAAAAAAATAATCAAATATAAGAATGTGGAAAGCAACCAATCTAATCCTTGCTCATTGAGGAGGTCATAGACTATCTGGGAAGAAAGACAGATAAACATGGTATGTATAAGATAAGCAAAGTGCAGAGAGGTCTCACAGGCTGTTACCAGTACGGATGAGGGGCACCCAACCTAGTCTGGGGGAGGGAAGAGAAGACTTCCTGAAAGAGATGATCCCGAGTTGAGCCTTAAACCATGAGGAAACAACTTAGTAAATCACTTCAATAAATTTCCTTGACTTAGATACGACTGTTAAGAGAAGTTTTATCCATATTCAAATTTGACTTCCACATAGCTTATAAACTGGTCATGACTAAGGTCATAAGCATTAAAAAATTCATGACTTTGCTTACTAATTCCATCACATATGCAGTGAACCTGATATGCAAGATTTGCAGCTCAGTTCTTCTCACGACTAACCCATTGGAAGCTGGGCACACCGATCTTTCCTTTTTTAAAAAATAAATAAATTTATTTATTTATTTATGGCTGCATTGGGTCTTCGTTGTTGCGCGCGGGTTTTCTCTGGTTGCGTCGAGTGGGGGCTACTCTTTGTTGTGGTGCGGGGGCTTCTCATTGCAGTGGCTTCTCTTGTTGCGGAGCACAGGCTCTAGGTGCGAGGGCTTCAGTAGTTGCAGCACGTGGGCTCAGTAGTTGTGGCTCGTGGTCTCTAGAACACAGGCTCAGTCGTTGTGGTGCACGGGTTTAGTTGTTCCGCAGTATGTGGGCTCTTCCCAGACCAGAGCTTGAACCCGTGTCCCCTGCATTGGCAGGCAGATTCTTAACCACTGCACCACCAGGGAAATCCAACCTTTCCTTTTGACTTGAACAAACTGTTGAAACCATCACTTTATTCTTTCATTCTCTACCTATGTCAAATAAACTCATTTTTTAAATGTTTAGATCAAACTTTTCAAATTCCTTACTGGCATGTGATTAGGCCCTATTAATTTCTGGGTGGTTATCATTTATTTGTTTTTTTGTTTAACACCTAGGGCAGGCTGCATTCTGGTGTCAGGGAACAAGTCATGCTATAGTGGGGCTAAGAAATTTAAAGAATGAAAGGATAGGGACTTCCCTGGTGGCACAGTGGTTAAGAATCCGCCTGCTAGTGCAGGGGACACGGGTTCGAGCCCTGGTCCATGAAGATCCCACATGTTGCAGAGCAACTAAGCCCGTGTGCCACAAGTACTGAGCCTGAGCTCTAGAGCCTACGAGCCACAGCTACTGAAGCCTGCGCACCTAGAGCCCGTGCTCTGCAACGAGAAGCCACCGCAGTGAGAAGTCCGCGCACCGCAACAAAGAGTAGCCCACGTGCAGCAATGAAGACCCAACGCAGCCAAAATAAATAAATAAATAAATTTAAAAAATCAAATTCTTTAAAAGAAAATACATGTAGCATAAAATTTATTAAAAAACCACAAAATAAAGCCCAGTCTGCGGATCCCAAAGATCCCCTCTCACTCCCACTGAATGTGGTGTGAGTTAAGTCAAGGACCATTTTCTTCCCTTTTTCAGGATGGCCCCTCATTCAGAGACAGAGTCAAAGCTCAGGCACTATCCTGGGTTGAATAGCGTCCCCCCCAAATTCATGTCCACCTGGAATCTGAGTGTGATCTTATTTGGAAATAAGGTCTTTGTAGATGCATACAAGTTACAACAAGGACATACTGGATTAGGTTTGGGCCTAAATCCAATATGACTGATGTCCTTTTAGGAAGAGGGGGATTTGGACACAGACACAGATGAAAGAAGGCCATGTGAAGATAGAGCCAGATGTTGGAGTTATGCTGCCACAAGCCAAGGAATGTCGAGGCTTACCAGCAACCACCAGAATCTAATGGAGAGGCATGGAACACATTTTCCCTTTGGGCCCGTAGAAGGAACCAACCCTCTGTACATCTTGATTTCAGACTTCTGGCCTCCAGAACTGTGAGAGAATAAATTTCTTTTGTTTTAAGACACTCAGTTTATGGTAATTTGTTACAACAGTGCTAGGAAACTGACACAGGCATCAACCTCTTCCTACACCCTATCAGCAGCAGGTGGGTATCCCTCCCTTAGTCTGGCCTGCATCCTCATCCAGTAGGGAGAGAGATCTGATTCTTAATCCCATTGCCTCCCATTCCTCTTCTTCAGCTTCCCTGACATTGACTCTGTACTGAAGAGACCAGAATCTGTTTCTCCAACAGCCTTTAAGCTTAGACCATCCTTATTAAAAGGAGCTTTGTTCTCAGACTTTAAACCAATGTTTAAGTAAAATGAATATGCCTCCCAGAAGCATAACAGGTATTTACATGTAAAATCTGATTGGCCAGAGAACTGTTGCTGGTTGAGTGGAAAGAGCAAAGGCAAGGAAGCCCTCTTATACATACTGAGACAATGAACATCTCAGTGGCAGTGGCAACTATAAATTTTCTGTATTTCATAAGCTCTATGACTCTTCCATGCACTGAGAAAGGGGAACTAGTGACTGATATCAACCAAATATGAAGAAAAAAAGCAGAGGCGGTAATTTTAACATACAAAATAGAGTGCGACAAAAGGATAAATGTCTCATTGGGATACTTTGATCTTGATAAATGACACTGATACTTGGCAGTGCAGTCTTTGTTCTCTATTGTCTTAGAGACTGGGGATTAAATCCTATCATTGACTGACTACACAAACTATCCTCCTGGATCCTCAGTATTTTTATCTGTAAAATGGAGATAATGCATACCTTCCTCCCATGGTGGTTGTAAGGATTATATATTTAGCTAGCTTATATAAAATGCCTAGGATTCAGTAAATGTTAGCTCTCATTCTCACTCCACTTACTTGCCAAAATCATCATTCCTTCTTCAAGCCCCCTGCCCTTACTGCCACCGCTTTTTTTCTCTGCATTTGATCATGCTTCCCATGTCATATAGAAATGAAAAGTTATTACAGATCTTCCTTGATTTACGATGGAGTTATGTCCCGTTAAGCCCATCGTTAAATGGAAAATATTGTTAAGTTGAAAATGGGTTTAATACACCTATCCTACTGGACATCATAGCTTAGCTTGGCCTACCTTAAATATGCTCAGAACACTTACATTTGCCTAGAGTTGGGCAAAATCATCTAACGCAAAGCCTATTTTAATAAAGTGTTCAATATCTCATGTAATTTATTGAACACCGTACTGAAGAGTATTGGTTTCGCCTTTTCTTTTTCCACCAGCTCTTTTCCTTCAATATAGGAAAAGTTCCTATAATGAGTATCACCTCACACTGGTCAGAATGGCCATCATCAAAAAATCTACAAACAATAAATGCTGGAGGGGGTGTGGAGAAAAGGGAACCCTCTTGCACTGTTGGTGGGAATGTAAATTGATACAGCCACTATGGAGAACAGTATGGAGATTCCTTAAAAAACTAAAAAGAGAACTACCATATGATCCAGCAATCCCACTCCTGGGCATATACCTGGAGAAAACCATAATTCAAAAAGATACATGCACCACAATGTTCATTGCAGCTATTTACAATAGCCAGGACATGGAAGCAACCTTAATGTCCATCAACAGAGGAATGGATAAAGAAGATGTGGTAAATATATACAATGGAATATTATTCAGCCATAAAAAGGAATGAAATTGTGCCATTTGCAGAGATGTGGATGGACCTAGAGACTGTTACACAGAGTGAAGTAAGTCAGAAAGAGAAAAACAAATATCGTATATTAACGCTTATATGTGGAATCTAGAAAAATGGTATAGATGAACTTATTTGCAAAGTGGAAATAGAGACACAGATGTAGAGAACAAATGTATGGATACCAAGGGGGGAAGGGGGGTGGTATGGATTGGGAGATTGGGATTGATATATATACACTACTATGTATAAAATAGATAACTAATGAGAACTGACTGTATAGCACAGGGAACTCTCCTCAATGCTCTGTTGTGACCTATATGGGAAGGAAATCCATAAAAGAGGGGATATATGTATACATATAGCTGATTCACTTTGCTGTACAGCAGAAACTAACACAACACTGTAAAGCAAATATATTCCAATAAAAAAATATATATGAAAAGTTCCTTCCCCTTATTAAACACAAACTAATAACAAAACTCTGAACCTCCCTTGACCATGGTAGCTACAATCCTATCTATCTTTCTCCTTCCTTTTTAGCCAAGTTTCTACTTTTTTTCATTTAAATTTTATTTACTTACCTTTTGAAAAGGCAGTATTTCATGGATCAGAATTCAGAAAGGTATACAGTACAAATTCTCCCTCCTACCTCTGATTCTCAAGCACAGTTTTCCTTCCCTGAGCAGTTTCTTGTGGTCCTTTTACAGATAAGTCATGCATACACAAGAAAGTATGTATTTTTTCTTTTGTATAAAAATGTTAGCATATTATGGACACTCTCCTGATTCTTGCTTTTTTTTTCACTTAAAAATATATTGATATCTTGGAGGTCTTTCCATTTCAATACCCAAACAATTTCCTCATTGATCAGGTCTTCTGAAAAGTAGATGCCAAGATGGGATTAGACCTGTAAGACACTTATTGGAGGAAATGCCTGTGAGGAAGAGAACGGGGTGGGGGGGGACGGGGGGGGAGCTGAAGGAGCTGTCAGATCGTGAGGCTAATCTGCCCCTGTGAAGGAGAGAGGGGAGGAAGGAGGGTTGGATAGGCAGTGACTCAGACTGCAACAGAGTTCAAAGGAAGTGTCAGACAGGCTTATGCCTGGGGAGTCCTGGCTCAACTCACCTGTCAGAGGAACTCTGCATCTTGCAGGAATGGACCTGCCTATGCAGCACTCCCAGCATAGTATCCTGCTATGGTCAGTCATAGGCTAGGAGCAACCATTGGGGACTGTGGCCTCATTGCAAATGCAGTGGTAGATCCAGAGCTTAGCAACTGGGGCTTTCTTGCAAGGAGGAGATTTGAGGGGCATATTTCATAGCTTTTGAATTATTTTTAGGGCTGCATAATAATCCATTGGTGCATGTGCCATAATTTATTTATTCAGTCCTTTTCTAATGAACACTTTTGTTGTTTCCCAGTCCTTTCCTAGTAGAAACAATGCTCAATGAATAACCTTAAGTTGTATCATATTGCACACATGGGGAATTCCACAAACTGGGCTCCTGGGGAAGCAGACCTTGATATGGAGATTAACATGTAATCAGTTTATTACAGAATGTTGATGGGATCAATCTTGTGGAAGGAAAAGGAAGAAAGCAGGATGGGGGAGATTGAGAAGTTGGTCTGCAATGCATTCTCAGTGACGGTCTGAGTCAGCCCAACAGGGAGTTCTGAAGATAGGATCAGGGTTGTCCCGAAGCGGGGTGAGAGGTCTGGGCCTTTATATCCCTGCATTAATCAGTCATTGGATGTAGGGTGTTCCAGGAAAATGGTGAGGTGAGGTGAGAGGAGGTGGCTCTTTAGACAAGGCAATTCCTGAAGAGGGCTGAGAGCTGAAGGCTGCGGCAGCACTCCCAGCAGCTTGGGGGAATAGTACATCCTTTAGTCCTGAAGGGGTGTGTGTCTAGGAAGGCTTATCAGAGCATCTGCCACAAGGAGTATAATTGTAGGATACTGTTATGTAATTTTGATAGATATTGCCAAACCAAAATCTAATGTATGTATTGGTACATATTTTGTGAATATATACTTCCACTGGCAATGCAGGAGAATGTCTGTTTCCCCCATCCTTGGTAACAATGGTGTGGTCAAACTCTTTTTTTTTTTTTTTAAAGATTTAATGCTATTTATTTTTGGCTGCATCGCTCTTCGTTGGGGTGTGCGGGCTTTCTCTAGTTGCAGCGAGAGGGGACTACTCTTCCTTGCCGTGTGCAGGCTTCTCACTGTGGTGGCTTCTCTTGTTGCAGAGCACGGGCTCTAGGTGCGCAGGCTTCATAGTTGTGGCATGCATGCTCAGTAGTCGTGGCACACATGCTTAGTTGCTCCGCGGCATGTGGTATCTTCCTGGACCAGGGATTGAATCCGCGTCCCCTGCATTGACGGGCGGATTGTTAACCACTGTGCCACCAGGGAAGTCCAGAAGTATTTTTTTGAATACACAATATTGATTACTTCTTGGCTCAAAAGTCTTCAACGGCTTTTTATTGCCTATAGAATGAGGAAATCTAAAGCTTCTGCTTGACATATATAGGTCTTCATATTCTGACCTCTGCTTATCTCTCCAGTCTCTTCTTAGCCATCATCTTTTCCTGTCTTAATCTGTGATGTTCAAGCTATTTGCATTTGTCAGAATATATCAGGTTCTGTCAATGATATATACACATGCCATTCTGCCAGAAATAATTCTTTTCTACTTCCCCACTTGTCCTTCAAATAAGACTATTTAAATTTTGGCTGAAAACTACCCCCTTAATGATGCCTACCCTGACTCTTCTGGAAGTCCTCCTATTCTACTATTGCTCTTTGTACCCACATAGTTTTTAATTTGTTTGCATGTTTATTTTTTCAATACATTTTAGTCCCTGATGGAAAAGACCAATTTTCATCTGGTATCTCCAGCACTTATCATAGTGCTTGGAAATAACAGAAACTCAGATACTTCATGATTTACTTCAAGATCTGAGGAAGTTTCCCAGGAAACATTGTTGTAGTAAGTAAACAATTCCCCCCACCCCACCCCCACGCCTCTCTCTAGTTTTCCAGGTTTCTTCCAAAACCTAGCAGGCGGGTCACTACTATTAACTTTCCTTACCACTTCAGGTAGAATTGACTATTTCCTGCTCTATGCTCCCACTGAATGTGGTGTGTAAGTCCCATCCTAGCACCATGTTTAAGATTGCATCCCAAACATTTGCTACGTTTTATGCATGCAATAATGAATCAACGTTCACCTTGATAAAGGAGACTTTCTTAAACATTCTAGGACAACGACACCATTATGCATAAACCGTTAAAATCCCTTTACAATCCAACCCAAATGATTGTTTTCAAAACGCTGCGTTCCGCAGGCACCTTAATTGTCCTTAGACAGATGGCCAAAAGCTTGGCTGTGGGAATCACATATGGTAAGAGGAGGCCATGACTAGAGCGCCAAGAAAAGGATGATTGGCTGACTAAGGCGCAGAAGTTACATGTTCTCTGGCCGATGCTAGAAGTAGGAAACCGCTGAATGTTCAGCTTTTGAAATACGGTTTTTGCATCGTAAAGAAAAAAGATTATCCTATCAGGAAGAACCTAGCACATCCAATTACCAATCAAGAGTCGGAAAGAAGCCAAAGCCTGGGGATACCCACGCACCAACGAGGACGTCATTCTCTCTTCTCCGCCAATGAGCGGCTGGATGGGGGCGGGGTAAGAGGCGGGACAATTGCTACAAAAAAACAAACAACAATCTTCAGTACAACTGCCCTATCCACAGTCCTTCCCTCGTAAACCACTGGAGCAAGCTCCTGGGCAAGGCGCTTGTTAAACACTTTCCACTCTCCTTCTCGCACGGGGGCAATTATAATAGAGTATCTTCCTTGCACCAGAACAAGCGCCTTCTTTCCACCAGCTCCCACAAACTCGCAGAAAGCACACCACAACTTTGCGCTTTCTACCTTAACAAGAACTGGTGGTAGTCCAACGCTACCTGAGGGGGGGCGGTCTCAGTGCGCAGGCGTGCACGCCTTGTGAAGGTGGGGCTGTAGTGTCCCACGGCAGCCTGGGAGTTGTATTTCCTTCAGCCGCAAAACTCAAGCCATTCCTGAGGCCCGAGGAACTACGTTTCCCAGGAGTCTCCGCGATCTCGGGGCGGGCGGGCTGGTTCGTTAATGAGCTCGAGGAAGCCGCGGCGCGGCCCACCAGGTTCCAAAACAAGGAAATGAAGGGGGGAGGCGGGACTGGGGGTTCCTGCGGGAGCTGCCGCCGCCGCTGCCGCGGAGGAGGAGGAGGTGGAGGAGGTGGTTGCCGCGGCCGCCGAGGAGTCCCTTGCTGAAGGCGGATTGCAGGGCGGCGGGCGGCGCGCGCGCGCGCCCGAGAGGTGGCCCGAGAAGTGGAGCGGCGGTCGCGGGGGGAGGAGGAGGAGGGACTGAGCGGCGGCGGCCCCCGCGTTCCGGTGCCTCTATGGGGAAAGCAGACAATGGATTATGATTTCAAGGCGAAGCTGGCGGCGGAGCGGGAGCGGGTGGAGGATTTGTTTGAGTACGAAGGGTGCAAAGTGGGACGCGGCACCTACGGGCACGTCTACAAGGCGAGGCGAAAAGATGGGTAAGAGCAGGGGCGGGGGGGAGTAGGCTTGCTCGGGTCCTAGCTCTGCCCGCGACCGCGCGGGATGGGTGGGTCGGAGCCGGGTCGGGCCGTGCCCGGGGGGCGAGGCGGAGGTGGTCGCGGGGCCGCGTCCCGGGGCAGACTCTGAGGGACGTGGGTTCTGCTCGCCCCCCGCGCGGCCCCGTCGCACCCCTTGAACTCCCGCGGCGCAGCCCGGTCGGGGGGCGTAGGTCCGGTCCTGCGGGGCGCCCTCTGCGTGCATGGAGCTGGCGGCGGGACTCGAGTTGGGACCTCGGTGGGAGGTGGAGTTTGTGGGTGTCTGGTCTCCAGGGGAGACGCGGAGGGCTGGGAGAGCTCCGCCGAGGAGTTGCCGCTCCGGCCTTGGGCTGGTGACGGTCGTGGTGGAACTTCCAATCGGCTGAGCGCCTCCCGGGGGCGGCGGTTTGAAACCTAGCCGAGGAGTCCGTCGGCCGGCCGTGCGTCTGGGTCCTCGCCAGCCTCACGGATCTGAGCTGTTGGGCACCTTCGCCCTTGGGGCCAGCCAACCCGATGGCCCCTCCGCGCAGTCCCTCAGTCCCAGTCGTATACCCGGCCACTTCTCCACGCCGCTTCGCCTGCCTCCGATTTCGATTTCTCACGTTCTCAGTTCCGCACCTTCCCTCGAATGTAGGACCTTCTGAGAGGTTAACCGCGTTTTGCTCGCAGAACTTCAGAGTTTGCTCTGGTAGCTCCTTTCCCCGCACCTTGGGTATTCTTAGGTCCTCCCCTCCATCCTCTGCCAAATGACTGCGTGCTGAGGTTTATGGGGCACCTAGATTATCCAGAACGGAATTCGAGTAACACAGTGTGTCTGAACCTTTGTCTTCCTGGGAGTTGAGGGAGAATCGTAGGAATCCCTTAGGAAGCCCTTACTGATTGTTCTCATAGGAGAAGGAAAGCTGGACGTTGTATTGAGAATGCCTATCCTTCGTACTGGAGGGCACACGGCTCGTACTCCAGGAAAGGTGGAACCAGTTCTCTGCCTGCGAAGGGTGGGTTAAAACCATTTGTCACCTCAGGGCCCATCTTGGCAGGAGTTCCCCTTCCCCAGAGTTAGGGAGCCCGGGAACATCTGCGTATCCCGCTTAAACTTTAAAGACGATCAAACTATGTGGATGAGTTTTTAGGATCATAGCGAAACATTTCTGAATGAATTGAATATCAGCCACAGTGATATTAGTAAGACCTGAAGTGCTGCTTATCGTTCTGCACACTCTCTGGGTTGATTGATGAACTCTAGGACCAAAGTAGGTAGGGGGGTTTGTGTATGTGTGCGCGCGCGCGTGGGCGCGCATGGTGAAAACTACAAGGTACTTTACAAGTGTAAAGGATTATTATTATTGCAAATAATTTCTTCTCGTTGTAAGTGAACGGACACCATAGTACTCAGTTGTTTGTAAACTTTTCTCATAATTCCTTAGTTAATTGCCAGGTGTCCTTGGATGAGTGTCTTGGAATGTGAAGTACTGTAATTAACTTGTGTTTTGTCTTTGGAATATCCACTCTACTTGTTATATTGGTGTTCCTGTGGGAATCTTATCAGATATATTTGGAGAAAGCACATCTAGCTTTCCTATTTCGGCACTGGCATTACAAAACAAATCAGAGGCGGTGTTTTTCATACTCCTCATGCTAACTTTATAATATATTTGGACTGGAATTTTAAAAATGTATTTTAATTCTGTTTTTAAAAAAAGTTTTTTGTTTTTTAGCAAGCAGCTTTTAACAAAAGCTAAATTCTGCTTCTGAATTGTATTTGGATAGCACGGGCTACAACAAAGAACAGATAATTTAATTCCCGCTTATATTTGTTCTTTGAATATTTTCCCCTCTTATAAAATTCTTGATTTGAATACACTTCCTTCTTGAGTGAAATTTGTTTAATTAGAATTAATAAAGCTTCTTTAGTAGAGTAAGATCAGTTTGTATATCTTCAAAATATATGCTTTTAAAAAAAACTTTCAGGATCTGAAAGCATTACTTTAAATCACTAAATTACATGTAAGACAAATCAGTATAAAGTTTTTTTTCTTGGACCAAGAGTCTAGTTGAGATTTAAGGCTTTATAGTAAACACCCACGTCTCTTGTGGGTTGGTAGCAGGATTAGTTTTATGTTCATTGATACCGGTGATTTGAAAGAACAGAAAGTTTTTAGTGATGGTTCTAAACTGATACAGATTCGCATAGTAAAGGATTTTACACTCAGATCATAGTAAATTACAGTATAGCTCTTTCCAGAATTTATTTTGGTTAACTCAGATGTATAATGCTATTTTAGGGAGCAAGAGAGAAATCACGTGAGTACCTTAAAGAGGAACTATTCTGGTGTATGTAATGTAGCATATAATCCCAAAATTGTTCAGGTCTCTAGAAGAAACACTGGAAGAAGTAATGTAACATAAAACATCATTAGAAAAGCCTCTGCTTATAGTTTAATACTAGAGTTCACAGAACCTTAGAATATTGTTTCCCTTGAAATATGACTTTAACTTAGGCTGTATTAATTATGCTACATAAATTTATAATGGACTGGAAATGCAAGATTTACATCTGGGTTTTTCACCTTTAATAGCAATGTTATTTGTTCCATCTTTTTGTTTTGAAGGAAGGGGGTCTTTTGACCCAGCTATCCTTTTTTTTAAAATAAAAAATCAGGCTTAGAAGTTATTCTTGAAGAGAAACCAGTTTAGAATATTTCTAGACTTTTTATGAGCAAGAATTTGTAATACAGTTTTCAACATTAGGAAAAAGTCACATAACAGTGTGGTTACAAATCTCAAGGCCATATTTATCAAGTTTGAAACACTTCTTGTTTTGATTGATAAAGGAATATTGTTAAAAAGTTCTTTTGTGAATAAGAGATTAAAGCAAACATGATTCCATAGACTAGTGTTATGTCTGAAAACTGTTGTACCCAACAATACTACTATTCAACTTTGCAGACATTCATTTAGTCTTTTGAACCACTCCAATAAAAGAATGCTGCTTTTTGGAGTTATTTTGAAATATAGTAATTGAAAGTGAAATGGCTGACAGAGTTATCTTACTGAGTTTCAGTTTTGCCTTAGGGTTTCAGATGAGAAGTCGTTGGTAACTACATGTTTTAATGTCTGTCATGAATCCTTCACAATAAGTGTAGTATGATTTTAACAGGTTTTTCACATTTTGTTCGTAGTTAAAATAGATAATTGTATTTGCATTTTTTTGGAGACCTCCCAAAGATTAAAGATGTATCACTGTGATCATAGTATTTTAGAGCTTTCAAGAGTTTCAGATCATCTAGTCTAATTTCTTCTTTTTACAAATTAGAAAACCAGAGCTTTTAGAGGTTGTCATGCCCATAGTCTTGGCAAAGACAAGCCTGTAATCCAGATCTCTTGAGCTCTTGTACTTCCTAATGTGTTTTCCCTCCTAATACCTTGGGAGAAAAAACAAAAAAGACCACATTGCTTCCACTTTTGACAATCTTATTGTATAAACTTCTTCCATGCAAAGGGTACTACATCTGTACCGAAAAATATGGAAAAGGGAAAGTATCACATATCAGGGGCATTTTAAAAATGTAGGAGTTCAGGCCTGGAGATTCTACCACATGCAGTTGCTTCTCTTTATCTGGTTTCTCTTCATCTTCAGTCTCATTACTTTTGGCCATCATCTCTGATTTGCATAATAGCCGAATTGGTCTCTGCCATTAGTCTTCCCTCACTGAAGTCCAAGATCCAAGTTGCTGCCAGTGTTAACAAAATAAAATCAATCATGTCATATCTCTTCTTGTAAAGCTGTATATTCTCTGTGGCTCATACGGTTACATCAGATCTTAATTCCCTAGTTTGGCGTGTAAAGCCATTTGCATTTGGATCTTAAAGTCTTTAGTCTTTACAGCCTTTACGCCTGCCACCACCTCCCTCCTTTTTTCCCAGTGTGTTCAAGCCATATGCTTCTGTAGCATTCAACTGCTCATTTTTTTCCTAGGATTTGCTAAGTCCTTTTCATGTCTCATTTTCTTTTTCTGCACTCAAACCAGAATGGTGTTGCTCTGCCATTCCTTTCTTCCTTCCCCCTCCCACAAACCTGGGGAAGTCCTGCTCCCACTTCAATATCCAATTCAAATAGCTTTTCTTCTAGAAGTCTTCCCTTAGTTACCCAGTGTACTCATTATCTGTGCTTCTGCCCCTCTTGTTCTTATGTGTATAATATCACTGTGATACTAGTCTGCTCCATAAACTATTAACTACAAATGGATCATCATCATCCTGTTTCCAGCAACTTGTACAGGGTTGGGTATGTAAGCACACTCAAAAATTGTATTAAATTAAAAAAAAATGCTCTAAATTGGAAAACATATATATATTTGTTCTGGTAAACATACTTAACTGGTGTTTTCAGTAATTGTTTTGAAAGCCTGAAATATGGGGATGCTATATGAGATAAGCAGTTCAATGTAAATATTTATGTAACATTAACTAGGTCTAGTGTAATTTTTTCTGTAAGAAATAATGTGCTGCTTTTCAAGACAGTTGATACACTTCTGGTAATAGTTTGATAAGTAACATGGGTAATTTTTTGAATTATTAAGCACTTTTTTTTCTTCTTAGGCCAGTTCTTCTAAAATTGCTAGACTATAGTAATCTGTCTTCTGTGCTTTACTAGCGATGTTATAGAGATGCTTAGAAAACGTCAGCATTCAAACATATTTTAGGAAATTTTCTGGTATTATGGATTCATGTTAAAAAAACTAAATACTTTTATCACTTAGTAAATCAAGTGGACATCAGCTTGTTTAATTGGTTCTTTATGCACTGCAAGCCTTCAGAACTTTGTTTTTGGAGCCCAGGGGAATGTTCTTTTCAATGAAATCTGATTGTCTAGAGCACTGGCTGACAAACTTTTTCTGTAAAGAGGCAGAAACAAAATATTTCAGGTTTTGTGGGCCATACCTACCATCTATGTCACAATTACTTGAATCTGTCATAGTAGTGCCAAAGTATCCACAGACAATGTATAAATGAATACAAATTAGAATGTGTTCCAGGAGGAAAAAAAAAAAAAAAGGTGGTGGGCTGTACTTGGCTCACAGGCTTTAGTTTGCCAGCCCTTAGTCTAGTGCAGTGATGTCCAGTAGGACTTTCTGCAATGATGAAAATGTATCTGTGCTGTCCAGTATGGCAGCCACTAGCCACGTGTGGCTCAAGGAATGCAGTTAGTGTGACTGAGAAACTGGCTAGTAGCTGTGATATTGGACTTCTCAGGTTTAGAGTTTTTTGGAACAAGCGGCTTAGCAACACAATTCGTAAATCCATGAAGTGACCTTTTAATAAAAACGTATAACTGATGGTGTGGACAAATGAAATAGGAAAGTTTGTATTTTTTCTTTCAAGTAATAGAAAATTTGAGTATTAGTTTGCTAATACTTGAACTGAAAAGCTGTCAATTTGTGAATGGAATCTATCAAGGATATTTGATTACTATTCAAAAAAAAGTATTTCATTTTATAAAAAGAGCATATGTGTTTAGTAAGTAGTAAATGTGTGTGCATAAAAAAGCTTATATAATCTGGTTGCCACCCTCCATGTTTTGCCAAATCTGTAATTTGTGATACATTCAATGTGTTTGTTCTGAGTATTCTGATGCTTCAATAAATTCTTCAATGGCAAAAAAAAAAAAAAAAAGATTATACAACATACTGTAAGCCTTCCCTTTCCCAGTCACCCTTTTCCCTTTCTAGAGGCAACCATTCTTGGTTTTCCTTTTTAGAGAGATTTTCTCGGAGGTGTGTGTGTTTAATGATAAATGGTAGTGTGCTGTACTGTTCCTGCTGTATATTTTTTAACCTTGTATATAACCTTGAAGATCATTACATATGTTATGTACAGAGATGCCTAGTTCCTTATAATAGTTTCATTATATTACATTGTATTGACTTACATACATTTAACTATCCCTCTTGATGGACATTTAGGCTGTCTCCAGTCTTTTGCAAGTACACTGTGGTGAATATCCTTAGTAGGTACAGTATTTTGTGCATATTAGTATCCCTGTAAGTTAAGTTTCTAAAAGCTGCTTACTTTTGGAAGTAATGCCTTGAAATGATCTGTAAATATGATGATGTACCCGATATAAATCTCTAAAGACTGGAGACAGGAGGGCTGAGAATAAGGAAGAGAAATGTTAAGACTTTAAAAATAATAATTATTAATACATACAAAATAAGTTCTAAATTATTAGTTTGCATAGGAAATGCAAGTTACTGTTTTAGCAGCATGGGAAAGACATGTCAGTTTTAGATAGGAAAAAAGTAGATCAATGGAAAGGGTTTTTTTTTTTCAGTACAATGGATATCAATATTGATGAATTAAGAATTTTTACTTTTGTGTACTATATTTTTGAACTGGATATACTGGATAAAAAGTTAATATGTGGTGTTAAATTGTGTCTTTTGCAAAATTCTGAAGTAGTGTAGTGTGGGTTAGACATCAATATAGAAGGCTTGAAGGCAATATATTGCAATTTGGAATTTTCTTGGTGGTAAATGATTAGACTAAGAGTATTCGACTAATGTGTTTTTAAAGATCAGCTTGTTTGTTATCTTGTGATATTGTGACTATATAATTTAGTGCAGCTTTGGATTCCAAAATAAAAGGACACTTTGAACATTTTGAATTACCAGCATGACTATGTCTTTGAAAACAGGTAGTTTTTAAGGTCTAGAACCATAAAGAGGTAGCTAACAGAGCTATTTAAAGATTTTTGTCCATTTATAAATAGCTGATAGTCCAACACTTCCTGTAATAGCCATTTTGAGCATGCATTGTGCAGGATAAAAGAATCTCGAGAGAGAGGACAGGATGTAATTCAAGATACAAGTGTGCAGCAGTAGTTTTTTATTGAGGGTGTGAGTTCTTATACAGAAGTGGGTGATGGATCGAAGAGAAATAACCTGTAAAGTCCTCAAATAATTTATGTCCTTATAAAATACTTTTAATTTCTAATTGAGTCAGCCTTTCTAAAGGAAAAATATACCCTCCTTACAGAGGCTTTGAACTTGTATATTTTCTATTTAAAAATATTATTTCAGTGAGACTTTGTGGTTGATCTCAGTTACTAAGATGAACGTGATCAGCATATGGATTTAATTACCAGGTAGGCCAGCTAACTTTGTTTTGTTCTGTGATCACAGACCAAAGCCCTGTCATGGCAAACTTTTGCAGATATCTATAGATATTTACATTTGGACAGAAAGGTAAGTCTATGGCTGCTGGAAAAATAAGGTAAAACTTTCACCTCATGGGTGGGTTAGTTGCATCTTTCTGTAGAAAAGTTATTTTAGTTATGATTGTTAAATAAGCTCATTGGTGAGAGACCTAAGCAGTTTGAGGCACAAACTATTGTTGCTTTTTACAAAAGTTAGTTTCCTTTTCCCCTTTCCCTTTTACAATTATATTTGCATTAAAAAAATTAATTAAGTAACTTATTTTTGGCTGCATTGGGTCTTTGTTGCTGCGTGCAGGCTTTCTCTAGTTGCAGCGAGCGGGGGCTACTCTACCTTGTGATGTGTGGGCTTCACACTGCGGTGACTTCTCTTGTTGCAGAGCATGAGCTCTAGGCATGCAGGCTTCAGTTGTGACATGCTGGCTTAGCAGTTGTAGCTCGCGGGTTTTAGAGCACAGGCTCAGTAGTTGTGGCACATGGGCTTATTTGCTCCACGGCATGTGGGATCTTCCTGGACCAGGATCGAACCCGTGTCCCCTGTATTGGCAGGTGGATTCTTAACCACTGCGCCACCAGGGAAGTCCCTAATTATATTTGCATTTTAAGAGTGACTTAAACCTGAGTGAATCCTATTGTTTTGGATTTTGGTGCAAATTATAAAACTGTTTGTGACCTTCCTTTCTTCTGGAAATTTATATGTAATTTGAGCTTGTGTAATTTAGAAATCCAAAGTTCTATTAACTAAGTTCTCAGCAATCTTTTCATCTTTATAATTTGTATCAAAGTGGAAATATTTTTATTTTTATGCTATTAATATTTATCAAATTGGACTCCCTGGTGGTGCAGTGGTTAAGAATCCACCTGCCAAGGCAGGGGACATGGGTTTGATCCCTGGTCCGGGAAGAGCCCACATGCCGCAGAGCAACTAAGTCCGTGCGCTACAACTAATGAGCCTGTACTCTAGAACCCGCGAGCCACAACTACTGAGAAGTCTGTGCTCCCAGAGCCCGTGCTCCGCCACAAGAGAAGCCACTGCAATGAAGAGTAGCTCCTGCTCGCCATAACTAGAGAAAGCCTGCATGCAGCAATGAAGACCCAATGCAGCCAAAAATAAATAAATAAATAAAAATTTATCAAATAATAGTTGCACATGATTAAAAAACTCCAACAGTACTTCCTTCTCACTGCCCACTCCCAAGCCCCCTTCACTTCTCAGAGATAACCAGTGTTAACTGTTTCCGTTTTAAGTTTTGCTGCTGCTTACCATTATAACTTTAAGTAGCATACGTATACTTCTGTCTTATCAACTTTAGGCAGTTTCTGTTGACTTTCCATTAGAAGAGCTGAGCAATTTTGAGAGATTTCACTATCCCCTGTTTTCCGTTTTCCCATCTCAACCTTCAAATTTTTTATCTTTGTTATTTAAATTTTTTTGGTGGTGATTACTTTTATGACTTTAAGCTATAAACTTAAATTTCTTTTTCTTGGTTTGTCAATTCAGATATTATCTGTGGTCTTCCTCGTGTGAATGTTAAGGAAAGTAATAAAGTTTTTTCCTGTTCTTTTTCTCTGTCTCCTGATTTTTAAAGTATAATTTTTATAGCTTTCTAGTTTATCCATTGCTTTTTGTCTATGGGTTGATTTAAGAAAGTGAACACTGGAAGCCATTCAGCAGCTTTAAAATATTACGATTATGAAATTATTTATTGCTGAATGAATTAGTATATCGAGACCCATAGAGAAGGAAATGTAGGCTTGTGTACCAAATAAGTGCTGCTTGAAACAGTCCTCCACGTATTAATGCCCAATGGATTTTCTTTATTTTGCCCTTTTTTCAAGTCTTCTGGGTCATACTCAGCTAGCAGATTTCTTTATATCCCATGGTTGGTTTTACTTGGATTCTTTTTTATTCTCGTTGGTTAGTTGATATCTTTTTAAGTAGCTTTTTCATATAGGATGTGTAGATTTTCTGAGTTCTTGCATGTCTGATAGTGTTTTTTGTCCTCATACTTGATTGATAGTTGGGCTGAATATAGAATTCTATATTAAGAATATATTTTTTCTCAGAACCCAAAACTATTGCTTCATGGCTTCTGGCATTTCTTGTTGCTCATTGGAAGTTTCTTTCTGGAAACTTGTTTTTTTCCTCTGTGGAACTCCTAGGAGTTTTCACTTGATCCGTGCATTCTAAAGTTTCACCAAAGTCTGTCTTGAAAGTGTAAGTCTTTTTTTTTTTTTCCCCTTCATTTATCTAGCTTTGTTTCTTGTGTCTTTTATACATTATTTATTTTTTGAATAGATGATCTATGAACATAACTTCAACTTCAAAAGTTAAAAGGTGGTATTCAATAGCTTTAGTAGCATTCCTCCTACCTTCATGCCTTCACTTCCCATTTCCAATCCTGCCAGTTTCTTATGGATCTTTTAAGTGGGCCCTTTCTTTTGTCTTTGGTTTAGGGCGATTTTTATCTCCTGTTATTTAGTTCTTCTTCTGTTACCTCTTTTGTTCTCTTCTTCAGGTTGCTTATTAAGAAATGTTGACCTTTTTATGCACTATATTCCCTGTCTCAAATTCATTCTCAAAATTTTCAACTCCTTCCCATCTCCATTCTGGATGATTTCTTTTATTTAATTTTCTAGATTACCAATTTGGTCTTCAGTTGGGGTTGCTATTCTTTTATTCAGGAAGAACTGGATTCAGGAGTCTGCCTGAATTCAACAAGGCATTGTTTTAATAAAATAAATAAATTCCCTATTTATATTTAGGTTGTTTCTGATGTTTCACCATTATAAGCAGTTCTTTAGTGATTTTTTGGTTCTTTTTGCTATTTTTAGCTTTTCCTTCTTTTTCTTATAATCTGAGTGCTAGACCGAGACAATGGGAACATTTTCTGTTTTCACTCATAGAGAAATTATATTTTACTTATCAATGTGTAGGGAATTATAATCAATATAATAACTTACTGAATTCTACTTTGTGTCTGATGCTGTGCTAGCTGCAAATTTGAGGCCCCTGTGTTTATAATATAGTTGGAAGGATTGAAACAAAATCTCTGGTTTACACTTTCCTAAATTTGTAAAAGCTGGTTATAATTCTTTAAAAATGTTCTTACTCAAACAGCTATCAAGAAGGGCACAACAGAGGTCAGTCAGGATAGGCAGATGCACTAGTATAAGGGATTGCTGAAAGGGGAAAGGGACCATTAGAAATGTCAGTTAGCAAAGACTAACACTTTTCTTTTTCCATGGCCGTGCCTTGCGGCTTGTAGGATCTTAGTTCCCTCACCAGGGATTGAACCCAGGCCCTCAGCAGTGAAAGTGCGGAGTCCTAACCACTGGACCACCAGGGAATTCCCTCTTTGTTCCTTTTCTGACATTCTGGTCTTAGCTAAGGAGATCATTTACTTGCTGTAGTGGCTGCAAACATGTATTTAAAACTTTTGAGAGAATACAGTGTTCCAGGGAGACTACTATAGTTATTTATATAAGCAGGATAATTCCCAATGTCTGGAGTGTACTTCAGACCCATCGTCTCCAAGACCCAAACCAATCAGAATCAAATAAGTCAAAGAAAGACTCTGTTAAATAAGTAACTTTCTTAAGACAACTGGCTTGTTTAGTGATCTTATGTAGCTGGGTCTCAGTTTTCCCAGAAGTGTCAATCCAAGTCCAGTAAGTGGTGTTTGGCCATGTCATAGATACCTCCTTCCTCAGTTAAAAGATAATCAAGGGTTATCCTGTTATCAGGAACAACCTGGCCAGAGAGTCTAGAGATTTTTGTTGGGCCGCTGTTGCTTTAGCAGTAGTTTTTGCAGTATCTTTAACAGTTAAGGAGAGGTTCTTGATCATAGCCTCATTTGCACTTACTCCCTAGCCAAGGGAGGAGGGATCTGCCAAAGGAAGCGAATTTGAATCATGAATGCCTCCTGATAATTTAAAATTTAAGGTTTCTGTAGACCACACAGGCATTTTTATTCTGGTTACCTTCCCTTGTGTCCCTTTCTTTGTAAAGAGCCTAAATACAGGTTTCCCTGTATTTAGGCTCTTTACAAAGCGGGGGTTTAACCAGAGACAGGGAAATAAACCCCCAAATTTAGGGAGTATGACGTGATAGAGGGGGACTGAGTTTGTTCCAAGAAAGTGAGGCATTGGACATCAGGGAGAATTTTGTGACAGGCAGAACAATAGGATCACCAGAATCATGGCAAATTCAACAGTCATTTGGAGGTTGGATTGCAGTGGCCTGGGGTATGTAGACAATGGCATTTTATTTCCAGGCCAGAGCATGGTAAGAAGTGTACAAAAGAATCATAAATACCTTCATGGTGTAAGAATTAGGAAAAGTATGGTCAGAGAGGGAAGGAGGAATGGAAAGAAACTTTCCTGATCTGACATTTTAGGAGGAAGCAGTCTACGTAGATGTTGGCTACTTCGTTCCCTAGTCATTTTGATTTCGAAGCCTCCAGCATTTGCACAGGGCAAGGTGTCACGTGGAACCTTCTTCAGTTGTAAAATATGTACCCAAGGTTTTACACCTTATAATTTACAGTGGTGTCAGTGGTAAAGAGTTCTTGGTAGCGTCCTTTCCGTGAGTCTCACTTTTGCAAAAGCATCAGAGTAAAACAATAACTGTCTGTAAATGACAAAAGACTTAAAAATGTCCATTGCTAAAGATCTGATGAGAGTTCATTATTGACAAGGAAATTTGGTTATTTCTGTGACACAAAACATTTTAAGATTATAACTAGAATTATAATCTTACGACTAATAATATTCTACCAGGGCATATCAGGTTTCTAGGAATTTCATACAATTTCTAGAACATGTATCTTGATACAAAGTTTAGCATTACTTCTTACTTGACAATGCTTCCCATGTAATTTAACATATCAAATAAGCCTAACTAGTTTAATATCTCTCTTTTTATGAGGAGAGAGAACAAATTTCCAGGGTCCCTCTGGAAAATCCCAAAGTTAGTTGGAGGTCAAAAAGACTTCATTTAGAATTCAATATTGGGAAGTTTGTCAAAATATCAAAAGGTTTTGAACACTTGACTAAAAAAGATCACAGATCATTATGAAACAATAATTAATTATCCATTTAACCAAAGTGACAATTAAGGATTTCAAAGGCAAATACAGAAGACTACATAGTTCTGAGCAAAACTTTAATATTGAGAAAACTAGGTTTTTTCAAGTAATCAAAGACCTGGTGATAAAGATAACACGAAGCACAGGAAATTATTTTGATAAAACACAAAATTGTTACTTTCTAGGCAGATGAAAGCAAATTTTAGCAGATGAAAGAAAATTAAGTTTTCGTTTTATATAAGTACAGTATAGGTATTAAAGCTTATTTTAAAAACTGTTATAATAATAATTCAATTTTTAGCCAGTTTGACCACACAAGATTCCTGTTCTCTCTCTTTGTCTGTCTCCCTCTCTCCTCAACTTTTTGTGTCCATAATTTGTCCCTTTTTCTTTTCTTTCCCATTCTGAAATAACCATCTATACTTTAGGACAACATTACCTTCTTTTAACCAAAATACATCTCCTTTTCTCATACATTTTCTTTTTGAAAACACACATCCTACTTTCCTTGCATACAGAGATGTTTCCCTTATTATTTCTAGTCATTTTAATTACTTATATTAGAATTTTTAATCCTTAAAAACCTGATTTCCAGTGAAAATTAAGAAGTAAACAATTGTGAACTGTTACTGGCAAATTTATGAATACATTTCATAATTTCTTAAGCATATTCCTCCTCATATTAAATTTTACAATGTAACACAAAATATTTTTAATAAAAGACCCAAATATTTTTAGTTCCTCTATGAAAGGAAGCCCAAATTTGGTAAACCTATGTTCAATAACTAATGTTTTAGTATTTTATCTTATTTAGAAATGGTCTAGCTATTCAATGAATCTCCATCATTTAACTTATCTCAGTATATCTTTAAGGTTTCAAGTAACCAAAGAGATTTTTATTTATTTATTTATATTAATTTTTATTGAAGTATAGTTGCTTTACAATGTGTTAGTTACTGAAAAGATTTTGGAAACTATTTTTAAGTACATATACCATAAAGCACAATTATTTTTGAAGTTTATTTACAAACTTACATCTATTTATGTCACTTGTTCTTAACAATTAAGTTTAGATTACTCATGAGAATTTCATGAGACATTAACAGCTAACTATCATCTTAAGTTACCTTTCTTGCTGACAAATTCTGTAACAGATAACATGAGCTTGACTTTTGGTACACCTTTGTAGAGTAAGTTTTTTTTTTTTTTTTTTTGTAGAGTAAGTTTTATATTTAATGTTGATAACTCTAAGGACTTGCCTATTCTAATTAAACCAACAAACTTACACTGGCTTTTATTTACTAAAGATTTATTCTAGATCACATGAACTTGAAAAAAGTGGGTTTTTAAATTTCTGAACGCATACTTGATTTGCATAGCACTTGTTTGTTTTTAAGCCAATTAAATAGAGCTTTTTACAAATTAATTCTGGCAGTATCATCTGAAGGTAGGAAAATATCACCCATCTATAACATACATGCGTGGACATTCATAAACGTTCAGACTGCAAACAGATCTTGTAGCTTCCATTCCAACATTTTAGCTATGAGATAGGTATGATATGCAAAAATCAGTAGATTATAAAAGAACAGTTGGGTCCAAATTGTGTTTCTGGCAGATGGAATAAGTTAAGGTTACCTGCTCAGATGCTTGAACTTTTCACTAATATTTGTGGAGAAGACACTTATGATTTTTCATTCACCTAGTTTCCAGATAACATTTCACCCCCTTTTTTTCTTTCCTTCTGATAAGAACTGCCTCCCTGAAGTTCGCATTTCAAAGATAGGGCCTTCAGTTTCTAGGGAAGACCAGGCAGAACATTTATATCTTGAAGGCACAGAGAAAGAATGAAGGTTCCTCCTAGAAGGACTTTTGTTTCCTAAGGCCAGAATGTTAATAATACCTATAAACCTTTTGAGATGAATAGGGGAGGTTTTGGGATTGGTTAAAAAGGATAGGTAGGTTTTGAATTTCTTCTAGAGCTGCATTTATAAGACGAGGACAGTTATTTTTAATTCCTTGAAGAATTGAGTTGCAACCAAAATGACTTCAAAGGGCTGACCCTCCCATCTGACTGCATTATTTTCAGTTTGCTTCTTTATGTCAGGGAGAAGAGCTTCAACTAAGATAGAAATCAAAAGATTCCTGTGTTCTAGATCTAGACCTATTTGTCTTTGGAGTAGTTTTCCCCACTCTGGGGACATAGTTTCCTTTCATTTCAGCTTAGGAGAGAAGGCCTAAAAGAAAGTTCCTGTCAGGCTTTGAATATCGCTTACAATTTGGCCAACTTCTGACCCAGAGCTACTTTAAAAAAATCCTTTCAAATATCTTATCAGGTTTCAATTGGGACTAACAGTAAATATTCCTGGCAGTGTTGGACAACCCTTTGGACTCAAGAGGCATCTCCAAAGAGGTTGCAAAATATACTACCTTTTCAAGAGCCTGAGTCACTCTCAAAGATACCCGGAAGAAAGAAAGACTTAGACAATTCTCAGGACAAAAAAGAGACACACAAGAAGGCAATAGGTGTCTCTAGGAGAGAAAGGATTAATAACCAGCGGGTGTGGATTTGGAAAGGAAGGGACAACATGAAATTTTACCTCTCTCTTTGGCACTACAAGCATATATTTAGGAGAGCTGACTCTGGTAAGATTCTCATCCTTTGCCAGGTTCTGACGATTTTCCCAGGATCCCATCTGCAGACTTCAGAGTGGGGGTTAAAGTAGAGAGTGTACCTTTGGTATCTACCAGAATTTGGCAAGATTTTCCATTAATTTTAATTTTAGTTTCCCATTGGTGGTTTAAGGGAATAACCAGAAAATCCCCCAGAATCTTGTCAACCCTGAGAGAGGCCCACATGGGGGCCCACCTTTGAGGGTAAATATGGGGGTGTCTGTAAGGCCACTAATTGGGAGACTTTTGTTTATGGTCTTGTAGTCTCTTCAGAGTGGAAAGATGATTCAGACAGAGGATTAGTAGAATGAGTGCTCAAGTAAAGTAGGATAGAGGGGAGTAGTAGGACTCACGTAGGTCTTGTAGTCCTGTTTTAGGTACCTCTTGTGTCTTTAATTTTTCATTAGCATTTTACTATAAGTCTTTCAATGAAGCTATTTTACTTATTTATTTTAAAATATTTATTCATTTATGTATTTGTTTACTTGGCTGCATTGGGTCTTAGTTGTGGCCTGCAGGATCTTTAGTTGCAGCACACGGGATTTTTTAGTTGTGGCCTGCAAGCTCCTTAGTTGCAGCATGTGGGATCTAGTTCCCTGACCAGGGATTGAACCCAGTGCTTCCTGCATTGGGAGTGTGGAGTCTTAGCCACTGGACCATCAGGGAAGTCCCAAGCTATTTTAGAATCTTGAAGCCTTTTGGAAGCTTCTGCATGTTAATTAAAATAGGTATCCCATTCTGTTTGTTTGCTTTGGAGTCCTTGCTTTCAACTGCACTTTTTTTTTTTTTTTTTCTGTACGCGGGCCTCTCACTGTTGTGGCCTCTCCTGTTGCAGAGCACAGGCTCCAGATGCGCAGGCTTAGTGCGGCCATGGCTCACGGGCCCAGCCGCTCCGCGGCATGTGGGATCTTCCCGGACTGGGGCACGAACTCATGTCCCCTGCATCAGCAGGCGGACTCTCAACCACTGTGCCACCAGGGAAGCCCCTGCACTTTTTAAATGATTGATCTTGTTTAGTTGGAATGTTCCCCTTAATGACCATTATAATTCTAGGTTGTCTTAGTAAGATTTTGCCATTTTTATAGATATCAACAGCTTCCAGGACCATAGTTCTTAGAATTAAAATAAGCAGTTGTATCAGAAGGTGATGTGCTCAATCCTTTGAAACTTGAGGATCCTATTTCTTTACCTATACTTTGGGTCTCTCGGAGCAAATTAATACCTAATAGGGATGTGCTGCTTGGTTGGGGATTTTGTGATGTTTTACAGTGTATCTTGTTGCACAGAAATTTTCTTGAGGTTGGTGGGTGACCTAGTGTTAAATCTAACCTGTTCCATGACCAACTTATTCTAGCATGGGTGTCTTAGAGCAGTGAGTACTCTAACAACTTTTAGGTACCTGACCTGTACCCATCAGTGTTGTCACTTTGGCTTCTGAGATTCCCATTCACAGTAGATCTATTATTCCTTTACCTCATGTGCATAGTAACAGAACCCAACAGTAACCAAGGAAATGGAACTGTGGACACCAGCAGTAACCAAAGAGATGGTATTGTGGACTTGCCAAGAGAAGGCCTTAGATGTTTCTAAGTGCAACTGTCGGTAGTTTCTAAAGTAGAATTTTGGACTGAACCAGTAGATCCCAACAAATGGGCACTGTGGACTAACCAAGGGCTAGGGACTCGGGTTCCAGGTAGAACTGTCTGGCAGCTCGAGCTGACCCTCTAAGCCTTGGACTGGGAAGCCAGTTAGATTGGGAGCTCAACACATAAAAGAGCTCAGAACCAAGAGGAGCTTACCGATGGCTCTTGGAAAGACACGGAACTCAAAGGGTTCTCAGTACCAATGCCTGTGTTTCTCATCCACGAAGTCATCAGAAGTCTCCTTTGGATCCCATCACTGCCACCAAACTTGTTTAAAAGCAAAATTCAACTGAGTATATTTAAAAAATCTTATTGGATTTATTCAATGATTCATGAATTGGACAGCATTCAATCTTAACAGAAAGGAGCTCTAAGGAGCTGTACAAAACGAAAGACTTTTATAAGCAGAAGGCAGCAGGAACAAGGACGTTATACTAGGCACATAAGCAGATTGGTTATGGCAAGGTCGCTTTCCTTTAGGGATTGGCAGGGGTCTCTCAGGCAGATTACCTAACTAGTGCCGATCAGGTGATTCCTGATTGACTCATTTTAAGATTCCATTTCTGGGTAGGGGGGGCGCAAAATTGTAATTAAGTCAAGGTTTGTTAGTGTGGGGCTTAGCATAAGTGACTCTATTTTGGGCCTTATTACCAAAGTGCTTAATGATAAATACAGTTAATGAAGTATCACTGTCTCTCACACTATGTAAAGACTTTACATAATTAACCAATACAAATTTTGTAGACCTTTAAATCCATGTAAATATAAAGGTTTAAAATTTAGATGGGTAAAGATGGGCTTTTAAATAAAGCCATATTGCATTATGGGGCTCCTTATCTGTTTTGTACAAATGAAAGGAAAACACAACAGAGAAATCTGGTGCTTGTAAGAGAACAGGAGTTAGACATATTAAATTTTACATGTGACCCTTGCTCCACACCAACTGACTAAGCTTTTTGGTCCAGTTTATTGAGGTTGTAAATTCAGTGCCTTTATCAGAAAGACATTTTCCAGTCACAAAGGCCTTTAAATAAACAAAGTACTTTTGGGTTCAAATGATTTAAATAAAGTTTATTCCTTCTTAAAGAACCACTTGAATTTTCCTTTCTCAGAGAGGGATTTTTACTTCTGATTCTCAATTAAAGATAAAAATATAAAGATACACTTGTGGTATAAAGAAACCTTGGAACTGGAAACTTATTTCAAATCTGGGCTAATACTCTCTAGCTGTGGTATTTTGGTAAAATATATCTCAATCTCAGTTTCTCCACCTGTAAAATTTATATGATGATAAATTACCATCTCATGTGGTTGCTATGAGGAGTATAAAAGTCCCCACCAAAGTATTGGTTTATTTTTTCTCCAAAAATATAAGGGGGTTTCCTCAGTAAATTTCCCTGAGGCTTAAATTAGCAAATAAAAAGAAAGGGTAGATATTGAGTAAAAATTATAGTCACCTTGTAGTTTTGAAAATGAGGATTAACCTTATTAGGTTCAGTAGGAAGATAGAATTTTTTTTTCCCCATCTACAATTAATTGTTATAAGAAACTTTATTATATTAGGAAAGAAAAATGGATTCCATGATGGGCTATTTTACTTTAAGTCTATAAATGAAAGAGGAGAGTCTTACTTTTTTTAATTAAAATTTTCTTCTTATAAATAGAACATGTTTAAGAAAAATTAAACAAAAATAAGTACACACACAAATTGTTAACTGTGAGATGATGGATGTGTTAACTACCCTATTGTGATAATCAGCAGTATATACACATAAATCATCACATTGTACACCTTAAATTTATATAATTCTCAAAGCTGGAAAAAGATAAAGATAAGCAAAAGGATTCAAATAATTCATAGATGAACACTATGAATGGTGTAGTATATATTTTTATACATGTTTTTCTGAGCAAATATATGCTTTTATTTTCTCAAGAATGTGATCATATTCTACATGATTTTTGGTAACTTGTGTTTTCTGTTTAACAATATGTAATGGATATTGTCTCAATTCATGAAATGTTCTTTTTCAGCAGTGGTTTTCTTTTCAAGAAAATCTATACCATTCCCATATACAAACCTTCCATCAATAATAGCATCAATTATATGCAGTTACTCTTGAGGGTTTGGGTTAAAAGTCTGTTTTCTGACCTTCTTTCCTCAGAAAGTCACTGTTCTATGTTTTTAATGACTTTCTCCATATACATGTGCCATTATTTGTTTAACCAGTTTACTTTGTTGATTTATGCTTAGGTTGTAACTTTTTATTATTACATGTAGCACCGTGATCAACAGATATTTAGTTAAAACTTTGTTTTTCTGAGAGAGGGAATTTCTTTTTTAAAAATTAATTAATTAATTAATTAATTTTTGGCTGCATTGGGTCTTTTTTGCTATGCATGGACTTTCTCTAGTTGTGAGAGCAGGGGCTACTCTTCGTTGCAGTGTGCTGGCTTCTCATTGTGGTGGCTTCTATTTGTTGCGGAGCACAGGCTCTAGGCCTGCAGGCTTCGGTAGTTGTGGCTCGTAGGCTCAGTAGTTGTGGCACACGGGCTTAGTTGCTCTGTGGCATGTGGGATCTTCCCACACCAGGGCTTGAACCCGTGTTCCCTGCATTGGCAGGTGGATTCTTAACCACTGCGCCACCAGAGAAGTCCCTGAGAGAGGGAATTTCTAAAGTGAAAAATATAAAGTGAAAAGAGAGAGTACATAAATCAAACTATGCTCAACAATATTTGACTTTAAAGTGGAGATTATGATTAGGAGCTTCAAAGTGAACTGGTGTTTCCTAGTATTGCCTAGTATTACTATATTGATCTGCATAAAGTTGGTGTTTTAAGAACATAATTTAATTAAAAACTTAAAAATCTCTTTCCAGTTGTACTTAAAGGTAGTGATTGCAGTTAAGACTCTGTGCTTCCAGTGCAGGGGCACAGGTTCAAGCCCTGGTCGGGGAACTAAGATCCCACATGTTGCACGGTCAAAAAAAAAAAAAAAAATCATGGAATCTTATGTCTTGTTAAATCGCTTGCCTTAAAAGAAGTCCAGAAACACTAAATAACTCCCTTAAGATCACATAGTATATTTCAGTTTCTAATATATTGGTGTCCTTTTCTAATTCCCACCCCAACATTCTTATCTGTAACAAGATGTCTAATATAAATGTAATGAGAACTATTTGCCTATGGAGCATCCATGATGATTATTGAAGAGATTGATGAAGGCAAATTATTTATTGTCAGTTGTCAGGGTGCACTTTTCCATAAACTTTCTAAGATACTGATTGATTGATAAGTTACTGTATTTTTCGTCAGTAAAATATTTATTTAGGTCCATCATAGCAGAGGCTTTTAATTTATTTTTTGACAACCTAGTGGTTTTAGTATATTCACAGAGTTGTGTAATCATTATCAGTATCTAATTTTAGAACATTTCATCACTCCCAAAAGAAGCCCTTTACCCATTAGCAATATTCCCTATTTCCCCATTCTCCTAGCTCCTGGTAACCATTAATCTACTTCTCTCTCTATGGATTTGTCTAATGTGGACATTTCATATAATTGAAATCATACTGTATATGATTTATTTCTGACTTCTTTCACTTAGCATAATGTTTTCAGAGTTCATTCATGTTGTAGAATGTATGAGTACCTCAGTCTTGTAAGTGGCCGAAGATTATCCCATTGTGTGGATATACCATATTTTGTTTATGCATTCATCAGTTGATGGTTATTTGGGTTGCTTCCACTTTTTGGCTGTTGTAAATAATGCTGCTATGAACATTTATGTAGAATGTTTTTTTGACCATATGTTTTAAATTGTTGGGCCTATACCTAAGAGTGGAATTGCTAAGAGTGGAACCTAAGGTTGTATGTTAACTCTATATTTAACCTTTTGATGAACTACCAGACTGTTTTGCAAAGCCGCTGTACCATCTTACATTCCGAAATGCAATGTGTGAAGGTTCCAATTCCTTTGTTAGCATTTGGTATTGTCTGTCTTTTCTATTTTAGCCATCCTAGTGAGTATGAAATGGTATCTCATTGTGGTTTTGATTTGTATTTCCCTAATAACTAATGATACTGAGCATCTTTTCACGTGCTTTTTGGCGATTTGTGTATAGTCTTTGGAGAAATGTCTGTTCAAATCCCTTTCCCATTTTTTTAATTGGGCTGTCTTTTTATTCTTTGTTGTTGTTGAATTGTAAGAGTTCTTTATATATTCTGGATGCTAGGCCCTTATCTGATTTATGATTTGCAAATATTTTCTCTCATTTTGTGGATTGCCTTTTCACTTTCTTGGTGGTGTCCTTTGAAGCACAAAAGGTTTTAATTTTGATGATGTCCACTTTATGTCTTTTTTTCTTTTGTTGCTTGTACTAGGAAACTGCTGCTTGATCTAAGGTTGCAAAGATTTACTTTTTTGTTTTCTTCTAAGAGTTCTGTAGTTTTAGGTCTTACATTTAAGTCTGATAGTATTTTTTTTCCAATTAAAAAATTTTTTTAAAGCAAAGACACATGTGACAAAGTTCCATCCTTTAAGGATTTATAGTATATTGGGCTAAATTAAAAATATACAGTGAAAAAAGATAACAAGCAATATCATTCACTCATTTATTTGACTCTTACTGAATAAACCTATGCAGGAATTAGGAGTGTAAGGATAGAAGACAGTTCCTTTTCTTACAATCTAGTGAGAGAATGAAATAGATTACAATACAGGGCTATAAATTCTGTTTTACAGGTGTGCACATGATGCTGTGGGGGTAACCAGGAGGGACACTGAACTGACCCAGGACTGTGCGGGTGATTTGGAAAGCTTCCAAGAGCAGGGAAAGCCTATGAGAGCTGAGTTTTGAAGGATGAAGAGTGAGCCAGACAGAGAAGTGATTTTTAGTTTAGTAGGATGAGTGGTAAATACATAGTGTAGAGGTAAAAGAAATAATAAACTCAGAGATCTGGAGGTGTTTGGGCAAGATAAATTCTAAACGTGTATAAAAAGTGTTTTTAATACCTTGGGAAGAACTGGAAAGGATTAGGGTCTGAAAAGAGAAGTATGTAAAAATGGGGAATGAGTTGTGAGGAATAAAGGAGATGAAGCTTTTATACTATCAAAAATATATGAGGCTTCCCTGGTGGCGCAGTGGTTGAGAGTCCGCCTGCTGATGCAGGGGACATGGGTTCGTGCCCCGGTCCGGGACGATCCCACATGCCGTGGAGCGGCTGGGCCCGTGAGCCATGGCCGCTGAGCCTGCGCGTCCGGAGCCTGTGCTCCGCAACGGGAGAGGCCACACCAGTGAGAGGCCAAAAAAAAAAAAGTGTTAATCCTATTACCATTAATTTTTTAACATGAAATTTTGGTGATCATTGGCTATTTAGTATCTCTTTATTTCTAGAGTGTCATTAAGTCCTTAACAAATTGTTCTGAACTCCTTAATATATACTGCATGTTATAAATAAGGAAATAGTAATTATTGAGCTGTAAAAAGCAAATATTTAAAATTGGTTTTTAAAAATAATTATAAAAGTTATACAATGTGCAAAAGTAATTAGATAATAAGGAAAGAAATAAGGGAGGAAGTAAGAAACACTCAAAATCCCACCATCTAGAGATAATTACTTAATATTTTGGTGCATTTCCTTCCTGACATCTTTTTATTCATTTGTGGTCTGTATACAAACAAACATACTCACCTTTACTTGTTTTTTTTTTTTTTTTTTTTGCGGTACACGGGCCTCTCACTGCTGTGGCCTCTCCCGTTGCGGAGCACAGACTCCGGACGCGCAGGCTCAGAGGCCATGGCTCACGGGCCCAGCCGCTCCGCGGCACGCGGGATCCTCCCGGACCAGGGCACGAACCCGCGTCCCCTGCATCGGCAGGCGGACTCTCAACCACTGCGCCACCAGGGAAGCCCCATACTCACCTTTAAAAAAAAAAAAAAAAATTACAGAAGTAGGATCATCCTCCGTATGTGGTTTTAATCTGTTCTTTTTAAATATCTAAATGCTATATGTTGGTATCTTTCTGTTAGTAAGAGATTTATATAATCATTTTGAACTGCTTTATGGTATTCCATTGTCTATATTTTTCTATTATTAATAAACATTTATGTTGTTTCTGGGTTTTTATTTTTGTTTTACTGTAGCAAATAATGCTTATTATGTTTGCCCACTTGTCTGATTATCCCTTTAGAATAAATTCTTAGAAGCAGAATTGTTGGATCACAGGATATGCCCATTTAGAATTTAGGAACATATTGCCACACTTTTCTCCAAGCAGGTTAACTGTACTTACACGTCTATCAAAAGGGCACGGTGCTGCTTCTTTCTCCTTACTCTTGCCCACATTAGATTTTTTCTGCTTATCTAAGCTGACAGGCAGATGATATTTTGCTTTCATTTATATTATTATTATTTTATTACCAGGGAGGTTGAATGTCTGCATTGTGTATTGGCTCTATGTATTCATCTTTTGGTTATTTTGCATTTACTTCCTTTGTCCTTTTTTTCAACAGGCAGTGTTGTATGGTAATTACGATTGAGCTTTGAAGTTTTATCCGAATTCATAATCCCAGTGATACCATTAGCTGTGTGACTTGGGCAAATTAACTCTATGTCTTAGTTTCCTCATATGTAAAATGGGGAGAATAGTGGTCCTTACTTACCTCATAGGGTTGTTGTGAGGATTGCATGACATGTGAAGGGTCTGACAGATAACAAGCACTGCTACTAATCTTTTCACACTTGTGTATTTTTGTAGGATAGGTATAGGGTAGGAGTGTTTAAAATTAGATATCTCCAAATTGCTGTCCTAAAAAGTTGTTCCATTTGCACTAAAAACCGCATAACTCTTTTTAGTATCATACCAGTAATTATGATTGTGTCCAAGCTCTCTTTTTCAATGATCTGTTTCTGTATTTGTCTGTATTCTGAAGAAATCAAAAGATTTGTGTATAAAAGTGTATGTATTTCCAACTTTTTATTGTAAAAAAATTCAAACATACAGAAAAGCTTAAAGACTTGGTTCTATGATCACCCATATATCCACTGTCTACATAGGAGTTAGCAAAATTTCTTCCGTAAAGGGCCAGATATTTTCTGTACTTATGTAAAGGGCCAGTAAATATTTTAGGCTTTGGAGGCCATATGGTCTCTGTTACAACTATTACTTCTGGAGTTGTAGAGAGAAAGCAGCTGTAGACAACAGGTTAATGAAAGGGCATGGCAGTGTTCTAGTAAAAGTTTATTTACAAAAACAGGCTCAGCTGGATTTGGCTTGGGGTGTAGTTTGCCATCCTCAGGTCCAGATTAAATAGTTAACAGATTGCTATATTTGCTTTGTCTGTAAATATGTTTGTACATACGTATATATATTTTCTGAGCCACTTGAAACTAAGTTGCAATCATCATGGCACTATAGCCTTTAATATTTCAGCATGCCTCTCCTAAAAATAAACACATTCTCCTGCGTAACCATAATACCATTATTACAGGTAAGAACATGGTAATTTTGTTCTTTTAATAGAATGAAGATTATATAATGTAGCACAAAAAGTATGAAAATACTTAGATTTGCTTCTCAGCCATTGTAACCTATTGAACTGTCCTTGTCCCCATCCCTCTTTCCCTATCTTTTTTTTCTTTCTTTTAAAAAATAAATTTATTTATTTATTTATGTTTGGCTGCATTGGGTCTTCGTTGCTGCGCGCGGGCTTTTGCTAGTTGTGGCGAGCAGGGGCTACTCTTTGTTGTGGTGCGCGGGCTTCTCATTGCAGTGGCTTCTCGTTGCAGAGCACGGGCTATAGGTGCGTGGGCTTCAGTAGTTGTGGCACACGGGCTCAGTAGTTGTGGCTCGCGGGCTGTAGAGCGCAGGCTTAGTAGTTGTGGTGCACGGGCTTAGTTGCTCTGCGGCATGTGGGATCTTCCCAGACCAGGGCTTGAACCTGCCTGTGTCTCCTGCATTGGCAGGCGGATTGTTTTTCTTTTTTTTTTTTTTTTGCGGTACGCGGGCCTCTCACTGTTGTGGCCTCTCCCGTTGCGGAGCACAGGCTCTGGACGTGCAGGCTCAGCGGCCATGGCTCACGGGCCCAGCCGCTCCGCGGCATGTGGGATCCTCCGGGACCGGGGCACAAATCCGTGTCCCCTGCACTGGCAGGCGGACCCCCAACCACTGCGCCACCAGGGAAGCCCTATCTTTTTCTTGATTTATTTCTTTAGGTAGAAATCTGTATTGGGCAATGTAATTTGCTGGTTTTATTTTACCCAGTTACACAATCAAATGAAAGGAATGTTTTGACTTATTTTCATGTGTTTGGTTTGTAGTTGTAAAGATCTTGGTTTTGTTTCTGTATTTAACATGGTTTGAAAGAGAGAATTGTGTGTAATTTATAATCAGAAGAAGAGATTTCATTAAGTTACACATAGTCTCTGTAATTTCCATATGGTTGTTTGTACTTGTTTACGTAGTAGAAGAAACTGAAGGAAGGTGAAACCAATGATATGCTTTGAAAAAGTGGCCAACTTTTAAATTTTCATGCTAAAAGAAGGGAAAGTAATATAAATATTCGTACTATTTCCAATTTAACTTTATTATGCTTTTACTTGATGAAAGTTTATAACACTTCAGATAAAGCTGTTGCACTCAGTGAGAAGTTGTGCTGCAAATTTATCCAGGGTACTTGCCCTATTTTTCTCTACTCTTCAATCCCCTACCCAAATTGAGCACTCTGCATTGTGCCTCTTCCCATATCATCTCTTTGGCTATGGATGCAGAGTGCCTTCTTAATTTATCCTTTTAAAAACACCAGTTCCTCCCTGGTTAGAAGGAAAGAATTTAGTATGTTGGTACCACTGTGGTACTGTGGGCTACAATTAGACATAATGTGCTGCTAGGTGAGATAAGTCTATTTTTCTTAGATTAATGACATAGCTATTAGTGGGAGGTAGGTTGATTATTAGGAACAGACTCAAGATTATTGTTACATTTCTGTGTTCTACACAGGGGAAGCAAAATGTATAAAATTAGGATATCGATAGAAAGCCCAGAGATAAACCCACGCACATATGGTCACCTTATCTTTGATAAAGAAGGCAAGAATATACAATGGAGAAAGGACAGCCTCTTCAGTAAGTGGTGCTGGGAAAACTGGACAGCTACATGTAAAAAGAATGAAATTAGAACACTCCCTAACACCATGCACAAATATAAACTTAAAATGGATTAAAGACCTAAATGTAAGGCCAGACACTATCAAACTCTTTGAGGAAAACATGGGCAGAACACTCTATGACATAAATCACAGCAAGATCCTTTTTGACCCACCTCCTAGAGAAATGGAAATAAAACCAAAAATAAACAAATGGGACCTAATGAAACTTAAAAGCTTTTGCACAGCAAAGGAAACCATAAACAAGATGAAAGACAACCCTCAGAATGGGAGAAAATATTTGCAAACGAAGCAACTGACAAAGGATTAATCTGCAAAATTTACAAGCAGCTCAGTATTAAAGAAACAAACAATCCAATCCAAAAATGGGCAGAAGACCTAAATAAACATTTCTCCAAAGAAGATATACAGATTGCCAGCAAACACATGAAAGGATGCTCAAAATCACTAATCATTAGAGAAATGCAAATCAAAACTACAATGAGATATCATCTCACACCCATCAGGATGGCCATCATCAAAAAATCTAGAAACAATAAATGTTGGAGAGGGTGTGGAGAAAAGGGAACCCTCTTGCACTGCTGGTGGGAATGTAAATTGATACAGCCACTATGGAGAACAGTATGGAGGTTCCTTAAAAAAGTACAAATAGAACTACCATACGACCCAGCAATCCCACCACTGGACATATACCCAGACAATACCATGATTCAAAAAGAGTCATGTACCACAATGTTCATTGTAGCACTATTTACAATAGCCAGGACATGGAAGCAACCTAAGTGTCCATCGACAGATGAATGGATGAAGAAGATGTGGCACATATATACAATGGAATATTACTCAGCCATAAAAAGAAACAAAATTGAGTTATTTGCAGTGAGGCCGATGGACCTAGAGTCTGTTATACAGAGTGAAGTAAGTCAGAAAGAAAAACAAATACTGTATGCTAACATATATATAGAATCTAAAAAAAATAAATGGTTCTGAAGAACCTAGGGACAGGACAGGAATAAAGATGCAGATGTAGAGAATGGACTTGAGGACATGGGGAGGGGGAAGGGTAAGCTGGAACAAAGTGAGAGAATGGCATGGACATATATACACTACCAAAGGTAAAATAGCTAGCTAGTGGGAAGCAGCCGCATAGCACAGGGAGATCAGCTCGGTGCTTTGTGACCACCTAGAGGGGTGGGATAGGGAGGGAGACGCAAGAGGGAGGGGATATGGGGATATATGTATACATATAGCTGATTCACTTTGTTATACAGCAGAAACTGACACACCATTGTAAAGCAATTATATTCCAATAAAGGTGTTAAAAAAATAAAATTAGGATGTCAAGAAACACAATAGCAGGTAATTCAGTATGGCTAGGTTAAGTACTGGGGATGGAGATTAGAAATATGTCTGAGAAAGGCAGAGCATGATCATCGAGTGCCTGGATAAAGAATGTGACCTTTAAGCTGATGAAATGGGGTAATAGATTTCAAATGGAATAGATTCTAATAGTTCCCAAAATGGAAATAGTAAACATTCTTTTCTGATTGTAAAAGGGACACATGCTTGTTATAAAGTGTAAACAAGTAACACCAGAAATGTAGGCATTCACTAGAGATAACTACTGCTAACAGTTGGGTGTGTAACCTCACAGAGTGGAATTTCATGATCAGTTTTGCAGCAGTGTGGATGGTGGAGTGGACCAGAGAGGGAGGAGAGTGGAGCAGGAAGCTGTTAGAGAGGTCCAGGTGAGAAATGAGGAGGACCTGTTTCTTAGTGGCAGCTGTGGGGGTAGAAAAGGGGCAAAGCTACATTTGTAGCAACATGGATGGACCTGGAGATGATCATACTAAGTGAAGTGAGTCAGACAGAGAAAGACAAATACCATGTGATATCGCCTGTATGTGGAATCTAAAAAATGATACAAATGAACTTATTTGCAAAACAGAAACAGGCTCACAGACTTAGAAAACAAATATATGGTTACCAAAGGGGAAAGGTTGCGGGGGTGGGGGGGAGGGATAAATTGGGAGTTTGGGATTGACATATACACACTACTATATTTAAAATAGATAACCAACAAGGACCTCCTGTATAGCACAGGGAACTCGGCTCAATATTCTGTAATAACGTAAATGGGAAAAGAATTTGAAAAAGAATAGATGTATGTATATGTATAACTGAATTACTTTGCTGTATACCTGAAACTAACACAACATTGTAAATCGATTATAGTCCGATATAAATTGAAAATTTTTTAAAAAGAAAGAAAAGGGGCAAAGCTGGGAGGAAGGTCAAAAGATATTTAGGAGATAAGTAGGATTCAGTGACCAGTTGGATGAGTGGGGTGAAGAGCCCACTCCTGCAGCTCTGAAAAAGGCCAGGAAGGTAGCTGAGTGGGTTGCCCAGAACCTGGGTCCAAATTGTGGGGTCAGTGAGGTGGCATAAAAGGAAAAATAGCAGTTTTACCAACTGCATAATTACAGAGCGGAAAGTGTATCCTTTGTTCTTATTTTCTTCCTGTATTTCCAGGTTTATTTAGACAGGTAGTATAAAAGTAAGAATTCAGTTCTGTTTTGACAGGTAAGAACTGTTATATCATGTCCTTTCCTCTTACTAATTGTGTTTCTCCCTTGAATTAGTTGAGGATAGCAGGTTCCTTTGAGAAGTTGCTTCTGTTTTGGTGTGTAACTGTAGCATTAGTGGTTTTTAAAAAATAATTTATTTTTGGCTGCGTTGGGCCTTTGCTGCTGCATGCAGGCTTTCTCTCGTGGCAAGCAGGGGCTGCTCTTTGTTGTGGTGCACGGGCTTCTCATTGCGATGGCTTCTCTTGTTGCAGAGCACGGACTCTAGGCGTGCAGGCTTCAGTAGTTGTGGCATGCAGCCTCAGTAGTTGTGGCTCGTGGGCTCTCTAGAGCACAGGCTCAGTAATTGTGGCATGCGGGCTCAGTAGTTGTGGCTCGTGGGCTCTAGAGCGCAGGCTCAGTAGTTGTGGCATGCGGACTCACTAGTTGTGGCCTGTGGGCTCTAGAGCACGGGCTCAGTAGTTGTGGCACGTGGGCTCAGTAGTTGTGGCTCGTGGGCTCTAGAGCGCAGGCTCAGTAGTTGTGGCGCGCAGGCTTAGTTGCTCCATGGCATGTGGGATCTTCCTGGACCAGGGCTTGAACCCGTGTCCCCTGCGTTGGCAGACGGAATCTTAACCACTGCACCATCAGGGAAGTCCCAGCATTAGTTTTTATATTTCACAAATTTCCTGTTGGAATCTTTAAATTTTTATTCTGAGGAATTGGGATCAGAGTGCGGTGGGAGAGGCACCTGGGCAAGTTGTTGGCAGAGGTTCTTTGACTCTGAATTAAGGGTTATTTGGGTCTCTGAGTAGGATCTTACTTTCATCAGGTTCTGCTGTGTTTCTCACCATGGGGAACAGGGCTGTAAAATTCGCAGTGTGAAACCTCTATTCTATGCTGTGTAAAAATATGCATAACAAGGCATTATTGATGTGGACTCTGAGTTCTGGGACCCAGTGAAAGATCCTCAGTAACCAGGTGACTAAAATATGATTGGTTGGTTAATGGCTGGGGGTTACGGGGCTAAGGCATTTGTTCCTGGGTGAGAAAGACTTAGGTTGCTGATGCCAACCTCTTTTGTTTTCAGATAGGATTAAACATGAACTTTCATATAGATAAAATTTTCTGAATTTTAAAATATTCCCACAGGAGAAAATTTAAAGCTTTTTTGGTTATTCACCATTGCATTGAACCATCCTCACTGTTGGGACACTTTATTCTACCTACCTGAAATGTCTTGTGCCACCATTTCGGGGGACTTCTTATTTCGTTTTAGGTTATATCCTTTCCTGAACCTCTTGTAAAGAGTTGCCTGGATACATGCACTGTTGTAACAATACATCTCTTTTGAGGCTTGAGGAGATCTGGATAAGGATTGTTGAATCACAACAGTCATAGCATTAAATTAATTTTTTCCCTAGAGTTATTTTCTTGTTTGGACTCTATCATTATTAGTATTTTTACTAAACTTTTAATGGATGTAGTTACTTATCTGAGGTATTATTCTAAATATCAGTATTATGTGGTGAGAAATAGGCTTTCTCTCAGGGTCATTGATTGGGATTGTAAAACATACATAGAATTTAGGAGAGACGTTATCTCTTGCAATGTATTCTCCTACTTAATACTGGAGGGAATGAAAGACGATTGTAATGAGAAAGATTTATTCTGAAGTTTTGCTGTTGGTTTTTATTTATGCCTTAAAGCTTACTTCAGAAAGTTTGAATTTTGATTCTATCAGTTGTGCTCTTTAAAGTCAGTTTTTTCCTCGTCACTTAAAAAGTGGTTTCCTTATACCCAGCTAAACTGTTGTAGTTAGTGATGAAGCATATGGAAGCTAAGTTAATTGGTGAGTTATTTATTGATAACTTTCTCTTGGCCCCTATATTTTATGTTTATATCTAAAACTTTAAGAGCTAATGTGTAATGAGTATCAGTTGTTAGAGGCAGAGATTTCCGAGCTCAGATCCTAGCTGTTTAACAAATTATGTATTATATTTCTTAGCCTTTAAAATGAGGTTAAGAAGTATCTCACAGAAATTTTATGAGGCTTAATTGAGATAATTAAATATAAAGAACCTGTGTAAAGAACCTGGTACCGGGCTACATAGTGGGCACTAAAAAGACACTGGCTCCTCCTATTGTACCTAAAAACAAATGGAGCTCATAAAAAATGGAAAATTAAATCCCTCTTTTTCTTAAGTTTCATTTTCCCGTTAAAAAAATTTAAATGCCATCTCCTCTAAGCTTTCTCATCTCACGTAGATGAGGATAAATACGCTCTTAGTACCTTGGTGCTTTTTCAAAGAGCTCATTATTCTGTATTTAACTGCCTAGTACAATGCTTGGCACATAAATGATACTCAGTGAATATTTGTTGTAAGGATGTCTTGCAAGAGAGAAAATGTTCTCTGTTGCCTTTTTCTCCTCAAGACCGCAAAAGTTGTACTGAAAAAAAAAAAAAAGATTTATTTATCCACTCAGGATACTTGGTTTGTTTGGGAAGAGAAATGATATTTTATAGTTAACGAAATTAAGTATTATCAACTGGCTTAGAATCCTGATGTCTTCTAATATATTCCTTAATATCAGAATTTTTGTGATTTGAAATGAATCACATTTGAATTTCTTTTCTTATTTTTTCCAGAGTAAAAGTTTAAATATACGTTTCATAGTAAATGATACAACAGTACAGTTAGGAATCTTTAGGATTTTGACAATGTAGGTAACACAGTTAATAAAATTGACCTAATGGCATAGATTGTACACCATATCCTGGGTGCAGAATACATATTCTCTCCCTATTTCTTTTTAGTATGTCACCATACGTAGTTACAAAATTCTTTTTTCTTGTGATGAGAACTTTTAAGATCTATTATTCCCTTAGCAACTTTCAAACATGCAATACAGTATTGTTAACTGCGGTCACCATCCTACATGTGGTTCTTTATGGCTGGAGCTTAAGGTTAAGGTAAGGCTGCAGAAATAAGCAGAGGCCAAAGAAGTCATGGAAGGGCCTATGTGGCAAGATAAGGATTTTGATAATTATGATTTACATTTTAGAAAGATCACTAATAGCAGCATAAAAGTGAGTTATTTAATTAGATTCTGGTTTACCTAGATACAAAACAAGTGATCTCAACAAGATAGAGGTATATTTCTCACACTGAAGCTTTGTATGGTGACTCTAGGATCTGAGTTCATCAAGGACCTGAGTTCCTTCTGTCTGCCTCACTGTCCTTTGGCATAAATTCTGTTACCTCATGGTCCAAAATGACTGCTGGAGTGCCATTCATCGTGTTCAAGTTGCAGACAGACACACAGCCAAATCATCCCCTTTCAGTAGCTTTCCTGGAAGTCCCATCCAATGACTTCCACTTCTAGCTCATTCACCAGTCCTAGCAGCAAGGAAGGCTAGGAAGTGTACACTCTTATGTGGGTATGCTGCCCAGAGTAAAACTAGGGTCTGTTACTAAGCAAGAAAGGGAGAATGGGTATATGGTAGGCCGCCAGTATGTCTGCTGCAAAAGGGATTGTGAATGGAGGTAGGGAGACCAATATAGCCTAAGTAGTAATAATACATGTGTAATCTCTTACAAAAGAGAGTTGATTGAAAGTCTTAAAATACAAGAATGTAACTTTGGTAACTCTGAGTATAGAAGCTGGGAAACCTAGAAAATTTGAACTATTATTTTGATATTATACTCTTTAAGTTCTTGGAGCAAAATTAATGCTTTAATTATTTTAACTTTTGAGTTAAAAAATTTTTTTTCCAATTAAATGTTTAGTAAAATTAAATATTTCAGTACTAAGGAGGATTGACATTGGTAAGCATAGCATTGATAGTAATTACTTTTTTAAAAAAAAGTATATAGTATACTTGTTTCAACCATGTAACAATATACATTAAAAAGAGATTTATAGGGCTTCCCTGGTGGTGCAGTGGTTAAGAATCCGCCTGCCAATGCAGGGGACACAGGTTCGAGCCCTGGTCTGGGAAGATTCCACATGCCGCGGAGCAACTAAGCCCAAGCGCCACAACTACTGAGCCTGCGCTTTAGAGCCCGCGAGCCCAGAGCTCGTGCTCTGCAGCAAGAGAAGCCACTGCAATGAGAAGCCCGCGCACTGCAACAAAGAGTAGCCCCTACTCACCACAATTAAAGAAAGCCCGTGCACAGCAACGAAGACCCAATACAGCCAAAAATAAATAAATAAAAGAAATAAATTTTAAAAAAAGGATTTATAGTACTTTTTCTGGAAGATGAAATAACATAATTTTCTTTATCTTTTTTATACATACCTTTTTGTATGTTATACACTTAACACCTATTACTTTTTTAAAGAATTGTGACAACATATGTACACATAAAATAAAATTTACCATTTTAATCATTTTTAAGTGTACAGTTCAGTGACATCGAATACATTGTTTTTGTGCCACCATCACCACCATCTATTCACAAAATCCTTTTCATTTTGTAAAACAGATACCCTGTACCTATTAAAGAATAACTTCCCATTTTTCCCCTTCTCCCAGCCCCTGGCAACCACCATCCTACTTTTTATCTCTATGAATTTGATGACTCTGGTACCTCATATAAGAAGAATCATCAGTATTTGTCCTTTTGGGACTTATTTATTTTATCTAGCATAATGTCCTCAAGGTTAGGCCGTGTTGTAGTATGTGCAGGCATTTTCTTCTTTTTCAAGGCTGAATACTATTCCATTGTATGTATATAGCACATTTTGTTTATCCATTCATCTATTGATGGAGACTTGGGTGGCTTCCACCTTTTGGCTGTTATGAATAAGGCTGCTGTGAACATGGGTGTACAGATATTTCTTTGAGAATCCCTGCTTTGAACTCCTTTGGCTATATACCCAGAAGTGGAATTGCTAAATAATGTAGTAATTCTATTATTAATCTTTTGAAGAACTTTCATAGTATTTTCTATAGCAACTGCACCATTTTACATTCTTACCAACAGTATATAGGGGTCCCAACTTTTCCACAGCCTTGCCAATGCTTGTTGTTTTTTTCCTTAAAAAAAATTTTTTTTTATAGTAGCCATCCTAATTGGTATGTGGCAGTATCCATTGTGTTGAATTTTTTTGAAGGTTTAAAAATGTCTTAGTGAGTTGTGTAATCATATGACAACAAGTTTTAATAAATGGAAATGGAATCACTCAATTTTGCTACTCTAACACCAATATTATTTGAATGTTATTTGGATATATGTTCTTTAGTCTTTTTTAGGCCTTTTTTTGTTTTTAAATTTTTTCTTTTGGTTTTGTATTATAAGCATTTCTCATTTTTTAACATTTTGTACAACAATCATTTGAATTTTAATTTTCCAAGGAAATGTCGCAAATGCTGAAGAATATATATAACATGATTGAATACTTAAGAACAGTTTTTAATTGTTTAACTTTTTACCTATAGTTAAGTGCTTGGTTTGTGTGATTTTAATTCCATAGTCTGGATGATATAGTGACTAAGAGTGTGGTCTAGAAGTAGACAGTCTGGGTTTGAATCGCAGGTCTGCCATTTAAGGCTTTGTGCGTTTAGGCAAGTTTTTTTTTTTCCTTTTAAATTAATTAATTAATTATTTAGGCTGCACCGGGTCTTAGTTGCAGCATGTGGGATCTTTGTTGCAGCACGCGGGATCTTTTAGTTGTGGCATGCGAACTTAGTTGCAGCATGCAACTAGTTCTCTGACCACGGATCGAACCTGGGCCCCCTGCTTTGGCAACGTGGAGTCTCACCCACTGGACCACCAGGGGAGTCCCTAGGCAAGTTTCTTAAGCTCCCTGTGTCTCAGTTTTTCATCTGTAAAGTGAGGATAATAACAGAACTTATCTCAGAGTTGTAAAGACCAAGTGAGCTAGTACTTGTAGAGCTTTAGAACTGTGCCTGGTACATCATATATACTAGATAAGCTTTTGCTCCATTATTGTTTTATTAGGTGGGATCTTATCTCATGTTTTTAAAAATATATGCAATATGAAAGTAGTTACTGTGTATCAGGTCCTTAGCTTAAAATGTCACAAGCACTGTGTTAGAGGAGGGTGTAGTCTATAAGGTTGTTATGGGAATTAAGATACACCCAAGGCAGAGAGTACTGGGCAAACTGCTAAATTAGTAACATGATACAACCATCTCTTGGAGACTGTGACCTACTGGCTGCCATTTAGCCCTGTCTGTTACTCTAGGCTCTTTTGACCAGCTCAGCCTTTTGCTTTGCTTCTTTGGGTTTCCTCCCCAAATTTTTTGGCTTGGCACTCTATATTCCCTGTGTTTCTTAGTTAACAACTTTTATTAAATTGTTAATTTATGTCAAATGCACTGATTTAAATTTTTGCAAAATATAACATTCTGTGATTATTACTATTTTTAAAATAAGTTTATTTTTGGCTGTGTTGGACCCTCATAGCTGAGCGCAGGCTTTCTCTGGTTGTGGTGAGCGGGGGCTACTCTTCGTTGTGATGCGTGGGTTTCTCGTTGCGGTGGCTTCTCTTTGTTGCGGAGCACGGGCTCTAGGTGTGAGGGCTTCAGTAGTTGTGGTGCGTGGGCTCAGTAGTTGTGGCTTGCAGGCTCTAGAGTGCAGGCTCCGTAGTTGTGGCGCACGGGCATGTGGGATCTTCCCAGACCAGGGCTCGAACCCGAGTCCCCTGCATTGGCAGGCGGATTTTTTTTTTTTTTTTTTTTTTTGCGGTACGCGGGTCTCTCACTGTTGTGGCCTCTCCCGTTGCGGAGCACAGGCTCCGGACGCGCAGGCTCAGTGGCTATGGTTCACGGGCCCAGCCGCTCCGCGGCATGTGGGATCTTCCCCGACCGGGGCACGAACCCGTGTCGCCTGCATCGGCAGGCGGACTCTCAACCACTGCGCCACCAGGGAAGCCCGACATATCATCATGTTTTAAGACAATGCTTCGTTCTTTCTTTCCTAATTGTTTGATGGTATTTTTAAGGATTTCTCGATATTACATAAAGATAGCATGCCTCCCTCTTTTAAATTTAATAGCTAGTAAAATTTATCTGACTCCTTTTCTCATATACTAGCTGCATTTTGTAGTCTTTAAGCCCAACATCAGCAAAGAATGAAATGAAATCTGAGATCTAAATGTTTTACCTGATTAAATTCTTTTTTTTTGCTATATAGTGTAATTTATTTGTATCTCATTCTTTTTTTTTAACATCTTTATTGGAGTATAATTGCTTTACAATGGTGTGTTAGTTTCTGCTTTATAACAAAGTGAATCAGCTATACACCTGATTAAATTCTTAATTTTTTTTTTTTTTGCTGCACTGTGGGGCATGCGGGATCTTAGTTCCCTGACCAGGGATTGAACACTTGCCCCCCTGCACTGGAAGCGCAGAGTTTTAACCACTGGACTGCCAGGGAAGTCCCTAAATTCTTAATTTTTTTACATGAATGTTTTCTGAAAAGCATTTCATGTTTCATGCTTATATTTTATATGATTCGAACAAGGTAGATTTCCCCTATACTGCTTAGCATATGTAATATCTGACTCATTTCAACATTGCTGTCAGACTTAAATTAAATCTTGGCATTAGAATATCTTTACAGTTCTACTTTTCCCTTTCCCCTATGCATGTCTGTTTCTAATTGTTTTTCTCCTATATTCCCAGCAGTCTCCGGTCCTAAGAAAGAATGTACCTTGAGCTGTAGAGTCTATCACACTTCATTATGTGAAGTATATTTTTCACTTAATTTCTTATATATTCCTTATATATGTATTGGCTCTCTCACATGATTTTAAAAATTTGTTATTAGCATTTCTGATAGTGTAAATCACCTATATTGGTGAGAATATATATTAGTTAAGGCTCAACTTTTGTTTTTTTCAGGTAATTAGCTGCATAATGTATAATGAACTCTGAATGATATCAGTATAGTGTTGATTTACTCATTGTCAAATCCAGAATCTGATATCCTTGGCAGATATGTAGACTTGTGATAGGCGTTTGGCATTTTATGTTCTGGGCAGTGTAACTTTAAATCTACATAAACTTCTCTGCCTTTTGCCTCTGCTGTGTTCATAGATTCCAGGAGGGCTTCGTGTATGGACCTCAAGCGTTGGAGGTAGCAGACTTTTCAGCAGAAGGTAAAGCAGAGTGTTGCCTTCTGGTGTCATTGTGTGTGTGTGCTGGGGTGGGTATGTGACAGGTGAGAGGTTTTCACAAATGTTATCACAAAATAATTTATAATGGTGCATTTCACAAAACGTAAAGCCAAGCTAATACTTGAATAATTTTATTCAGTATTACTAAAATCCATAAAAAATGGAAAACGTTAAATAGAACTAAGGACTAAATTTCCGTTTCTCTGCTGTTAACTAAACAGTAAGAGTAAAAGGAAAAGAGCATTAGCATAATGTATAGTATATGCTATCTAACTTTCTCAGACCTAATTTCACTATGATTTCTTCCTCAGAAGTTATCCAAGTCATTATTCATGTTGTATTCTTCCTTGCTGCCCCTTTTACTGAAAGATTGCTTCATAATAAATAGGCAGCCTAGTCCATGACTCATGACTGGAGGACAGACCCATGTGCCAAAAATCTGAGTTTCCAATATGCTAATTACCTCTCTCTTCAGAACTTGTTAATATGCTCTTCTCTCAAGTTAGTTCTTGTTTCAGTAGAGAAACAGACAGATCCCACACATTTGTAAAATATGTTTTTATAGAGACTTTCTTAATGAGTTATTTTTCAGAATATAATATGACATAACTTTCCTGGGTAATACTTCTTTGATTTTTAAAAAAAATACAAATATGTTGCCATTTAGGTGTCAGATATCACAGATATTACTTTCTTTGAATTTATGAAACCATTTATGAACTTTCTTCAGATGATACTTGAGTAGGGTTTTTTTTTTTAAGACCTATAGCAGCTAACAGTGTTGTATTCTTAAAGTTAATAACATGGCTAGTTTTCAGATAGATTCTGAATGGGAAGTAGAGGAATGGTTTTCTTATGTCTTCTGGAAATTATATTTGTATTGATATCAAGTGGCTGCATATTATACTGTATATTAAGGATATACACCTATGTGAAGTTAGGGGAGTATATATTTATTAAGTTTCTACTCTGTGCCCTGCACAGGATCACTCCATTTTACAATCAACCCAATTTCACTATTTCTTTCACTTTCCTTCTATTCAGAGGAGCTGCTCTTCTTAACTAGAGGAGTTTCAGGCTTTTTATTGAGTTAGCTGCAATTTTACCTCCTACGCCCTTTCTCCTTTCTCTCTTTTTTTCTTTTTTTAAAAATTTTTTGGCCACGCTACGCGGCCTGTGGGATCTTAATTCCCCAAGCAGGGATCGAACCTGCACCCCCCTGCATTGGAAGCACGGAGTCTTAACCACTGGACCGCTAGGGAAGTCCCTCTTTTGGTTTTTTCACTGGCCAGTTGGAGGATATTTTCTATTTACCAACAATAGATTGGAAGTAATTTCTTTCTTTCTTTCTTTAATTAATTAATTAATTTTGGCTGCTCTGGGTCTTTGTTGCTGCGCGTGGGCTTTCTCTAGTTCTGGCGAGCGGGGCCTGCTCTTCGTTGAGGTGTGCAGGCTTTTCATTGTGGTGGCTTCTCTTGTCGCAGAGCACAGGCTCTAGGCGCGCGGGCTTCAGTAGCTGTGGCCCGTGGGCTCAGTAGTTGTAGCTCGCAGGCTCTAGAGTGCAGGCTCAGTAGTTGGGGTGCACGGGCTTAGTTGCTCCGCGGCATGTGGGATCTTCCCGGACGAGGGCTTGAACCCATGTCCCCTGCATTGGCAGGCGGATTCTTAACCACTGCGCCACCAGGGAAGTCCCTAGAGCAGCCTTAAGTTTTACAGAAAAATTGAGTGGAAAGTACAGAGAGTTCCTATATACCCTTTTACTGCCTCAACCCTATCCTCCCCACCCCCATCTCCCTATGATTAACATCTTGCTTTAGTGGTATGTTTGCTACAATTGATGAGCCATTATTATTCATTGTTATTAACTAAATCCGTAGTTTACCTTAAGGGTCACTCTTTGTGTTGTATATTCTGTGGGTTTGACAAAATGCATAATCACATGTATCCACCATTACAGTATCATACAGAATAATTTTACTGCTCTAAACATATCCCCTGTTGCAGGAGAATGGGGCACAAGAGGTTGGTCATGTCACAGGTCTTGGGCGAGTTCCTGGGACGGGCAGCCAAGTGAGGGTTCTTGGCTTCGTGCAGGGCAAAATTCAAGAGCAAGCCATAGTAAAGTGAAAGCAAGTTTATTTAGAGAGATACACATTCCATAGGCACAATGCAGATGTCTCCAAAGGCAAGAGTGGCCCCGTGCTGTGGGGTGGTTAGTTTTTATGGGCTGGGTAATTTCATAGGCTAACAAGTGGGAAGAATATTCTAACTATCTTGGAGAAGGGGTGGGGATTTCTAGGAATTGGGCCACTGCCCACTTTTTGGCCTTTTAGGGTCAGCCTTGGAACTGTCATGGCACCTGTGGGTGTATTACAATGAGCGTATATTGAGGCTCAGGATCTACTGGAAGTAGATTCTTCCTCCATCTTGGGCCTAGTTTGTTCTAACCAGTATTTGCCATATCCTCAACAGTTGTGTCATTCTTTTAATGGTTCTGCCCTGCTCCCTTCCCTCCTGTCTCTCACCCGTGCTCCATCCATTTATCCCTGCCTCCCTTCCTTTGAGCCCCTGGCAAGCACAGATCTTTTTTTGTCTATATAGTTTTCCCTTTCCAGAATGTCATAATTGTAATCATACAGTACGTAACCTTTTCAGTTTAGCTTTTTTTTTTTTTTTTTTCCTGTACGCGGGCCTCTCACTCTTGTGGCCTCTCCTGTTGCTGAGCACAGGCTCTGGATGTACAGGCTCAGTGGCCATGGCTCCCAGGCCCAGCCGCTCCACGGCATGTGGGATCTTCCCGGACCGGGGCACGAACCCGTGTCCCCTGCATCGGCAGGCGGACTCTCAACCACTGCGCCACTAGGGAAGCCCCAGTTTAGCTTTTTTCACTTAGTAATAAGCATTAAGCTTCCTCCATGCCTTTTCATGGCTTGATAGCTCATTTCTTTTTAGTGTTGAATTATATCGCACCATCTGGATATACCACAGTTAATCTATTCATTCACCTACTGAAAGATATCTTGGCTGCTTCTAAGTTTTGGCAGTTATGAATAAAGTTGCTATAAACATTTGTGTGCAGATTTTTGTGGGGACTGAAGTTTTCAGTTCATTTTGGTAAATATCAAGGAGTGCAGCTGCTGGATTGTATGATAAGAGTATGTTTAGTTTTGTAAGAAGCTGCCAAACTGTCCTCCAATGTGATTATACCATATCAACTTGAGTGTCAGTTTGTCAGTGTCCACAAAATAACTGGCTGGGATTTTGATTGGGATTATGTTGAATCATAGATCAAATTGAGAAGAATTTACATCTTGACAATATTAGGTTTTCTTAGTCATGTACATGGAATATCTCTCCCTTTATTTAGATATTTTTTGATTCTTCAGTTCTGTAGTTTTCCTTGTATAGATCTTATACATGTTTTGTTAGGTTTATACCTAAGTAATTCATTTTTTTGGGGTGCTATTGGAAATATTATTGTGTATTTAATTTTCAATTCCAACTTTTCATTGCTGGTATATAAGAAAGCAATTGCTTTTGTATATTAACCTTGTATCCTGCAACCTTGCTATCATTGTTTATTTGTTCCAGGAGTTCTCTTGTTCTTTGGATTTTCTCCAGACAGTTATACAAATACAATTTTATTTCTTCCTTAATCTGTGTACTTTTTATTTCCTTTCCACATTTTATTGTATTGGCTAGGACTTCCAGTATGATTTTGAACAGGAGTAGAGAGAGCAGATATTCTTGCCTTGTTCCTGATCTTACCGGGGAAACCATCTAGTTTCTTTTCATGACCTATGATAATCTCAATAGATTATCTTAATTAGTGATATAAAAGATGTGAAGTATTGCTCATATCAGGTCGTAAGAGGACTCTTCTCCCACCCTGCAGTCCCTTTCCCTCACCTAAACTTCTTTGAGAAAGATAGGATTAAATTGATGGTTATAAAAATATTTTAAATGATGGGATTCAGGCACTTTTTCACATAATACCTTATATTTAGTAACTGTGCACATTACTTACTTCCTCTACTCTCTGGTGAACTTCTGTAGGGCAAAGACTATATATCTCAGCTATAACACTGTGCTAGGTATTTTACACATGTGATCTCATTTATCTTGAAAATTGTGCAATGTTAGTATTATTCTTAATTAACAGGTGCAAAAACTGGTACTCTGAGGGTATAAGTAATTTCTTAGCTGTGTGACTTAGCATCAATATAATAGGTGTATAATTCCATCATCTAAGCTCTTTAAATCACATACTATGGAAAAGTTACCTTACGAAGTGGTATATGATGCATGTCATGTGTATAGTACAGAAATGTGCTTGGTGAATGCAGAGCAGAGAGCTTTGACCTCAGGCTAGAGTAGAGTGTTCACAAAATTTCTGGAAAGGTCAACCTTGTCTGATGTAGAGAAGAATAAAGGAAAGAGAGATCAGGAAGATCAATCAGTGTGGAAAAGACCAAGGGCCAAACACAACAAGTATTTTGTGATTTGACAGTATAATATAAAAATATAAACATTTCTACTGTTGTAGTAAAATGCAATAGAACAAACTGTGTCTATTATCTTAAATAAGAACGCCTCCATTTTTCTCTTAATTTCAACTGGATTTGCTTATAGGTGTTGAGAACGAGAGAGTCTACCACAGAACCATTGTGTAAGTCCCACATCATCAATTACCAACAACTTCTTTGCTGAGTTAGAGCAATCAGTGCAGCAAGTGTGGAGGGGAGCAAAAGCCTGGGGCAAATTGAAAGATCAGAGGAACCCTAAAAAAAGGAGCTTCCTAAAGTCAATTATATTTTATGTATCCCTTTCGCATATCTCAGTTGGTTAAGTACCCCACAACTAGCCATTGATATGTTAAAAGCTGGGGAGTTGCAAAGCCCTAATAGAACGAGTCCTTGCTTTCAGTGACGTTTGTGTTAGTTGGGAAGACCAGAGTAAAGTAACATAATTAGAAACCACTGAGCAGTGTTAAGCATCATGTAGTGTAGTATACACTGTTAATACTGTGGAGGTTCTTCTCCTTAAATGATGTTCTTCAGGGTTCTGTCCTCTCTGCTATTGTCATGAGTTTCATTTCTAAATTTTTTCACTCTCTGTCTCTAGCCCACATCTTCCTTCTAAGCTCTAGGTTTATCCAAATGCCTTTTCGACATCTCCATTTAAACAAGTTCTCTCAACTTCAATTTACAAAAACTTCCCCAGTCTGTTCTTTTTAGCTCAGTGAATGGCACCACTGTCACCCAGTTGTCCAAGTCAAAAAGTGAGAATCATTTTTGCTTTACTTTCTCTTGTTTCTTAACCGCATGTTCTGTTGATACTGTTTCCTAATTATCTTTCAGTTCCATCTACTTTTTATTTCTTCTGCCACCATTCTAATTTAGACTGTAGTCATCTCTTAAATTACTGCAAAGGCCTTTTAATGTTAGTCTCCTTGTTCCCTCTTCACCTCCAAACTATTCACAAAAACACAGATTGATTAAAATCCTTTTCTGCTTGGGATGAAGTCCAGTTTCCTTAATGTGGCTTACCTGTTCCTGTTTGAACTGGCCCTGCCTTCTTTTCATTCAGCTTTAACTTGCTTTCCCCTATTCTAAACCAGCTTTACCAGACTTCAAATTCATCGTTCTTTTTTGCCTCTGAGCCTTGACACGTGCTATTCCCTTTTGCAGAAGGGGGATAAGAAGAAGTGAAGCTGTAGTGACCAAAAGCACAGACTCTGGAGCCAGGCTTCCTAGATCCTGGTGAATCTTGGATCTGCCCCTTAACTAGCTGTGTGACCTAGAGTGATCTAACCTCTCTGCTTTTAGTGTCCTCATCTGTACAATGGAGAGAGTATAGTACTTGCTTCCTAGCACGTTGTGAGGATTAAAAGAGTTAATGTGGTTGAGGCTTAAAGAACGATACCTACCTTATACTAAGTACTATATAAATGTAGCTATTTTTATAACTCTTATTATAAATGTGTTGTGGTACTGGATATCGTAAATTTTTATGTTTTAAAGGTGATTTAATGATAAAAGAAAAATGCTTTTTTTCTCATAAATTATGACTTGATTCATTATTATTGTTTTTTAATAAATTTATTTTATTTATTTTTGGCTTCATTGGGTCTTCATCGCTGCATGCAGGCTTTCTCTAGTTGCGGCGAGCAGGGGCTACTCTTTGTTGCGGTGTGCGAGCTTCTCATTGCAGTGGCTTCTCTTGTTGCGGAGCACGGGCTGTAGGCACACGGGCTTCAGTAGTTGTGGCATACAGGCTCTAGAGTGCAGGCTCAGTAGTTGTACCGCGGGCTCTAGAGCGCAGGCTCAGTAGTTGTGGTGCACGGGCTTAGTTGCTCGGCAGCATGTGGGATCTTCCCGGACCAGGGCTCCAACCTGTGTCCCCTGCATTGGCAGGCGGATTCTTAACCACTGTGCCACCAGGGAAGTCCCTATTATTGGTATTCATCTTTGTTCTTGTCTGGGCAACAGCTTTATTTTCCTAACTTCTTGTTTTGTTTTTTAGCTTTTTAGTGACTAGAATTTGATCTTAGGTTGATATTCCTATGAAATGGATCATCTGACAACATTAGGTTTACCTGAATTTTTATACAGACTAATCCAGGTTAACCTATATGGAAACTTCTAAAAAAAATTCTTTATAGCTAATAGCTGACTTTTTACTTTATGATATATGTCATGTTGATTAAAGTTTCAAGTAAAGTCATTTAAAGGAATTTGCTTTTTCAAGTGTATTTCAGTGATTGTGGATTATAATGGTTCAAATGGTTCGGATTCTAGCACGGATACTTACTGTATTAGGAAATAGACTATCTGAAAGGAAAAACTCTGTTTATCTCTCTATTCACAACTCCCCTTACACCCAACACTTCCCAAATTACTTCTGACACCAGAGATGTGCAGGTTTTTTCCCCATACTGGCCAATTCTCCGACACCAGCTGGGTATCCTACAATTTAACTCAGTTTCGACCCCACAGGTTAAAGGCTCAGTCCCACAAGACTGCCCCTCACTTCAGATGCCAGTGGCAAGTGTTGGGTCCCCCAGGTTGCCCACAACCTCTGACTCAGCTACAAATTGAAGGTCCCCACGACCCCTTCCTCAGGTTCAGTCATTTACTAGAATGGCTCATAGAACTCAGGAAAACAGTTTACTTACTAGATTACTGGTTTATTACAAAGGATATATTAAAGGATACAAATGAACAGTCAGATGAAGAATATATAGGGCTAGGTCTATGTCCAGAAGGGTCCCAAGCACAAGAGCTTCTGTCCCTGTGGAGTTTTGGGGTGTACCACCATCCCAGCAAGTGGATGTGTTCTTGTTCACCAGCCCAGAAGCTCTCTGAATTCTGTACTTTAGGGATTTTTATGGAGGCTTCATTATGTAGGGGTGATTGATTAAATCCTTAACCATTGGTGAATAATTAAATCCCCAGGGCCCCATTTGGGGTTGGGGTGGCGGTGGGCATGCTCAAAGTTCTGATTACTTGGTTTGTTCCCCAGGCAACCAGTCCCCATCAAGTGGTTCTCTAAGGACTTTCCAAAAGTCACTTCATTAACATAAACTCAGGTGTGGTTGAAAGGGGCTTGTTATGAATAACAAAAGAGCTTCTTTTATTTTTATCCTTCTGAAGCTATTCCAGGAATAAAAACCAAATATTATAAGAAAAGATGCTCATATGCTCTAATCACTTAAGAAATTACAAGGATTTTAGGAGTTGTGAGTGAGGAACCCCTGAGGAAGACCCCACGATATGTTTTCTTATTATATCACAGTATCACATTCTCTGTTATCATAGTACTTAAGATCAGCCAAGAAAAACATGTAATAGCTTAAACGTTATCGAAAGAAGATTCCTGGGCTTCCCTGGTGGCGCAGTGGTTGAGAGTCCGCCTGCCGATGCAGGGGGATGCAGGGGACGCGGGTTCATGCCCCAGTCCGGGAGGATCCCACATGCTGGGGAGCGGCTGCGCCCGTGAGCCATGGCCGCTGAGCCTGTGCGTCTGGAGCCTGTGCTCCTCAACGGGAGAGGCCACAGCAGTTTGGCTGAACTTTCAGGAGTATGGTGAAAAACTAGTATATATTTAAATTTTAAGTGTTGATTTTGATATCTTGACTTGTGGATTTCTTTTTTGAGTGTTTGTTTTCTCATTGATACTTGTGATTTGAGATGATTTCATGAAGACTGAAATCTGAAAGTGTACCTAAAGGAGCAGGCTGATGATCTAGTTCTATCTGATTTGATAGTGCTAGACTAGAGAATGACAAAATATTTATATTTTTCTCCTTCCCTCCTAGAAGGAGATCGTTGCTTTCTGGTGAACTTTTTTTTTTTTTTTGCGGTATGCGGGCCTCTCACTGTTGTGGCCTTTCCCGTTGTGGAGCACAGGCTCTGGACGCGCAGGCTCAGCGGCCATGGGTCACGGGCCCAGCCGCTCCGTGGCATGTGGGATCTTCCGGGACCGGGGCATGAACCCGTGTCCCCTGCATCGGCAGGCGGACTCTCAACCACCGCGCCACCAGGGAAGCCCTGTAGCTGTTTTTTTATAAACTACAATCTATAAGGTTTTTGTGCATAATATTTAGTTGTTACATGTCTTGAGTAGACTCTCCCCCAACCCTACCTTTTTTATGAGTCTTTTCTTCTTTTTTGTTTTTAGAAGTCAGACCAATTTTCTTGTAGTGTCTCACATCTAGATTTACCTATTATCAAGGACCTTTAAATGTTTCTCCTGCAGCCTGTTGAAGGTAGTGGCATTCAGCAGAGAAGGGCTTCCCAATCCCTGTGGCATGGCTACTGTGAATAGGTTATGGGTCCTATTATTAACCCTCTAAGCTCTTTAGCCACTGGTGGAGTTTGGGGCAGTGGCAGCCCATGAGCACTGTCAGTTGACTCTGGTAAGCAATATAAATGTTAACATTAGGTAGGTGCCATGATGTGAAAGAGCCTAGGCTACCATCTTCAGCTCTTCTCTTCTGTGCTCTCTTTGTGATCACGTTTACTTCTGTGACTTTAACAGTTGCCTGTGTAGTGATGTTTTCTTTTCTAAATTGCACTTTATTTCCTTTTGTTCATCTTCTCCTGGCTCTCCAGTAGTCACTTCAAAATCTACACATCCAAAATGAATTTATTCTTTACTTGCTAGCTGGCTCATTGTCAGTATTATTCTTTTCTTGGGCAGGGGTAGTAGAAGGTGTGGTGTAAATAGCCTTGCTTTCACTCACTGGAAACCTCAGTCACCTTCAGCTGTTTCTCTGGCTGTCTGCTTAGCACTCTCTTATTTACATGTACACATATGTGCATACACATTTATTCATCAAATACATCTTTAATGCCTACAGTGTTTCTATATATATATTTGACCACCGTAGATAAGTCTATATCTGGATGGCCTCTTGAATGCATTCCCTCCATTCTTACCTTATTTACTCTAATTTTGGCCTTCAGCAGTCCTTCCCAGAACTTTTACAATGGTCTGCCTACCTCTGGCTTTAAACCTTCTGATTCATCCTGCATACTATATGCTAATTGAGAATACTTGTTTGATCATGTATTTCTCTTGCTTGAAAACCTCTGATGGCTTCCCATTATACAGGAAAAATGCCAGCTTTTTTAGCGTACCATACAAGACTATGGTAATTCCATCTTCTTTACTCTTTTTATGTATTACTTCATCTCTGTGTTCTAGCTATACTTGTCTTCTGCTAATTTCTTGAATGTAGCATGGATTTTTTTTTTTTTTTTTTTGCGGTACGCGGGCCTCTCACTGCTGTGGCCTCTCCCGCTGCGGAGCAACAGGCTCCGGACGCGCAGGCTCAGCGGCCATGGCTCAGGGGCGCAGCCGCTCCGCGGCATGTGGGATCTTCCCGGACCGGGGCACGAACCCATGTCCCCTGCATCGGCAGGCGGACTCTCAACCACTGCGCCACCAGGGAAGCCCTAAACTTAACACGTTTGATACCTGAATTCTTAAAGCATTACTGCAGATATGTTTGTTTTAATTAAAATCACTTCTGAGCAATAAGAATTGGCCATAATAGGAGTTTCTGGAATATTATTATTTTAGAGCTTTTAAAACAGTAAATGTTTATCTGAATTAGAATTCTGAATAAAAGAAATATTATAAAATGAAGATTGTTTTTTAGAGAAAGAGAGATATATTAATTAATAAATTAGTTTTTAAGAAAAGAGACTAAATAAAAAGCAGTCTTTCTAAAGAATGAAGGCAAAAAGATAAACTGTCAGATTTCCATGTTGCAGGGAAATACTGAACTTGAATAAGAGACTATTACTGTACTTTGGTGATACTTAGAGAACGAGTAGATGAAATATATGGTACATGAAAGCATAAAGAAGGTGCTAGTGTTATTTGACATTATTCGTTAATAAGGGGAATACAAAATAATAACAGTATCCTCTGGTACAAGATTTTCAATATTTCAGAATTATTTTTAAAGGATTATTGTCATTTAAATGAAAAAATCCTGCTAATTAAAAATGCTATGGTATTGAATTGTTATGGCAAATGATAGGATGTCTGGGTTTTGTTTCAAAATAATCAAGAAAAGTGGAGGCAGTAGAAATAAGGTTGGCCACGTATTGATAATTGTTGAAGCTGTGTGAGAGTTACATAGAGTATCACTGTAATTTATTTTGATTTTTTGTTTGTTCATTTTTGGAAAATTTCATGATAAATTAAAAAACATTATGGTATTGTATAATAAAGGAAAGAGTCCCCAAATAAGGAATCATTGCTGCTAGGCTGAGTGAATATAGAGTGCATGATATTGAATAATTCAGAATTACCAATGTAAAACTAAATGATATTTTTGGTTTTTGTTTTTCAAAATTTTTATTCCATTTTTATTCTTTTTTTTCCTTTTTTAAGAAATTTGAATTTTTGAATTTATTTTTTTATACAGCAGGTTCTTATTATCCATTTTATACATATTAGTGTATATATGTCAATCCCAATCTCCCGATTCATCACACCCCCCGCCACTTTCCCCCGTTGGTGTCCTTGCGTTTGTTCTTTACATCTATGTCTCAATTTCTGCCCTGCAATCTGGTTCATCTGTACCATTTTTCTAGGTTCCACATATATGCGTTAATATACAATATTTGTTTTTCTCTTTCTGACTTACTTCACTCTGTATTACAGTCTCTAGATTCATCCATGTCTCTACAAATGACCCAATTTCATTCCTTTTTATGGCTGAGTAATATTCCATTGTATATATGTACCACAACTTCTTTATCCATTCGTCTATCGATGGGCATTTAGGTTGCTTCCATGACCTGGCTATTGTAAACAGTGCAGCAATGAACATTGGGGTGCATGTGTCTTTTTGAATTATGGTTTTCTCTGGGTATATGCCCAGTAGTGGGATTGCTGGGTCATATGGTAATTCTATTTTCAGTTTTTTAAGGAACCTCCATACTGCTCTTCATAGTGGCTGTATCAATTTACATTCCCACCAACAGTGCAAGAGGGTTCCCTTTTCTCCACACCCTCTCCAGCATTTGTTGTTGGTAGATTTTCTGGTGATGCACATTGTAACTGGTGTGAGATGATACCTCATTGTAGTTTTAATTTGCATTTCTCTAATAATTAATGATGTTGAGCAGCCTTTCATGTGCTTCTTGGCCATCTGTATGTCTTCTTTGGAGAAATGTCTATTTAGGTCTTCTGCCCATTTTTGGATTGGGTTGTTTGTTTTTCTAATATTGAGCTTCATGAGCTGTTTATATATTTTGGAGATTAATCCTTTGTCTGTTGATTCGTTTGCAAATATTTTCTCCCACCTGAGTGTTGTCTTTTCATCTTGTTTATGATTTCCTTTGCTGTGCAAAAGCTTTTAAGTTTCATTAGGTCCCATTTGTTTATTTTTGTTTTAATTTCCATTACTGTAGGAGGTGGATCAAAAAAGATCTTGCTGTGATTTCTGTCAAAGAGTGTTCTTCCTGTGGTTTCCTCTAAGAGCTTTATCGTGTCCGGTCTTACATTTAGGTCTTGAATCCATTTTGAGTTTATTTTTGTGTATAGTGTTAGGGAGTGTTCTAATTTCATTCTTTTACATGTAGCTGTCCAGTTTTCCCAGCACCACTTATTGTAGAGGCTGTCTTTTCTCCATTGTATATCCTTGCCTCCTTTGTCATAGATTAGTTGACCATAGGTGTGTGGGTTTATCTCTGGGCTTTCTATCCTGTTCCATTGATCTATGTTTCTGATTTTGTGCCAGTGCCATACTGTCTTGATTACTGTAGCTTTGTAGTATAGTCTGAACTCAGCGAGTCTGATTCCTCCAGCTCCGTTTTTTTCCCTCAAGACAGCTTTGGCTATTTGGGGGCTTTTGTGTCTCCATACAAAGTTTAAGATTTTTGTTCTAGTTCTGTAAGAAATGCCATTGGTAGTTTGATAGGGATTGCATTGAATCTGTAGATTGCTTTGGGTAGTATAGTCATTTTCACAATGTTGATTCTTCCAATCCAAGAACATTGTATATCTCTCCATCTGTTGGTATCATCTTTAATTTCTTTCATCAGTGTCTTATAATAAGTTTTCTGCATACAGGTCTTTTGTCTCCCTAGGTAGGTTTATTCCTAGGTATTTTATTCTTTTTGTTGCAGTGGTAAATGGGAGTGTTTCCTTAAGTTCTCTTTCAGATTTTTCATCACTAGTGTTTAGGAATGCAAGAGATTTCTGTGCATTAATTTTGTATCCTGCAACTTTACCAAATTCATTGATTAGCTGTAGTAGTTTTCTGGTGGCATCTTTAGGATTCTCTATGTATAGTATCATGTCATCTGCAAACAGTGACAGTGTTACATCTTCTTTTCCAAATTATATTCCTTTTATTTCTTTTTCTTCTCTGATTGCCGTGGCTAGGCCTTCCAAAACTATGTTGAACAGTAGTGGTGAGAGTGGACATCCTTGTCTTGTTCTTGATCTTAGAGGAAATGCTTTCAGTTTCACCACTGAGAATGATGTTTACTGTGGGTTTGTCGTATATGGCCTTTATTATGTTGGGGTAGGTTCCCTCTACGCCCACTTTCTGGAGTTCTTTTGTCATAAATGGGTGTCGAATTTTGTCAGAAGCTTTTTCTGCATCTATTGAGATTATCATATGGTTTTTATTCTTCAGTTTGTTAATATGGTGTCTCACGTTGATTGATTTGCGTATATTGAAGAATCCTTGCATCCCTGGGATAAATCCCACTTGATCATGGTGTATGATCCTTTTAATGTGTTGTTGGACTCTGTTTCTTAGCATTTTGTTGAGGATTTTTGCATCTATGTTCATCAGTGATATTGGTCTGTAATTTTCTTTTTTTGTAGTATCTTTGTCTTTTGGTATCAGGGTGATGGTGGCCTCATAGAACGTGTTTGGGAATATTCCTTTCTCTGCAATTCTTTGGAAGAGTTTGAGGAGGATGGGTGTTAGCTCTTCTCTAAATGTTTGATAGAATTCACCTGTGAAGCCATCTGGTCCTGGACTTTTGTTTGTTGGAAGATTTTTAATCACAGTTTCAATTTCATTACTTGTGATTGGTCTGTTCATATTTTCTATTTCTTCCTGGTTCAGTCTTGGAAAGTTATACCTTTCTAAGAATTTGTCCATTTCTTCCAGGTTGTCCATTTTATTGGCACAAAGTTGCTTATAGTAGTCTCTTAGGATGCTTTGTAATTCTGGGGTGTCTGTTGTAACTTCTTTTTCATTTCTAATTATATTGATTTGAGTTCTCTCCCTCTTTTTCTTGATGAGTCTGGCTATTGGTTTATCAATTTTGTTTATCTTCCCAAAGAACCAGGTTTTAGTTTTATTGATCTTTGTTATTGTTTTCTTTGTTTCTATTTCATTTATTTTTGCTGTGATATTTATGATATCTTTCCTTCTGCTAACTTTGGGTTTTGTTTGTTCTGCTTTCTGTAGTTCCTTTAGGTGTAAGATTAGTTTGTTTATTTGAGATGTTTCTTGTTTCTTGAGGTAGGCTTGTGTTGCTATAAACTTCCCTCTTAGAACTGCTTTTGCTGCATCCCATAGGTTTTGGATCGTTGTGTTTTCACTGTCATTTGTCTCTAGGTATTTTTTGATTTCCTCTTTGATTTCTTCAGTGATCCCTTGGTTATTTAGTAACATTGTTTAGCCGCCATGTGTTTTTGTTTTTTATGTTTTTTCCCCGTAATTCATTTCTAATCTCATAGTGTTGTGGTCAGAAAAGATGCTTGATATGATTTCAGTTTTCTTAAATTTACTGAGGTTTGATTTGTGACCCAAGATGTGATCTATCCTGGAGAATGTTCTATGTGCACTTGAGAAGAAAGTGTAATCTGCTGTTTTTGGATAGTATGTGCTGTAAAGATGAATTAAATCTATCTGGTCTATTGTGTCATTTAAAGCTTCTCTTTCCTTATTTATTTTCATTTTGGATGATCTGTTTATTGGTGTAAGTGAGGTGTTAAAGTCCCCCACTATTATTGTGTTGCTATCGATTTCCTCTTTTATAGCTGTTAGCATTTGCCTTATGTATTGAGGTGGTCCTATGTTGGGTGCATATATATTTAAAATTGTTATATCTTCTTCTTGGATTGATCCCTTGATCATTATGTAGTGTCCTTCCTTGTCTCTTGTAACATTCTTTATTTTAAAGTCATTTTATCTGATTTGAGTATTGCTACTCCAGCTTTCTTTTGATTTCCATTTGCATGGAATATCTTTTTCCACCCTCTCACTTTCAGTCTGTATGTGTCCCTAGGTCTGAAGTGAGTCTCTTGTAGACAGCATGTATATGGGTCTTGTTTTTGTATCCATTCAGCAAGCCTGTGTCTTTTGGTTGGAGCATTTAATCCATTCACGTTTAAGGTAATTATCGATATGTATGTTCCTATGACCATTTTCTTAATTGTTTTGGGTTTGTTTTTGTAGGTTCTTTTCTTCTCTTGTGTTTCCCAGTTAGAGAAGTTCCTTTAGCATTTGTTGTAGAGCTGATTCGGTGGTGCTCAATTCCCTTACCTTGTGCTTGTCTGTGAAGCTTTTGATTTCTCCATCGAATCTGAATGAGATCCTTGCTGGGTAGAGTAATCTTGGTTTTAGGTTCTTACCTTTCATCACTTTAAATATGTCATGCCACTCCATTCTGGCTTGTAGAGTTTCTCCTGAGAAATCAGCTGTTAACCTTATGGGAGTTCCCTTGTATGTTATTTTTTGTTTTGCCTTGCTGCTTTCAATAATTTTTCTTTGTCTTTAATTTTTGCCAATTTGATTACTATGTGTCTTGATATGTTTCTCTTTGGGTTTATCCTGTATGGGACTCTCTGCGCTTCCTGGACTTGGGTGGCTATTTCCTTTCCCATGTTAGGGAAGTTTTCGACTATAATCTCTTCAGGTATTTTCTCTGGTCTTTTCTCTCTCTCTTCTCCTTCTGGGACCCCTATAATGCGAATGTTGTTGTGTTTAATGTTGTCCCAGAGGTCTCTTAGACTGTCTTCATTTCTTTTCATTCATTTTTCTTTATTCTGTTCCACAGCAGTGAATTCCACCATTCTGTCTTCCAGGTCACTTATCCGTTCTTCTGCCTCAGTTATTTTGCTATTGATTCTTTCTTGTGTAGTTTTCATTTCAGTTATTGTATTCTTCCTCTTTGTTTGTTCTTTAATTCTTCTAGGTCTTTGTTAAACATTTCTTGCATCTTCTTGATCTTTGCCTCCATTCTTTTTCTGAGGTCCTGGATCATCTTCACTATCATTATTCTGAATTCTTTTTCTGGAAGGTTGCCTATCTCCATTTAGTTGTTTCTCTGGGGTTCTATCTTGTTCTTTCATCTGGTACATAGCCCTCTGCATTTTCATCTTGTCTCTCTTCCTGTGAATGTGGTTTTTGTTCCACAGGCTGCAGGATTGTAGTTCTTCTTGCTTCTGCTGTCTGTTATCTGGTTGGAAAATTTCTTTTCTTTTGGTATGAAGAACATTTGTGGAAGAATTGTTTAAATTTTACAAAGATCTTCTGACCCAGGCTATTTTTATCTTTTTACCTCTATCAGAATACCTGTTATGATTTTAAGAGTACTCTTATTAGAATATCTGATTTCAGTTGCTCTGTTCACTGGAGAAGCTGAAGATATCTGTGCTTCATTTTCAAATATGAGCTTTTTCTCCCCTGAAAAACTGCTAGTATTGGAGGGTCTCCTGCAGAGGCTGGGGGGGGGGGGTTGGCTGTGGCTTACTGTGAGGACAAGAACACTGGCAGCAGAAGCTCCTGGAAGTACTCCTTGGGGTGAGCCTTCCCAGAGTCTGCCATTAGCCCCACCCCCCAAGAATGTTTTATTCTTATTTTCTATGTGATATGGAAGCCTCTTAATCTGCTAAGGGAAATCATCATATATTAAGCAAAAGTGATATAACATTGATTTATGGCAGCATTCTTCTTGAAGAAAACAATTATTGACAAACCCACAGCTAACATCATACTCAGTGGTGAAAAGCTGAAAGCATTCCCTCTAAGATCAGGAATAAGACAAGGATGCCCGCTGTCCCCATGTTTACTCAACATGGTTTTGGAAGTCCTAAGCACAGCAATCTGAAAAGAAAAAGAAATAAAAGAAATCCAAGTTGGAAAGGAAGAAGTAAAACTGTCACTGTTTGCAGATGACATGATACTAGACATAGAAAATCCTAAAGATGCCACCAGAAAACTACTTGAGCTCATCAATGAATTCAGTCACGTTGCTGGATACAAAATTAATACACAAAAATCTGTTGCATTTCTATACACTAACAACAACATATCAGAAAGAGAAATTAAGGAAACAATCCCATTTACTATCACATCAAAAAGAATAAAATACCTAGGAGTAAACCTACCTAAGGAGGCAAAAGACCTGTACTCTGAAAACTGTAAGACACTGATGAAAGAAATTGAAGATGACACAAACAGATGGAGAGATATACCATGTTCTTAGATTAGAAGAATCAATATTGTGAAAATGACTATACTACCCAAAGCAATCTACAGATTCAGTGCAGTCCCTTTCAAATTACCAGTGACATTTTTCACAGAACTGGAACAAAAGTTTTTTAAATTTGTGTGGAAACACAAAAGACCCCGAATAGCAAAAACAATCTTTAGAAGAAAGAACAGAGCTGGAGGAATCACGTTCCCTGACTTCGGACTGTACTACAAAGCTGCAGTAATCAAATCAGGATGGTACTGGCACAAAAGCAGACACATAGCTCAATGGAACGGGATAGAAAGAACAGAAATAAACCCACGCACTTGTGGTCAATTAATCTATGACAAAGGAGGCAAGAACATAGAATGGAGAAAAGACAGTCTCTTCAGTAAGTGGTGCTGGGAAAACTGGACAGCTAGATGTAAAAGAATAAAATTAAAACATTCTCTAATACCATATACCAAAATAAACTCAAAATGGATTATAGACTTAAATGTAAGACTGGACACTATAAAACTCCTAGAGGAAAACAAAGGCAGAACACTCTTTGATGTAAATCACAGCAATATTTTTTTAGATCCATCTCTGAGAGTAATGGAAAACAAACCCAAAAAATAAACAAATGGGACCTAGTTAAACTTAAAAGCATTTGCAAAGCAAAAGAAACCATAAACAAAATGAAAAGACAGCCTTCAGACTGAGAGAAAATATTTGCAAACAGTGATACTGACAAGGGATTAATTTCCGAAATATACAAATAGCTCATGCAACTTAATATAAAAAAAATAGAAGCAACTCTATAAAAAAATGGGCAGAAGACCTAAATAGACATTTCTGCAAAGAAGACATACAGATGGCTAACAGGCACATGAAAAGATGCTCAGTATCACTAATTATTAGAGAAATGCAAGTTGAAACTATAATGAGGTATCATCTCACACTGGGTAGAATGGCTGTCATTAAAAAGTCTACAGGAGTTCCCTGGCAGTCCAGTGGTTAGGACTCCATGCTTCCACTCACTGCAGGGCCGTGGGTTCGATCCCTGATTGGGGAGCTAAGATCTTACATGCTGTGCAGCATAGCCAAAAAAAATAAAATGTCTATAAATAACAAATGCTGGAGAGGGTGTGGAGAAATAGGAAACCTCGTACACTGTTGGTGTGGGAATGTAAATTGGTGCAGCTACTATGGAGAACAGTATGGAGGTTCCTTGAAAAAGTAAAAATAGAGTTGGCACATGATCCTGCAGTCCCTCTCTTGGGCATATATCTGGAGAAAACTCTAATTTGAAAAGATATATGTACCCCAATATTCATAGCACTATTTACAGTAGCCAAGACATGGAAGCAACCTAAATGTCCATCAACAGGTGAATGGATAAAGAAGATGTGGTATATATACACAGTGGAATATTACTCAGCCATAAAAAAGAATGAAATAATGCCATTTGCAACAAAATGAATGTACCTAGAGATTATCATACTAAGTGAAGTATGTCAGAGAAAGACAAATACCATACGATTACAAAACAGAGATAGACTCACAGACATAAAGGGGGGACGGATAAGTTAGGGATTTGGGAGTAACAGATACACACTACTATATATAAAATTGATAAAGAACAAGGACCTACTGTTATAGCACAGGGAACTATATTCAGTATCTTGTAATAACCTATAAGGGAAAGGAATCTGAAAAAGATTATATATGTGCATAACTGTATCTCTTTGCTGTACACCTGACACATTGTAAATCAGCTGTACTTCAATTTTAAAAAACTGCAAAAAAAAAAGTTGGCAAGACTCAGGTGTCATATTGTTTGAATAAAGTCTTATTGGCAACACCTGGTTATAAAATCTGTAGATGGTCATACTGTGCCATCTTGAGTACTATATTTCTGATGATTCCATTAATTTGAATTCTAGTCTTAAGGTTTGGAAAAGAAAACTTAAAGGACGAATTCATAGAATTGTTTGTCTTCCTAAGGGATGTGAGAGAGAAGTGTTCAGAAACTGTTCTGTCTTTCTTTTCTTCCCTCTCTCTTGTTCTCCTTTCCTCCTTCCCATGTTGCCTCAGCTTCTTTCCTGGGCACCAAAAAAGTTATTTATCTACGTGCTACTTCCTCCAATCCAATATCATGTTTGTAAGCTCAAGTCCTTTAAATCTGAAACTCCTATGGCAGGCCCTCAGTAAACATCTTTTTTTTTTTTTAAATCAAGGTGTAATTGACATATAACATTATATTAGTTTCAGGTGTAAAAAATTGTAATGATTCAATATTTTATGTATTGTGAAATGATCACCACAATAAGCCTGGTAACATCTTCAGGGCATCTTCTTTTTGAACTTCTCAGATATTTTTGGTTAGAGTTTCTTTCTATCTGAAGGAATCATTTACAAGCTGAAGAACCTTCTGAGATGTGACCTGAGTTTTGTTCTGAATAGTATCATCCTCCCCATCAACCAAGCCAGAACCCCAGACTTATCTTTGATTCAGCCTTCTTGATTTTCATTATTTGTTCATTTGGTCCTGCCAATTCCTCTTTAAAAATGACTGTCACAAGTATTTCTTCTTTTCTCCAGTCTTATTGTTAGTTACCATTCTGTTATGGAGAATGTTGCATTTGGAAGATTTCATCTGAGCTCTGCTTCTGGCTGATGGCCTAACTTCTTCATCTTCATGAGGAGGTTGTAACAGGATTGTCGCGAGCCCCTTTTGGAAGCTAACATTCTGTTATACTAATCCAGGGTCTTTCCTTCTCACCCTTTCATTGCAGTGACTCCTAATTGTTTTTCACACCTCTAATCTCAGTCCTTCCTAATAAGATTAGTCTTCATATGTAACTTTCATTGCCTTTAGGATAAAATCTTATATTTCCTGGTCTCCATTTATTCATGTCATCATTTCTCTGCTTAATCGTTATCATTGGCACGATTAGGCAAAGTGGAAGCTTCACCCATCTTCACAGCCTTCCTTTCCTTCACCTACAGAATCAAATTGGTTACTAAATTATATCACTTCTGACACAGGAATGTCTTTTTTTTTTTTTTTTTTTAGGAATGTCTTTTGAGTCCATATTTGTTCTCCTCTGCCTATTCTAATCTAGTCCTCATCTTCTCTTTGGACGTTTGAGCAACCTCCCAGATGTTTGCTCTGCCACCAGTTTGTAGTTACCAGATTTATCTCTTTGAGCAAAGATCTGTTATGTATCTTCTCTGTTCTCAAAACCTTTTGCTCCACACTGTTTATATATGAAGTACAAGTTTCTTTGCAGAACTCATTTGGTCCCTTCCCTTTACTTTTCTAACCTAACCTTATCTCTTGCACCTTGTCATCATGCCCCCAGCTTCCAGCCATACTGAATACCAGCGGTTTCCTGTTTATTTCTTTCATGCTCTACTTCTACCTGGAGTTCTCTGACCCTCTCATCCTTTTCTGCCTGGGAAACTCCTCCCTCAAAGGCATCACTATGTAGTTATCTTCCTTAAAGCTCTGAGAAGAAATACTAATCTCATTCTCTCTGTGCCTGTTATGCATACGTCTTGGATGCAGAGGGGGTCATATCAGAGTTATCTGTTTATATTTCCCACTCAGAACCTCTTTCCAGGTGGATTGTGAACTCTGATATCTAGGGTAGCTAGTCTTTAATTTTGTTCATCCTCAGAATTTGGCACAGTATTGGAACACAAAATATTGACTCTGTGTTTGTTTGTTGCTTGATGTAAAATAAAACAGTAAGGAGCCTCTGTTTTCCTTAGAAACAAAAAAGGATTTTAACCCTGTTAGTTTGAAGACTAAACTTTTTCCCTTGATTTTGCTTGAGTTTGAATTCCTTCATCTTTTCTTAAAAGATTCTTCTAAATTTTTTGTCTGTCATAGGTCCTTGGGACCAAAGATGGCCCAGGGCTGATCTGGACACCTGGTAGTATTATTAATAGGAGCCAAAAAGCCTTGGACCTGTCTAATTATGATTGTAACGAGTGGGGTTTGACCATACCTTAACTACACTTGTGCATATGAGCTGCTGAATGGTGCTTCACCTTGCTAAACGTGACTGGAGGCTGGTCATCAAACTTGGACATTTTTGAAAAGTATAAGACTTTTTTTCATCAGACCAGTTCCTAATAGTTCATTCAAAAGTTGTTCCTACTGAAACTGCATCTTTAGGCTTGAGAAATTCTTCCCTGAATTACATTTAAATTCTACCAGTGAGCCTAGTTTTCTGCCTGAGATAATGCTTTCATTTTAAGGCAGTGGTTTCTACAATTTGCACAAATATGTGCTTCTTATTTTTTGTACTATCTATAGAATTGCTTGCATCAAGAGTTTTCCAGAACATAGTGTCTCAGATGGAAAATGTAATAGAATCCCAGTCTCTGCCAAATTAATTTTTCTATTTTGTAGTTATATAATGTTCCCATTGAACACTTGTTTTTCTTTGTGATGAATGCTGAGAGGGAAGCTGGCATGGTTTTGATACATATTACAGATGTATAGGAGAAATGTCTTTAAATTCAAAACATTCTATATTAAATAAATCCATGTTTATACTATAAATTTATTTTTAATTCACCTGGATTTATTTAGTAAACTCCTTTAATTATTTTCAATGTGCAGTTGCTCTAACGGTAGTATCTAATATGCACTAAAATTTAGAAAGCAGTTTCCCTGAAGGCTTTGGAATTGCTCTGTCTTTATTACAGTAAATAATAAACTTCTTTTATTTAGATAAAAGTAATTTAGAAATAAAATAGTTTTAGAGAAGAACTGGGCTGCCTCTAAAAGCCAGGTTATCACAGCCATGGAGGCCAGGTTCACCTCCTTTTCAGCCTTGTCAGGTAAAAGAACAAATTATACCTTTATGATACTTAATATTATGTGTGCCTGAAACATATAAGCCATGGGGTATGAATTTTCACACGAGCTCCCAGAGAAGGGCTCTTACATGGGATGAGAGCAATAAGGCTTCTCTGCCCCATGTGCCAGTCACTGAAATATTTGTGGGCATTGTGGGAAAGGACAAATCTTTAGTTTTCATAACTAAGGTATTGGCATCTGACCACAGATTAGCATTGAAATAGCACAGTGATGAAAGTGAGTCCATATGCCCGCTGGGATTCTGCCACTTCTTCATATGGTGAACCTCAGAGGTGCTACATCATTGCTTATCATCCAACAGTTAATATACAAGAGAACTGGTAATGATATATGCACTTTATTTCATTCTCAATGCAAAAGCTGCAGATACATCTTAAGTTTGCAGATTTTTGAGTATTTTATTAGTTTAGCAGGTGGAAGTTATATTTAAACTTATTAAGTGAAATAATTACTGGGTTTGTTCCTAGATCCTATCCATATAATTCAGAGTAAGAGGCCTATGCTTCAGTCTATTCTGCTCAGGCTTTCAAATTCTTTTGACAGCCTGGATGTGAAATTCAAAAGTCATTAATGTGATGTGTTAATTTTGCACTTTTTGACTTACTGCAAAAATCTTATAGTTTCCATAGCAACAATAACCTATCCAGATTGTGTAATATTCTTTACAGTATTAAAAATAAAACTATGCAATTACATGAGCTTTTGGAGCACTTCATTTAGGGGAACTGGGGATTGAAATATTTCTGTTTAAAAGAAAATTATAATTCCATATGAAAGTTTTGTCAGAAAGCATGTATAACTTTAAGAATTTATTCAATTAAATATTTAGTAGTAGATACCTGGTAGTTAATTTAATTATTAATTGTATGAAATTTACATCATAAGCATTGTGTTAAGCATCTCAGGCACAAATGCTTTCACACGCATACCCATACATACTTTCAAGGTAGGGGGGATATTTGGCTTTAATTACATTCAGTCACCTTCACCTGCTGCTTGTACTTCTTAGTGGCCTCTGGGTGGTGTGAAAAACGTGTAGTTTTATGTTTGGAGGAAACAGGATGGAGAAAAAGGAACACTTTGCTCTTTAAAACATGCCTAAGATATCACTTTGAAAATACTAAAGATTGTTTTAATAGGTGACTGTTTTCAGAGTATCAAATTATTTTGTATTTTTTCTTTTTCCCTCTAATTCTAATTTAAAAGACAATATAATACTGGCATTAAGGTAGTTAACCTAACTTTCTACATCTTAACACAACTTTTTCTTTTTTTATATCACCTTCAACATATGTCTAAATGTACATATTTTTATACAGTATGATTTATGTATTTTCTCAGCAACATATGGTAAACATTTTCTATGTTTCCAATGATCTCCATGATTATCATTTTAATAATTGCGTAACAGTCTATCCTGTTGACATATGTGGTACAATTTCTGTTTATCAAAATGCTGCTTAATTGTTTCCTGAATGTCATATATTGGAAGAAAAATGGATATAATTTTCAGACTGTGGGAAAAAGTAACCATAACTCAATTATTTGCTCAAAACAGATGATTGTGAAAATCTTCAAAATGCACGTAAAATGATGTTTTAAAATGCATATTATGAGTAACCTCTTTAACTGCTTTATCTGCTAGTAAACACAGAATGGGGAAAATGAGGAATAGGTAAGTAGGACAGATGCAGCACTACTTAGGTACTATCATTTGACAAAACCTTCATGACATGGTGATACCCTGTTGAGGCTCTAATATAATCAAAAGGCAAAACTCAGAGGGCATGGATTATACTCCTCTTGTCAGAATAACCAGTGGTAGGAATCACATTTGTGACATTCAGCTGGGGCCTTGCTGTGGCTGGTTCTGGTGTCAGTACCCTGAGGATACAGTGTTGCACTAGACACTCATCTGATACTATTACTGTTTTTATGGACCTATCACCATTATTGATCTGTTGTCTTCCCTTGGTTAAGCACCCTGGTAACTAGCGGGGTTTCCCAGAATTCCTAATTCTACCTCCATTAATTGGAAAATTCACTGTAACTACTGAGTTTTTCCTAGATATCTTGAGAATGAGGTGTTGGTGGCCAATTTTGAAGTGTTTCCAAGGCTTTTGGTTGAGGTCTTAGGGATTTTGAATGTCCCCTGTCCTAGGTGAAAACTAGCATGTCTTAGTGGGTAAACATTCTTCTATAACTCCCCCATTTATTAAGTGGGTCTTATACTGTGAAATTACTTTAAACAAATGTAGAAGTTTACATCTGTCATTTATTTTTGTAATTAATGTTTATAACAGAATGCTTTCATGGACTCCAGATAATTAAGACAGTAGAATTATCTTACAATATGCTTGAGTTTATATTTATGCTTGTTTACTTTTTGAAACTAGTGCTGTGTTTAGTATCCTGTTCTGTTTCAATTTTGTACTTCGTGTTTTGGCTCTGTCTAGTGTTTTCATTGTGACATGAATTTGTTTGGTATTTCACATTATTGTAATGGAAATATTATCAGAAATAATAAGCAATGCATGCATAGTGAGGGTGTTTACATATTACTGAGAGTTGTGCATTTCATTGTTTTTGTAGTTACAGTTTTGAATTTGAAAATAACTTGTAGAAAAAAATAATTTTTTTTGTTCATATGCAGAAAAGATGAAAAGGAATATGCATTGAAGCAAATTGAAGGCACAGGAATATCCATGTCGGCTTGTAGAGAGATTGCAGTAAGTGGACATAAATACGTTATTTATTTTGTTATGATATTGGATGGTGATTGATATTAATATAAAAGCTTCACTAATATATAGAATGCATGTTATTTCAAAGGTGTTAATTAGTTTAAGGATATTTTATATAAGATGAGAAAAGTTGCATAAACTTTTTGATTACTTGAAAGTCATCGTTGAACATTGTCTTAATGATATTTAGGATTTATAATCTTAGGAATACTGAGCTAAATGATTATTTAATTAATTTGAATTATGATTGAGTATAATTATTAATTTAAATTAGTAATTTAATTAATATCTGTCTTTTCTGTAGTTTTAGGAGTGATACATGTCTTTATAGAGAAGAGGGTGATACAGTTAGATACTATGCATAGAAAATATTCTTTCTGAAATAAGTGTTTTGGTGTTACATTTTACTAGTTGCTAGAAAAATAAGAGTATCATAATAATAGGAGAATTCCTTAAAGAAAGATCATTTTTTTTTTGTCTTTATATGGCATACTTGTACATTTAAGAAATGATTGTCCATAAGAATACCTAACATTTCCTGAGTATTTACCAGGTACCAGGCTTACTAAGTGCTTTTAAGTATTAATTAATTTAATTTTCACAATCATGAAATAAGTACTTTTAATATCCCCATTTTACAGATCAGTAAACAGAGGCAAAATCATAATTATGACTTAGAAGTCTTAATATTATGTTCCCTTATTATAGTTCTTCAGTTTCTTATTTTAGTGTTTTAGTTTCTTATTGGGGCTTTATCATGATATCACATCTATAAGGGATTTCTGTCTCTAAATTATTAAATATATTGTCCATATCCATTAGATATTTCTGTCTCTTATTTAGTAATTATTACATATATTGCCCACGGTTCCATATTTCTACTTCACTCACATGGAAGCACTACATCATCACTCTTAATCATAAGAAAAAGAATGATGCAAAGAACACATGAGGCAGGATTTATTTACAACTGAGTGTCTGCCTTAGTGGCTAAGCTAGCTGTGAGTCTCAGTTTCCTTATTTGTGAAATAAGGGAATTATAAGGTCCCTTCTAGTCATAAATTCTTTGATTTCAGAATGGGAGCTTCTCACTAGACTGTGCACAGTTTGAAGGGCAGGGACCTTGTCTTTTTATCCCTAGTTCCTAGCATAACTACCTGGCACATAGCAGGTGCCCCATAAATGTTTTTTGAATAAATCAATAAATAAACAGAACAAAAAAGTTCTATATGATCCTAAGTTTGCTTTAGAATATAAATTTATTATTTAAAATTTTCATTTTGGCAGTTTTCCATTAACTGTAAATTGGTGTTTATAATGCCCTACCAGAATAAGCATTTGATATATGATTTTTAACTCCCTGAAAGTCATAAACATTATTATTTCAATCAATATGAATATTACTGGTGTGCAATTTTGCTATTTTAGAGTACCATAATTTAGTATAGCATTAATTCAACTTCCGTGAGTTAATTGGGTTAATAGCTGCAATTTAAGGTATTGATTATTAGGAAATGAAAACCCAATTCTAGATGTTCTTTTTGAAACAGAGACATATCTTCTGAGGAATACATGGGTTCCATTTTCTCAGCATCCTCACTAGCATTTGTTATGTCTTGTTTTATGATAGTAGCCATTTTAACAGGTGTGAGGTGATATCTTACTGTGGTTTTGATTTGCATTTCCTTGATGATTAGTCATGTTGAGCACCTTTTCATGGACCTGCTGGCCATCTGTATATTTTATTCTTTGGAAAAATATCTGTTCAGTCCCTCTGCCCATTTTTTAATTGGATGATGATGTTGATGATGATTTTTGCAATTGAGTTGTATGCTTTCCTGATATATTTTAGATATTAACCACTTATCAGATAAATAGTTTGCAAATATCTTCTACTCTGTAGGTTGCCTTTTCATTTTGTTGATTGCTTCTTTTGTTGTGCGGAAGCTGGAAAAACTTAACTCTTAAACTCATTCACAGTCTCTATATTTTTATTGAGGGTTTGCCTAATAGAACTTTAGGAAGTATGCAGAGTTTCTGGATTGAGTAATTTTTTTTATCATTTCCTGAATGACTTAACTGCAACATGATAGGGATTTTGACAGAAAGTTAGCATGTATGTTATTGCATAGTGGCTAAGTGCATACTTTGTAAATTATAAGCTCACGGACACAGTTTTATAATTATTGCTTTATGCAGTTGTCTTTTTTTTTTTTACATCTTTATGGAGTATAATTGCTTTACAATGGTTAGTTAGTTTCTGCTTTATAACAAAGTGAATCAGTTATACATATACATATGTTCCCATATCTCTTCCCTCTTGCATCTCCCTCCCTCCCACCCTCCCTATCCCACCCCTGTAGGTGGTCACAAACCACCAAGCTGATCTCCCTGTGCTATGCGGCTGCTTCCCACTAGCTATCTACCTTACGTTTGGTAGTGTATATATGTCTATGCCACTCTCTCGCTTTGTCACAGCTTACCCTTCCCCCTCCCCATATCATTAAGTACATTCTCTAGTAGGTCTGTGTCTTTATTCCTGTCTTACCCCTAGGTTCTTCATGTCATTTTTTTTTCTTAAATTCCATATATATGTGTTAGCATACAGTGTTTGTCTTTCTCTTTCTGACTTACTTCACTCTGTATGACAGACTCTAGGTCCATCCACCTCATTACAAATAGCTCAATTTCCTTTCTTTTTATGGCCAAGTAATATTCCATTGTATATATGTGCTATGCAGTTGTCTTTTAAATCACATAGAAGAAAAAAGAGTTAAGAACAAAAATACATTTATGCTGTCTTTTCTATTTACCCATGTTGTTACCTTTACCAGTGCTCTTTATTTTTTGTGTAGATATGGGTTACTGTCATATATATAGTTCTTTGATTTTAACTGAAGGTCTCCCTTTAGTATTTTTTTGTAGAGCAGATCTTCTAGGAATGAATTTTCTCAGTTTTTGTATTTGGAACTATCTTAATTTCTTCTGTTTTTCCTTTATCACCTATTTCTCCTTTGTTTTTTTGCAGCATAGTTTTGACGGATATAGAATTCTTGAATGACAGTCTTTTTCTTTCTTCACCTTGACTATGTTATCTCACTGCCTTTTGGCCTCCATGGTTTCTGATGAGAAGTCAGCTGTTAATCCATGAAAATCTCTTGAACATTAGGAGTTATTTTCTTGCTACTTTCAAGATTCTCTCTTTGTCTTTTGAAAGTTTGATTATATGTGTAGGTGTGGAACCTACTTTGAATTTGTTGAGTTTCTTGGATGTAGAGATTAATTTTTTTTTTTTAATCAGAGTTGGGAAGTTTTCAGCCATCATTTATTTAGATATTCTTTCTGCCCTTTTCTTTCTCTCCTCTCCTCCTGAGACTGCCATTATGAGTATATTTATAGGCTTGATGGTCTCCCAAAGGTCACTGAGGCTCTGTTGATTTTTTTCTAATTCTCTTTTTCTATTTATTGCTCAGACAGGATGTTTTCAATTGCCTATCTTCAAGTTTAATGATTCTTTCTTCTGCCAGCTTGAATTTGCTGCTAAGCCCCCCTCTAGTGAAATTTTCATTGTAGTTATTTTACTTTTTGATTCCAAAATTGCTGTATGGTTCTTCTTTTTTTAAATAGACTTTACTTTTTAGAGCAGTATTAAGTTTACAGCAAAATTGAATGAAAGTTCTAGAGATTTCCCATATACTCCCTACCCCCACACATGCATAGCCTAACCTATTATCAACATCCTCCACCAGAGTAGTACATTTGTTACAACTGATGAACCTATGTTGATACTCAAAGACCATAGTTTACATTAGGGTTCACTCTTGGTGTTGTATATTTTATGGGTTTGGACAGATGTCTAATGACATGTATCCACCATTATGGTATCATACAGAGTAGTTCCACTGCCCTAAAAATCTTGTGTGCCCCACCTGTTCATCCTAAACCCATTCCCCACCCCGCTTCCCCATAATCACAGATCTTTTTACTGTTTACATAATTTTGCCTTTTCCAGAATGTCATATAGATGGAATCATACAGTATGTAGCCTTTTGAGATTGGCTTCTTTCACTTAATAATATGCATTTAAAATTCCTCCATATCTGTCATGGCTTGATAGCTCATTTCTTTTTAGTGCTGAATAATATTCCATCGTCTGGATGTATTACAGTTTGTTTACACATTCATCTACTAAAGTACATCTTGGTTGCTTCCAAGTTTTGGTACTTATGAGTAAAGCTGCTGTAAACATTGTGTGTAGGGTTTTTTGTGGACATAACTTTTCAATTCCTTTGGGCAAATATCAGCACAGTTGCTGGACTGCATGGTAAGAGTATGTTTAGTTTAGTAAGAAACCACCAAACTGTCTTACAAAGTGGCTGTGCCATTTTGCATTCTCACTACCAGTGGATGAGAGTTCCTGTTGCTCCACATCCTCACCAATATTTGTTGTTGTCAGTGTTCTGGATTTAGCCATTCTAATAGGTGTGTAGTGGTATCTTGTTGTTTAATGAAACTCTGCTTTAGCCTTTAAGTCCTGCTTGTATGGCATTAAGAGATGTGAGATGAGAGTCTTTTCAGATATTTCCTGGACATACCCACAGCTTTGCATATTGGCATGGTTACAGTCTTTATTACCTAGTTTCAATTATAGAAAATTCTAGAAAATGAAAACTAATCTGTAGTGGTGGATAGTAGATCATTGACTGTGTGGGGATAGGAATGGAAACAGGGACGTATTACAAAGGAGCATGAGGAGTCTCTTGGGGATGATGTAAGTCTTCATCATTGTGATTGTCATGATGGTTTCATGGGTTTGTATCAACAGTAAAACTCGAAAATGGTATGCACTTATAGCTCAGTAAATTCAGGGGGAAATCAGTAAAGGCATATGGGATTATTAGTGGATCAAGGGTCTGTGAAAGAGGAATTTGTAAGAATCAATGGATCACAAGCAAAACTGGAGGGATTGGCCTTGAATAGGAAATGGAACAGATAGTTCATCCTGTGAACCTACAGTGACAGAAGAAAGGATGGTGTCAACATATGTCAGTTTGCTAGGGAGATGATGAGGTAGTTACATTCTTGTGTGCCTCTTTTTTTGTGTGTGTGAATGTTAATGTGGTGAATGTTTTAAGTTATTGAAGGCTATGTGAAAATGTGCTGATCAAAAATAAGGTTATAGAAGTGTTATAGTCCACCTAAAGTAGGAGACCAGTCATGGCACCAGCCTGCATGACTGTACTGTTTTCTTCATTATAAGCCCAGTGTAAGAAGGGAGAATTCGAATTTTTTTTGACTGATGCAGTAGGACAGAAAATGTAAGGTGGTAGAGAGTCAGAGAGGTTAGGAGGGACTGATAGGTTGGGGAGAATGTAGACAACATCATAAATGAAAAAGCAGATAGAACTTGTTCTTTGCCTTTTTCCTTCTGTATCCCATAATATTATCTACCTCCTGGCATTTTCTCGTTCATATATAGACACATAGGTAGGAGGCTTTTGATTTGGAGAAAATTAGGAACAATTTCACTCATTACTCTGAAAGGATGGGACTGTGACTGCAGGACACCTTCTGAGAGCAGGGTTGAATGATGAGAAAAGAAGTCAAATAACTTGTAGCCATGGAGTGAACTTGGAAGAATGTGTGCAGGATGGGAAGAAGTTTAAGAACTAAGATGCATCACTACGTCAAGTGTCACCAATAAAGAAAATTGTATCACATTTTAATTTCATTTGAACCTTATTGATCACAGGTGAATTATAACCCCATATCTTTGTACAGTGCTTTACAGTTTACAATATGCCGTAACAGGGAATAATTCTGGGTGATGAACATACTAGGAACATGTGAACATGAGCCCTTTTAGCTTGAGGTTACAGGGGAGTTCTAATGTAAAGTTTTTTTTTACCTTTGTGGCCTGTGTAATCACAAGATTGCTAGGTTGAAAAAGTGATAAACACCATTAATTCAGATCCTATTAATTTGTTTCCTGGTTATGAAATTCAAAAATGTTTATTATAAAATTCTCAGAGGGCTTCCCTGGTGGCGCAGTGGTTGAGAGTCCGCCTGCCGATGCAGGAGACGCGGGTTGCCCCGGTCCGGGAAGATCCCACATGCCGCGGAGCGGCTGGGCCCGTGAGCCATGGCCGCTGAGCCTGCGCGTCCGGAGCCTGTGCTCTGCAATGGGAGAGGCCACAACACTGAGAGGCCCGCGTACCGCAAAAAAAAAAAAAAAAAAAAAAAAAAAATTCTCAGAGAGTGTGGAAAAATCATGTTAAGAGCATCTGTTAACACTAACACTTAGAAATAATCAGTATTAATATTTTGTGTATAGTCTTCTAGACTTTTTTCTTTGCAAAAATACAGAGGATTTTTTTCCCATAAGAGTGAGGAGTCCATCAATTTTTTATAAAATGTAATTTCATCTGGGGTAATACAAAGGTAAAATTTTAACTATCAAAATAATAATTGTGGGCTTCCCTGATGGCGCAGTGGTTGAGAGTCCGCCTGCCGATGCAGGGGACGCGGGTTCGTGCCCCGGTCCGGGAGAGGCCACAACAGTGAGGGGCCCGCATACCGCAAAAAAAAAAAAAAAAATTATGCTAATTCTGTGGGATATAAGAAAAATTATAACTCTGGAGTACTCTTCAAAAAATTGAGATGGTCCCAAAGAAAGTGAAGACAGACTGGAAGGAAAATTAGTCAAGGGAAGAAGGATGGAGGGCATAGGTTGAGGAGGGAAGAGGAATAGAGAAAACCTGACTTCATGTCAGATTGCGTCTTCCTCAGTTTTGCCTTGTGTTGCTGAGAAGCCACTTCCTCAGTCACCTCTGCTCAGTTTTGCCCAGTGTATGTATCTGCCAGCATCCCAGAATCGATGCTCCCATGGTGACAGGTGGGATCAGTTGTAATGGATTGTTGCTTGCCGTTTTTCTGCATAGCACAAAGCAGGCAGGGTGGAGTGGCAGTTAAAACATTATTTGCTACTATTTTTTTTCCCTGTCTTGCCACCTTGGTGGCGTAGGAGGCCGCTATGTAAACTTAAGTGGAATGCTTGGAACTTTCCCTTGTCTTCAAGGAATTAGCCCTTGTTTTTTTTTTTTTTTTTTTTTTTATGAAATGGAAATGGTAAAATGTGTTTGCTGTGGATTCCTTGAGAACTTTAATTCTTTTTTTATTTTTATTTATTTTATTTTTGGCTCCGTTGGGTCTTTGTTGCTGCACGTGGGCTTTCTCTAATTGTGGCAAGCGGGGCCTTCTCTTTGCTGCGGTGCACGAGCTTCTCATTGTTGTGGGGCATGGGCTCTAGGCACGTGGGCTTCAGTAGTTGTGGCATGCGGGCTCAGTAGTTGTGGCTTGCGGGCTGTAGAGTGCAAGCTCAGTAGTTGTGGTACATGGGCTTAGTTGCTCCACAGGATGTGGGATCTTCCCGGACCAGGGCTCGAACCCGTGTCCCCTGCATTGACAGGTGGATTCTTAACCACTGTGCCACCAGGGAAGTCTCAAAGCTCTAATTCTTACTAATACATTTATTTTTATCAATCTTAAAACTGTTTTGTTAAATTTCATGAATTGAAAGTTGAGAAATGTCTGTTTATTTTCATTAAGATTATTTAATTGTATCTCAATTGCTTTTATGTTGCACTGAGTGCAGATTTTTTCTTAAATATGTGTCCAACTTTCTAAGAGTATAGATTTGTGGAAATAAATCTGTGATTCAGGTACTTTACCCTTTCTATGCAAGGGACAAAATCAAAATATAGTATTAAGATTTTTGTGAAAAATACTAAAGGTATAAAAAGTTTTCTTTTTTCAGTAGACTTTTAACATGGTCTTCTGTAATAATTATTTTCATAAAAAGTTTGGCATGATTTGGGAGACTAGAACTAAATTAATCATGTATGAAATCATCTTGGAGCAAAATCTGTTCTTTGGTATGATCTTTGTGTTCTCCTTAGAGACAAACAGAAGTTTACTTTTGGGATTGAAGACTCAGCATAGATTTTTTCTTCTTTAAAATGTGGGGTTTTTTTTTTTTCCCCTTGCATTGGATAGTGATAGTTACTACTTTTCTCATGAAGATAATATATTTAGTTTGTTTGGCATTTAAATAAATATATTCTTGCTGACTCTTGTAATGAAAAATGAAGCCTTGTATGAGTTGGGGAGTAGGGTTTGGGATTATTTTAGGATGAGTCTGGGAGATGGATAGAGGGTCAGCACAAAGGGAGGAACCATCATAGGATAGAAAATAAATCCTTTCAAAAGCTGAAAAAGTGCAAGGGGGCGGGTAGAAGGAGTCAGCAAGCAAGATAGATTCTCCAGTCCTTTCGTGTATCTGTCTACCTTATTGTAGATATTAGGTCATGAGTCTCTTCAAAGTTATTATTATTTGTGTGTGTGTGTGTGTGTGTGTATGTGTGTGTGTGTGCATGCATGTACCTTTTGGAGTATGTTTCAAGCTGCTTTATGTTTCCTCTGAGAAGACTAAGTGACCAATCTTTGTATTCTCAGCAGCAGATTTAAATACCTATTGTGGCCAGTGGTAGAAAAGAGGTGGGCCATATAAGTTTCTGGGGTTTTGTATAAAGGTGACAAATGTGAGAAGGAACAGTTTGAGAAGAGATAATACTGGTCTTGCTCACCAGTTTCTCGTGTGTGTGTGTCATTGGTTGTTTTATTATTATTATTTATTATTATTTTTTTTTTGCGGTACGCGGGCCTCTCTCTGTTGTGGCCTCTCCCGTTGCGGAGCACAGGCTCCGGACGCGCAGGCTCAGCGGCCATGGCTCACGGGCCCAGCCGCTCCGCGGCATGTGGGATCTTCCCGGACCGGGGCACGAACCCGCGTCCCCTGCATCGGCAGGCGGACTCCCAACCACTGCGCCACCAGGGAAGCCCTATTATTATTATTGATAGTAACTTTTTCCTATTTAAACTCTAACTAAAAAACATAACTTTTAGTTAAAATTGTTTTCTGTGGTCAAAGTAAATTATTTTTAAGGAACTACACATTTAATTTTTAAAGTTTATTATTATAGAAGATACTGAATTATAAAATTTAACAAACTTGGTAATTCTACATTCAAAATAAGAGACTGAAGTGGGAAAACAAAGTATTTATTTGAAAAAAAAATATGCCTTAGGTTTCAGATTGTAAAGTGGGAGAGAATATGTACTTTGGTATCAGATAGACTTGAGGTTGTATCTGGACTTCACCATTACTTCTCTATATCTTGAGCAAGGACCCATTTTCTAGGTGGCTATAGAAATGAAGGTGTTTTCAGGGGGAATCAGGTTGTACCTGATTTGCTTTGAGGGCTGGCAGTGCCAAGGAAGCAGGCATGCAGCAGTCCACAGGTTGCTCGGATTCTCAGAATCCCTGAGCCTCTTAACTTGCTGATGTTCCAGATCATCCTCAGCTTCACCTTATAACCGGACTATCAACTAAATCTCATAAATATTTTGACAAAACACTTCTTTTCAACTATGTTCAAGAATCATATAAGTTCTTAGGGAGGAGTTGCATGTGAGAGGAGAGAGTCTGAGCCTTGCATATATGTTAGTGGTACATACTGCATCTAAGTTCTTGGGTTAAAATATGGCTAATTTCCACTCTTATTTCTAGTTCATCTTTCAGACTACTTTGATTTATCTGGATTTGGAATTAAACATCTTTCTCAGTCTGTGCAGTCTCTTTTTTTCTTTTTTTGGCCTAATAAAAATTATTAATCCTATAAACCAACTATCAACATATCTGATTTCTGTTAACCTTAGTTTCTTCATGTCTAAAATTAGATTAATAGTACCTAATCTCACAGAATTGTACTAAGGATAAATTAAAGTATGTAAGCCTTTTGGCTCATAACCTTCAGTTCCCAGTGAAGGTTAGCTTTCCCATTTTCTTTTAAGTTGAATTTGTTAGTGTGATGGAAAAGTAAATTGTGGGTGGCCTTAGCTTAGATCAGTAATAATAAATAGGGGGCCGGTAAACGTCTTTTAAAAATTCAGTCACTTTGTTGTGGTCTCTGAATGCTAAGTTATATTTAAAATGTACTTTAGCGGCAGATACAGTTGTGCCCCTTCCTCAAATATATCAGTCAGTTAACAGATATTGATCACTACTCTTTGGAACACATAGTGTTTCTTGCTGAGAGAATACAGAGCAGTATTTTCAGGAAGGTGGCAGTCTTTTTAAATCAGTTTTTGGGAATGTGAAATGTCTTTTCCCTCAGGAAACATTGACATAAATGATGCCCAGGTTACTGGTCTCTGCCACCAGAACCTATTTGGCCTATGGGTAGCTGAATTATGGTACTCTAGTACTGTAGTACTTGAGGACTACTTATAACGTTGTTTCTATGGAGAACACATTCAGAATTAAAATCTTACATGCCAGGATACATCTTGCCTTGTCATAGTTTTTTAAATGGGAACAGGTTCTTCAGGTTCAGGTCACTGGCCAAGAATTCAAGGCATTAGAAATTAGAGTAGGGATTGGGGGAGATAAGCCATAGTGTCAGAGGATAGGTGGTTTTATGGCACCCAGAAGTATGGAATGGAAATTGTATTATCCAAGCAGCGGGTTTGGGGGATAGTTCTTCATCTGGGAGAAAAAGAGTAGGGAGTAGATAATGAGGGAGTTAAGGCAGGCTGGGGGACCTGTTAGGCAGCTGGTAGGGTTTCAGGTAGTAACCAGGAGAACGAGGAATGGAGGCACTTGGCCAATCAGTAGCCATCTTGAGTCAGTGGAGAGAGCTAGTGGACAGGGAAGTCTAAAGTGATAGGGATCACAAATAGGGAAAGGCCGTAATTAGGATTTTGGTACAATAACACATTATAACAAAAAATTTAGATTATTTGGGAAAAGGAGTTTAGTTACTTCAGGTACCAGTAGATTATCATAATGACATAGTCTCACATATTATTCTTCTCTTACTTTGGCCTTATATGACTTCTGGTGATATAAGCTGTTCACATTTTTAATATAGATCTTTGACTTAAATAATGAACGAACGGGTGGTACAGTGGTTAAGAATCCGCCTGCCAGTGCAGGGGACATGGGTTCGATCCCTGGTCCGGGAAGATCCCACATGCCATGGAGCAACTAAGCCTGTGTGCCACAACATCTGAGCCTGCGCTCTAGAGCCTGCAAGCCACAACTACTGAGCCTGCGTGCCACAACTACTGAAGCCCACGCACCTAGAGCCCATGTTGCGAAACAAGAGAATCCACTGCTATGAGAAGCCCATGCACCACAACGAAGAGTAGCCCCTGCTCGCCGTAACTAGAGAAAGCCCGCATGCAGCAACGAAGACCCAACACAGCCAAACATAAATAATAAATAAATAAATAAATAAATAAAATAATGAACAAACAAACAATAACCAATCAGAACAGTGCAAAGTCAAGATGAAGTAGAACTTTAACAGATACAAACTAGAGTTAATAGACTGCATTTGGAAAGGATGAAGATTATAGTTCAAAACCAGATAATTGTATTGTATTATAATGGACAGTTATATATTATTATAATGGGAATGAGATAAACTGATAAAACATAGATACAGTAAGTCCCCTACATATGAACCTTCAAGTTGCAGACTTTCAAAGATGTGAACCTGTGTTCGCGTGTCCAATCACGTTAAGTTAGTTCACGGGTCTGACATGCATGCATCCTCTACAAGTGTTGTGCTTTTTGTTTGTTTGTTTGTTTTTGCGGTACGCGGGCCTCTCACTGTTGCAGCCTCTCCTGCTGCAGAGCACAGGCTCCAGACGTGCAGGCTCAGCGGCCATGGCTCACAGGCCCAGCCGGTTTGCGGCATGTGGGATCTTCCCGGACTGGGGCATGAACCCGCGTGCCCTGCATCGGCAGGCAGACTCTCAACCACTGCGCCACCAGGGAAGCCCAAGTGTTGTGCTTTTGTGTACTTTACTGTACAGTACTGTATAGAGTACAGTAGTACAGTATCTTTATTTCAAGCCCAGGATGTCCGGAACCAAGTGTAAAAGCAGCGGTGATGTAGCTGGTACTGCTGTACTTTTCAAGGTACTGTACTGTAAGATTAAAAATGTTTTCTTTATTTTTTATGTTCGTTTGTTTTTTATGTATTATTTGTGTGAAAAATATTATAAACCTATTACAGTTCAGTACCACATAGCCGATTGTATTTGTTGGGTACCTGGGCTAACTTTGTTGAACTTACTAACAAATTGGACTTACAAATGCGCTCTCAGAATGTAACTTGTTTGTATGTAGAAGGACTTACTGTATTGGTTTACAAGCTTCTTAGGTATACTCAGCAGCTCAGTAATTTCAAAGCTTGAATGGGCTATTTTTCTTAGAAGATTGTTCTAATTAATTGGAAATTTTACAGTTTTTAGATTGTAGTGATGTTATTAGATAATATAGCATTCAAATAGTTGAAGAAAATCAGTATTTAAAACAAAATGACTGCCAGCAGATTACAGTTTGCTTAAGATAATGTTAGGTATTCTTTTTTTTTAATTAATTAATTTTATTTATTTATTTTTGACTGCGCTGGGTCTTTCTCGCTGTGTGCGTGCCTTCTCCAGCTGTGGCAAGTGGGGGCTACTCTTCGCTGCGGTGCACGGGCCTCCCACTGCGGTGGCTTCTCCTGTTGTGGAGCATGGGCTCTAGGCACGCGGGCGTCCGTAGTTGTGGCTCGCGGGCTCTGGAGCGCAGGTCAGCAGTTGTGGTGCACGGGCTTCATTGCTCCTTGGAACCTCTTGGACCACGGCTTGAACCCCTGTCCCCTGTCCCCTGCATTGGCAGGCAGATTCCCAACCACTCTGCCACCAGGGAAGCCCGCCTGGTATTTATATAGTAAAATAATATTAGAAAAGAAAAAGATATTTGAAAATCTTATTTGCAGAGTAGTAAGTAACTAAGGTTTAGGTACAAGCTGTTTTTTAAAAATTTTATTTTATTGAAGTATAGTTGATTTATGGGTACAAGCTGTTTTGTCACCTTTTTTCTCTGTAAGTAAATTCTAATTTTAAAAAGAAGCTTTTTTTTTTCTTCTGGATTGCCAGCCTTTCTGAATTTTGCCACCTTATGTTAAATTAATCTGATTAATAAGCTTAACTTTATTTGTGGTTTTGGTCTTTGGATGTTGCTGGCATGGTATTTATACTTTATTTCTCCTCAGAAAGAATTCTTAAAGTTAGCTTGTTTTAATGCAGTAGAAAAACAGGCTAAAGAGTTAAACAGGAACTTTTAAAAAATTGAAACATTAATAGCCAATAAATAAAAAAGATGCTCAATTATATTAATGATCAGAGAAATATAAAACCATAGTAAGATATACTTTTTTGCCCTCCAGATTGGTAAACAGTATTAAGTATTTGCAATGATGTAGAATACTGGAACTGGCATGTAGTATTAGTGGAATTGTAAATTATTATATTACAACACTGAGGAAAACAGTTTGTTTGTCTAGCAAAGTTAAGATACACATACCTTTTTACCAAACAACTTCAATCCTAGATATCTATGCTGTAGCAGTGCTTCTCAGCCCCAATGGACCCAATCTCCCATTTTATAATAATTAATCCCTAGTCCCCTTTATTATCCTGAACTGAAATTCATAGATGATATGCATAATTTAAAAAACCACCATAATCCCTTAATATATTATAAAAAATAAAAAGGTAATAATTTATAATGAAATAACATGTTTAAATATGTAAGAATCAGACATTTTAATTATATCTAAATGCTAATCAGGTCATAGATGCATACCTAATTGTGGAACATGTAATCGAGTTGACACTCAGTGTGTGGTTTGGGTAGTGTTGCATTATCATTTTTTTGTGTGTGTTGTGCTAAATCTGTACTGTGGTATAGGTGAATTGATGAGCTTGTGGGCTTCACAAGTCAGTAGGAGATTTGGAACAGAAATTCTAATTATTCCCCAAATTCTTACCTTGAATTCAAAACAGTGTGAAGCTTATTAGTATGCTAAGTAATATCTTTATCTCGTCATTTGATTTTTCATTTCACTTCTTTTTCTCTAATTGCTTATCCTGTTTGTTGTTTCTCTTCTTGTTTCTTATGTCTTATGTATTTTCTGTCTTTTTTTTCTACCATTTGCCAAAAGTAGGTCTGTTCCATCACTGTAGCTGTTTGTAATTCCACAAAGAATGTCTGTACTTGTGTTATCTGTTTTTCTTCTTATCTGGGACTGTCTTCCTATCTATTCAGTTATGCATGGTATGTAGGTTCATACTCAGATGGTAGGTAGCTTTATAGCAGAATTTCCCCAGAAGCATAAGGAAATTTTTTATTACATAAAAAATTGCTCAACTAAGTTATTAATTCACAATTTGAAATGCTTTCATTTTTCTCTAAAACAAAAGTTAACAGTCCAGTGGGCTTTATGGAATTGAGATTTCCATTGTTGTAGGTTTTTTGTTTTTGTTCATACATTAGCATTTAAAAAATATTTTTAGTGTGGATTCACTCTGCCTTCATAAAATTTAGGTCAGGGATTGTGTCTGATATATTCACTCTTGAATCCTTGGAATCTGTCTAATACTGTGATTGGAACAAAGTGGGCTCTTAATTAATTATTGAATAAATGCAACAGTTTATTTGAATTTGTTATTTTAACAATATTAACAATTAAAGGCTGAAGTTTTTTCAATACTAGATTTTAAACTTTCTGTTTGGGCAAATTATTATTTGAAATCTAATATTAAACTTGGTGAACTGTTTTCATTATCTAAAATTTTGGATCTGTTCTGATTCCCATAACCATGTATGATTTAATGAATAACTGGTGGAAATAATATTTATATGAATAATTATTCAAAGAAGTTGATTTTTTCATGAAATATTTGAGTATCTGTTATAATCCAGGCATTGTGTTAAATGCTAAGGATACAGTAGTGAACAAAATTTTTCCCTGAAGAAGTTTATAGTTTTGGAGGAGATATACAAGAAAACACCAATTTCAATACTATAATCAAGGCCAAGACAAGAGATAAGCACAGAGTGCTAGAGGAGCAGCTAGCCCATTCCTGGGAGTCTGGGAGGACTCCTTGGGCGTTTTGAGGTACTACAAGTCTGAAAGACAAATAGGAGTTGGCTGGGTGAAGGAGAAGGAAGGAAGTGGGGGAGAGCGTGTGGCCCGAGGAAACACATGTAGGAAGGCCCAGAAGTGAGAGAGAGCATGGGTACTCTTAGTTTTATGAACAACTATGGAGGAGTGTGCTGGTTTAAGTCCTTTCAAGCTTACCAAATTATTTAGTTATTACAGCAACAATATGTAAATTTCTGTTGTGTTAAGCAACTGAAATTGGGTATTTATTTACTGCAGCAGCTAGGATTACCTTCACTAATGTGTGAATAATAGAGGCATTGTCCAAAGTTGAAACAAAAAATTGGTGTTAAGAATAATTTTTAAAGTAAACAGTAGATAAACTGAAAATGATCATATGAATATAAGAAGATGGAGATGGGGGTTGGTGAATGAGCTATAGTTTCATCTATTATATCAGAAAATCAATAATGTTTAAAGTTGGTGAGTCAAGAATAGTGATATAAGTATTTACTTAGAGATACAAAATAATCAGAGGAACCAAAAACAGTAAAGTTTAAAGTAGTTGTATATAGGGAAGGGGAGGGATGGACCAGAGGATTATTTAATTATAGTAAGTCCTCTACACACGAACCTTCAAATTGTGAACTTTCAAAGATGCGAACATGCATCTGGTTCCAGCAAGTAACCAAAACCTGTGCCATCAGTGTCAGGTGTGAGTGAAATTGCAGCTTGCCTTCTGTCTCCTATTGCTGACGATCCTTCATTTCTACTATATCCAACCTCCTTTCCCTCCTCCAGTCAGTAACTCTTCTTGCCTGTTCACTCAGTGCCAGCCCCTCTACGCCAGCTGTTGCGTGGTACTACTGTACTTTTCAAGGTACTGTACTGTAGGATTAAAAATGTTTTCTTTAGTTTGTGTTTGTTTTTTTATGTATTATTTGTGTGAAAAGTATTATAAACCTATTACAATACAGTACATATTGTGTTAGTTGGGTACCTAGGGTAACTTTGTTGGACTTACGACCAAATTGGACTTACGAATGCTCTCTCCAAATGGAACTCGTTCGTATGTAGGGGACTTACTGTATAATCTCTGCTATGTTATTTTTTAACAGTATAAATATATTATTTTAATAAAAATTAAACTAAATTTAAAAATACTGTACATCCACTAGAATGGCTAAAACTAAGAAGATTGATTACACCATTGTTGGTAAGGGTATGGAGTAACGTGCTGGTGGAAGCATAAAAATGTACAGCTACTTTTTCAAAAAGTTTGGCAGTTTCTGATGAATTTATACACATATCTGTTGTATGATCCAGCAATTCAATTTCTATGTACATTTATCCAAGAAAAATTAACACATATGCCCATAGAAAACTTGTAAAGAATGTTCATAGCAGCTTTATTCATAACCCCAAACAGGAAGCAATCCAAATGTCCATCAATAGAATGGATAAACAATTCATGGTATACCTATAAGAAAAATTACTACTCAACTCTAAAAAAGAAAACTGATACATACGCTAACATGGATGCATCTCAGAAACATTAAGTTGAGCAAAAGAAGCTGGACTCAAAAGAATACATATGGGCATGATCTCACTTATATGAAATTCAAGAACAACAGAATCTCTACTATGATAGAAATCAGAATAGTTCCCTGGAGTGGGGGGAAGGGTTGAGTGGAAAGGGGCACATAGGAACTTAAAGGGATGATGGAAATGTTAAGCCTTCATCTGGTTGGTGGTTACATAGGTGTATAAGTTTGTCGAAATCCAAGCTAATCACTTAAGATTTATGCATTTTACTGTATATAAATTGTAACTTAATAAAGTACTAGTGGTATAAAAAATATAAAGTAAAAACTAGAGAGCTTGGTGCATCAAAGGAACGAAAGAACTCTAATATGGTTGGCTTGAGAAGAAGAGTTGGGAGTAGAAATGTGAAGTGATAGGCTGGAGCCATCTTGAATGACTTCGTAAATTACCAAGGGTTATCCTAAGAACATCAGGAAGCCATTGCAGATTTTTAAGAGGGATAATATTAAGTTTGAATTTTAAAACCATCTTTGCCTTCTGAGTGGATTGGAGAGGGGCAAGAATGGATGTAGGAAGACCTGTTAAAAAGTTTTTGCTGAAGCCAAAATGAAAGATGATAGTGGTTTGTATTAGATCGTAGCAGAGAGGTTGGAGGAAGGAGACATTTAGTGATGGTGAATGAGAGAGAAGATAAGGTTGAACACAATGTTTCTCTCTTGATCAGCTAGGTAGATGATGGTCCAGTTTACTGAGCAAAAGAGGAGAGTTGGGCACGAGGGGGTAGTTAGGTGAGGATGGTGAACTGAATTTCAGACTTGATTGCTTAATTGTTTGGGGAAATATATAGAATATCGTATAAGAGTAATATTATAATAAGAAATATAATACTGTAAAATTTCGAGGATTTTTTACAATATAATCATTATATATTTATTTCTGTTCAAGCTATTCATTACCCCTTCTTCTGTCTTTATGAAGAGCTAGATGATTTGCCATTCATAGGCTATGCATAGTACAGCTACTGAACATTGGATAGTTTACACAGTAGGAAAGAGGAAGTTGGGTGATTTTATTTGAGAGTGGTTTACATTGTAACTGTCCATATTTAATTTTTTTAAACATCTTTATTGGAGTATAATTGCTTTACAATGTTATGTCAGTTTCTTCTGTATAACAAAGTAAATCAGCTATATGTATACATATATCCCCATATCCCCTCCCTCTTGCATCTCCCTCCCACCCTCCTTGTCCCACCCCTCTAGGTGGTTGCAAAGCACCAAGCTGATCTCCCTGTGCTATGCAGCTGCTTCCCACTAGCTATCTATTTTACATTTGGTAGTGTATATATGTCCATGCTACTCTCTCACTTCGTCCCAGCTTACCCTTTCCCCTCCCTGTGTCCTCAAGTCCATTCTCTACGTTTGAATCTTTATTCCTGTCCTGCCCCTAGGTTCGTCAGAACCTTTTTTTTTTTTTAGATTCCATATATATGTGTTAGCATACGGTATTTGTTTTTCTCTTTCTGACTTACTTCACTCTCTATGACAGACTCTAGGTCCATCCACCTCACTACAAATAACTATTTCATTTCTTTTTATGGCTGAGTAATATTCCATTGTATATGTGTGCCACATCTTTATCCGTTCATCTGTCGATGGACACTTAGGTTGCTCCCATGTTCTGCCTATTGTAAGTAGTGATGCAATGAACACTGTGGTACATGACTCTTTTGAATTATGGTTTTCTCAGGGTATATGCCCAGGAGTGGGATTGCTGGGTCGTATGGTAGTTCTATTTTCAGTTTTTTAAGGAAACTCCATATTGTTCTCCATAGTGGCTATATAAATTTACATTCCCACCAACAGTGCAAGAGGGTTCCCTTTTCTCCACACCCTCTCCAGCATTTATTGTTTGTGGACTTTTTTTTTTTTTTTTTTTGCGGTACGCGGGCCTCTCACTGTTGTGGCCTCTCCTGTTGTGGAGCACAGGCTCCAGACGTGCAGGCTCAGCAGCCATGGCTCACGGGCCCAGCCGCTCCGTGGCATGTGGGATCCTCCCAGACCGGGGCACGAACCTGTGTCCCCTGCATCGGCAGGCGGACTCTCAACCACTGCGCCACCAGGGAAGCCCTGTTAGTGGATGTTTTGATGATGGCCTTTCCGACTGCTGTGAGGTGATACCTCATTGTAGTTTTGATTTGCATTTCTCTAATGATTAGTGATGTTGAGCTTCCTTTCATGTGTTTGTTGGCAATCTGTATCTTCTTTGGAGAAATGTCTATTTAGGTCTTCTGCCCATTTTTGGATTGGGTTGTTTGTTATTTTGATATTGAGCTGCATGAGCTTCTTGTATATTTTAGAGATTAATCCTATGTCAGTTGCTTCGTTTGCAAATATTTTCTCCCATTCTGAGGGTTGTGTTTTGGTCTTGTTTGTGGTTTCCTTTGCTGTGCAAAAGCTTTGAAGTTTCATTAGGTCCCATTTGTTTATTTTTGTTTTTATTTCCATTTCTCTAGGAGGTGGGTCAAAAAGGATCTTGCTGTGATTTATGTCATAGAGTGTTCTGCCTATGTTTTCCTCTAAGAGTTTTATAGTGTCTGGCCTTACATTTAGGTCTTTAATCCATTTTGAGTTTATTTTTGTATACGGTGTTAGGGAGTGTTCTAATTTCATTCTTTTACATGTAGCTGTCCAGTGTTCCCAGCACCACTTATTGAAGAGACTGTCTTTTGTCCATTTTATATTCTTGCCTCCTTTATCAAAGTTAAGGTGACCATATGTGCATGGGTTTATCTCTGGGCTTTTTAATCTGTTCCATTGATCTATATTTCTGTTTTTGTGCCAGTACCATACTGTCTTGATTACTGTAGCTTTGTAGTATAGTCTGAAGTCAGGGAACCTGATTCCTCCAGCTCCGTTTTTCATTCTCAAATTGCTTTGGCTGTTCAGGGTCTTTTGTGTTTCCATACAAATTGTGAAATTATTTGTTCTAGTTCAATGAAAAATGCCATTGGTAGTTTGATAGGGATTGCATTGACTCGTTAAATTGCTTTGGATAGTATAGTCATTTTCACAATATTGATTCTTCCAATCCAAGAACATGGTATAACTCTCCATCTTTTTGTATCATCTTTAATTTCTTTCATCAGTGTCTTATAGTTTTCTGCATGCAGGTCTTTTGTCTCCTTAGGTAGGTTTATTCCTAGGTATTTTATTCTTTTTGTTGTAGTGGTAAATGGGAGTGTTTCCTTAATTTCTCTTTCAGATTTTTAATCATTAGTGTTTAGGAATGCAAGAGATTTCTGTGTATTAATTTTGTATCCTGCTACTTTACCAAATTCATTGATTAGCTTTAGTAGTTTTCTGGTAGCATCTTTAGGATTCTCTATGTATAGTATCATGTCATCTTTAAATAGTGACAGTTTTACTTCTTCTTTTCCTATTTGGATTCCTTTTATTTCTTTTTCTTCTCTTATTGCCGTGGCTAAAAGTTCCAAAACTGTGTTGAATAATAGTGTTGAGAGTGTACATCCTTGTCTTGTTCCTGATCTTAGAGGAAATGGTTTCAGTTTTTCACTATTGAGAATGATGTTGGCTGTGAGTTTATCATATATCGCCTTTATTATGTTGAGGTAAGTTCCCTCTCTGCCTACTTTCTGGAGAGTTTTTATCATAAATGGGTGCTGAACTTTGTCAAAAGCTTTTTCTGCATCTATTGAGATTATCATATGGTTTTTATCCTTCAGTTTTTTAATATGGTGTATGACATTGATTGATTTGCATATATTGAAGAATTGTTGCATTCCTGGGGTGAACCCCACTTTTTTTTTTTTTTTTTTTTTTTAGAACAAGTCTTCTTTTATTTATTTTCAGTACGCGGGCCTCTCCCGTTGCGGAGCACAGGCTCCGGACGCGCAGGCTCAGCAGCCATGGCTCACGGGCCCAGCTGCTCCGCGGCATGTGGGATCTTCCCGGACTGGGGCATGAACCCGTGTCCCCTGAGTCGGCAGGTGGACTCTCAACCACTGCGCCACCAGGGAAGCCCTAGAACAAGTCCTCTTTTTTTTTTTTAACATCTTTATTGGGGTATAATTGCTTTACAATGGTGTGTTAGTTTCTGCTTTATAACAAAGTGAATCAGTTATACATATACATATGTTCCCATATGTCTTCCCTCTTGCGTCTCCCTCCCTCTCACCCTCCCTATCCCACCCCTCCAGGGGGTCACAAAGCACCGAGCCAATATCCCTGTGCCATGTGGCTGCTTCCCACTAGCTATCTACCTTACTACGATAAACCCCACTTGATCATGGTGTATGATCCTTTGAATGTGTTATTGGATTCTGTTTGCTACTATTCTGTTGAGGATTTTTGCATCTATTGGCCTGTAGTTTTCTTTTTTTGTGACATCTTTGTCTGGTTTTGGTATAAGGGTGATTGTGGACTCATAGAATGAGTTTGGGAGAGTTCCTCCTTCTGCTATATTTTGGAAGAATTTGAGAAGGTTAGGCCTTAGCTCTTCTCTAAATGTTTGATAGAATTCGCCTGTGAAGCCATCTGGTCCTGGGCTTTTATTTGTTGGAAGATTTTTAATCACAGTTTCAATTTCATTACTTGTGATTGGTCTGTTTATATTTTCTATTTCTTCCTGGTTCAGTCTTGGAAAGTTATACCTTTCTAAGAATTTGTCCATTTCTTCCAGGTTGTCTATTTTATAGCTGCTTGTAGTAATCTCTCATGATCCTTTGTATTTCTGCAGTGTCAGTTGTTACTTCTCCTTTTTCATTTCTAATTCTGTTGATTTGCGTCTTCTCCGTTTTTTTCTTGATGAGTCTCGCTAATGGTTTATCAATTTTGTTTATCTTCTCAAAGGACCAGCTTTTAGTTTTATTGATCTTTGCTATCATTTCCTTCATTTCTTTTTCATTTATTTCTGATCTGACCTTTATGATTTCTTTCCTTCTGCTAATCTTGGGGTTTTTTTGTTCTTCTTTCTCTAATTGCTTTACATGTAAGGTTAGGTTGTTTATTTGAGATTTTTCTTGTTTCTTGACGTAGGGTTGTATTGGTATAAAGTTCCCTCTTAGAACTGCTTTTGCTGCATCCCATAGGTTTTGGATCGTCGTGTTTTCATTGTCATTTGTCTCTAGGTATTTTTTGATTTGCTCTTTGATTTCTTCAATGCTCTCTTCATTTTTTAGTAGCATATTGTTAGCCTCCATGTGTTTGTATTTTTTACAGATTTTTTCTTGTAATTGATATCTAGTCTCATAGCGTTGTGGTCGGAAAAGATACTTGATAACGATTTCAATTTTCTTAAATTTACCAAGGCTTGATTTGTGACCCAAGATATGGTCTATCTCATATCTTCTTGGATTGACCTCTTGATCATTATGTAGCATTCTTCTTTGTCTCTCCTAATAGTCTTTTATCTTAAAGTCTATTTTGTCTGATATGAGAATTGCTACTCCAGCTTTCTTTTGATTTCCATTTGCATGGAGTATCTTTGTCCATCCCTACACTTTCAGTCTGTATGTGTCCCTAGGTCTGGAGTGGGTCTGTTGTAGATGGCAAATATAAGGGTCTTGATTTTGTAACCATTCAGCCAGTCTGTGTCTTTTGGTTGGAGCATTTAATCCATTTACATTTAAGGTAATTATTGATATGTATGTTGCTATTACCATTTTCTTAATTGTTTTGGGTTTGTTATTGTAGGTCTTTTCCTTCTCTAGTGTTTCCTGCCTAGAGAAGTTCTTTTAGCATTTGTTGTAAAACTGGTTTGGTGGTGCTGAATTCTCCTAACTTCTGCTTGTCTGTAAAGTTTTTAATTTCTCCGTCGAATCTGACTGAGATCCTTGCTGGGTAGAGTAGTCTTGGTTGTAGGTTTTTCCCTTTCATCTTTAAAGCAGGACTTTAAATATGTCCTGCCACTCCCTTCTGGCTTGTAGAGTTTCTGCTGAAAGATCAGCTGTTAACCTTATGGGGATTCCCTTGTATGTTATTTGTTGCTTTTCACTTGCTGCTTTTAGTATTTTTTTTCTTTGTATTTTATTTTTGATAGTTTGATTAATATGTGTCTTGGCATATTTCTCCCTGGATTTATTTTGTATGGGTCTCTCCGTGCTTCTTGGACTTGATTGACTATTTTCCTTCCCATGTTAGGGAAGTTTGCAATATAATGTCTTCAAATATTTTCTCAGACCCTTTCTTTTTCTCTTTTTCTTCTGGGACCCCTATAATTCGAATGTTGGTGCGTTTAATGTTGTCCCAGAGGTCTCTGAGACTGTGCTCAATTCTTTTCATTCTTTTTTCTTTATTCTGTTCTGCGATAGTTATTTCCACTATTTTATTTTCCAGGTCACTTATCTGTTCTTCTGCCTCAGTTATTCTGCTATTGATTCCTTCTAGAGAGTTTTTAATTACATTTATTGTGTTGTTCATCATTGTTTGTTTGCTCTTTAGTTTTTCTAGATCCTTGTTAAATGTTTCTTATGTTTTCTCCATTCTGTTTCCAAGATTTTGGTTCATCTTTACTATCATGACTCTGAATTCTTTTTCAGGTAGATGCCTCCTTCCTCTTCATATGTTTCATTTGGTGGGTTTTTACCTTGCTCCTTCATCTGCTGCATATTTCTCTGTCTTCTCATTTTGTTAAACTTACTGTGTTTGGGGACCCCCTTTCGCAGGCTGCTGGTTCGTAGTTCCCATTGTTTTTGGTGTCTGCCCCCAGTGGGTGAGGTTGGTTCAGTGGCTTATGTAGGCTTCCTGGTGGAGGGGACTGGTGCCTGTGTTCTGGTGGGTGGGGCTGTATCTTGTCATTTTGCTGGGCGGGCTGGGTCTGGTGGTGTGTTTTGGGCTGTCTGTGAACTTAGTATGATTTTAGGCAGCCTCTCTGCTAATGGGTGGGGTTGTGTTCCTGTGTTGCTAGTTGTTTGGCATGGGACCTGCAGCACTGGAGCTTGCTGGCTGTAGGGTGGAGCTGGGTCTTAGCGTTCAGAAGGAGATCTCTGGGAGAGCTCTCGCCGATGGATATTATGTGGGGCCAGGAGGTCTCTTGGGCACCGATGTCCTGAACTGAGCTCTCCCTCCTCAGAGGCTCAGGCCTGACAGCAGGCCGGAGCACGAAGACCCTGTCAGCCACACGGCTCAGAAGAAAAGGCAGAAAAAAAAGAAAGAAAAAAAATTATTAAATAAAATAAAAAAGTAAGAGCACAACCAAACCAATAAACAAATCCACCAATAACAAGTGCTGAGAACTATACTAAGATAAACATAAAAATCGGAAACAAATCAGTCGCAGACAGCAAACCCCAAGTCTACAGTTGCTCCCAAAGTCCACTGCCTCAATTTTGGGATGATTCATTATCTATTCAGGTATTCCACAGATGCAGGGTACATCAAGTTGATTGTGGAGATTTAATCCACTGCTCCTGAGACTGCTGGGAGAGATTTCCCTTTCTCTTCTTTGTTTGTACAGCTGCTGGGGTTCAGCTTTGGATTTGGCCCCGCCTCTGCATGTAGGTTGCCTGAGGGCGTCTGTTCCACGCCCAGACTGGATGGGGTTAAAGCAGCAACTGATTAGGGGACTCTTGCTCATTCAGGCCGGGGGCAGGGAGGGGTACGGTAGTTATAATTGGAATGCGGGGCGAGCCTGCGGTGGCAGAGGCTGGCGTGATGCTGCAGAAGCCTGAGGCGCGCCGTGTGTTCTCCCGGGGAAGTTGTCCCTGGATCTTGGGACCCTGACAGTGGCGGGCTGCACAGGCTCCCGGGAGGGGAGGTGTGGACAGTGACCTGTGCTTGCACACAGGCTTCTTGGTGGCTGTAGCAGCAGCCTTAGCGTTTCATGCCCGTCTCTGGGGTCCGCGCTGATAGCCGCCGCTCGCGCCCGTCTCTGGAGCTCATTTAGGCGGTGCTCTGAATCCCCTCTCCTCGCGCACCCTGAAACAATGGTCTCTTGCCTCTTAGGCAGGTCCAGAATTTTTCTTGTACTCCCTCCCGGCTAGCTGTGGCGCACTAGCCCCTTTCAGGCTGTGTTCACGCAGCCAACCCCAGTCCTCTCCCTGGGATCCGACCGAAGCCCAAGCCTCAGCTCCCAGCCCCCGCCCACTCCGGCGGGTGAGCAGACAAGCCTCGTGGGCTGGTGAGTCCTGATCGGCTCCGATCCTCTGCGCGGGAATCTCTCCGCTTTGCCTTCCGCACCCCTGTTGCTGCGCTCTGCTCCGTGGCTCCGAAGCTTCCCCCCACCCACCCCCCGCCTCTGCCAGTGAAGGGTCTTCCTAGTGTGTGGAAACGTTTCCTCCTTCACAGCTCCCTCCCAGAGGTGCAGGTCCACCGTGTTCTTTTGTCTCTGTTATTTCTTTCTTCTTTTGCCCCACCCAGGTACGTGGGGATTTTCTAGCCTTTTGGGAAGTCTGAGGTCTTCTGCCAGCATTCAGTAGGTGTTCTGTAGGAGTTGTTACACATGTAGATGTATTTTTGATGTATTTGTGGGGAGGAAGGTGATCTCCACGTCTTACTCCTCTGCCATCTTGAAGGTCCCCCCTCCATATTTAATTTTAATAGCCAACAGCTAGTATTGAAACCAGCCAACCATAAAGTATTGAAATAACCAGTTAGACTCCTTCATGGGGGGAGACTGCAAAGGGCCCAGTGCTATTATATTCTTCTTTTCTAAAAATTGAGATATAATTCATATACCATAAAATTCATCCTTTTATAGTATACAGTTCATTGGTTCTCACAGTTGTGCAATGGTCACTACTGTCTAATTCTAGAACATTTTCATCACCCCAGAAAGAAACTTTGTACCGAGTAGTGACACACTTCCCTTTCCCCCTTCCCCTCAGCCCCTGGCTGCCAGTAATCTGCCTTCTGTCTTTATGGATTTTCCTATATTCTTTTTTTTTTAAATTTTTATTGGGATTTAGTTGATTTACAATGTTGTGTTAGTTTCAGATGTACAGCAAAGTGAATCGATTATCCTATATTCTTTTTTTTAAAATTTTTATTGGCATTTAGTTGATTTACGATGTGTTAGTTTCAGATGTACAGCAAATGAATCGGTTATCCTATATTCTTTTTTTTTTCCTATATTCTTTTTATATTAGCTGTCTACAGCATTATCACAGCTGGTCATTCTGTAATGCAGAGATTCTCAAACTTCATGAGCCTACATATCACCTGGGGATCTTGTTAAAATGCAGATTCTCATTCAGTAAGTCTAGGGTGGAACCGGATGTTCTGAATTTCTAACAAGCTCTCAAAGAATGCTTATATTGCTGGTCCAAAGATGTCACTTTGAGTAGTAAGGCTCAAAGATGTCTCAATCAGAAGAAATTGAACTCTAAATGTAAGTGAATTAGTAAATAGCAGCTGGCTCGAATCTAGGGGAAATATTCTAATATACTGAGTTTACTTAGTAGTGTTTCTTTGTCAGTTATCTTTGAAAGTGATTTCTCTGTACATCCTGACTGTTTGCATGTATGAGGCCGCTTAATTATGGCCCTATTTGTACCCGTAATTAGGTTAATGAAATCAAAGTTAAGAAAGCTGAATTATAGCTTGTTCTGTAAGTATGACTCTGTTCTTGTTTAAACATTTTCCAATACTCAGCTCTGACTTCTTCCTGAAAGAAGCTTTCTTACAAATTTCATATTAGTAGATTATTGACAAACTCAAATCAAGTTCTCTGTCCATCCAGTTCTGGGTAGACCTGGGTTTCCTTGTACTGTCTTTGGGTTGACTAGGTTTGCCAGGAAGTAAAACAACCATGATTGCTACCTCCTTTGGTAAGTTAGCCCAGTTAAGCTGAACACAGAAAAATATTTTGAGAATTCATTAAGATTCTTCCCTAATCTCCAGTTAATTGGGGTATAATAAATCCCATGAAGGGTCCTTGGATTTGGTTGTTGACTCCTAGTGAAGTCAGAAGTAGGGGCTGAGTTGCCCATAGCAAGGCTCATGTTACACTAGCACAGAGCCTTGCTCCACATCAGCAGAGGCCTGTCTCCCCAGCTATTTAGTTCCAGGACAACTACCTCTTTATTTCTGGGACCCAGCTAGTAACCCTGCTATGTTGGTTAACTCAGTGGATTAATATCTCCAAATTAAAAGAAATTCTGGTTAAATATTTTTTGCCATTACTTTTTATCTTAGTGTGAAAGTATCTTAATATCTATCTGTTTAGTTTGAGTAGACATTTAAAATCAACAAGTATTTATTTAGTCCTATAGGCAGTGGTTTGAGGGAGGCAAATTCAATTAATGGTAAAAAGGATGAGTTTTTGTATTTGAGAGATTGAGGTTCCCGTCTTAGCTTTTAATACTTAATGGCCCTGTGATCTTGGATAAATTACTAATCTCTCTTTGTCTGTAAAAAATAGGGATAATAATATTATTTATCTAATAAGGATTTGGAAGATGAAATGAGCTAATTTATGGAAGATTTAGCATAGTGTCTGGTATATAGGGTTCATTAAATATTTGATTGTATTATTATTATTCGTTTAGTAACTATATTTTGGCTATTCTATGTGCTAGGCCCTGTAAGCCTGTTGGGGAACATAGTTAATAAGCAAATGTTTACATAAACAAGTATTTGTACAGTTTGACAAGAGCTAAGGAAAAGTACATGGCAGAATAACAAGAGAATATCAGCTGAAGTTAGGGCATCAAGGAGGATTTCCCCAAGGAAGTAGTGCTTGTGCAGGGATTTGAAGGATGAATAAGCACTGACTAGGCAGAGTAGAGGGAACATTGTGTAGAAGTATGAGGTAGCATGGCACATTTGAAGGTACAGAGGATGCCAGTGTGTCTGGAATGACAAGTGAGGATGAAAATGACCTAAGAGAAAAAAACAGGGCCAGCACTTGGACCTGTGTAGGCTGTAGGAAAGATCTGGGGCATGATCAGATTTTTTTAAAAAAATATTTATTTATTTATTTGGCTGTGCCGGGTCTTAGTTACAGCATGCAGGATCTAGTTCCCTGACTAGGGATTGAACCCAGGTCCCGTGCAGTGGGAGCATGGAATCTTACCCACTGGACCACCAGGGATTCCCAGATTGTTTTTTTAAATTACTACTCTCATCTAGTGTCAATAGATGAGAGTGGAGATGAGGAAGAAGATATAGGGAGGGTAGTTAGAAAATTATTGCAGAAATTCAGCCTAGGAGAGATAGAAGTGGAAAAAATTGAGAGATATTTCTATCAGGTCAAACTGATAGAAATTGTTGAATTGCCTACAGGTAGTGAGGAAGAGGTAGGTGGCAAGAATTTCTAGATTTCTCTGGCTCTGGCAGCTAGTTTAGTAGATGGTGATGGCTCTTTTTGAGAGGGGAATTCTAGCAGAGAGCTAGGTTGGAGAGCAGAGGGATGGATTTTTCTTTTTCAACATGTTGAATTTGAGATGCCTAGAGACATCTAAGAGGAGGAGGAGGGAGAGGAGACAATGATGATCTGGATGGTGAAAATGATGTACAACAGATTGTGCAAATAATATAGTTCTTTCCCTCACAGAGCTTTTTTAAAAAAATTTATTTATTTTATTTTTGGCTGCGTTGGGTCTTTGTTTCTGCGCGCGCGGGCTTTCTCTAGTTGTGGCGAGCAGGGGCCACCCCTCGTTGCAGTGCACGGGCCTCTCATCGCAGTGGCTTCTCTTGTTGCGGAGCATGGGCTCTAGGTGCACAGGCTTCAGTAGTTGTGGTGCATGGGCTCTAGAGCGCAGCCTCAGTAGTTGTGGTGCATGGGCTTAGTTGCTCTGTGGCATGTGGGATCTTCCCGGACCAGGGCTCGAACCCATGTTCCCTGCATTGGCAGGTGGATTCTTAACCACTGCACCACCAGGGAAGCGCCATCACAGAGCTTATATGTTGGTCAGAGAGCTAAGACACATTTTCAAGTGTGATTAGTACTATGGTGATGTGATTGAATACATTCTGAAAGAGTAGTACAGTAAGTGGAGTGAGGCCACTTTGGACAGGTGTTCTCAAAGTTTCATAGGTAAGAAAATAGTTAAGGTGGGCTTTAAAGGATAAGTAAGTGAGGAGGGGAGAGGAAACCATTATAACAATAAGTGGGAAACATTTTCGGGCCTTACCTCCTTTAGTCAATTCCCCCTTCCCCATTTTCTCCAGGCTTGAGTTGAAAGAACACATTTTTTGATTCTGAGGGCTTTCCAGGATTATCAGTGGGGATAGTCCTTCAGTAGTTCTACCTCACATCAGAATCCTTTCCTTTCTTTAACTTTTGAGAGAAGGACCTCATTACATCTGTTTATTCTTTATTCTGTCTCAAAACAGCTGGTGTTAATTTGCCTTTGCTAATACTCTCCTGTTAGCTCCTAAAGTATCTCCTAATACTTTCTCTCTAAAGTACAGAATGAAAAAAGTATGTGAAGCTCTGTTGCAGCATGATTATAATGGTTGTATTGTGAAATACTAGGAATACAATAGTATTGTGAAATACTTCTCCCCCTCTCTTTTCTTTACCTCATTGTTCTTTGAAGCTACTGGTGTTTTAAAATGATATTAAAATATTGTTCCCATAGCAACACCCTACCGATTTCTTATGGCAAAAACTACATCTTTTACAAGTTGGGTTGAAAAAGAGAAATGCTTCCTGAAAGAGTTTATTTATAAAATCAAGCCAATGGAACTTAACAGTTTATTTTTAACTTTTTTTGCGGTACGCGGGCCTCTCACTGTTGTGGCCTCTCCCGTTGCAGAGCACAGGCTCCGGACGCGCAGGCTTAGCGGCGATGGCTCATGGGCCTAGCCGCTCCACGGCATGTGGGATCTTCCCGGACTGGGGCACGAACCCATGTCCCCTGCATCGGCAGGCGGACTCTCAACCACTGCGCCACCAGGGAAGCCCAACAGTTTATCTTTTAAAAAGCATTTTTAAGCAGACTGTAACCAAGGATTTTACACGTTGATGTAAAGTGAGCTTCCCAGTGAGTTTCTTGCTTATGTAGAAGTTCATTTTTGAATTTGTATTAAATCAATATTTTTCCCCTTTTAATTAGACTTGAACAGTTTAAATAGAAAATTTAAATCCTGCCAGATTTCAGTTAAATAATTCTTAAGTTCTATTTAAATATAATACCTGAATCCCGAAGTTTATAGGCTGCTTATGAGACTGTTAGAGCAAGCCCATAATACTCTTATAATGATGTTCGAACCTCTTAGGCTGCGTGATGGATTTTGTTCAGGATCTGTTCCTCTGATTTATTTATTTATTTGGTCTACCAATTTTGTAAAATCAATGTCAAGATATTTTAAATCTTTTTACATTTAAATTGTATAAATTATATTATCCATTTTAAGCTCTTCTTACTATCACTATTACAATACTATTGATCTTTAGTAATATTACGTTTCATCTCAGCATTTAATTCATTATTTTTTCAAGAGGGTTTGGGAAAGACATTATGTTTATAAGTAAGCTTATTAATCCTATGTTTCTCTCTTCTGTTTACTTTAGTTTTCTCCCTCTAAATTTGGTTTAATTTCTGTTAACTCAAACTTGTTGGCTTTTTCAAGGTTCTAAAAGCATGAACTAATTCCATATGTTCTAGTTTGGCCACCATTCTCTTTCGTTTCCATTCTCTTGCTGGAATTTTTGAAAGCTACGGATCCATAAGAAATCCTTTGAAGCTATCATAGATTATATTTTATGGAGGTTGTATTTAATGTACTTTAATTACTGGCTCATTCAATAAATTCCAGATGCTGGAGATACAGTAGTGAAAAAAACACAGACAATAATAATTCTGTCCTAACGTAGCTTACTTAGTGGATGGATATCAGCTGGAGATTTAACTGTTTTGGATGCTTTTGTCAAGGCCCTTTGCATTTGCTTACTTGGCTCTATTCATCTCTATATTCACAGTGCCATTTTCAAAGACTCCGCTGGCTGATACCATCCTCATTCTGTATAATTTAGAAGTCTAGGTGATTGTGTATATTTTATTTTCCAGCTAGGAAAGGGCCTGTATATTAATATTTCCTGATGTTGCACTATAGTTTCATATTTAATTCAGGCACAGAAACTAAAAATTAATCTTATCTACCTATATATCTTCTCTCATCTATTGAAAGGAGTCTTTTATGTAATAGTTCCAGATTTACCCAACTTGATTTCCAAATCTTGTTAATTTTTTGTTCAAGAAGTATTTCATCCTTAGTTTTTCCAATTTTACTTTTACTGCCTTTATCTAAGCCCTTATTTCTCTGTGCCTAAACTTTAGCAGTAGTAGTCTGTTCTTGCCTTTCTACCACCCTATCCTAAATATAGCCACTGAATTAATCTTCTTAAACTATAAATATGATTGTATCACTCCTCTGCTCCAGAATGTTTCCAGCTAGAATGAGAACCATTACACTAAGATTTGGTAAGGAAGTGGTGCTAGGCTACCCAACCTTGTTGTTCCTTGGAGGATGGATCAGTGGGCAGTGGTCAGTCATACATTTTCACCTCTCACAAGGTTATGTACTTGTTTTGTTGATATGTGTTTTTTCTTCTCTTTTTCCAGATACTGGAATAGACAAAAGGGATCTTCTGAATAATAGTGCTAGAGAGGGTATTTCAGAACCAGTTTCTATTGCCTTGAGTCAATGATTGCACTTTAGTAAGATTTCATGTACTTTGTTGCATTTATAATGGCTAGTTTTTTATTATTTCCTTTTAAAATTGGTTTGTTCAGAATGTTTGTATATTTTCTAGTCTCTTAGCTTTTGCAAGAAATGATTACCATCAACTGTTGACTATGTAAAAAAGACATATTAGGAGTTATTGGACTTTGTTAATCATTTCTAAATAATGGGGAGATAATATTTCTCTAATACTCAGCAGGGGGAAGTATCACAATTTATATGAGCAATTTAGCTAGCATGAGCCAGTGGCCATGACTTTGTTCATATAATTTCTGTGGGACTTATTTAAGAGTTGAAGTATAGGAATTCCCTGGCAGTCCAGTGGTTAGGACTCGGTGCTTTCCCTGCCGAGGGCCTGGGTTCAATCCCTGGTCGGGGAACTAAGATCCCACAAGCCGTGCAGCACAGCCAAAAAAAAAAAAGTATAAAAAAAGAGTATAAAAGGCCTTTAATGTCAGTTGTGAAAATCAGGAGTTGCTAGTATAAGTTTGATTTAGTTATTTAAAAATTTTGGGTGGTAGACCCAAGAGAAAGCCCATATATAATTTTATCAATCTTTTGTTGGAAGACAGGGAGACTAACTTTGTTTAGGCTAAAAAAACATGCAATTTTAGAGATTGGATTAACTTTTCCCCCCTGAGATAGCTATTCCAGTTAGTATTGCTACTTAACACCCATTCCAAAACTTAGTGGCATAAAAACCGTTTTTATTATGTACATGGATTCTGTGAGCTGGGGACTCCAAAAGGGCGCAGTAGGGATGGTTTTCTCAGTTGTATGATGGCTGGGGTTTCAGTTGGGAAGACTTGAAGGTTGGCATCAACTGCTGGGGCTGGAATAATTTGTTTTTTGTTTTTTTTGTCTGCGAGGCATGGAGGCTCTTAGTTCCCTGACCAGGGATCAAACCCGAGCCCCCTGCAGTGGAAGCACAGAGTCTTAACCATTGGACCACCAGGGAAGTCCTGGGCTGGAATAATTTGAAAAATTATTTGATAATTTGAAGGTTTGTTCACCACCATGTCTGGCACTTGGTCTGGGAGCACTTGAAGAGGCTAGGACTGTTGACCACAGTGCCTACATGTGGCCTTGCTTCTGAACAACATGGTAACCTCAAAAGCTATGCATTGTCACTTTCACTCACTGCATTGGTGGTTACAAGTGATCATATGCATACTCAGATAGATGTCATCTCTTGCTGGGAGAGTGGCAAGTTCTAGAAAAGCAGGTGGTACCAGAATTACTGTTGTGGCCGTCTTTGGAAAATACATTCTGCCTATTGTAGTCAAGTCCAATATTTGCCAGTATTTTTTTTGGTTGCAAATCCATATTTTATGACTTTAAAGGTAAGAGATCAGGAATTCTTTATCCATGAATGGATTTTAGGACTTTAGGAGTTTGTGAACTGAAGGTTGAAAACAAACAAAAAAAGGGTTATAAAAATACATTTTTCTGTTACTTTGAAAATTGCCTTTTTAAAGCTTTTTTTCTTCTTAAGTCAAAACTGTATAGGTATTTTTTTTCCCTTCCCTTACTTTACACAAGTACAGGGTTCATGGATCATTAGTGTTTCCATTTAGATTATGTGTAGTTTTCATTGTTGCTTCATGTATAGGCGACTATATTGAACAGTTTCCCATTGATAAGAATCAATGGAACTTTACTATGTCATCTGTATTTATGCAGAGTCTAGTTTAAATGGAAAAAAAATACAGTAAAAAAAGGGAAAAAGTAGAGAAAAGAAAAAGAAAGTAGGGCAAAACTTGCGTGTCTTTTGGTCTTACTCTAAAAGATTGAGGGTGCAGGGATACAGAGCTGAGCTTTCTCTCATCTGGCAAGGTTCTTGCTAATGGAAGCCGGAAGCCTGCAAAGCTGAAGAGGCCCCTATGTCTGCCCGGATAGAAAGCTTACTGGACAGTGTGAAATTGTTTTGACAAGAAGGTGGCTTAATTTGAAAAGGTTGGAACCTTACCTAAATTTGGATTTGCCCCAACACAAAAGCCTTATCTTAAAAATCTTGTAAGCTAAAGTAGCAGTAAGATTGGGGAGGCCTGGGTGAAGCCCTCTGAACTCTGGATGGTTTGTGGGCAAGAGCAGAACAACGAGGGCCTCTTCTAGAATCATGGACATTTTTTTCCTGGTAGTCCCTCAAACAAGCTTTTAAAAGAGTCAGCACTTATGCTATTTTCTTCCAGCATGTAACCGAATGAGTTCTGATGATACTTAGTGAAGCTAGTTTCTCTTTTTTGTCCTTTAAGAGCATGCTGATGCCATCAAGAATTCTTGTTTTGTGAACTCATTTTGGGAACTGGAAAGACCATTGAGAGATAAAACAGTGAAAAGTGGCTTGCCATCAAAGCTGATGGGGTACCTGGTAACACATCTGGTTTTGCTGTTTTGGTGAAGGAAGACGCTCCATAGGTCTCTATGAATCATTGCTTTTACATTAGCATCAGAGACTCTGCCAAAGATCCTGAAAGAAGTCTTGTCCAGTGTCTTGAAAGTCACACTTTATCCCAGTCAGGGCCCTGAATCACTGCCTTGTCAAAAGCTTCTTTTGAAATGGCAGTGCAATGTAAGGTTGTTTTCTATTGCAGAGAAGTTCATTGATTCTCCAAAGTACAAGTCTCAAAGCACTGGGGAATGCTGATTCCATTTGCTGCTACATAGCTTCATGAATCAGGATTTTCAGAACACTTATAATCTATCAGATTGTTAAACCACTGGCATGTTAAAAAACCATTCTGCTTACTATTCTAGCTCTTTATTCCCGAGAAACAGTAACACCCTTCTAATTGAAATTGATTTTTGTGGAACTATAATTTTAAAAAATTGTTTATTTTTTTATTGAGGTAGAGTTGATGTACAATATTATATAAATTTCAGGTGTATAATATAGTGAATCACGAATTTTAAAGTGGAATTATTTTTAATTCTCTTTTAAATTTAATATCCTTTCTAATCTAGGCATCCTTTTTGAGTTGGGAGAATTTAATCTGTTTACATTAATGTGCTTATTTGTATATTTAGATTTATTTCTGTCTTATTCTCATGTTTTCTATGTCCCATGCTTTGATTTTTTCCCCCTTCTTTTCTGACTTCTGAAGTATGGATCGAGTTTTCCTTGTTTCCTTTTTTTCTAGACTTCTGATTTGGAAATAACATATTCTTTCTGATTTAGTAATTATAATTACTCTTGCATTTTTACATACATATTTGACTTAAATTCTCAAGTTTTTCTAGCTTCCTCCAAGTAGTACAAGAACTTTAGAACTCTTTAACTTAGCTCTCTCCCTCCTGTTATTTCTCTCTATTATTTTAGTTCTACCGTTTTTTAATTTAACTACCGCCCCCCCCCCAACTTTGTATATTTTTAGTTTCTTTACAGTCAGGGCTTATTTAGATTTACTTACATAATTCTTTTTTGTGCACACTCCTTATTGAGGTATATTTTTAGTGTTTTTTTCATCAAGGCCTTGTTTAACGACAATTTTTTGGGGGGACTTTGACCAAAAATGTCTATTTTGCCCTCATTTTTGAAATAGAATTTAGCTGGATATAGAATTAGAAGTTAGTTTTTTCAGCACTTTGAAGATTCATGGTCCTCTGGCCTTGTTTACTGCTGATGTGATGTCTGCTGTCAGTGTAATAGCCTTGCCTTTCTAGGAAATCTGTTTTCTCTCTGATTTTAAGGTTTCTCTTTGCCTTGCATGTGTTCTACATACTGCAAAACACAAGGCCCAGGACATGCAGCACACTTCTTACTGCTTCACTAGGCCATTGGATAGAGTTTTTCTAGTCCTCTTTTCACCAACTTCTCACTGTTGTTCTTCATAGGCTCTGGGCTCTGTGGAGGAGGCTCGTTCCAGTGCCTCAAACATACACAACTAAGACATCATCTTCTGAGTACGAATTTAGAACCCCAGCTTCTAGGACCTGTTTCCAGGTCTCAAATCCCCATGGGCTTTTCATATCAGCTCCTTCTTTTGGCTCTGATTCAGTTTCTCTCTTTGTTCCTGGCACCTGGGAATCTTCCTTTTTTGTCTCTTCATATTCAATGTTTAAAATGTGTTCAACAGGAAGAATCAAAAAATGAGAGTCTTGAAAACAAGAGTTATTTTCTAATGGAATCAAAGACTTGAAACAAGATTTATTTCTCCATCTCAGATTTCCAGAGTGCTGTTGTAAATGTTAGTTGAAGTGTATAATATGTACAGAGCTCTAAGTTCTCATTGATTGATGGTCTGCTTTATTCCACCAGAGGATTTAAAGTGTTGTTTTGAGAAATATGTAGACTTTGTGGAGTGATACACTTGAGCCCCTGTTTCCTGTTTTATCTTGAGGAGTCTGTCAAAGCCTGCGACTATCCTAGGCATGTCTGACTAAATATCCTAGAAAGATTATTTTATACTTCTCTAAATGGATCTTTCTGTAGGAAGACTCTTTGCAGTGATCTAAGGTAGTGGTTCTCACAGTGTGTTTACTGAATCCTCAGCACCAGCATTACCTGGGATTACACAGTGCACACTGTTCCCATGTCATTCATTAGATATTCTTCTTTGTCATGATTTTCAAATTAAAGTTTAACAAAATGCTTGAACTCGCAGATGGTCCAGTGATGGATACTTTTTATAAATAGATGAAGTATGAGTTTTATGGCTTGGCTTATTTTTTTATACAGAGAGAGTGCTTATTAATTCTGTGGTGTAATATGTTAAATACTCTGATAAAAATGATAAATATGTTGGTAAATTTGTAATCACAAATTTACTTTAGTATTATTTAAATTTTTAAAAAATTCTTAAAAGTTAAGTGTTAGATGTGGAATTAAGGAAACATTTTACATCCGTAAATTAATTACCTTATATATATTTTTCATTATCTGCCTATCCCAAGCTCAGAAGAGAAGTTACAATATTATTTATGTAACTCAACTTAATGGTCCCCATGGATTAAAAACACAATTAGTATTGTTACACTTCCTTCCATAGAGAAAATGTATGCTTTCTTAATAAATGTAATATGCTTTTGTTCATGAAGAATGTCACTGAGTAGTGCCAACTATTTTAGGATGCTAATATAAAAATATTTACAATCCAAAAATACTTTAAAATTATTCTTATGAAAGAAAGATGTTCCATTGTTTTTGGTTTATTACTTAATCATATAAAAATGCTATGAAAAGCAAATTGCATGACATTTCAAGGTTCAGAGATTTGATGATCATTTAAATAAAGTTTTTGCCAAGGAGCTGAACACACAAAATGAATGATAGCACCATTGTAAAGACATTAAAGATTCGTTAGACTTTTAATTAATTAAGTACTTAAAGCTTACACTGTGTCTTGTATATAAGAATGTTCAAAAAATATTGGCTGAGTTTAAATGACCAAGTTAATTTTGACCCCGTTAACCTACTAACATAATGTTGAGTCTCACTTAGTAAGCTACTATTTGATAAGTTAGATATTATGAAATCAAAGCCGCAGTGAGATACCATTTCATATCCACTAGAATGATAACAACAACAACAACAATAATAATAAAAGGAAAATAATAACTGTTGGTGAAGATGTGGAGGTTGGAACCCTCATACACTGCTGGTGGGAATGTAAAATAGTGTAGATGCTGTGGAAAATATTTTGGTGGTTCTTCAAAAAGTTAAACATAGAATTACCGTACAACCCAGCAATTCCACTCCTATGTATATACCCAAGAGGACTGAAAACAGGTGTTCAAACAAAAACTTGTACACAAATGTTTATAGTAGCATTATTCATAATAGCCAAAATGTGGAAACAACTCACATGTCTACCAGCTGATTAATGGATAAACAAAAGGTGGTGTATCTATATATTGAATATTATTCACCTATGAGAATGAGTAAAGTACTGATACTTGCTGCAGTATGGATGAACCTTAATAACATTAAGTGAAAGAAGCTAGACACAAAAAGCCACATATTAGATGATTCCATTTTATGAAAAGTCCAGAGTAGGCAAATCCATAGAGACAGAAAGCAGGTTAATGGTTGCCAGGGGCTGGGATGAGGGAGGAGTGGGGAGTAACTGCTTAATGGGTATGGGATTTCCTTTGGGATGATGAAAATATTCTGGAATTAGATAGTGGTGATGGTTGCACAACATTATGAATGAATGTACTTGAAGTCACCGAATTATATTCTTTAAAATGGTAAAGTTTGTGTTATATAAATTTTATCCCAGAAAAAAAAAGAATATGCAGTATGATTATAATCCTTTTCTTAGTAAAATATTACCAAAGTAAAAATTTTAAAATCAAAGGAAACTTTATTTCAACATTGTTATTTTGTACTTATAAAAATTATAAAACATTGGTGAAAATGTATATGAAGTCAAATTAACATTCTTTAGAGGTTTTGATTAAAGATATGTCTGTTTTAGGCCTCATTCAAAGGAATTTTGTTAGGTACAAAGAACCTTAGAATAAAGCACTACAAGGCAGTCTCATGCAGCGTATTGTGGCTAGTACGTTGCTTTTTAACTAGCCGGCTCTCTTTTCAGTCATGAACAGTGTCTCGCGACCTTTTACACTTTCCCTTGCTATCTTACTCTAGATCTGCTTGACTTCCTGCTGTTGTGAGCTTCATGCATGCCTTTCTGAGGTGAAACTATGTTCTCCTTGATTAGCACTAATCTAGCTCCCCTTTTTTTTTTTTTTTTTTTTTTTTTTTTGCGGTACGCGGGCCTCTCACTGTTGTGGCCTCTCCTGTTTCGGAGCACAGGCTCCGGACGCGCAGGCTCAGCGGCCATGGCTCACGGGCCCAGCCGCTCCGCGGCATGTGGGATCTTCCCGGACCGGGGTACGAACCCGTGTCCCCTGCATCAGCAGGCAGACTCTCAACCACTGTGCCACCAGGGAAGCCCTAGCTCCCTTTCTTTAACTAACCTACTCCTCTAGTGACAGTTTCCAGCCACTGTGGATAAACATCTTGTTTATCCTGCTTCCCCATGGTCCTGTTCACTTACATAGATCCTTTTATGTTTCATCATCCTTGCTTCCTCTGCCTTACCAAGGAAACCTGGATAGCAAGAACCCTAAAGACAGGGATAAGGAGGAGGGGAGAATGAGAGCTAATAAAGCAAAGGCCCTGTCTTCTTTGTGAAATCTGTTAGAAGAGAAATTGTCTGTAGACGTTAGCACTGTGGTTCCATATAAGCCTGCTATTTCAAAAGATCCAATGTTGTTTAATGTTTATTGTACAGCTTATCTAGTAAATGTATGTGTCTGTTCTACATAGAACATGTAGGCTGTCTTGAGAGTAGTATTTCTTTCCCAAATCATGTTGCACAGAATACTTGTACCTGCAAATATTGCTGGAAGCTCTGCTTTGGAAGGGGTAGGATTCCATGGTCAAATATATTTAGGAAAGGTTGCTGGAGGGCCATAGCATACCTTAGCATGCTAAGGGCTCTGAGATGTAATCAAGAAACCTGTTCAACTCAGGATTTCCAAACTTACTTGAGCCCAGAACTTTTTTGGCAGGGGAGAGAGGGGAGAGCACAGCTATTGAAGTCTTACATAACATCAGTCGAGGAGACACTATCTCAGAGCATGGCGAATTTGTACAACTGCAGTAAAAAAGAAAAAAAAAAGAAAAGAAAAAGGTAGCTACTCTTACCAGCTAGTACCAAAAAATACCTGCGGTTCATATGATCTATTTAATAAACTTATTGTCTTGTATTGGCCAAAAAGTTCATTCGGGTTTTCCTGTTAAGATGTTACAGAAAAACACGAGCAAACCATTTGGGTAATCCAATATATGTATTTAGTTAGCCTATAAATTCTCCATTAAGATAAATCTCACTTTCTTTTACTTACAAGTGTCAGATTGTTGTCTTTCAGTGATTTTCTTGCTCCTTCTTACTTAATCATACCAAAATCTTTTTTTGAGGGATGGATAAAGCACTAGGACTTTCCCAGTTTTAATTGATGATGAAATTTGCTTACCTCTGTTAAAGCTGTAGTACATAAAAAATCTGTTGAGCCCGATATAAAATGTAAGACTTGTATAATTCAAACACCCTTTTGAAATCCAAATCATGTTTTCATTTACTAAGCACTTTTGTCAAGACAAGCCCTTCCTTGGGCTTCCCTGGTGGCGCAGTGGTTGGGAGTCCGCCTGCCGATGCAGGGGACACGGGTTCGTGCCCCGGTCCGGGAAGATCCCATATGCCGCGGAGCGGCTAGGCCCGTGAGCCATGGCCGCTGGGCCTGCGCGTCCGGAGCCTATGCTCCGCAACGGGAGAGGCCACGGCGGTGAGAGGCCGGCGTACCAAAAAAAAAAAAAAAAGACAAGCGCTTCCTTAAAAAAGTAATTAGCCTTGGATGTAGAAGGTATAATTAATAAATAGGCACAATTCATTACTTTGTTAATACTTCCCTACAGCAAATAGCTGGCATTCAGTGTTTATCTATTATTAACATATAAATATGTAGACACTAATATTATGTATCACAGTATATCCCTAAGAAACCTATAGTAGGTGTCATTTTTTCTCTTTTCATCAGGTTTAATTGGTGTCGGATTTTAGGTTGAAAAAGCATTAGCTTTTTCATGTACTTGAATTTCTTTTCTGTATAAAATGGCTCTCATTTCTTACATTGCCTTTCTTGCTTTTGAGAACTTTATAAGGGACACCCCTAATAGCTGTAAATTATTTTGAAGCTCTTATTATATAGACAGGATAAGATTAGATCAGTTGTGGCTTGCCTCTTTTTTGTTTTTTGGATGTAGTACTTGAATCTAATGGGAAGTGAAGTCTGTAGCACTGTGGATTAGATTCTTCTTGTGTGTTTTAGGGGTGTGTTATATTTCTATTCAGACCTGCTCTATCTTTTGACTGTTGCCCCAGGGTACTGTTCAGAGTTGTTTCTATGTGGTTGGCTCCTGATCCTATGTACAAGTCAGCCTGATCCTATGTACAAGTCAGCCAGTCATAGAACATGGTGGTTTCAGAGCTTCTCCCAGATGAGATAAAATGACTCCCAGGTGAGTTGCTAAGACAGAACAGATCTTCCCTCACAAGACAGTCTTGGCACTTAGACAAAGCATGAAGTGAAAGCTTATATAACAAAACAGTTTTTGTTTGAGTTGGCTTGAAGACTAGTTTTGTTTTTTTGTTTAGAAATTAATTTCTTTCTATTGTTTTTTGCTTTTTCTGGTCACAAGCATCCTTTCTTCTTAAATGGTGTCTAGTATGTACTTTGCATTGTTATATGTGATCTACTTTGTATGTCATAATATTTTCAACTCTGTACGTATTTTGTTGACTGAATTAGAGTGAGTTTGAGCATGAAGTAAGAATTGATACTGTAATCTTTTTTGTGATGATGAATTCCTTAAGTCAAAATCCTATTTGTCTGCTTCACAAAACAGTAATGTCATGCAGTACAGTTGTATATCGCTAACAAATAACGTGATAGCACATAAGAGGTTTTATCTTTAATATTAATTTTGGTCAGATTGTACTCATATATATTTTTGATGGTGTATAAAATTTTCAAGAATAATACAGCTTCTTAAAATGGGCTTCCTGGTATGATTGTGAATTAGAATTTGAATTTCTGTTTTTTAAAAAAATTTTATTGGAGTATGGTTGCTTTACAATGTTGTGTTAGCCCCCATTGCACAACAAAATGAATCAGCCACACGTATACAGATATCCCCTCCCTCCTAGGTTACCACAGTGCATTAGGTAGAGTTCCCTGTGCTATACAATATGGTCCCATCAGTTGTCTATTTTATACATAGTATCAATAATGTATATGTGTCAATACCAGCCTCCCAATTCCTCCCACCCCACCCCTTTCCCCCTTGGTATCCATACATTTGTTCTCTGTGTCTCTATTTCTGCTTTGCAAATAAGATCATCTACACCATTTTCCTAGATTCCACATATATGTGTTATTATACGATATTTGCTTTTGTCTTTCTGACTTACTGCACTCTGTATGACGTGCTCTAGGTCCATCCACGTCTCTACAAATGACCCAATTTCATTCCTTTTTATGGCTGAGTAATATTCCACTGTATATATGTACCACATCTTCTTTATCTATTCCTCTGTTGATGGACATTTAGGTTGCTTCCATGTCCTGGGTACTGTGAATAGTGCTGCTGTGAACATTGGGGTTCATGTGTTTTTTTGAATTATGGTCTCCTCTGGGTATATGCCCAGTAGTGGTATTGCTGGGTCATATGGTAGTTCTATTTTTAGTTTTTTAAGGAACCTCCATACTCTTTTCCATAGTGGCTGTATCAATTTACATTCCCAGAATTTCTATTTTTTTTGTCTTTGCTCTTTCATTCTGTAATTACGTGGGAGCTGATATTTATTTTCTTATGTAGAAAATTGGACAATACCTCTTTCCTTTCTACCTCAAGGAAATTGCATTTCCATGAGTAATGATACTATGTAGAGTCCAGTTGCTGTTTACAAAATAAATTTGTGACAATTTGCTGTTTCTTGCTTGTTATATTCTGACACTTTACTAAGGGAAACCTTTTCCAGGTACTGATTTCTTAAGTAGATTTTAAATGGAAGAGTAAAGAGAGCCAGTTTAGATATCAAGTTGTTATTGAAAACTGTTTTAATATCTATGTATTTTAAAAGATTTAATTTCTGAGTTCAAGGTAGTGATTCACCTTTCACCCTCTTACCAGTTTTCTGTTGAAAGAACCTAAATGGTAGAATTCAGAAGAATTTATTTCACTCTTGGAAAATTAAAAAAGTGTCTCATTCCCAGTGTCATCATATTGAAGAGCTTTGGTAGGAAACAGTAAAGGTAAGAGTAGAGTGAGGGCACACTTGCCAGTTGCCAGCCAGCACGTTCAAGGGAAACTTACTAAGGTTGGTCAGAAAGCCTGCTCCTCCGTGTAAATCTAGTAACATGTTCAGGCTGGGAGCCAGGGCTGGAGACAAGAATAGGAACAGTAATATCAGTAGGTAAAATCTCGATCTCCTAGCCTCGGTGGAGCTGCAGGAGGAGGGAGCTGACACTCTAGAGCAGGGGGCCCCAGCCCCTGGGCCACGGACTGGTACCAGTCTGTGACCAGTTAGGAACCAGGCTGCACAGCAGGAGGTGCGCAGCAGTCAAGGGAGCAAAGCTTCATCTGTATTTACAGCTGCTCCCTGTTGCTCGCATTACCGCCTGAGCTCCGCCTCCTGTCAGATCAGCGGTGGCATTAGAGTCTCATAGGAGCATGAACCCTACTGTGAACTATGCATGCGAGGGATCTAGGTTGCGCGCTCCTTATGAGACTCTAAAGCCTGATGATCTGAGGTGGAGCTGAGTCAGTGATGCTAGCGCTGGGGAGTGGCTGCAAATACAGACTATCATTAGCAGAGAGGTTTGACTTCACAGAGACCATAATAAGTCAATTGCTTGCAGACTCATATCAAAACCCTATCAGTGAGTGGCAAGTGAAAACAAGCTCAGGGCTCCCACTGATTCTGCAGTGTGGTGAGTTGTATAATTATTTCATTATATATTGCAATGTAATAATAATAGAAACAAAGTGCACAATAAATGTAATGCACTTGAATCATCCCTGACCCCCCCACCCCCCCACCCCTAGTCCATGGAAAAATTGTCTTCCATGAAACCGGTCCTTTGTGCCAAAAAGGTTGGGGACCGCTGCTCTAGAGCACATCCTATGTGATGCAGCTGTAGGGTCAGAGCAGAGGGTGGTCTCCAGGTGTATGTGTATATAGAGGGACTTCCTACCCTAACCAGCTTCACGTCGAGAGGGGAAGCTGTGCACTATTTAAAAATTGAACAATGATCTGCATGATCTAGAACAATCTAGACCAGCGCTGTCAAGTGGAACTCTGCAATGAGGGAAGTAGCTGTGCTGTTCAATACTGTAGCCACTAGTTGTAGGACTTCTGAGCACTTGAAATGTAGCTAGGAACTGAATAAGTACCAAAAGCCTTAAAAAAGAGCTTTTCTCTTTTGGTTATTTTTATCTTAAGGAGTTAATTAGACAAATATACAAAGCTATTTATCACAGCATTGATAAATGCTTATTTATATTTATAATTTTTATAAATTATAGTTTTAATAATTATAATCATAATTTTTATAATATTATTATTTATACTATTAAAAGCATATATAATATTGGAATAACACAAATGTACTATTTAAAGCAGTCTATTTCGTAACCAGACAGTGGAATGCTATGCAGCCATCAAAACTGCTGATACAGACATTTATTGACAGAAAAGTTGTTTCCAATATGTTAAGTGAAAAAAGGCTGGTTACAGAACTGTGGTTAGTGTGTTCCTATATTTTGGTGTACATATTTGAAAATATTATGTGTGTGTATGTGAGTGTACATACACATGTACATAGATAGACAGATAGGATCTGGAACCTAGGCATCAAAAGATTTATCTTAATTCTTATTCTGCCATTTATTAGCTTTGTGACTTTGTGCAAGTTGTTCAGCCTCTAAGCCTCCTTAGTTTTTCTGCTCTGAAAGAGAGCTAGAAACAGTACCTATCTCATTGGGTTTTTTTGAAGATTAAATGAAATAATGTGGCTAAATTGCTTAGTATGGTTCCTGTATTATTCTGTGATCATAAAAAATGGCAGCCTTTTCATGGTCATGGTGATTGTTATTATTATCATATGTATATGTGCATAGGAGAAAGTTTAGGAGATACATATCAAAATATTAACAAGTTGTCTTTGGTTGGTAGGATTACCAATGATGTACATTTTCTTCTTTGTGCTTTTCTGTGTCTTCTGATTCAGATTTTGCAATTGAGCATGTATTACTTTTACAACGTAAAAATGTTTAAAACTCTCTATGTCCCTACCCTAAGTCATTAACATAAGATATACCAATTAAGCAAAAATGACTCATGGTAGACGAATGAAAGATTTATGACTTCTAATATAGATTTCATCACTCTTTTCAGAACTGCAACAGCCATTTTTGTGGCTATAGAAAATCTGTAAAATTAAGGCCGATGGAAACATAGCAATATAATTGAAACACATTTCTGCATGTAGAATTATAGTTTTAATCCCATTTACATCTGGGAAGAAATATAGTATACACTGAGTTATGTTTTAACTTACATCCTTCATAATCAGGGCAAAAATAGTACATTTATTTCTATTTGGAAATGGTTCTGTTTTGTTATTGCTTATTTCTAGGGCTCAAATTCAGTAGGTCTAATGGTGATGTGGATTGTTGGCAAAGCTATAGATATCTAGTTAGGGTGTTGCTTTGGTGGATAGTCTTGAATTTTGTATTTCCAAAGCTTTGGGCAGTAATCTTTTGTATTTCACTTTGCCTAGCCATGTTATATGTCAAGTTCTGTCATAGGCTTTGGGGAATAAGATGAATGAAAATGGATTGTTCCAGCCTGGAAAAGTGGCAGGTGACTGTCTGGTCAGGTGCTATAAAACAATCAGATGTTATAAGTGGTATGATAGAGGTAAGTGAGAATAATGGGGTATGTCAAAAGACAAACTCTGCATACTCAATAAAACAAAGCAGAAAGATGAGTTTATTGGGAGGCTTCAACTTGTAAGCTGGGAAACTCAAGGCTACAGGAGCAATGAGTTCTGAGTCGCTCACAGACTAAGGAAATTTTATGGGATAGATATGGCAGTTATTTGGCTTTTTCAGCTGATTGATTGCCTAGTGGTCTTCTTTCTTGACTTTGGATGGTTGCCTGAGTCATGTGAACAAGTAAGTCCAGAGGTGACATGAAAGACTTGGCATTTGGGGATTGGCTGGTGTCCTCTGTTGATTTCTGATAGGAGCTCTAAATTCCTGTAAGATTAGGTTAGTTTCCTTTATGCACCTGGGTTGACCATCTCCAGTTTATCCCTGACATAAGTGACTCTGTTTCAGTTTGGTACCAGTGAAGCGTGTCCAGTTGTATTTTGAGAGAGGGTGGGTGGTGGGCAGAGAAAGATAAAAAGGGGCCATCAGGAAAAGGCTTCAAAAAGGACAGGATGAGATAGCCTCATCCACCAGAGGGCAGACAGCAGAAGCAAGAAGAACTACAATCCTGCAGCCTGTGGAACAAAAACCTCATTCACAGAAAGATAGACAAGATGAAAAGGCAGAGGGCTATGTACCAGATGAAAGAACAAGATAGCACCCCAGAGAAACAACTAAATGAAGTGGAGATAGGCAGCCTTCCAGAGAAAGAATTCAGAATAATGATAGTGAAGATGATCCAGGACCTCGGAAAAACAGTGGAGGCAAAGATCGAGAAGATGCAAAACATGTTTAACAAAGACCTAGGAGAATTAAAAAACAAACAAACAGAGATGAACAATGCAATAACTGAAATGAAAACTACACTAGAAGGAATCAATAGCAGAATAACTGAGGCAGAAGAACAGATAAGTGACCTGGAAGACAGAATGGTGGAATTCACTGCTGTGGAACAGAATAAAGAAAAGAGAATGAAAAGAAATGAAGACAGCCTAAGAGACCTCTGGGACAACATTAAACGCAACAACATTCGCATTATAGGGGTCCCAGAAGGAGAAGAGAGAGCGGAAGGACCCAAGAAAATATTTGAAGAAATATAGTCGAAAACTTCCCTAACATGGGAAAGGAAATAGCCACCCAAGTCCAGAAAGCACAGCAAGTCCCATACAGGATAAACCCAAGGAGAAACACGCCGAGACACATAGTAATCAAACTGGCAAAAATTAAAGACAAAGAAAAATTATTGAAATCAGCAAGGAGAAAACGACAAATAACATACAAGGGAACTCCCATAAGGTTAACAGCTGATTTCTCAGCAGAAACTCTACAAGCCAGAATGGAGTGGCATGACATATTTAAAGTGATGAAAGGGAAGAACCTAGAGCCAAGATTACTCTACCCGGCAAGGATCTCATTCAGATTTGATGGAGAAATCAGAAGCTTTACAGACAAGCACAAACTAAGAGAATTCAGCACCACGAAACCAGCTCTACAACAAATGCTAAAGGAACTTCTCTAAGTGGGAAACACAAGAGAAAAAAAGGACCTACAAAAACAAACTCAAAACAATTAAGAAAATGGTCATAGGAACATACATATCGATAATTACCTTAAACGTGAATGGATTAAATGTTCCAACCAAAAGACACAGGCTTGCTGAATGGATACAAAAACAAGACCCATATATATGCTGTCTACAAGAGACCCACTTCAGACCTAGGGACACATACAGACTGAAAGTGAGGGGACGGAAAAAGATATTCCATGCAAATGGAAATCAAAAGAAAGCTGGAGTAGCAATACTCATATCAGATAAAATAGACTTTAAAATAAAGAATGTTACAAGAGACAAGGAAGGACACTACATAATGATCAAGGGATCAATCCAAGAAGAAGATATAACAATTTTAAATATATATGCGCCCAGCATAGGAGCACCTCAATACATAAGGCAACTGCTAACAGCTGTAAAAGAGGAAATCGACAGTAACACAATAATAGTGAGGGACTTTAACACCTCACTTACACCAATGGACAGATCATCCAAAATGAAAATAAATAAGGAAAGAGAAGCTTTAAATGACAGAATAGACCAGATAGATTTAATTGATCTTTATAGGACATTCCATCCAAAAACAGCAGATTACACTTTATTCTCAAGTGCACACAGAACATTCTCCAGGATAGATCACATCTTGGGTCACAAATCAAGCCTCAGTAAATTTAAGAAAACTGAAATCATATCATGCATCTTTTCTGACCACAGTGCTGTGAGATTAGAAATGAATTACAGGGGAAAAAAGGTAAAAAACACATACACATGGAGGCTAAACACTACGTTACTAAATAACCAAGGGATCACTGAAGAAATCAAAGAGGAAATCAAAAAATACCTAGAGACAAATGACAATGAAAACACGACGATCCAAAACCTATGGGATGCAGCAAAAGCAGTTCTAAGAGATAAGTTTATAGCAATAAAAGCCTACCTCAAGAAACAAGAAACATCTCAAATAAACAATCTAACCTTACACCTAAAGGAACTAGAAAAAGAAGAACAAACAAAACCCAAAGTTAGCAGAAGGAAAGAAATCATAAAGATCAGAGCAGAAATAAATAGAAACAAAGAAAACAGTAGCAAAGATCAATAAAACTAAAAGCTGGTTCTTTGAGCAGATAAACAAAATTGATAAACCATTAGCCAGACTCATCAAGAAAATGAGGGAGAGAACTCAAATCAATAAAATTAGAAATGAAAAAGCAGAAGTTACAACAGACACCCCAGAATTACAAAGCATCCTAAGAGACTACTACAAGCAACTCTGTGCCAATAAAATGGACAACCTGGAAGAAATGGACAAATTCTTAGAAAGGTATAACCTTCTAAGACTGAACCAGGAAGAAATAGAAAATATGAACAGACCAATCACAAGTGATGAAATTGAAACTGTGATTAAAAATCTTCCAGCGAACAAAAGTCAAGGACCAGACGGCTTCACAGGTGAATTCTATCAAACATTTAGAGAAGAGCTAACACCCATCCTTCTCAAACTCTTCCAAAAAATTGCAGAGGAAGGAACACTCCCAAACTCATTCTATGAGGCCATCATCACCCTGATACCGAAATCAAACAAAGGTACTACAAAAAAAGGAAATTACAGACCAGTATCACTGATGAATATAGATGCAAAACTCCTCAACAAAATACTAGGAAACAGAATCCAACAACACATTAAAAGGATCATACACCATGGTCAAGTGGGATTTATCCCAGGGATGCAAGGATTCTTCATTATATGCAAATTAATCAGTGTGATACACCATATTAATAAATTGAAGAATAAAAACCATATGATCATCTCAATAGATGCAGAAAAAGCTTTTGACAAAATTCAACACCCATTTATGATAAAAACTCTCCAGAAAGTCAGCGTAGAGGGAACCTACCTCAACATAATAAAGGCCATATATATGACAAACCCACAGCAAACATCATTCTCAATGGTGAAAAACTGAAAGCATTTCCTCTCAGATCAGGAACAAGACAAGGATGTCCACTCTCACCACTATTATTCAACATAGTTTTGGAAGGCCTAGCCACGGCAATCAGAGAAGAAAAAGAAATAAAAGGAATACAATTTGGAAAAGAAGACGTAACACTGTCACTGTTTGCAGATGACATGATACTATACATAGAGAATCCTAAAGATGCCACCAGAAAACTACTAGAGCTAATTAATGAATTTGGTAAAGTTGCAGGATACACAATTAATGCACAGAAATCTCTTGCATTCCTATACACTAATGATGAAAAATCTGAAAGAGAAATTAAGGAAAAACTTCCATTTACCATTGCAGCAAAAAGAATAAAGTACCTAGGAAGTAACCTACCTAGGGAGACAAAAGACCTGTATGCAGAAAACTATAAGACACTGATGAAAGAACTTAAAGATGACACAAACAGATGGAGAGATATACCATGTTCTTGGATTGGAAGAATCAATATTGTGAAAATGACTATACTACCCAAAGCAATCTACAGATTCAATTCAATCCCTATCAAATTACCAGTGGCATTTTTTACAGAACTAGAACAAAAAATCTTAAAATTTGTATGGAGACACAAAAGACCCCAAATAGCCAAAGCAGTCTTAAGGGGAAAAAATGGAGCTGGAGGAATCAGACTTGCTGAGTTCAGACTATATTACAAAGCTACAGTAATCAAGACAATATGGTACTGGCACAAAAACAGAAACATAGATCATGGGAACAAGATAGAAAGCCCAGAGATAAACCCACACACCTATGGTCAATTAATCTATGACAAAGGAGGCAAGGATATACAATGGAGAAAAGATAGTCTCTTCGATAAGTCGTGCTGGGGAAACTGGACAGCTACATGTAAAAGAATGAAATTAGAACACTCCCTAACACCGTACACAAAAATAAACTCAAAATGGATTCGAGACCTAAATGTAAGACCGGACACTATAAAACTGTTACAAGAAAACATAGGAAGAACACTCTTTGACTTAAATTACAGCAAGATCTTTTTTGATCCACCTCCTAGAGTAATGGAAATAAAAACAAACAAATGGGACCTAATGAAACTTCGGAGTTTTTGCACAGCAAAGGAAACCATAAACAAGAAGAAAAGACAACACTCAGAATGGGAGAAAATATTTACAAACGAATCAACCGACAAAGGATCAATCTCCAAAATATATAAACAGCTCAATATTAAAAAAACAAACAACCCAATCCAAAAATGCGCAGAAGACTTAAATAGACATTTCTCCAGAGAAGACATACAGATGGCCAAGAAGCACATGAAAGGCTGCTCAACATCACTAATTATTAGAGAAATGCAAATGAAAACTACAATGAGGTATCACCTCACATCAATTAGAATGTGCATCATCAGAAAATCTACAAACAACAAATGCTGGAGAGGGTGTGGAGAAAAGGGAACCCTCTTGCACCGTTGGTGGGAATGTAAATTGATACAGCCACTATGGAGAACAGTATGGAGGTTCCTTAAAAAACTAAAAATAGAATTACCATATGACCCAGCAATCCTACTACTGGGCATATACCCGAGAAAGCCATAATTCAAAAAGACGCATGCACCCCACTGTTTACTGCAGCACTATTTACAATAGCCAGGTCATGGAAGCAACCTAAATGCCCATCAACAGATGAATGGATAAAGAAGTTGTGGTACATATATACAATGGAATATTACTCAGCCATATAAAGGAATGGAATTGGGTCATTTGTTGAGACATGGATGGATCTAGAGAGTGTCATACAGAGTGAAGTAAGTCAGAAAGAGAAAAAGAAATATTGTATATTAACACATATATGTGGAACCTAGAAAAATGGTACAGACGAACCAGTTTTCAGGGCAGAAATTGAGACACAGATGTAGAGAACAAGCGTATGGACACCAAGCGGGGAAAGCCGCGGGGGGGTGGAGGTGGCGGTGTGATGGATTGGGAGATTGGGATTGACATGTATACACTGATGTGTATAAAATTGATGACTAATAAGAACATGCTGTGTAAATAAATAAATAAAAATTAAAAAAAAGACAGGATGCTTGAGTTGACTCTTGAAAGTGAGTGTCTGAGTGTTTGCAGGTTGGGGTAAATTACTTTCTGGCAAGGAAGGAGCTGTGGTATGAGGCAGCATGGTGCATCAGTTAGCCTAGAGACGGTGTGGTGTGGCCGAGGTAGGATGCAAGCAAGAGGCCAGTCAGTGAGAAAGCGGGCGAATCAGGATTGTCAAGGAGCTTCAGTGTTGATATTTTCAGGAATATTTTTAGGATAAGAGCAACTGCTGACAAAGTAGCATTATTTTGTTTGATCAGATTTTTCAAGAAAGTGCTCACATTTAATAGATTGCATAGATTTAAAATTGAGGTGTTCTGAACCATGGGAGTTTATGTGAGATCATGTTTTTTGTTTTTTATATGGTGTGGATCTTACCATATCACTATATTGACAACTGAGACTATGTTAGTAGTAGTTCCTGACTTAAGAATATCCTTCCCGAAGGATTTTTCAGCTCCTTCTTCTTCCTTCCCTTTTCCCTTAGTTTTGCCCCCTCCTCACCACCTCAGCCTTACCAACCAATGACTTTTACAAGGTCTTGTTGCCACTGTTATAGGGACATCTTTAAAGAATTTGTGAGTTTACAAGTAAAGGAAGGGAGGAAGCTGGGAAAAGATATAGTGGTTTAATAGTTGATTTCACCATACTCACTCGCTCATAAGGAGGCTGTTCTGTATCATAATCCTATGTTGCTTGATTTTTTAAAAAATTTTATTTTATTTATTTATTTTTGGCTGCGTTGGGTCTTCGTTGCTGTGCGCGGGCTTTCTCTAGTTGCAGTGAGCGGGCGCTACTCTTTGTTGCAGTGCGCAGGCTTCTCGTTGCAGTGGCTTCTCTTGTTGCGGAACACGGGCTCTAGGCGTGCGGGCTTCAGTAGTTGCAGCATGTGGGCTCAGTAGTTGTGGCTCACAGGCTCTAGAGCATAAGCTCAGTGGCTGTGGTGCACGGGCTTAGTTGCTCTGCGTCATGTGGGATCTTCCCGGACCAGGGTTCGAACCTGTGTCCCCTACATTGGCAGGCGGATTCTTAACCACTGTGCCACCAGGGGAGCCCTTGATTTGTTTTTCTTCTACTCTTTTTTTTTTTTTTTAAATCCAAATATTCAACCAGTTAGATATTCATTTAGGCTAACATTAGCAAATAATTCTGGAAATGGTCATGTGCAAACATCTGAGCAGATGTTTACTTTTTCTTCTCTATGGATTTTTCTCTATATATATTTAAAAAATGTTGAAGTCTCTCCTATAGTAACAGAGCAAAACAGTATAAAACCACCTCTCTGAGCCCTTAGTGCCCCTCCATTCATAACCAAGTGGTTTCTCCTCACCATTAACTATCAAGGGCAGCCTAGCTTTTGTTGTAATCTGGATTTGTTTCCACCTTCCACCTTGGTTCAAAAAGTATTGAGGGCCTTCCCTGGTGGCGCAGTGGTTGAGAGTCCGCCTGCCGATGCAGGGGACACGGGTTCGTGCCCTGGTCCGGGAAGATCCCACATGCCGTGGAGCGGCTGGACCCGGGAGCCATGGCCACTGAGCCTGTGCATCCGGAGCCTGTGCTCCGCAATGGGAGAGGCCACAACAGTGAGAGGCCCACGTACCGGGAAAAAAAAAAAAAAAAGTATTTATTGAGTGCCCACCACATGACTTGCCTTGTTCTCCTTGAAATAAATAACGATGAGTAAGACAAGCATGGTATCTATCCTCATGGAATTTATAGTTTCAGTGGAGAAAACTATTCTTTTTAAGCTTCCTCCATGCCTCCGACACAGGTTGACAAATCCAATAGACACTTCTCTCAACATTTGAAATCATTATCTGTTCTCCCTTCTGAGAGGAAGGAAATTCTTCATGGATTTTATAACAGTACATTTTTCTCTCCTCAGAGAAGGAGACTTCTACTTCTTGAGCACATATTCTGAGTCTTTGTGTGATCCTCTTTCTCTTAAATGCCTCTTTTTCAGTCCCTTAAATGTGTGTGTGTGTGTTTGCCTCAAAAGAGCTCTCTGCTAGTTGACCTTCTCATGAAAACACTTCCTGGGCGACTTCATCTCTGTGCTAATGACTCCCGTTTTTTTGCCTCCAGTTGAGTGCTGTCTGCTGAGTTCCAGATCCATATCCAAGACCAACATCCTTATGCCCCATGGACATCTCAAACTCATTAGGTCTGGTTCTAAAGTCAACATTTCTCTCCACCTCAAAGCTGTAATGCTTTTACTGAAATTTGTAACATTATCTATTCACTTGCTTATAGCATCCTAGATCATTTGCCATCAGCCTATCAGTTACTAAATCCTACTGATTCTGTCCTGCCCTCTTTTTATCCATCTTTCTATCCTTATTGCTGTTACCCATGTCAGGTGCTATCCTCCCTCCCTCTCTCGTTTAGACCTATTGGCCTCATCACTTCCAGCATTAGCCTTGGCCTATGCTCCCACACTCCTGGGGCATATATAAAT